>NC_050444.1:17176534-17776534 GCF_903995425.1 Onychomys torridus | reverse complement strand
GCTGCACCTCAGCCCTAATAAATGGTTAGATGGTCATCAAGTACATACAATGTGCCAGTTATCTTTTCTTCAAAACATAGTAGAAACAAAAAGGAGTAAAGTTTTTTTAAAATTATTCTGTGTCAGTGAGATAGCTCAGTAGGTAAAGGTGCTTGCTGCTGCTAAGTCTAATGACCTGAGTTCAATCTCAGGGACCAAAATGGTAGGAGAGCACCAACTCCCAGAGTTGTCCTCTGACTGCTACACATGCACCCTGTAGCATTCCTGTACACACACACACACACACACACTGTAAAATTATCTTTCACAACTTCATCCATATATATATATATATGTTTATATATGTTTATATATATATATATATAAATGGATAAATGGTTTGATTATATTCACACTCTCTTCCTTCTTCATTGAACCTGTTCTTCTTCCTTACCTGCCCACTCATAATTTCAGGGTTGTTTCCATTGGCATGGATAGGAAGTTATTTCTTTGAATAACAGGGACTTACCAATGGCTGTATATCACTGAGGAAAATGGCCCCTCCCTCCCAGCCCCCATTAACTGCCTGAGATGGCTGGGTTTGAGTCAATTTGACACAAGCTAGAGTCATCAGAGAGGAGGAGCCTCAGTTGAGGAAATGTGTCCAAGAGATCCAGCTGTAAGGCATTTTCTCAATTAATGATCAATGAGGGAGGGCCCAGCCCATAGTGAATGGTGCTATCTCTGGACTGGTGGTCCTGGGTTCTATAAGAAAGCAGGCTGAGCAAGTCAGGAGAAGCAAGCCAGTAAGCCGCTCCCCCGTGCCATGGCTTCTGCATCCACTCCATATCTTCTGCCTCCAGGATCCTGCCCCATTTGGGTTCCTGTCCTGACTTTCTTCATTGATGAACAGCTATATAGAAGCTGTTCAAATAAACCTCTTTCTCCCCAATTTGCTTTTTGGTCATGGAATTTCATTGCAGTGATATAAACCCTAACTAAGACCCTGCCTATAGCTCCTCAGATGGGGTATCTTATAAAAACTGATAGTACTGAAGTGTATGTGGAACGGAGAAAGGAGTATGCTTCTGTGATCTGGTAAAGCAGAAGAAACCAGTGGAGGTAGCCTGGGAGGTGCACATTTCACTGTGGCAATGAGGCCCGGAAGTGAGAGGAGTTATACTGATTTCCAAGGACCTCGTCGTCTCAGTATATCCTGTTCTCATTTAGATTCGTGAATTATCTCTTCATAGCTCTGTAGTAACCCAAACCTTAGTGTGTTAGGAGGTTGTATATTATATCAGTTGTTTTATTTGATACAAATGATAGTCCTTGGCTCTTGAAACTTTAGCTAGCAGGAATGACAGACCTTTAAATTAATGGTGTCTGAAACATTGATAAATATTATTACATGGGATTTAGATGTGAAGGAAGAAGTACTTCACATTGTTTTCAAAGTTAGCAAATGTAATAATTAGTAATATGAGATACCATTCAAAGATTTCTATAGATAGAGAGGAATGAAGGCTGTAAGATATTTTTGTAAGCAAGCAAACAAACAAAAAAGCCAAGTGTGGTGGTGTATGGCTTTAATCCCAGTGTTTGGGAGGCAGAGGCAGGTGGATCTCTGTGAGTTCAAGGCCAGTCTGGTCTACAGAGTGAGTTCCAAGACAGCCAGGGGTGTTACACAGAGAAATCCTGTCTAGAAAAACCAAACCAACCAACCAACCAGCCAACCAAATAAATAAATAAATAGGGCTGTTATACAGACAAACCTTGTCTTGGAAAAAATAACAAGAAATTATATCATTAATATATTTTTCTTCTGGGCTGACTCACTTGCAGTCTTTAAATCAAATAAAAAGAAAGCCATAGTCTTAAGCATACAGAGTTAAAGTTTTGAACCTGTGTTTTTCAAAAGTTCCTTCTGCTTTCATAGCAACTACTTAAGAGCATGCTCACTAGACTGACTGCCTCTATTATCCTTGCTAAAGAAGGAAGCAACTTTTACTTCATGAATAGATCTGTGGAAGAATCCAGAATTTCTGTTTGATATGTGTGAGACCTGTATGGGAACTCTATGCATTGACAGTGAATTATGTCTAGAAATGATGTTTATCATTCAATAAATACATCCACAGGATCCTTGTTTGGTTTCAAGTAAGGTGCTGGACAGTTGCTGCTACATTGTCATCCACTGGGCTTGCATAACATGCTAGTATTTTTCCTGCATGTGTGTTAGTGCCCACAACTAGCTCTCCCCCCTCTAACACTAGGCTCTGCTTTCTTCTCACTCATCCACATCTTCTGCTTTAACGTTGTTAACACTTCTTAAAGCATTAAAAAGGTTTTGCTAGCCCTGGCCTGCAAGGGAACAATAGCAACAGCTCTGTGCCGTGCCTTGTGGCTGGGGCAAGCAGGATTCAGCCAGGAGCCCCCTGCACTGGGTGTATGGATGGAGAGGTGGAAGAGAGAGAGAGAGAGAGAGAGAGAGAGAGAGAGAGAGAGAGAGCAGCAGAATGGTTCATGGGCTGGGGAGAAAGGCAAATCTGAAGAGGTGAGGAACAGGCTGATGTCCAGCAACCTGAGTCCAGGGTGATGTCCAGGCCTGGGCTATAGCCAAGGACCAAGTCTTGATCTGAAGCACTGAAGCAGGCCAGGGGGCCTGAGTTGATGTTTGTAGCTCCTGTCGCCTCTAAGGCCCTTGCAGAAGCCTGTAGTCTGGGCTGCCACCTGGGACCATGTTGGTGTCTGAGGGCCACACTACTGTGGGGACCATGTCCATCTGAATGGCCTATGCTGTGACTTGGGGCCATGGTCACATCAAACCTAGACTACTGCCAAAGACCAAAGATGTGTCTGTGGTCTCACCACACCGAGGGTCTGTGTTGATGTCTGGTGGCCTATTTTGCCACCAAAGGACACAGTAATTCCCAGCGTCTAGGCTGAAACCTGTGGCCATGTGGGTGTCTGAGGGCTGTGCTGCTGCCAGGGCCATGCCAATCTGAGTGGTCTGTGCTGTCACCTGGGGCTGTGGTGTGACTGGGACAGAGCTGTTGCCAAGGGCCATATCTGGGTCCATGGCCCTACAGTAGCCAGGGTCTGAGTTGACGATGACCATGGATCCTGTTATTACCAAGGACCATGTGGATGCCTGGGGTGTGGTCAGTTACCTGAGACCATGTTGGTGTCGGAGGGCCATGCCATTGGCCCAGCCATACTGATCTGAGTGGCCTGTGCTGCCACTGGGGCCACGATGGTGTCCAGGGCCAAGCTGCTGCCATGGGCCATGCCATGGATCTGTGGTCCTGCTGCAGCTAGGGTCTCTGTTGATGCCCATGGCCCGTGTTACCACCAGCGGTCACAGGAACCATGTAGATTGAAATCTGAGGGACCCGCCCATCACTGGCCCTGGGAGAGCTGGCTCCGCCCCTCCATAATGATGGCCTCACTTCTCACTATGGGCTTAAGCTTCACCTAGGCAGCACACTGGAGCTGGCCTGTTGTTGATGCAGGCGAGCCGGCGTGAGGGTGTAAGAGCAGCAGAGCTGAACCCACGAAGCTGACCCTGCTTGCCCCTAGTCGGCCACGTGAGTGGGAAAGCTGCCTCTCCACCCCCACACCTGTGGTAGGTGAGAGAGCTGGTCCCAAGGATCACAAAATTTGGAGAACTAGCCCTTCCTCTCACCAGCTGCAGCACACGAGAGAGTGCACCTTGTGAGTGTGTGTGTGTGTGTGTGTGTGTGTGTGTGTGTGTGTGTGTGTGTGTGAGTGTGGGGCACAGGTGAGTCAGCCCTGAGGGCATGAGAGCAGGAGAGCTGACCCCCCCCCCACTCCCGTATGCCCCCTACAGCAATTAGGAGAGAGGGTCTTGCACCTTGCCTGGGCAAGACAATGGAGCTGGCCTTGGTGGTGTGAGAGTGGGTCAGCTGGACCTGAGGGCCTGAGAGCAGAACTGGCCCCTTGCTGCAGGCTGCATGGGGTGGGCTGGCCAAGCGGTGCTGCAGAGCTTACCTAGATGTTGACATGGGGATAAACTGGCAGGCTGACCAGTCCAGCTACCACCCAGGCCCAGAACTAGGGCTATGAGCTGGCCAACCCCAACTTTGACCTCATCTATGAACTGTTGAAGCATGTGAAGGGGCCAGACCTGCAGATCCAAAGCTGCAGGATCTCCATGACACAAGGCAACAACAGAATATCCAAGAGAAGCCCCAGTGAGAGAGCCCCTTAGTCAATGGTGTAGCAGAAACCAGAGGCCTAGAGTCAGACGGATGACTCAAGCCAATGAGCACTTGCCAGTGAGAGTGAAGGACGGACTGTGTGACTCACCGGGCCACACCACAGCCTCCACCAGATGCTTCTCCTTTGTTTGTTTGTTTGGTTTGGCTTTTCTTTGAATTTTGTTTTGTTTTGCAGGGAGGTTGCAATGGTGGAGGTCAGATATTGGAGGGATGAGGAGATGGGTGGGATCGGGTTACAAGATGTGGAATCCTCAAAGAATCAAAAAAAGTTAAAAAAGAGTTTCATTAGTTACATAACCTTGTTCAGGTTTCATCATTTTTTTCCTTTCCTTTTTTAAAAATGATTTATTTTGTTTATGTGTGTGTCTGTACACATGTGTGGGTACATTCCAAAGCCAGAAGAGGCACCGAATCTCCTGGGGTTAAATTACAGGTGGTTGAGAGCTCCCACCTCCCTGTGGGTGAACTGGGGTCCTGTAGGAGAGCAGTGCTCCCAGCCACTGAGCCAATTCTTTAGTCCCTAGTTTCTTCATCAGGAAAATACTAGAATATGATACCTTCTTCATGAAGTTATTATGGAGTGAAGAGGAAATAAAACTGTTTTCAAAATATAGAACACATGTGTGAGAGATTGGCCTGCCCACCTTTTTTTTCTTTCATTTCCCCTTTCTTTATTTTTATTTTTTTCTGTTTAATTTTATCTTATTTTTTGTTATTTAAAACTATTTTTAAATGTATATATTTTTATTTTATAATTAACTTAATTTCACATATCAGCCACGGATTCCCCTGTCCTCCCTCCTCCCACCTCCCAGTCCTCCCCCCAGCCCCCTCCCCCATTTCTACCTCCTCCAAGGCAAAGTCTCCCCTGGGGATTCAGCCCAGCTTGGTAGACTCAGCTGAGACAGGTCCAGTCCCCTCCTCCTTACACCAAGGCAGAGCAAAGTGTCCCAGCATAGGCCCCAGGCTCCAAAAGGCAAGCCCATGCACCCAGGCAGTGGAGCCAGGAGCTATTTTTAAATTTAAATATACTTTGATCTTCCCCTCTAAGTACTTCCAAGATCCTCTCCCCTTCTCTCCCTCCCCAGCTTTAAGTTTTTTCTCAAACAAACAAATAACAAAACCCCAACACAACAACAAAGTCCCTCCAAGCCAAGGAAACACCCCCCCCATCAGAAAAAAGAAAACCCAAGGAAACAACAAATAAAAACATACCAAATAAAAGCACACTAAAAAACGGTGGAGTTCATTATATATTTGTCAACTACCGAACATGAGGCTTGTCCTAGGGTGCCACTCTACTGGAGAGAACTGATTTCCCCTCCCAGCAGGTGTAAGCGACAGTTATGTTGTTAACCTTTACCCGAATGGTTAGGTTTTCATTCCTTTAAAAAAAAATGTAACAAAATAAAATATAATTAAATAAGGGAAACTATCACATTGAAGTTGCACAAGACAAAACAACAGAAGATAAAGAATTAGAGATCCATTCTTTCCAATCCCTCAGGAATCACATAAAGACACTAAACTGAAGCTGTAATGTTTATGCAGAGGACCTGGTGCAGACCTGCGCAAGCCCTGTCTATATCTGTGGGTTCATTTGAGCTTTGCTCATGTTGATTTAGGGGCCTTGTTTCCTTGGTGTCCTCCATCCCTTCTGGCTCTCACACTCTTTCCCCTTCCTCTTCCTTGGGGTTCCCTGAGGTCTGAGGGAAGAGATTTGATGGAGGCACCTACTTAGGGCTGTGTGTTTCAAAGCCTCTCTCTGAGTAATGACTGACTGTGAGTCTCTATATTTGTTCCCATTTGCTGAAGGAGGAAGCTTCTCTTACGAACAAGGCATTGATCTATGAATACAGCAGATTATATTATTGGAGCTATTTTATCACTACATTTTTTTCTTTATACCACTATTATTTAATTTTACCATAGTTCTCTGGGCTATCTAGTCTCAGATTCTTACCCAAGCAGTGTTGGATATGAGTTCTATCTTGTGCAGTGAGCCTTAAGTCAAATCAGTTATTGGGTTGGTTACCCCACAAACTTTGTGCCATCATTACCCTAGCATATCTTGCAGGCAGTACACCATTATAGATAAAAGGTTTGCAGTTGACTTGGTGTTTAGGTTTCTCCTTTGAGAGTGTGATCTAAATGAAATCACCAAATAATTGGGGAGACAGAGTCCCATTTGGACTTCTTGTCACCATACATAGCTTCCAGTACTGAGACTAGGTTATATCTAATTGAGTTGTTGGCCAAAGGGGCTCCATGGGAATCCCCAAGCAACTCAGGCTGTTGCCAAGACTATTGTTGCTCTCCACAAACTGACCACAAGGCCCCATTGCTGAACACAATGCCTACACAACTCATTGAACATGGAGATGTTGAGCAGGTGCCTACATAGAGCCTTCACCTCTACTCCAGCGTCTTTGGTACAGGAAGGTCCTTGTTCATTTTGAAGACATGATTATCATAGAAAGAGTAAGCAAACCAAAAAATAGAGAAAGAGAACTTGTTAATCTCCTAAAGAAAACATGTTAATACCTAAGAATGTTCTTGATCCTTTCCTTTTTATTTAGTTGATTTTTAATAAAAGAATATGTAAGTTACCCAAAAAGTCTGCTTTAGCCCCTACTCTACAGTTAACTTCCCCCAACAATGTAGTTTCTTTCCCCACCTCCAAGAATATACTTTTGCTTTTTAAAGCAACATACTTTTTTATTTTTAGTTTTTTTGGATTTTCTCAGCTTTTTCAAACATGTTGACTTTCTTCCATGAATGATGATTTAGCTTGAATCTATTCCATATCCTCCTTAATCCCACCATTAACCAAATATATAAAGATAGAGCCCCTTTTCCATTTCACTAATTCTATCAATATATTCTGATCTGTTTTTTGTTAAATGGATATTGTATTTATGTTTTTATGATTTACAAAATATTGCTTCTAATGTTTTCTTAATTACCTTCCTTTTAATAGTTCAGATTATATCATAACCAAAAAAAAATTAAACTCTAGCTTTACTTGGCTTCTTTTGACTTTAAAAACTACTGAAATAGGGGTCTGGTGAGTTGGTTCAGTTAGTAAAGTGTCTGTCATGTGACGTCTGTCATGTGATGTCTGTCATGTCTGTGAAGACCTGAGTTTAGCCCTCCATTGGACTCTGCTCCCCACCACCAAAGCTAGACGTAACCACATGAGCCTGTAATCACAGTACCGGGGCAGTGGCGACTGGAGGGTACCTGGAGTTGCTGGCCAGCCAGACTAGCCAACTGGTGAACTCCAGGTTCTATGAGAGACCCAGTCTCTTGGAAAATAAGGTTAAGATCAACTGAAAAAGACACCCAACATCGACTTCTGCCTTTCATATTCACAACCACAATATACACTTGTACACAAAGCAATCACTAACTTTGGAAGTCACACAGCTGATCAGCCTTTTCTAACTTAACCTTTGGGTAATATTTCCACTTACTTCTGTATGTAGTCCTGTTAATCATTTATGAAATTTTGTCTGAGACATTAATAAGAGATTGACTTCTTCTGTAGTGACCTAATTCTTTCCTTTTTCCAAGACTGAAGACACCAAAATGATATGTTCAGGATTTAGAGGAACATCATGATCTACAGATAACCAGCTAGTAGGTTTCACAGGTCTTGTCCCAGACCATCATAGCAGTGCGTATAAGTTTTTAGCCATCAGTTCTTCCCTATTCTAAGCCTGCCTTCTGTCCTGTATGGGCGGGGTGGGGGGAGGGGCAGAGCTCCAAACTCCAGCTCAATGAAGATGGCCTTTGTTGACCAAAACCTTCTTGTTCTTTGAGTTGCTGGTTTTCCTAATCATTCTTTTCTAAAAAGAGCTCAGGCTGGCCTCAAACTTGCTATGCAGCCAAGGAGGACTTCAGACTTCTGATCCTTCTACCTGTACCCCCTTAGTGCATGGACAGCCAGGAGGGTACCACCATAACTCTATGTTCATCATATTGGGATCGCATCCAGGGCTTCCTGCCTGTTAGACAGGGCCTCTACCGAGTTGCATTCCCAGTCCCCAAGTCACTCTTTTTCCAGTCCCGACAACTTGTCTTTACTTCTTTACTATGTTTTTGTTATTGTTTTGCTTTTTTTGGGGGGGGCAGAGTCTCACTATATAGCTCTGGCTGTTCTGGAACTCACTAAGTTGACCAGGTTGGTCTAGAGTGCTCAGATTAAAGGTGTGCACCACCACCTCAAGCTCTTTAGCCTGTTTTAAGTGGCAATGTGTTAAATCTAACCAGTGAAAGTACAATAAATCAGAATCTTCTTTTTAAAAATATAAATGTGTATTCTGAGGCTTATATGTATCAGTTTACTCATTCTTAGAACTAGTTTCTTCTGTAATTAAAATATTTCCCCGCCCTCAGGATACTTGATGGTTCTTCCTTATCTAATGGATTTTAAATCATCAATATTTTTATTGATTAGTTTGATAATTGGATATGTTTAAGGGAGACAATTTGATATCTTGATGTAGTTGCACAATGTGGAATTGTTTAAACCCAGCAAACAAATACCTATTGGCTGGTTGACCTATGTAATTTTTATGGTAAGACTTTTCGAACCCAGGGCCTTGCACTTGCTAGGTGAGCACTCTACCACTGAGCTAAATCCCCAACCCAAAGTTTACTTTCTTATTTTGAAATGTGTTACCCATTACCATTGACTGTAGTCATTTTTCTGTGTAGTAGATCTTAAAATATTCTCCCTGTTCATCTGAAATCCTACGGTCAACTCTACATCTCCCTGTACCCTGCCCAAATATCTGGAAACCAACATTTTACTCTCAACTTCATGATTTTACCTCTGTTACCCCTATAACTGTGATCAGACAATACCTTTCTTTTCCGGCATTGTAAACAAAACCGAACTTTTTAAATAGATAAATTATTTTTAGAATTTGAAGTATTCCTCATGACAGAGTATTAGAAATTGTGTGTGTATGGCAGTGTGCATAGGCAAGGGTGCACCCTGTGCATGTACATGTGTTTGTGGAGTCTGGAGGGCCGCTTCAAACATCATTCCTCAAGAGTGATCAACCTTGTTTTGCGGACAAAGTCTCCAACTTGGACCTGGTGTTTGTCTTTTAATCTAGTCTGGCTGGCCAGCAAGCCACTGGTGTCTGCTTGACTCTGCCTCCCCATGCTGGATTATAAGGGCACACCACGTACTTTGCTTCTTATGTAGGTGCTGAGGCTAGAGCTCAGGTCCTTTCGATTTGGTGGCAAGTACTTTACCATCAGAGCCATCTCTCTAGCCTCTTCATATTGATCAAAGGTTAAGAAGCTTTAGCACAATAAAACATTTCCACATATTTGTTCTAAAAATGCATATGGATTTATAACCCCTGAGCAGTGAAATACCTGCTATCAATGAAAACTATTTACCTATTTGTTAAAGAATAAATCGTAGTTCACATAAGAATGTGTTTAGTGGTTTGTCTCAGTGTTAGAGTGTTTGGCTGGCATATGAGTTTGATTAAATTTCTATAGTTGAGAATTTTGTGTTTTGCTTGTTGATAGTGGGGTACTTAAAAATTTTGATTTGTATGCATTTGTATACTTTTTAAAATCATTGAGTTTCCTAATCATTAGATGTTATTATGAAAGATGCAAGTATGGCAGAAGTGATTCAAAGAGAGATCATGGGGATTTCCCATACTAAGACATTTCTGTGTATGAAAGAGAGAAAACTATTTGTGGATAATCAGACTGGCCACCCTTGGGCTGTAACTCCCTCCATTTGTTACCTTAAGAATTTTTATGGTCACTCTTCCAGGTTCTTTTGGTAAGAATCCTTTTATTGCACCAATGGAAATGTTAATACTGTCAATTTAGGAAGGATTATTGGTGGCACTGTCACTCATAATTGCCATGTGAAAATCTTAGTATCTCACAATAGAGTGATAGCCATTGTTTCCTTATTGCTCTTATGGAACCTGATGCAGTAAGAGCATACGTGACCAAGTAATAGAACTGTGCAGGCAAAGTCATAGAAGATAGCCTCAGGCTCTCTGGTTTACAGAGGAGGCTACTGCCAAAGACCTAGGCAAGTTATCCAGTTAGATATCTCATGAGTTCATAACTTAAAGATAATAACAGGATCTAAGCTATACTTACAAAATTCTTAAAATGGAAAAAGCCCATTTTTGTAAACTTTTTAATTTGAGAAGAATATAAACAAGTCATCACAAAGTCAACACACACAAAATGTTCTGAGATAGAATGTTGCCAATAATCCAGACACCCCACCTCTGTCCCTCACCAGGAATTGGTACCTCCTCTTTGGTACTAACCACTATCTTGACATTTGGTACAATAGTTACATGACTTTTGAAACATACATCTCAGTTTGTACTGCTCTGTTTCTGGCCTCATCCCTGTGTAGAAGCTGCTTAGGCACTCAACTTGGTCTGTAACATCCCTTTGAATGTATGGAGTGTGCATGTACCACAGTTGGTCAGTTCTGCTGTTGATGAATGTCTCAGTTGTTTCTAGGACTCAATGCAATGCTGTTGTGAACATGTGTGTTGGGTGAAAATACACACGTTTTTCCACTAGGTTGATATTGTGTAGGTATAATTGCTGGATTATAGAAATTTATTGAGGTATGTTCAGATTTAGTAAGTACTGCCGAATGGTTTTTCCAAAGTGTTTATACTTTAAACATACATTTTGTAATGGGGGGGTGGGATTTCCACCATACCACAACCTCATCAACCTTCTTAGGAGCAGCTGGTAGGATCCCATTCTTAAAGTTTGTGTTTCTCATGATTAAAAATAAAATTGGTTATTTTTATGTTTATTGGATAATGAAATATCCTCTTGTGAAATACCTACTTAGCTATCTCACCTGTTTATCAATTGTGATCTATTTTAAAGTTGATATTTAGGAGTAATTTGTATTTTTGCTATCTGCCTTTGTCAATTACTTGTGTTATAACTTTTTTCACTCTTAGTACTGTGTGTGTGTGTGTGTGTGTGTGTGTGTGTGTGTGTGTGTGTGCAGATACTCTTAACTCATTTATTGGGTATGGTTTTTAGTGTTTCTTCTAAATGGATAAAAACTATTTCTGTGCCCAAAGTATTAAAGATACTCTCTGCATTATCTGCATACCATTTGTATTTAGGTTGGAACTAAGCTTGAAATGCACTTCACTCAAGGTTTTGAGGCAGACATTGTGCCAATGGTCTTACATTCACACTTTTAGATTTCTATTCATTCTATTCTTTCTGTTCTCTGTCCCACAAAAGGTTCTGTTGCATATTTGTAAGTTGACCTACTACTGTGTTAGAGTTTTACTAGTTTTCAGGAACCTGAGTCCACCATGGTGGTCTTGCTACTAAATTTGTGGCCATTGTTGCTGTCAGCACCTGGGGGACTTTTGAGAAATGCTCCTACCAGTGTTGGGTATGGCAGCACACATCTATAATCCTGTCATTAGGGTGGCAAAGGCAAGAGGATCAAGAGTTCAAGACTAGTATATACTACATGGTGAGACCCTGCCTCAAAAAATAAACAAATAAACAAAGAAACACAACACTCCAATAAAACATGTAAACAACATCAGAAGAATTACTACAACCATATTTTTCTATTGTAGATTTTGTTCTACCATTATCACAAGAATACCAAACTTGGTACCATTTTAATGTCTATTTTGTGGAATAGCCATTTTTCTATCAATAAAATTTAAAACATCTTTGTTTTTTCATACTTCTTTTAAGATCTTGCATGAAAAAATATGTGGCTAAATCACTTGAGGAAAAATAAATCTCTAAATATTTGGATCTTCTGGGATTTCTTTGTTGGTTAATCTTAAAAATTTCCCATACCTCTAAGTGTAGCAGTCATTCACTGAAGAAAGTTTGTATTAGAGCACCGAGGCTATAATGGTTCAGGATAACTACACTTCTATCCTAATTGATAATGATTGCATGCCAACTAATACATTGGGGGAGAAACAAATATGAGAGAGTAATGTAATTTTCTTATTCTTAGTAGTGAAATTCAGTCTAATGTCACTGCTTCCCAAATATATCCTGCAGCAAAGCCGGTCTATTACCCCTCCCATCCTGGGATATGGTGTTTTGTATTCCTTTTTTATTCATTCTTTTTTGTTTGTTTGTTTTTGTTTTTGTTTTTCCAGACAGGGTCTCTCTGTGTAGCTTTACGCCTTTCCTGGAACTAACTTGGTAGTCCAGGCTGGCCTCGAACTCACAGAGATCCGCCTGCCTCTGCCTCCCGAGTGCTGGGATTAAAGGCATGCGCCACCATCGCCTGTTTTTTTTATTCATTCTTGAGAGAAAAAACCCGTACTTTTTGTTGTTGTTATTATTATGAATTGGAAAAAAGTGCTTAATGGTAAAATTTTTAGGGACATCCAAATGTTCAGTTGCATTTATGAAAGCTGACTGAGGCCTCCATTAACTCTTTAGTGGCAACTATAAATTTCACAGACTCTGTCATTGTTTTTTGCTTCACAATAAAGACTCTAAGGTCATTAATCATTATTTGTAACCTATAACCAGTCAGGCTACACTAGCTAAAAAATACATAAAATTGAGCTAGATGTGGGCCGGTGAAGGTTTTAGAATATCACTTACTAGAAAAATGATTACACTAGTATTTCTCTTCTGAGTCTATCTTGAACTCATCTGAAACTCTGCAGATAGAAGCAGAACTATTTTGAATACTGATCTCAATATGAAATATACAATCCACAGAATACACAAGAGTTTTGATGAAATAACATTCAATAATCAGGTTGCTATGAATCTTACATTAAAATTCATTTACATAGTAAAAATAGAGAGTTGTAGCTAGAAAAAATATCTCCAGAGGCGGCAGAAACCCGTGGTGGAAATGAACAGTTCTACATAGAAAATCCAGGAAGTATGCAAACTAGACACCAGGATACTCAGTACATTGAATTTAATCAGCGAATACACACAGAATATGACATAAAACAGCAGTTTACTAGAATAAGTGTCATCTGGAAACACATGAAAATAATTTAGAAAATGGGCTAAAGTCATATTCTCTGGCAGTAGACTTCTTGGAAATACAGACATAGAATCAGACATATTTCCGTGTCATCTGGCTCCCTTCCCATGTCACCAAGCCAACTTGAGTCAAGAGTGTGGTTTCTATTCAAGCAGTAGACATGTCACTGATCAGTAAACTAAATCTCTAGGGAGAATGTTTTATACTAAAGCCATAATTAACTAACTATTGATATTTGGTGCTTCAGATGCAGAAACACATCCCCTCAACTAGATGGAAACAGCATAGAAGTACTTTGTGGGGCAGTCCCATGATTATCTAAAATAAAAATGCTTGGCTTGTCATGAATTCTTCTTCTATCCAGTGTCAGATGTACATTTACACTTCTGACACTCGAATTTTTTAGATGAATCCTGGTAAAATTTTTAGGGACATCCAAATGTTCAGCTGCATTTATGAAAGCAAAACCTTGTTAGATTCATTTTTTTTAATTGATTGTTCCAACTGGCCTAAGCTTGGACTTTCTCCTTTTCAATTATCTGGTTACAAAAACTGTACATTACAAACAGTATAGAAACAAGCAGAGAAGAATGTGCCACACATCCTGGATAATTCTCTATATGCAGTAGAATTTACAGATATAAAAGAAAATACAGCCTACTCCTCTATAGTGCACAGTTATGTTTTTAGATACAATGTATCACTAGCAAGTGGTTGTGGCCACCAACTCTAGTTGTCTCCAGCAGAGAGAATAAGAGCAAGATCTGTTCGGTACAACTTCCCTCCATCCGACAAGGCCATTATGTTCTTCTTGTATGTAGTAATATTATTAACATCCAGTTCCTGTATAGGACATAGATAGCATTGTAACCCAATTAAATATGGAAATTAGTTAACCACTGGCCAGTGATAAAATGAGAGAAACTGCTTGTTATATCAACCATTAAGAAAAGATCTGAATTAAATTCTTTTATAAATGGGAATAATCACCAGGTTGTTTCTAACCCAAGCCTGTTTATCACAGTTTACTGATTTGTGCTGAACTCAATTTGAATTAAGAGTTAAAGTATGCTCTACTCCTCTGCAAATTCTTTGAGTGGATTTCCACAACAGATGCGTGGCCATTTCTGGGCAGTTCCCTAAAGCCTGCTTAGGAATAAGTTGCATGGCAACTGAATTACCTGTTTGTTCTTCTCACACAGATCTTTCAGTAAAGCATCCAGCTCATTTTCATCTATGTATCCATTGCCATCCTGAGTGAGGAGAAATAAAATAGTACACATTGGAAGTAACTGCAGTACTCAGAAAACCCCTCTTGGCGAGGGTCCTAACCAGGTGTGTCTTGCCCCTAACACAGCTCTACCACAGTTGCCAAGTAGGTGAGTACTTACACTAGTGAAACAGATTGACATTTTCAAAGGATGAAAATGGAAGCATTGGGCTGATAAGACGGCTCAGGGGCTAAGAAAGGCTGTGGCATGCTTTTCCTCCACAAACAAATAAACAACAAACAAACAAACATGAAAAAGGCAGCAGTTTCTGATTTCAAAATATAGTCCTCAGCTACAGTAACTAAAACAGTATGGTAATTACTTAGAGATTGGTATATAGACTAATGGAATAGAACAGGGAGCTCAGGAATTGGTCCATATGCATAGAATCAACTGATCTTTCCCTGGGAAGCCGAGTGTAAGGACAAGCATAGTCTCTTCAACAAAAGATATGGGGAAATTGTGTATCCACATGCAAAAGGGGAAAAATTAACTTTGATATGGACAAAAATTAACTCAATGCAAATATTTAAATCATGAAGATATAAAACTCTTAGAGCCAGGTGTAGTGATACACATCTTTAATCTTAGCTCTTGGGTGTCATAAGCAATGGATCTCTATGAGTGCAAGGCCAGTCTGGTTTATATAGTGAGTTCCAGGCCATTCAGCATGGGTTCCTGTGTCAAAACCAAAACCAAAACCAGACAATATAAATAGAAACTACTCCTAAATATAAAATAGGTAAAAGCTTTATGACATTGGTCTTAGCATTGAGCTTGTGGGTTATGAGCCCAGAGCACAGATGACAGGAAGACAGCAGAACACAGCATAAAAGCTGCAAGAACCATTGCGAGTGAAAGGCAACCTGAAGACTGGGAGAAGACAGTTGTAAACTATGTATCAGGTAAGGCACTAATGCTTTATATAAAGGGAATGTAATATTAAAATATGTAAGGGTGGGCTAAAATGTAAATAGATACTTTTTCAAGGAAGATATAAATGTCTAATCAGTTTATGAAAAGGTGATCAATGTTATTGACCATCACAGAAATGCAATGAAAACAAATCATTTCACAGTTGCAAGAATCACTATTACTAGACAAAGGAAGTAAGTGTTGGTGAGGTTATGACAAAATTGGAAACATTTGTATGCTGTTTATGGAAAATCAAAATGATACAGCAAGATAGTATGATGATACACCAAAAGAATTAAAAATAGAACTAATATATGATATAAAATAATCACAATTCTGTTATTTTTCTTCAAAAGACCAGAATGTTGAAGAGATATTAACACTTCATGTTCATGGCATTGTTTTTGCAAGAGTTAAGATGTAGAAACAACCTAATGTCCATTTATGAATAAGCAGAAAAAGGATATGTATAAGGAGATCATAAATGTACATACAACACAATACTATAATAAAAATGACACTCTGTAATGTATTGTAATATAGTAAGCCTTGCGAACATGCAAGGGGAGAGAAGCCTGTCAGGAGGTAGTCATGGGAATGCACTTATAAAATGTTTCTAAAATAATGAAACTAGATGTCAGGGAAGGGAGAGTTGAAGTGCAGTCACTCGTGGGTGTAAAGTCTCAGTTGTGTGAGTAAATCAGTTCTATAGAACTTCTATGCAGTCCTGCTTCAACAGTTAATAAATACTATATTTTATACTCAAGGTCTTAAGAGGATAGATTTCCTGTTAAACTGTTTTTGTAAGATTTTTTTTAAAAGAAAAAAGAAAAAAATAGTTTTACCTGATCATATAACTCAAAAGCCTTATTGAACTCTTTCCCACACATTTTGATTCCCTAGGAGACAGAGAAGAGAGGTTCAGTTAAAACGTGACGTGTATTTCAGCTTGTTTTTCTTGAAAAATCTCCCACCTTTTGACTTTTTAAGAAAACATTACTTATTGTAGAGAAAAGGCAACTACCTGGAATTTAAGAAGGAAATTTTCCTGCACTGGTAGTAACCTTTTGAGAGAAAAACATGTTAATAGGCTGCAATTTTAGATGAGAGCCAGTCTATTCTAATACCATCTGTGCAACCCAGAAACTTACCTGGCCATCTCTGTCAGTTCAAGCTTTCCATCATTATTTGAATCAAACAGTTTCAGCTGAAAGACATTGCCAATGTTTGGGACATCGAGTTATGAATTATTGGATGAACGCGACAAACGTTCAAACATCAAACATCCTGAGTGCCTGCAGTATAAGCACTCTAAGACTGAACTGCACCCTCAGCCTGTTTTACATCTTCAAAGCAAAAAAAGAAAATCAACAAAAGCAGTAACTGGATAACATGACTACATGATTTCGAATAATTTCAAATTGTTTAATTTTCCTTCCTTAACAATACTTCCTAACTGGATACTGTACTTATATATCATATACTGAGGTATATTCACACATAAATACCATTTAGGAAACATTCACATTTTTAGAAAGCAGTAAATATTGCCACAATGAAGATAATGCTTATACTAAATACGCCAAATGTAGCATATCTATGATATATATATATATATATATATATATATATTCTATCTATCTATCATCTATCTATCTATCTATCTATCTATCTATCTATCTATCTATCTATCTATCTATCTATCTATCTATCTATCTATCTATCTCTATATGTAGCTGAGAAAAGGCCTATGCTGAAAAAAAGTTCATAGAAGTTTAGAGAGGTCTTTCAAAGGGAAAAAGAAAGGACATTCTATGGTTCGGTATGGTCTAAAAATTCTTTGTGGGAAGCAGATCATTTTATCAGGGTTCTGTATTGACACAGCATTTTATAATCCATTGACCATAAATTCTAATTTTGTTGTAATGTCTACCAAGATACTGGACAACTAGATCACAGAGCTTCTTGCCCATAGGGAAATGTTTCCTCCCCTATATATTTAAATTTTAATTAGTTCTTGATTAATTTGCTTCCCAGATTGGAACTGGTTTATGACATTTAATCAGATCTACTAGGCCAGCCCAGCAGGGGGAAGCTCCCATCTGAGTTGTTTTTGAAAGGCAGGTTCAGATTCCTACCTGGAAAGGCAACCTTACTTTAAATAGAATCCCTTAAGATTGAGACACACTAGAAAATTGAAATGTGGGTTACTGTCCACTTCCCAAAGAAAGGGCCCAAGAAAGCTTAGGTCTTGCCTTTGTGGCACAGCAAGAGTGCCATCCCACCTGTTTGCTGCTGCTGCTGCTGCTGCTGGGACAGAACTGTACCAAGAAGTGAGAAGATTGAAAGCAAACCTCAGTAGCACTAAGCAGAACAGAAACTCTAGACGACCATTCCTCAGCGTACCTCAAAATCTAATACAGCATAGAAGTAACGTTTCATGACTTATTTACTTAACCTATGGGGTAAGAACTCATAACTTCACAGCATGTAGAGAAAATATGAACATATATATATATATTGCTATCCTATAACATTAATCCTATAATGAGCTAAGATTCCCAAACTATCTTCCTGAGACAGAGTAACTTTATGAATTTTTGTTTTGTCTAGAACCTCATTAATTTATTTGCATTAGGCACTTTTGAGTAAAGATTTTGTGGCTATATTATTCATATTTTATAACAAACCTTGTTTATACAATTATCAAAACATCAGGCTTAAGGTATGTCTGGGTCTCATTCATAGTGCTGATTCAATATTCCAAGATAATAAAAATAAAAGGGAAAGAAACTCATTTTAAGCAATTTAATGAATAAAGTAGCAGTTTTCATTAAACTCTAAAAAGTCTTTTCTAAACAATGGTTAAAAGCAAATTCAGAATTTCTCGGAACAAAGGGTGAAGTCACTTATATTCTATGTATAACATGCAAAAGCTGTATACCTTAGCAATACAATAACTCTGGCTTTTAAAGAAAAGTCTGTGAGAGATAAATGTGATGTAGCTTTATCAGAAATGTTCATCTGTAGTATGTGATGTGCAAGCTTGATTTATTTATTCCATCCTGGGTAGCCTTGAGACTTAGCAAGAACACAGGCAATGTGTTTAATGAGCTCTTGGCTAAATCTTTTCCAGTTCAGTCTTACCATGAGGTCTGTGTACTCAGCTAGTTTTGTATCATCCACAGTCTTGTTTGCTTTCTCTAGTAGATCCTTTAGAAAGTTCTGTTGAGAAAAAGAGCACTTAGAAAATTTCATGTCATTGGTAATATCTAGTCTGCAAGAATACACCTGGATGAATGCAAAGAAAACCCCTATGGTAGAACCAGGGAAGCAAAGGACTTTGGAAGTCTTGTGGGCCTTGTGGCATCCCAATTATGAAATTGCCTTTGCTAAGCACAGCACCTGACTCTTTCTGAGACCTGATTCGTCATAGTCAGAGCTGTGCTGTGTTCTTAGGATTGCAGTTAAAGGAAGATGTTGATTGTGTAATGTGAAAGGATCTGAATTAAAACCTAAAAAAAAAAAAAAATCAGTCCAATGGATGCTTCGCTTCACCTGTATTCATTTGATCTTCCTGTTAGAAGTGCAAGGCCTCCGTTTTGTACCTTTCCAACCTGTGTGAAAAATGTTCAACAAGCTAGATGGAAATACATCTCCAATTTAAAATGCATTTCCTGCTGCACCCCGGGCCGTGTTCTCCTATTTGCAGCTAGTGCTATGCTGTTCTCCAGATGGCCCGGTGGTTAGCAAAAAGGCATCACAGGATCTATAGGCTCTTTATTCAAATGCTTCTGCTGACTGCACAAACTACAACAGTTGGTAATGTTGAATCCTTGAGGGACATATGAATCACATTAAAACAGAGATTAATGTGGGAAGGGTGAAAACGATGATTATTAACTCAACAGTTGGAACTTGCAAGTGAGTTTAATTTTTGTTTTACAGAGATAAAAGTTTTACAAAGACTTGCCATACAAATGTCAGTGTGAATGCTGAGGGTTGTAATAGCCTTTTGTTTTCTCCACTGATGTTCATTTGTAACTCTTTAATTTCCTCAGAAAATGAATTAATGCAGCTATGGAAACTGAGCAGATTCCATGCCCAGAAAGCCTTGGAGGATTGAGTTTCTTTAGTGCTTTTGACAGTGCTCTGTCTCCTTTTTAAAAGAGAGCTAGCTCTGCTGGAGTGACTTGCTGCCCATTTTCAAGGAAGGGCCCTTTCTTGGTTTGATACATTTATTTCCACTCTGAACACTTTGCTTCAGATCCAAAGTGAAGCATATATAAAATTCAAAGTTATCTGGTGGGGGTGAGTTTTATTTTTGAGCCTTCTGAAGTTTTTTTGTCAGAGATTAATTGGGCTAAAAAGTCTCATCAGACACTGAAATGGTGGTCACAAAAATAGCCTTGGAGAAACCTTGGGACACTAGGATTCAAAGTCATGTCTGAGAGAAAGCGGTGTTTTACTCTATTATGGATCTTAAAATTAGCTTTCTTTCCTTAAAATTAGCTTTCTTGAAAGATCCATTAAAAAAGAATGCCAACTTATCTTCAAAATTCTCCAGGGAGGCGGACTTCTATTTAGAATTTCCTTTCTGAGAATAGAATTTAGAACAAAGAGAGAGACTGTGAGAATATTTTGAGGTCAGTATTGGAGTGAGCTAATGTTTTCATTATGTACTGTGATGATTTTTAAAAAATCATTCTTTTAGTCTAAAAGAAAAAAAAAAAACACTATGGCTTCCCTATCACCTTGTGGAGCCTAGCTGCAGAGCAGTTTCTAAAAGATATTGTTTTCAGGAACTTTATATCAAGAGTGTTGGCATTTTAAAGAGGCTGCAATTGAGTCTGTCACAGCAATTGCTCAGTGGTACAAATATACCAACCAGTCCAATCTCTAAAATTCTGTCCTTCTTAAACCATGTTGAACTATGATTAGGAAAACAATGCATCCTTTTCCCCACAACGCAGCCTCAGAAGCAGCTCATATTGAGTGAAGTTTGAGGTACACAGTGGTGTAGGAAAAAAGTTATTGATATTATCAGACACTCTAGGGCCAAGCCTAGGTTCTCTTCCTAGGCAGGTGAAAAATACCCCAAGCATTCTGAACTTCTGTCTCCCTACACATTGGGAGTCATAGTAAACTGCCTTGCAAATTTCCTGAAGAATAAATGCTGAGATACATTTCAAAGGCAGTACTATGTCTGTGACATAGAAGGTACACTTTCAGATGCTAAACAAATATTAACTTTCTTCCCTTTTAAAAATTAAAAAAATTACTTTGTGAGTATGTGTATGTGACAGTCTGAGGGTGCACAGAAGCTATGGCATGCATGTGCAGATCAGAGAACAATTCTCCTTCCACCAGGAGGGGTCCAGGGAAGCAAACTCAAGTAGTCAGGCTTGCTTGTGGGTGGGTGTCTTGACTCATGGAGCCATCTCACTAGCCCTTGCACCCGTTAAATCCCTCTATATTCTGAAGTTAGAAGAAATGGGCCTTTCTGACTAAGAAGTCTTCTGGTTGGCTGGAGGAAATGAGGTGGACAGTTTGTTTCCTCTCCTGAATTGAGTGCAACACCATTTGCTATGCTTTGCACTTCACAGAAGGCTGTGCAAAGTCTTAAGACTCCACAGTACGTCCAACACCACAGTATCGTTACCTTTGCATTAAAGATGAAAAATGGTAGGATGACATGGTGATTTGTCCTGAGCTTATATTTGATTCAGATTTCTTTTCCTTGTATCTCTCTCCCACATGATCTCCTCATTACTTCTGTGAATTGGTGATTTATTTTCAAAATTTTCGTTTCCCACAATCTAGTTATATAATTTATGTTGTTGGGAGGCATATGCTATGTCTAAGGATATGGATGAGTCTAGGATTAAACATTACAGCCCTGTGTTTTATTTCTGTATGGCCTTCAGTAGTTCTCTTACATTTTTGCAGTTTTTTGTCACTAGGGTAATGCTTATCTCATATAATATGTGCAAAGAAAATAAATATGCAAAAGGTACAACACATGTCTCAGTCATTTGTGTTTTTTGAAAAAAATATATTTAGGCATTCAATTTATAAAGTAAAATTTCAAACTTCAATGGAGAGTAGCCTATCTAGTTGGCATAGTCAGCTCCATTTGTCTATCTGTCTCTGTGTGTATGGGTGTCTATCATCCATCTATCTTATGTAACAATTTAGGTACACCACAGAAAATGCTAATTTCTTGCGCTGATGAGCAGAATCTCAAGAAGGCCTTGAAGTCTGTCTTTCGATCTGGTATTTCGTTAATGATGTGAAGAGTGGGTGCAAATGTGCCACAGCTCAACGTAAGTTTCCTTTGTGGGAGGTTTTTTAAAAAGCTGTGAATCCCTCAGCAGTTCGCGATTGCATCTGGAAGGAGCACGCTGGGCCTCCACTTTGATTCACTCACCTTGAGCTCCTCGGTTTCTATGAAGCCGCTATGGTCAGTATCGTACTTTCTCCAAGTCTGCAAGAAATTCAGAGACAGAAAACCAGATTTAAATCAATCATAGAACCCACCAACTTCCTTACTTTCAGCACCTTTCTCCAGGGCAGATGGTTTTTACCTTCATGAATTCCTCGCAGGACTTCAGTTGCTGGCATCGGAAGAGCAGCAGGAAATTCTCTTCTGTGGGTAAGACATGAGCCAGCTGGAAAGATGGGAAAAAAAGAGCTGAGGAGCCTGGAAAGAGACTGGGCCATCACCTGCTGCTTCAGTTTTGCCTCAGCATGCTTTGTGAGCAGCGATATTGACTGACAGAGCCGTACAGATAAACGTCAGCTGGCTAATAGTGTAGGAGAGGGCAGACTTAGCTCACTTTCCCTTTCTAGTACTTGGCTTCTGCAAAATACCAAGGCGCGTTCCAGTACCTACGCCCTGAGGACCTGGCTGCCCAGCCAAAGAGATGGCTGTAGGGCACCACTTTTCATCTGCTGCACACACATGCAGATGCATGCCGCATAAGCTCTATGCCATCGGTCAGGTCTCAGTTCTTTCAGTGTGCAAGGATGGCACACACTATGATTCTAAATTTCATGTGACATGAGAATTTGTGAGGAACATGCATAGAGGTGAAAGGAAGGAAGAAAAAAAATATACATGTCTTGTTCTGGAGAGCAACATAAAGGAGATGATGGACCAAAGGCAACTAACTGCAAAACAGTAGCAAAAGGCAGAAAGAAGACACATTACCATAAACAGGCGGAACGAGACAGTAACAAGGACACTCTTAAAACGTGATCTCTGCTCAGAGATGTCTGTTTCACTGAATGACTATGATAGTTCCCCTTAGATCTCATTCCCTAACTTCAACATCTTCCCCTCCCGGTCTCTCCACTTCTCCCTCTTTTGAGGGGTAAAGAGCCACCAATCCCATTTTAAGACTAATATCATCTACTGCATGTGGAGAAGGAGGGTGCGGGGTTGATGGCTCCTCTGCTGATGTGACTTCTATTTCTGGCTCTGCTGCTAATGAGCTGTAGTCCCGGCACCTTCCTCACTAGAAGGAGGTGAAATAGAAATGAATATCCCTGGTTCAAGATGTGTGCTGTTGGAATTACTGACTCTTCACTACTGGAGAATGAACCTTCATCTGCAACGTCTGACTAATTTCCAGCAGTGGTTGAATTCCCTAAAGTACAGACACGAACCCTTATCCTTGGTACGTACACTTTACACTCATCTAGATCAGTTCTACTTAAATTTCTCTTACATATATAGCCTCATTTCTTCTGAGAAAGTTTTATGTGACCCCAGGCATATATAATATAGATACACAAACAAACATTTACTGATAATAAACCACAACAATTTAGTTTAAAATAATTCTTTTATACAGTTTTACTATTTATTAAAGATGAACTCAAATTGTTTGTTTTTATATAAAGATTCATTCTTGGCTGGATATTTGATACTGTAGGATGCAGAACATCTTCAATCTTTTAGAATTGATCTATCTGCGGCAATTTCATGAAGTACAGTATAATTGTCACTGTTGTGAACAGTGTCTCATATAAATATGTAACTTAAAATGGCACTGCCATGTTTTTACACCATTACAGAAACTGTTAAAAATTCTATTTTAATCCCAAACTGAATTAATTTAACAAGTTTTTTTGTGAAATTCAATTTGACAACTCTAACAGAAAATTTTAAAATCAAGTATTGTAAGATAATACAAAGAATAATTTGCTGCATGCTGAGGAATGACAGGAGGAAAACATTACAAGTCTCTGTTTTCTACAGTTAAACTCGTATGCTTTTCTAAGAGCAGAACACTTCATATGCACAGAAAAAGTCTGTAATTTGCAGCACACCCCAGCCCTAGCTGGGGGTTTCTGGCAGTGTTTGCTGGTGTTGCATGGTGTGATGCATGTGCAGTGCTGGATGAACATGCGTGCTCAGCACCAAGGGTGCAGTGAAGGCGAGTGATGCCAGGAACACCTTCGATTCACTACACTTTTTAATTTGAATTAATTTTTGTTTCCTGTGTGCTCAGAAACCTTTTACTGTTACCACATGGTTTGTGACCCCATTATATATCACTATCCTCAGTTTAAGAAGCTGGTTGAAAATGTCCTAAATGTTAAACTAAATAATGGGAAAGCTTATCATGCCCACTTAAAAATCTCCTACCTTTTAGACCCATCAAAATTTGATGTAATTTAATGTAAGCCATCATTTCACCCTATGTGCAAGCAACCTCATCTTCCATATAGTTGTGTAATATGTCCTTTAAAGTATCTTGCCTTTAGATTTTGAAAAAAAAAAAAACAAAAACCTCAAGTTATAACAGTTCTGTTCATAGTCTTTATGGATGGGGTTAGCGAAAGGTGAAAGACAAAATAAATCTTGCTAGAATATTTAATATTATCCAGTCAGATATTTTGTTGTTGTTGTTGGTTTTGTCTTTGGAGACAAGGTTTCTCTGTGTAGCTTTGGTGCCTGGAACTCACAGAGATCCGCCTGGCTCTGCCTCCCAAGTGCTGGGATTAAAGGCATGTGCTACCACTGCCTAGACTGCAGTCAGATCTTAACTGGAAGCAAACATCTTAACTAGAAGCAAATGCCACTACTGTGGGTAGATGATAATGCATCTAGAAGGTGAAAATAGGGTTTTTAGGATTTGCCAGTAATTTTAAAAATTAAATCAGGTTTTGGTCCATAAATACTCTCTCTCTCTCTCTCTCTCTCTCTCTCTCTCTCTCTCTCTCTCCATATATATTCAGGTGTCTTAGCACTACATTCAAGTCTTGTCTGTATAGTTGATTTCTTTACTCATAAAATTCCGCCCCTCAGAAATAATACAGTTCAATAATAATTCAAAGCACAAACTTTTGAATTGAGGATGCTGAAATTGAGCTATCTGCTCTGGTGACTTGCAGACTCTGAAACTCAGATAAATGTGATGGCTGTTAATAAATTAAGCCTGCACCATGCTCCTTGATTACAGTAGTAGGATGAATTGGTTGCTCCTTCTCTCTTGGAATGCAAATGAAGCATTTGTTAGTGATTGCTACCAGAGGCTTTGCAAAGCCATGCTTCTTTCTACTCATTGAGATCTAGAACTCATCTTCCCTGTGACCTTTTCTTTCCTTGGCATCTATATGAGGGCCTCTAGTAGAAAGTTTCTGTAAACGACTTTCTTTATTAAAGACTCGTAAGTGAGAGCCAGAGAGCAGGTCTCCACTGATGCTAAGGAGGAAGAGAAGAAGTAAGAGGGGAACTAGGCATAGAGAGGGTCTTCAAAGAGAGGAGAAACAGCCATTCTCCTAAAGCCCAGTGTAGAGACTGGAGGCCTTCTGGAGAATGCTTCTAAGAGGGAGGAAAGATTTATCCAGGGGAGAGACAAGGGCAAAGAAGTAACAAAATAGAAATCCTAGGTCTTAAAAAACAAGGAAATATGTCAGTGATGAGACAAGTGACCAACAGAATTTGATGGTAATGGTAGATGTTAGAAGGTTTTGTGTGATTCCAGAAGTCTGTTCATGTTATGTTATGATTAACACAAGCACCTGTTTAGGACTGGAATAGCCAATCTCAACTTTTCCTTTGCCTCTTGGTAAGCAACCTTTAATGCTTGGAGTGGACCTCTTTCAGTACATTTCAGGTACTCAGAGAGTTTCTCATCTGCATCATATGCCCATTCAGAATCAATGGAGCCCTGTATACCAGGTGCCTGGAACACATGCTTGTGATTTCTTTTAAAAATAGAAATATTTCATTGACTCGGTATAGAGTCAACAACTTTGCTTAGATCATTTTCTATACTACTTGAATTTTGTAAAATATCTGTTGCTTTAAACTAAGAAGTAATAATTTCTCTTAAATAGTATACTTCTGAAAATCCATCAACTATTTAAAAATAAAAAAAGGAAAAGAACACACTATAAAGTAATGATTAGATGTAAGATTATGGAAATTTACCCATCTTTGTTTTGTAAAGTTTATGTAACTCACATAAAGAACAGAGATTTTTATAATGTCAAATATAAAGAGAGTCATAGTCTCCTCCTCTCCTCCTTTTGTTTTTTTCAAGATAGAGTTTATCTGTGTAGTCCAGGCTATCCTGGAATTCACTCTGTAGACCAGGCTGACCTCAACTCAGAGATTTGCTTGTCTCTGTCTCCTAGGTACTGGAATTAAAGGTGTGCACTACCATGCTCAGTGTTCTTTATGAATAGTATAGATGTATATTTTCTTGTGCATGCTGTTTTGATCTTAGTCATAAAAATATTGATTGTATCTATATACAAAATGTTCTTTTAAAATCTCATTAAACTATTAATATTATACTCATTATAGTACTAGCTTATTTAAAGAACAAATGAAATTTGCTGACATAAAATATCATTGTAAGACAAAAACAGCCATTTAAAAAGCAATGCATGTATATGGATGATACGTGCCTGGGGTGAATAAAAAGACTTCCTTCTCAAGGTGAATTCTACAATGTGGTGGTCCTGTGCTGTCCTCTTGTCAGTGTATAGGAGTCGTTATTCGAAATCATTATTTAAATCATTATTCACATGGATGTGGAGATTCTCCATCTGTAGCACTAAGACAAGGTCTAGGATGTGCCAAACGTCTTTCACAGAAGATGCTAGGTGGGACTGCTTTATTCTTAGATTTGCTAAGTCACTGATGTCCACAGAAGTTCCCAATCCTGGTTTCAAGATTGTTGGTAATTTGCTAGTCAATGGATCATCTGCTTTCCCTTTCTTCAACTCCCCAATCTTTAATGTCAAGTGCAGAAAAAAGTAGAGTGAATCAAGGGGGTGAATGGAAGGCAAGACAGACAGCTGTGGGTACAGACAGAATCCCTTAGGTCTTGTGGAATTGGTTGCTTGGCACCAAAAGTGGGGAAGCAAACTTCTTCCCGCTTGCCTCTGTCCTTGAGGACACCATTTACATTTTCTCTACTGTTTCTTTGCCTAGCAACTGCATCAATAAATATTTTACTGGTGCAATGAATGATGGTAACTGTTTGTCTAGAGTCAGCTGTAAACACATGGAAGTAGAGTTCCCTTGGACATAATTCAACTTATTATTGAGCTGTGAATAGGGACTGGGGTGGATAATGGGAGATGCTACCCAGAGTTGTTTCTGGTTTCAGGAGTTTTGCTGTGCACTCAGCTGCCCCTTTGAGGAACTGTATGGGCTGACGATACCTGCACCTCCAAGGAGGAGGTATCTCATGGTTAATCCACACTGGAGTATAACAGTCCTACCCTCTTAGTCAAAATCTGGGAAATCTCTGAAGGGCACTCCCACTTCAGAGCTCATTCCAGAGAAAGTCTCCATTAAAGCTTTGTGAGGCCCAGCATCCTTTAGGGCTCAGGCCTGCTGTCTTTACTCTCCTTCTGCAGGACATGATGCCCAAGTACTTCCTCACAAAATTCAGGTCTGTCTCCAGGGAACTCAATCCTACAGGATTTGCATTTGCATTCTTTGTCATTTCCTTTCCTTCCCTAGAATAGTATGGAACCCCTGCCTTATGTTTTAGAAAGGGTTCAAATCCTACCCATGCCTTATCTGGACATTGAATTCTAGGCCACTATGTCAATTGTTGGTAATTCATAGTTACTCCTAGTAAGACTCTTACAGGAAGACAGATAACTTCAAAATTTTTTTCCCTTAACGATTTCTAAGCAAAGGATAATTACAAAAATAAAACAAAATGATACATGTTAGAGGAGTGCCCATGGAGTGTGACTTGATAGAGAAACAAGTCCCTAAAACAGATATGACAACTATGTGACACGTCATGCTTCCTGAGCACATAAGACAAGGATTTGTTTTCACATTTGAAAACCGAAGGAGCATTTTTTCCCGCCAATGAGGGAATGTGGAAGGTAAATAGTCATGAACTTAAAAATATTTGACTTTAATAACTTGAATTTAATAAATTATGTAAGAAGGAGAAAGAAGTTTTTGGCATTCAGAACAATAGAGTAGGGTTTTCAGTAACTCATTTCTGTATTTAGCAAAAATGCCAAATATGCAAACTAGGTTTTTACAGTGGTCTGTTTGTTTGACATGTATTATCTCATTTGACACTAATGCTCATAACAGGCATAAGAAGTTAGAATATGGTCATGTTTACTCATAGTCCAGGAAACAGATGTTCTGAGACTATTTTTATATAACTTGTAGTTTGAGACAGTGTTGAAGTCAGATGGTCTACTATTGATTTGGAGACATTCATCCTTTGCTACCAGCACCCTTTACTCAAAACAGTGTTTCTAATATCCCATCTTAGAAAGTCTATTCAGAACAAAATTTCAAATTCTATTTTACCATTAATCAGTTTCCCCAAATCTCAAATAAATAGGTACTCTGCCAAAAAATTAATAACTTTTCTCCAGGCTAAGTGTACACACTTAAATCCTACCGTGGAAGAGAGGAGGAGATGGCTAGAGAACATTTTGCTTCCCTTCGATGGCTGGTATAGTTTTTAGGTTAAAACAGCTTTTAGACCTATTTTTTTTTCTGGGCATGCACTGACCTGGACAGAAAGAACACTAAGTCTAGAGAGGTTGATGTTGATAGGCTCCCACACATTGCCCAAGGGAGCAGAGGGAAAGCTTAAAGATTTGACATCTAAGAAAGGGAGGCATCTGTGTACTTCATGTGAGACCTAGAGAAAGGAATTCCATGACCTGCTAAATCATTCAGTCTTCTTCCTTAATTATTTTAGTGGGCCTTCTTTACAACAGAACTATACTAGTCTGAATAAATTTAGAACATTTCTGACTGCCAATGGTATTTACTAAGTTGTCTCAGATTTTCAATACTCCTCTTTTGAATTTATATTAACAATATTGTTATTACTGAACCATCTTCATGTAAAATTTAAAATATATTAAAGTCATTAAATTACCAAATTCAGAATATTAGACATAGCAACATTTATTTCCTTTGAATATGTTTAGGTAAAAATACATGTTATAGAAAGTGTCATTTTACTGTATCAGGTCAGAACATTGATAATTAGGTACTGAATTTTCCTTTCTTTTAATTCAATTGGGTGGTCCCCTAGGGAAGCAGATTACTGGATGCATATTAGTTTCCTTTGATTAGACTTCAATGAGTCCTGGGGTCTAACTATTAAGTGAGTATAACACACGAGCCAATTCAACCCCTTTCTTCTTTGAACACTAAGGCATAGTGTACTTGTTAAGATGAAGGAGACTATAATGCATTTGGAAAATGTGGGGTTTGTGTTCTTTTATAGTTAGCTAGGCTTTTTATATTGGAGTGCCATATTATATGCAGGATTTCTAAGCAAGTAATATCACCCATCAAATTGGACAGGGGATGAACTACATTTAGCACAACTTTCTGGTGATACTAGAGGGTGAACTGTGAGTTCACACATTCCCACTGTCTCCTGTAACATTTTACTTCTTTTTCCCAGGCATGCATCAAGACTCATCTTTTCTTAGCTCTTACTTAGCCACCCTGGACATGCGTTATAAACCACTGCAGCTCTCTCCCTCCTGTTCTTCCTTTTTAAATTCTCTTCTCTTGAGTGAGCTCAGCTGCCTCCTCCAAAATCTTGTTATGGGGGCTCACAGATATACAGCGCACAGGGTTGCTAAGCTATGCTGTTTGACAGGTTTGCTATTCTCTCTCTCTCTCTCTCTCTCTCTCTCTCTCTCTCTCTCTCTCCATCTCCTTTTACTTTCCTTTTTTCTTTATGAATACACACAACCCCTTCCTTCCTAATAGTTCTCAGCTCAAACTTGCAGAGATTTGTGTTTCACCATATCTTAAGACAACACATCTGCTGAGGGCCAGCTTCTTGATGACATTAAAGTTAAAATGTTAAGTCTAAAATGTTAAGTTAACCCTGTCACACATGGCATAGCCTGGATCCATCCATTCTCCCTGTATAAAAATGTAACATTTTGTGAATGAGTTCCATGCTTTTGCTACGCAAGACTGTAACACCAGATAAGTGACTTATAATAAGTGACTGAGTCCACTGGAGTGCTTCAAGGTGAAATTGCTAAATACGAGATGGTAATCTTCCTCCAACTAGAATTATAAAATGTTCCAAACACTGAAATAGCCAGTTTAGAAAAATCACTGATATTAGACTTTCAAACTAGTTTTGAGTAGTTATTTATCTCATTTCACTTACATTTATAAACGTAATTGTAGTATTCTTGTCTGATTAGTAGGCCTCTGTAGCACCTGTAAGTTTAATGACTATTTATACAGTAATGAGTTGCACACAGGCAAAAGGGGAAAATGTATGCTCCAGGGAGAAATTTCAATTACACAGATAATAATAGTATGTCCTTCCTTCACTCTATTTGTAGTAGGTGTTTAAAAATATGTATGTTTCAAAATGGCACCACAAGTGTCCTAATAAGACCAATTATTTGAAAACCAGGTTAATTTTCTGAATCAAAATTGAATTATAACAATTTTTTGAAGGCCAAAGCACCTCACAACTGAAGAGACTAAGAATGTTTTACGAACATAATTATGATTGTGATATTTCATATTTCAAAATATGATCTTACTTATTTTTCTAGATAAATCTTTCTACTAAGTTTTTTAATAGGTGGCAGAGATAAAGACAGCTGGGATATCACCAGTAGGAATAAGGGAAGCAGCAACTATTTTGAAAATCGAGAATACAGATGGGTAAATAATTGATTTCCTTTCCTTGATTTATAGGCATAATAAGATGTCTTTAAGAGCAAAAGTCATTGTCAAAAGGCAAGATTTGACATTCACTGTTTTAACTTATAGAGATTAAAATGTGTACCTATACCAGACTGTGAAGTCTTCATTCACTGTAGGAAAGTTATTGTGCCTTTGATAGGGCCATCTGTCAATCTGAAATGGAATTTCAGAAACCTGGAAGCAGCCTTTTGCCATGACATCTTTACAGTGCTGAAAATATTTCATTTTAAAATATTACAGAAAAGTTTACACTGCTAAATGTTAACAAATTAATTGGGTACTCAGCCGCTATGTTGAGGAGAGTGTGGCATGGGCAATGCGAGCCCAGGAGAGTGTGGAGTGGGCAATGCAGAGCCCAAGAGAGTGTGGGGTAGGCAATGAAGAGCCCAGGAGAGTGTGGGGTGAACAATGCAATGCAGAGCATGCTCACCCAGAAGATGGGATTTGCTTGTTCCAATAGTGTCAGTGACAGGAATGTGAGAGAGACTTAGTGTTTCACTTCTCAGTTTGCTTTATAATGCTTTTAAATTAGTATTGGGACTACATTAAACTCAACAGTCTCTTCTCTAGTTTCTGCCATTTGAATCTCATGTGTTGAGAGAGAAGATGCTATATTGACATGGAATGGCCTCTATGCATGAGTTATGCTTCACTTAAGATGACTCAATAAATTTCAAAGTTGATGTTCATTCATTAAATCAGACAAATGCATAGGTTCCTTACCTCTACAATTCCTATTTTTCCATCATCTCTCTGCCCATACTGATCCACAAAGGTTTTCATCTCAGGTGATAACTCCTAAAATTATAAAAAATTAGGTAAGATGTTTGTGAAGAAAGTTCTTATAATGACGTTAATAAATGACTGCAAAGAAAAATGAAAATTGAAATAGAATAGATGCTAATATACTTTTAAAATGTTTGCTTTGTGGAAGGTTTTCTTTATTTTGCTGCACAGTCTTGTCTTATAACATCTCCTTATTTTAATATAATATCTTGTCTATTAGAGGTAGAGTAGTTAGTTATTTTGGCCTGGACAAGTAAAATACATATATGTAGAAGAGTAGCCCATTTTGTAGGCAATGAATCTTTCTGGCTTGAAATAGGTGTATATTCATCACATAAAATTAGAAAACTAAATGTTGGGAGAAAAGTGTGAGAGGAGAAAATGGCTTGGCAAATTTGTGTTTCACTAAGAACTGACAATTCTGAAGACCATGTTTTAGGGCATGGATTAAATGTGTCTGATCTTTGTCTCTCCCAGGATCATAGGAAACAAATTTTCCAAGCTGCCCTTGTTTCCAATTCCTCAAGGTATTATTTTCCCACATATTTTGTATAATAAACAGTACTTTGGAATGATAAATGCTACCTTCTTATTTGACTTTCCACACCTCCAATATGGTTATTCCTTTCTATAATCTCTTTATATATCAACATATTAGAAAGTTATGAACTGTTAGCTATTTTAGTTTTTAACACTTGGGTCCCAAGCAAAGCCCAGTTAAAATGTCTCTGTCACATGAACTGGTCTATTTAAAATAGGTCAGTTCTTACTAATACCCTATTCTACCTCCTTGGGAAAGCAAATTAAGACCTCGATTTCACCATACTGAACAAGATGGCAGTGCCAGCCACACAACTTTACTGAAGATAGCTGGCCTAATATAATCTAAGGGCTACATTAAAGTTCTAAAGCATTAATACCAGCATTTATCCTTTAGAAATAATTGTAAATATGTAGTAGAACTAAAGTAGCAAGAAACAATACGTTAATTTAATTACATGTGGTCCTAAAAGAACCCTTCTACTATAGATAATTTTCTATTCACATTTATTGTTACTGAAACAACTATAAGAAAATGAAAGTGTCTAGCTCAATAGTGTCAAGCATGGGAATATCAGTCCCAGACTTTTCACACATATCTTTAAGTGAACAAAAACAAAGTCTTCATAGTTAAATGTTAGAATTATTCAATCCTACTAGTTCAAGAAGCAGACTTGATATTTAGCTTGGGAAGTTTCTGGGTAGCAACTGGGTTGCAATATATGTTTTAAATAATGAGGAGCATGTATAATCAGCATCATCAACTAAAGACTTATAAAGATAAGGTTAAATGTAATGATGAGACATTGCTAAGCGCAGAAGGATAGTGATTTCAGAAATGGTGTACTGGGCTATCATAGTCACTTGGTGGAAATGTAAAATTTCACATTATTATGATGAGCCAAATAAATGTTTCTCTCTGACCTTCCATGTTAGGAAATAAGAAGAAGTCTGGTTTATCAGGTCAGCATGTGTTTTAAAGGAAAAGAAATAGGTAAAAGTAGGTTTATAGCAGTAGACAACTAGAATAAATGAAATGTGACCGATATGCATGAATTCCTAATCTAGATCTTAATTCAGACTTTTAGTTATCCAACCAAAGCCTATTACATAACCTATAAAAATACTCAGGTATCAAAGTATTAACCAACTTGATATGACTGTATGCTTGTGTGAAAGATGAGTCTTATCAAATTATAATTTAATTACAGCCTCTTATAGACCAAAGTTAGGTTCTAGCCAGCAGAAGAAAAGTAAGCTTTAAACTCTTTAACTCCCACCTGAACTCTGTTTTGTTTTTGATTTTTATCTTTTTAATTACATATATATTTTAAAAAAGTAAAAGTGTTAAAATGAGGAGGAAAAAATAAAAAAAACCCACAGAGCTCATGAATATTTGTATTTAGAGGATGGAAGTAAATCTCAATATTAAAGTTACTTTTGGAAAATTAAAATATGTTCATTTAGCTGTTAAAAGCACCATTCAAGGTTGTAATTATAGTTTCTATGAAAAAAAGACTTTCCAGATATATTTAATATATTTTAAGTGAGAAAGAAAATTACTTTAGTTTTATCAGCTGAAGACCGATTGAACCATAGTGATAGTATTACATGGTAATACTGTGTAATGTACAGTAATGCACAAGGTAGAAATAGGGCAAAGTACATAAAAGACATTTTTATTTGATCTCATTCTATTAGATTACAATGTACTAAGTCTGAACATAAGAATCCCCAGAGCATGATCTGGTTTAAAGTCAGTCTGGCATGATTTTAGGAACTTCATAATCTGCTCATAATCCGTCAGAGTACATTTACAGCCCTGTGGGATTCCTTCTAGTATGTTGTATAGGGATACTTACTATACAAATTATACCACAGACAGAACAACAAAAAATAGTCCTATTAGTACATCACCATCCCCCAGAACACCAGAAATGGTGGCATGCTATATAATATCTAGGGATGATACAGATAACATCTTTAATCTAAAAATTTCTTTGTAATCGTAGTCTAAGAGACCAAAGACTATTATCACCTAATTACTCCAAACCCAACATTGCTTTCTGAAAGGCAGTCTTACATAAATGCCAACAGACTTGTAAAACTCTCAACCTGTTCTCCTTTATACAAACATCTCATATGCTGACTGGATACATTTTATTTTTATGTTGACACCATCCTTTCCCAACAAATAAATTTGGCCCAAAGGAATTAATTTATAACTAATAATTATCATTGGTTTAACCAGTGGCTTAAGTCAAAACCATAGCTTATTTTAAAATCATAATTAATAGTTTCTCATCAGAATTTTTAAAATGCTTTGTTTTATTGCTTTCCTAATTTTGGGGGTTCTCTCCAGCAAAAAAATGAAAAATGTTTCTTGCTAAATTTTCACTCCCGCTTACATTACAAGTTGGTTATCTTTTTCCAGGGATAAGGGTGAGAGCAAGCTGTTTTCTCATGTTCCCCCTCCCCCCAGCTACACCGACATCGCAGCATTAATTGGCATTAGAATCTGCAGATCTGCTCTTGGCCACCAAGGGGCAGAAATGTATTTCTACCCCTAACTTAGCGTCTAGAAAAGAGAAGTTAGAAATCATACAACCAGCTCAGAGATAGAGAAGTGGACCTGATAAAGGGTTTTGCACATCGATGTTTCCTTTTAAGACCTGTTAAGGAAAGGATCAGTATAGAATATATGTTCGATTTAAGACAATAGGGATTTTCTCTTTAGACTTCTCTCCCCGGTACACACACACACACACACACACACACACACACACACACTTTTTCTCCTGACGCAATTTGCAAAGGCGTTCTTAATCGCCTTTCTTAGTAAGTCTTTACTTTCGCCCACAAAACCTCTTTCATGAAACACAAGAATAGGTATGTTTTAGGGTTGCAAGGTCCTTCACAAACCCAAGCCTACCAATCCAGCCTTCTTTCGCGCCTGCAGGAGCTCCTGGATCAAGTTCTGCAGCTCCTTTCCTTCCAGGTAACCACTTCCTGCAAAGACAAAGAGGCACCCGGGTGTCAGATGTCTCTTTCTAAGTTTCTTCTCGGTTCTTTCTGGGACAGCTGTCCTGGGAGGCGATGTAGCCTGAGCATTGATCAGTCAGCAATGGGTACAGCCGCTGCAGCGCTCCCTTTCCGAGGTGTCAAACTTCAACCACACTGAGTGAGGGCCAAGGAGGAGAGCAGGGATACTGGGGACGGTCTTTGAAACTTTTTGGGGACAGGGTTCCTCATTTTTGCTCTCCGTCCTACCGTTGCTGTTCCTAGAAAGGTGAACGCTTACAGCGTTGGGGTGCCATACAAGCAATGTAAACTTCCAGGGTGATGGGTCGGCAGCCAGGGGGGAAGACAAGATTAGGCAGGGTGATGATGGAAGGAGAAAAGGATGGCTGAGAGGAAGGGGGTCAGAGGAGTGAAAGAGCAGGGAAGGAATGCGAACGGGTCTTGAAAGGGTTAAAAAGAAAATAATCACCGTCAGCGTCGAAATGAAGCCAGATCTCGAAAAACTGTGAGGCTGTGATCAGGGATGACTGCAGGTGGGATTCTGCCATCGTGTAGCTGCGAGTCTCAGGGCGCTGAGCGCGAACCTCGGGGCGAGAGGGCAGCACAGGCTGAGCTGGGCGCGGCGCGGCGGGCGCTGTCCGCGGTGCTGCTCCTTTTGGGCGTCCTCCGAGTTCTCGGCACCCCGCACCCAGTTCTCAGTATTTATCCCGCCGGCCCCAGGCCGGGCCACGCCTCCTCCTGCCTCCCTTTCCTAGCTCCCGCCTCTTGCTCTCACCAACCTTCTTCCCCTCCCCTCTAGATTTCTCTCTTCCGTGGAAATAGCTGGAGTTTTGGAGTCTAGGAAGCAGCAGGTGGTGGGGATCTCTGGCTTAGACTCGTTTCTCCTCACAATCCCCTGATCCAGGGAGACTCTTACCCTCACTAACCTGGAAATTATTTGATTCTCAGATGGAAGGGAAAGTTGATGGAGGGTAAACAATGCTGGTGGTGATTATGTCTGCTTATTATTTATCCAGGCAGTCCAGGGTTTGTTTGAACAACAGCAGAGTGCCAGGTATTAGTTTAATTTGATTAATGTATACAGTGGGTTGGATAACTCCAACAATGCTTCATCGTGTGCTCACGAAGACAGTCATGGGGCTGTTTGAGATGTGAGCTGTCCTCACAGACCAGAAGATGCAGGATTATGCTGCTTCTGCTGTTGTTGCTTTTTAAGTTTGAAGTAGGATTATTGGAATGCAGTAGAAATTAACTCATAAACATTTAAGATGTTATGAAGGAAGTGAGTTTAGCAACAACATTAACTACTCCCTTGACTCTTATAATGTGCAGATTAGGGAAATGTAACACGTGGTCACTAGGTAAACTGGAAACAGCCTCATTCACCGGCACCTCTCCTATCTCTGGGTGAGGAATTTTCAGAAACTGGAAACCACTAGAGGTGGAGAAAACCACCCAGTTACATGCTACATTTGATATTTTAATATAACAAATGCTGTGTTTGGATTATCACTTACATTAGTATTTCTGGGCTGTCTAGTTGTCAGTCTTTTGAGACATTATTGTCTGCTGAAAATGTGTCCCGTGTCTGGTTACAGGAACCCAAAAGGAAAGAAGTGTCGTATAAACCTTCAAAGCAAGCTTCACATTTTCCTCCTGTTGTAACTGAGTGTGAAAACATCCACATGTGTGTTTCTGAGACTGTGAATATCTCCAGGAGTGGAATTGTGAGATTTTATGAAACCATTCAAAACCATCATTTCAAGAAGGAGTATTTCATTTGTCCTTCTCCACACAGGTCTTGTGGTCACAACACTCTATAGTTCTGTGAACATAAATTATTTTCACTCTCATCACTGATCACACTCCCACATACATCTCAGGCTTACATTATGTAAGAGGCAAGTTAAACTCTAAGAGGTTAACAACTTTACGTTCTTTTACTTAAAAGGGTCATATACATGCCCAATCGCTTATTCAGTGAACACATATTAACACCTTTATGCCAAGTACCCTGCTACATCCTTGAGGTAATAAACGAAAAAGCATTGAGGCTTAGTCTTATGATGACACAGTCATATAAATAAGTGTGACAGGGCATTTTGATACAATACACATAGGTTACTTTTGCGAATAAACCCAATTTCCAGGGAAAAGTGAGGCTCAATGTACCAAGCCACACCCTCACACAGGAACCCCTCTTCCGAGGTAGACTCTGGGGTCGAGGAGAAACAGTCATTAAGAATGAAACAACAACAGCTTAGACAGGTTTCTTTTAGTTCCTAAAAAAATTAATTATTAAAACGGTCCCATGTGTATTTATAATTGTGGACAAGAGCATTGTATGAAAAACAGGCTATGCAAACTGGACTAACATGGAAGATAAACTTGGAAGATCACAGAAAAATCACAGCCTTGTGGAACTACTTGAAGATTCATTATGACCCTTCCTTATTCTGATAGAGATGATAATGTCTAGACTTTGGATACGTTTTAAAACAAAGACAAATGTTACAAATTAACCAACTAAACAAATACGGCTTAGGCAATGTTTGTATTATTTTCATAACTATAACTAATAATTTATCTGAAAACACAAAATAAAACAAAATCCTCACATGTTGTTGTATATGTTCATTTAAAATTTAAATATTTAAACTTTAAAAAAAAGAACTTTATCTCAAATTTATGTATCAAAAGACAATTTTAGGAAGTTAAAATATTATATAAGAATCACTTTTGTGAACTCATTATACGAAAGCATTTTTTTTTTTTTTTTTTACTTGTCAGTCATTAGGAGACTTCAGAATTTCCATGCTGGAATGTTTACATGATGTGGCTTGCTGAGAAGTGGGTGGGAAAGAAATACAAAATTTGATGAGAAGTGCATTCTGTTTCTTTCATGCTGGGTTATTTTTGAGGACACATATAGGCTGTGGAGATCTGAAGTCCCTTTAAGTTAGTGCTTAGTGCTATCCTGAGGTAATCAACCGTAAACGTCCCATGCTTACACAGACACGTAAATAAACACATAGGAGGTTTTGGTTATTTGTTTTTTACAGAAAAGTGTCTACATTCTATTTATCATTTTCTATTTATATACTAATGAAAGGGCATCCCTCCAGTGTTATCACCAATGTCCAACTTATACTTTCAAAGTGTTGGCTAATAGTTTATTGATTCATCCTAATTGTAGACTTTTCATCTCTTCCAGTGTTCCACTGTGACAAACAGCTGCAACAAACATCTGCAGACATTTATTTCAGATATACATGTTTTCTGGTTGTAGAGGTACTATTGTTGGTTCAAAAGCATGCATAATTTAAAATTTAATTTTAACGAACATTTCCAGGATAATTCTTCCAGTTTGTATTAACTCAAATTAACAAGCAGTAAGCATGGGGTCCTCATCATCTTTAAATGCTATTGTCTTCAATTCCTTAAATTTACATTGTGGGTTTTTAAGGTAATATTCTTTCCTTGGAATTTTATTTTATTTTTTTTAAGCACAATAAATGTAACTTCAAAAAGCATAGTTTTCTTTTAAAGTACTATCGGTCCTAGATTCAAATCAGTATATCTTCTCAGATATTTTTTTTGGGGGGTATTAATTAGTCTTAGGGCATTAAGGACTGTGCGTTTCCATTCTACAGATCTGAAGTGACTGAGGAATTATTTCTGCCTCCTGCCCCTTGAATTTTTTCAGTTCATTAACCAAGGGAGGGAGGGAATTACTTCTCAAATGTTCAGGAACCTGTCACTTTCTAGGATTCTGGGAGAAGTACATACACTTTGAATAATGAGATTGTTCCATAAGATTAAACTTTCCAAAAGCTTTTCAAAGCACTTTTATGACTTGCTTTATAGGCCTCATTACACAGCATTAAGGTGAACAGGTTCACGATCCTACATGTCATAAAAGTAGAAAAAATCTTCAGTACAATCAAAATCTTGCTCATTTCATGTTACTGAATTACTACTGTTTCTCCATTCAGACTCAGGCCTCTCTTGGCAGTTCAAATCACTGCATATGGGAGATCAAGAACCTTCCAGGTTGAATGAATGCTTTCTTAACCTTCATTCAGAAAACTCTCAAAGATATTTTACTATGGGTTCCAGTACATGGAGGATTCCATCACACTCTCTTATGAACCTGTCCACACATATGATTTTTTAAATCAAATTTATTTATTTTACATCCCTACCTCACTTTCCCCTCCCTCCTATCCTCCCATTCCTTTCTCTCACCCCTCTCCCCATCCACTCCTTCTTGGTTTTGTTCAGAAAGGGGCAGACCTCTGACAGATATCAACAAAACATGGCATATCAAGTTGTAGTAAGACTGTGCACATCCCCTTGTATTAAAGCTGGGCAAGGTGACCCAGTAGGAAGAATAGGTTCCCAAGAGTCAGCCAAAGCACTAGGGACAGCCCCTGCTCCCAACTGTTGGGAGTCCCACAAAAAGGTCAAGCTACACAACCATAACAGATATGCAGAGGGCCTAGGTCAGTCCTATGTAGGTTCCCTGGTTCAGACTCTGTGAGTTCCTATGAGCCTAGGTTAGTTGATTCTGTGGGTTTTCTTGTGATGTTCTTCACTCCTCTGGCCAATACAATCCTTGCTCCCTCTCTTCAGCAGGATTACCTGAGCTTGGCCTAATGTTTGGCTGTGGGTCTTTGAGTCTGTGTCTATCAGTTCCTGAAAGAAGGCTCTCTGATGATAGTTGGGCTAGACAACCGTCTATGAGTATAGCAGAATAATGTTAGGCATCACTACATTGATATTTTTTTCTCCAATCATGTTTTGTTCTGTCTTAGGTCTCTGAGACACTCAGGTTCTGGGTCCTGGCACTCCAGGAAATAGAAGGGGTAGGCTCACTCTTGTGGCTCGGGCCTCAGGCTGGACCAGTCATTGGTTGGCCACTCCCACAGTCTCTGTGCCATCCTGACCTCAGAACATCCCATGGGCACAACAGACTGTAGGATGAAGGTTATGTGGCTGGGTTCTTGTTGTAGAAAGTAAGATATGTTACATTTGTTTATTCTGTGGAACATTTATTTAGTGATGCAAAGGTGTGTTGGATTCTTTTATGCTGCATTTGTTTAGATCTGTGAAGTTCTGTTACTGTGCCTGTCTAAACCACCTGACTCTAATAAAGAGCTGAATGGCCAATAGCAAGGCAGGAGAAAAGATAGGCAGGGCTGGCCAGCAGAGGGAATAAATAGAAAGAGAAATCTGGGAGGAAAGAAGAAGGAGCAAGAGAACAAGGAGAGGAAGATGCTAGGGGCCAGCCACCCAGCCACCCAGCCACCCAGCCATACAGCCAGCCATGAAGTAAGAGTGAAAGTAAGATATACAGAAGTAAGAAAAGGAAAAAGTCCAGAGGGAAAAGATAGATGGGATAATTTAAGTTAAGAAAAGCTGGCTAGCAACAAGTTAAAGTAAGGCCAGGAATTTATAATTAGGAATATGCCTCTGTGTGTGATTTATTTGGGAGCTAGGTGGCAGGCCCTCACAAAGAGAAAAACAAACAAACAAACAAACAAACAAACAAAAAACCAAAAAACAAAAAAACAAAAACCAACAACATTTTGGTGTTACAGTGTGGGCCATAGAAAGCTGAACAGCAGGTTGATTTCCCAATCCGTCCACTGGAAATGTTGCCTGGTCAGAGGAGATGGCTAGTTCAGGCTATGTATCCTCTACTGGTAGGAGTCTTAGCTGGGGTCATCTTTGTAGATTCCTGGGAGTTTCCCTTGCACCAGGTTTCTACCTGACCCTGAAATGCCCCCCTTTCTAGTCCTCTCTTTCAGTACTCTTGCACTCCACAATCCCCACCTGATCACTCATGTTCCCATCCCCACCTGCCCTCAAACCACTCACAAAATATCTTTTATTTCCCCTTCACAGGGAGATCCATATGTGTGGTGATATTTTATTTGTGCTGAAGTGTGATAGTATTTTATTTGTATGTTAATAAATAAAGTTTTCCTGGAGATCAGAGGAAATAGCAAGCCATTTATGTAAACACAAAAGTCAGGCAGTGGTAGCACATTCCCTTAATCTGATCATTTGGCAGGCAGGGTCTCTGTGTGTTCTAGGCCACACTAGGGAATAGAGCCAAGTGTGGTGACACATGCCTTTAATCCCAGTACCAACCATAGAGACCTGGAGGTTTTTACAGACAGGCAGTGACAGGAAGTGAGGTGGCTGAGCCAAGAGCCAATGACAGGGAAGAACAGCAAGGCAAGAAAGGCGCGGTGTACAGGAAGTAACACACATTTGGAAGCTACAGAGCTGGTGAGTTAAGGTTGGCTGGTGGCTCTCAAATTTTCACCCCTATATTTGGCTCTGTGTGTTTTTTTTTTTTTTATTTAATAAGACTGCTCAGAAATTCATCTACACATATGTCCTCCTTGTTACTTACTTAGCCTCTCTGGATCTGTGAATTGTAGCATGGTTATCCTTTACTTAACAGCTAATATCCACTTATGAGTGAGTACATACCATGTTTGTCTTTCTGGGTCTGGGTTACCTCACTCAGAATGATTTTTTTTCTCATTCCAACCATTTGCCTGCAAATTTCATGATATCATTGTTTATGACAGCTGAGTAATACTCCATTGTGTAAATGTACTACATTTTCTTTTCTATTCTTCAGTTGAGGGGTATCTAGGCTGTTTCCAGGTTCTATGAACATAGTTGAGTATGTGTTCTTGTGGTATGATTGAGCATCTTTTTGGTATATGCTCAAGAGTGGTATACCTGGGCCCTCTGGTAGATTGATTCCCAATTTTCTGGGAAACCACCACATTGATTTCCAAAGTGGTTGTATGAGTTTGCACTCTCACCAGCAATGGAGAACATTCCCCTTGTTCCACATCCTCTCCAACTTAAGTAGTCATTTGTGATTTTTTTTTCATTTTTTTTTTTTTTCGAGACATGGTTTCTCTGTGTAGCTTTGCGCCTTTCCTGGATCTTTCTCTGTAGTCCAGGCTGGCCTGGAACTCACAAAGATCCACCTGCCTCTGCCTCCCGAGTACTGGGATTAAAAGCATGCATCACCACTGCCTGGCTGTCATTTGTGTTTTTGATCGTAGCCATTCTGACAGGTGTAAGATAGTGTCTCAGAGTCGTTTTGATTTGCATTTCCCTAATGGCTAAGGATGTTGACCATTAATTTAAGTGTTGTCTCCTGTGCCAATGTGTTCAAGGCTACTTCCTACTTTCTCTTTAGTGTAACTGGATTTATGTTTAGGTCTTTGATCAACCTGGACTTGAGTTTTGTGCAGGGTGATACATATGGATCAATTTGCATTCTTCTACATGTCACCATCCAGATATGACAGCATCATTTGTTGAAGATGCTTTCTTTTTTTCCATTGTATAATTTTGGTTTCGTTGTAGAAAATCAAGTGTCCATAGGTGTGTGGATTTATGTCTGGGTCTTCTATTTGATTCCATTGATCTACCTTTCTGTTTTTATGCTCATCCCATGCTGTTTTTATTACTATAGTTCTATAGTAGAGTTTGAAGTCAGGGATGGTGATACCTCTGGCAGTTCTCTTATTGTATGGGATTGTTTTATATATCCTGGGTTTTTATTTGTTTGTTTGTTTTCCCGTGTAAAGTTGAGTATTGTTCTTTCAAGGTATGTAAAGAATTGTGTTGGGATTTCAATGGTGATTGCATTAATTAAATTTGTAGATTTAAATCTGCAGATTGTTCATGGTATATGGCCATTTTTACTATGTTAATCCTAATGCTCCATGAGCATTGGAGATTGTTACATCTTCTGATACCTTCTTCAGTTTCTTTCTTCAAAGACTAGAAGTTCTTGTCATGCAAGTCTTTCACTTGCTGGGTTAAAGTTACCCCAAGATATTTTATATTATTTGTGGCTATTATGAAGGATATTGTTTCACTGATTTCATTCTCAGTCTGTTTATCATTTATATATAAGAAAGCTAAGATTTTTTTTGAGTTAATCTTGTATTTAGCCACTTTGTTGAAAGTGTTTATCAGCTGTAGGAGTTCCCTAGTTTAATTTAATTTTTTGTTTGCTTGTTTATACTATTCTATCATCCTTTCCAATTTGTATTCCCTTAATCTCCTTTAGTTGTCTTATTACTCTAGGTAGATCTTCAAGTATGATGTTGAATAGATATGGAGAGAGTGGGCAGCTTTGTTTTATTCCTAAGTTTATTGGAATTGCTTTGAGTTTCTCTCCATTTAATTTGATGTTGGCTGTTGGCTTGCTGTATATTGTTTTTATTATCTTTAGATATTTAGCCCAGATCTCTCCAAGACTTTTATCATGAAGGGGCACTGGATTTTGTCAAAGGGTTTTCAGCATCTAATGATCACACACACATAGAATTTTTAATAGATTGATCAAGCCTTCAAGGGGAGAGATTTGTGTTGTTACCAGCCAGTGTTTGCTGCATGGTCTTACAACCCCTTCCCCAACAGTTGAAAGGTTTGTATAGATGTTTTAGTAAGATGTCTCTATTCTTGGGCTACCTAGATGCCAGGGGAAGTATGTTTCACCCAGGAAATGACCATTTCTGAAGTGATGATCAAATATTTGTTATACAAAGTAATAATGCCTGGGAACAATAATGTATGGGAAGTTGTGGAATTAGATAACAAAGTTTGGCATGGAGGATCTGCCTTCATACATTTGCAAGGCTTACCCAATAAAAGGAAGCTGACTTTATTGGAAGGCAGTTTTTACTCCCTGGAGGCATCTTTTACTGCTGTTTAAACAGACTTCTCAAGTTTGTAGCTCTTCATAAGGATGGACACTTGTATATGAGTGGTATATTCCCTCACAGGCCTTCAGGGACACTCATTCATTCAAGCACATTTATTGATCACAATATATCACCCAGGGGGTATACAATGGTGTATGAGAGAGAGTGTTTATGTCCTTATTGGCTTGAGGCTTAGAAGAAAGAATGCAGTAATGGTGACTACATTGCTGGTTGGCAAGAGAGCTGTGAAAGTAATACTGACTTGGAGGTGTTTTGACAGTACAAATCTATGACCCTTTTCGTCTTTTAAATTCTATAATTTCGTGATTGCTTATTCTGCTCCATTTTGGGGTAAATATCATGAATTTGAAAAACAGATTTCTAGTAAGAAGTATAGGTTATAAACTTGAGAGGTAAATTTCTTTTTATTTTATTTTTAAAGATTTTATTTTTATTTTTGATTATGTGTATGTGTGTGTATTTGTCCACATGAGTGCATTGCCCACAGTGGCAAGAAAAAGGTGTCAATCTGTTGGAGCTGGAGGTACAGGTGGTTATGATCCATTTGACATGGGTGCTGGGAACCAAACTCCAGTTGTCTATGAAGCATGTGACTTTAACATGAGCCATCTTTCTGTCTCCTAGAAATGAATTTCCTGATGGCAAATTAGTACACTTATAGTAATTATGAAACCTTTGGGCTTATTAATTTTTTGAATTACAAAGACTAGTAAATATTACAAATTACAAACTTGTATTTTGTTTACTTGTTAATTTGTAGGTTTTTTGTTTGTTTGTTTGTTTTAGATGGAATCTCTCTACATAGCTCTAGCTGTCTTGGAACTCACTATGTAGACCAAGCTGGCCTTGAACTCAAAGAGATCTGCTTGTCTCTCTGCCTCTTAAGTGCTGGTATTAAATGTGTGTACCACCAGGCATGGCCCAATACCTTAATGGTATGTTCACCGTTTAAAAAAGACACAGAATTTCTTTTTTATTTAAAAGAAAAATATTTCAAAATGAGAAACTTACTATAAAATATTTTCTATAATCATATCTAAAGGCTTTTGCAATTAATACAAATTCTCATCAATTCTACACTATGGTTTTTCACATTTTAATATTTCTGAAGTGATGAATCTAACAGTTATTCTTCCATAGTAATCAGGTCAATATTTGTTCACTAGCTGTATTTTAAACATGAGAAAATCTGTTAATTCCTTTTAAAAATTGTTGGTGTGGGGTTGGTGAGATAGGGCTCCACCAGTAAAGCTCTTGTTATGCAAGCCTGATGGCCTGAATTTGATTTCCAAGACTCACTTGAAGACGGAGGGAGAGAATCACAAAGTTGTCTTCTAATGTGCCTTGGCATTTTCACAAACACACATGATACAAAACTCAATAAAACAATAAATAAAATCCAAAGAATCTCAGTGGTCACTCATTTGCGTGAGTGACAGAATTTATATCCTTATTCCTAAATCCAAACAGTTGTATATTTAATATCATTTCCAACATGGTCCCTGCAATTTCCAACAACAAAATCATCTATATATTTTGAGCATTTTTTCTTTTCTTTTTTCCTTTTCTTCCTTCCTTCCTTCCTTCCTTCCTTCCTTCCTTTCTTTTTTTTTCTTTTTTTCTTTTTCTTTTTTGTTTATTTAGAGCTGAGGACTGAACCCAGGGCCTTGCACTTACTAGGCAAGCGCTCTACCACTGAGCTAAATCCCCAACCCCAGTTTGAGCATGTTTTTGATCTTCTTTGTGATATCTGGTGGCCCCTCCTTTAGCATCTCCTTGTTGGAGCAATACTCGCACAGCTGTCCATCTTGTCAGGTTCTCTCTAGCTTCTTACTAAGAAATACTATTTCTGCGTTGGTGCAACTTTACCTTCCTGTTCTCTCTCTTTTTTGCCTGACCTCTCAGTTGGAATGTCCAGTTATTTACTAAGTGATTTAAAGAGCTAAATGAAAACCAGTTAAGTTCAAGAATTAAAGTCAGCCAGTAATGGTGGGAAGTTTATTACATTTTGTTTTTAATCTGATAACATATTAATACCTGACTAAAAGACATTTACTGCATGTTAATATCTTTGAATTCATAGTTGCAGGTTTTTTTTGTAAGCACAAAGGAGACCCATCTGGTGGAAAGCCCTCATTAAAACATGAAATGAATGGGAATATTAGCCTTTTTTTTTTTTTTTTTTGTATCTGTGGTACTAGGTTGGAACCAGGACCTTGTGTATAGTAAACAAGTGTTCTCCCGCTGCACTACAAGTCCAAACCCCTAAATTAGCCCTTTAAACATATAGTAGGAATTGAAAATACACAGGGAGTATAAACATGTATTTTCCAAAGTCTGGTGTCTGTCTGCCTTCAAGACTTACATCTTCTCAGATGTTTTCTGTGCTGTATCTGTGCTGAAGCTTTTTGGTTCTCAAAGACGCAACTTTGTATATAGGGCCTTTGCACACACATTCACTCTTTCTGGCACATCTTTATAAACTTCAGATCATCATTTGGGAGGAGGGCCAAATATCATTTCTTCAAGAAGTCCTTATTAAATATTTTCTGCTGTGTTACATAATCTTTCTACACGCCCAGACAAGATGCTATGTAATTACCATATCATAAAATGCCCATTGTTCTAATTTTCATTTTTTGTGTGTGTGTGTGTGTGTGCCAGAATGTAGGTTTTGTGAAATGACCAAGTCTGTCTTGTCTCTGTTGTTGTACAAGTGCCTGACTTATATTAAATGCTCATTTTTTTGCCTTCTGAGACAGGGTCTTACTCATGGTTTTGCTCTCTCTCCCTCCTGCCTGCTAGGATTGTAGGTGTTCTTCACAATGTGTCATCCCAATATTGAGAAGTGGTCCAGGGTGTGTGAAATATCAGATTTAAGCAATCTTAATTAAAGGTCTTAACTTTCAATGCACTATATACTTCTTGTACTCTGCTTTTCTGTGTTCTAAATTTAATAGTCATGGAGAATAGAGAAGGGTAGAGAGAAAGAGGACCAAGTGAAAATAGATAACAATTCGCTCAAAGCAATTGTAAAAGACAATTTAAAAAGATGTGGAGAGATGGCTGAGAGTAACTCAGGGTCTTAAACCTGGAGAAGTCACATCCCAAACTGAACTCATTGTATTCCATCCCTCCCTTGCCCACACACCTCACCTCTATACTTCACATTTTGCTTGATTGGAGATTTCATTTTTAAATATGTTTTTAACTGAAATAGAATTATATTACTTTCCCACCTCGTTTCCTCTGTAAGCCTCTCTCAGGTACTGTCGCTTCAATCCTTCCCACATCTTGTCCCCAATCTTGAGTTGATAGCCTTTTTTCTTTGTTTATTATTTTTATATGCATGTATATATGTGTGTACAAATATATATATCTACTGAGTCTTGTTTTTGTTGTTTGTGTAGGCATGGTTTCAGGGCTGACCACTCTGTATTGGATAATAAATAAGGGGCCTCACCCCTAGGAGAGGCTAATCTCTATCAGCCAACAGTTGTGTGCAGTTTTCTGTCTAGAGGTGGCCAGCTCAGGCACCCTCTCCCTACTGCTAGTAATCTGCTCTGGGGCTGTCCTTGTAGATTCCTGGGAACTTCCCTAGCACCAGATATCTCTCTTATGCCATACTGTCTCCCTCTATCAAGATATCTCTTTTATTGCTCTCCCACTCTGTCCCTCCCCAAGCTCGACAATTGCATTCCCTCATGTTCTCATCCCCATCCCCTCCCTCTATCGCCCCCTGTCCCAAGTTTACTCATGGTGATATCCTCTGTTGTAGATTTTTTTCTAAAGTCCATGACTTCACTAGCTCTGGGACCTAGTTAGGTTTTTCAGTACCAGGCATGATTTCCCTCCTGTTGAGTGGTCCTTAATAGTCTAATTAGATGGCTCTTCGTTACAACCAACCATTTATTGCATTTTTGTGGATATCTTGCCATGCTAGTTATTGTCATGGTTAATAGTTGTTGCAGCTGGGTAGGACTGTTAGAATGAGTCCCACCCTTGGCAGCTTGTATATTTACCTAAAATTATACATAATATATTTAAGTGTAGGTGAGTACATATATATGTGATATGTATAACTTGAAGGAAGTTAAGCCAGTTGGGCTGACAATGTTCCATATGTTAAAAAAAAAAAAAAAAACCGTAGCAGGCATGAGAAACCTCCTTTTGAATGGTTGGAAAACATTATAGATAATCCCCAAACAATACAGACTATCGATATATCCCTTGGCTCTGTACCTATGTCTCTCAGGGTTTGAGGATGGGCCCTTATTGCTGAAGATACTACACATATGCCACAGAACTTTGAATGATTGGAGCTGGGTGTCACTTGGTGGCTATTTGGTTTTCAAGCCACAGGTTTAGGAGTCTGAATGAAAGAAAAAGCCAAGTAGATTTTATTCCTAGTATAAACCATCTCCCTCACCCCATAGCTGCTCTTCAGTCATTTCAGTCTTGGATAATTATTGAAGCTCTCACCTGCTCCCTGCCTTGCTTTGGATGCTTTCTCTGATTCATTCTTATCCTGAAAGTTTTATGGAGGTATAGATATCATACAACAAATATTGCATCCTTAAAATGTACATATTGACATGTTTTGATGAATCAATCACTATTGTAAAACCATAGCTCAGTCAAGACAGTGGACAAATCTAGCACCCATGATATTTTCATCCCCACCTGCCTTTCCTTACCTCTCTCTGTGTTTGGTTACTCACCTCTTCCCAGCTCTTGGTGAATACTGAGCCTTAGCTTACTGTTGCTAACAACCAGTTTGCATTTTCTAGGGATTTATGTAAATAGGATCATGCAGTACAACTCTTTTTTGTTCAGTTTTCTCCATTCTGCAAAATTATTTTGAGATTCACTCATGCTGTCTCATGTGTCATGTGTTGATTTTTTAATAAAAGATTCATGTCTACGTCACGTATGTGCATGTTTGTTCCTGGGTAAGTTTAGTGACACCACATGTGTGCAGAAGCCTCGGAGGCCAGAAGAGGGCAGTGACCACTGGAACTGGAGTTACAGGTGGGTGGATGTGAGAGGGCATCTGGGAACAGAACCTGGGTCCTCCTCAAGAGTGTGTGTATTCTTAAAAATAGATGATTCATCTCTCCAACCCATAAAGTGTTACTTTTTAAAATTATTGAGCACCATTATGATTATTTTTAATTGAAAGTGAATACACTATATTCTCCTTATGGTTCCCCTCCCCCAAATCCTACCATAGCCTCCACGCCTCCTCACCCACCCAAATCCACACCCTTTTTTTGCTTGCTCTCATTAGAAAACAGACAGGAATGTCATTAAGATTTTTCTCTCACAGTCTCATCTTAAGCAGCAGAGGAGTTCCCCTGATTCTTTGTTTCGATGTCACCTGTGCTCTTTTGAAAGGAAACATGGGACTGTGTCCCTGCCATTCCATGGCTCCCAATCATGACCTAGGAAGGGCTTTGCAAGTTGACTTCTGCCATTTGTTTTCCTAAGCTCCCCTCCCCCTTGGAGCTGAGGACTGAACCCAGGGTGTTCTGCCTGCCAGGGAAGTGCTCCACCACCGAACTAAACCTCCAACCTCCCAATGTTCTTATTTGCGGGTTGTTTTGTTTTTTATTTTAATGTTTTATTTTATGTGTAGTGGTGTTTTGCTTGCATGTATGTCTATGTACCACATGCGTGCCTGATGCCCACAAAGGCCAGAAGACATGCTTGGATCCTTGGAACTAGAGTTACAAGTGATTGTGATCTGCCATTTGGGAGCTGAGGATTGAACCTGGGTCTTCTAGAAGAGCAGCCAGTGCTCTTAATCTCCGAGCCATCTCTCCAGCCCCTCAATGCTTTTTTTTTTTTAAGTTTGATTTTAATTTCTTTGCCCAATTTTCCAGCTGTACTGAATTATTTGCTTTACCCAAGCATTTTCCATTCTGAGTATTTTTGTATGCCATTTCCTCCCGACTAATCTTTTAGGATTAAGAACCACCATGTCTTAAGCTTTCCTTGACCTTTCTTTGTTGCTCAGATGGATCCATCCGTTTTTTGTATTCGCACTAACTTTGTGTTTGCTTCCATTATATACTTTACCACACAGTTACGTTTCTCAGATTGTACTTCTCCCTGTTCCTCAGTCCGTGAGAACAGAAATGAGTTCTCTAATTTTTTATCTCCTTATTGTGGAACATGATGTTGGGAACACAGTGAATGTTCAGTTAATTGCAGAATAGATGAGCAGGGTTGTGGTGGTGGTGAGATTAGCTCTCCATGTCAGCAGGGCTTTACAGAAGAGCCAGTGCTTGCTGCAGGGCCCCGACACCACAGCTGCCCGTTAGAATTAATCAAAAGTTCATAGAATCTTTCGGTGCTTAGACACTAAGAAAATTAAATCAGAAACTCAAAGAATGCATCCTGGACATGAATATATTTAAAAACTTACCATGATGATTTAAATATGTAAACCAAGTTGAACAATAATTTTAATTTATGAGTTTGGTTTTATTTATTTTGAGTTTTATTTATTTAGTTTGTGTGTGTGTGTGTGTGTGTGTGTGTGTGTGTGTGTGTGTGTGTGTAACACAGTCTAACTAGGAAGCCCTGGATGGCCTGGAAGTTTCTGTGTAGAACAGACGGGACTCTTCCCATTTTAGAATCTACTGACTTCTTGTGGTTCTCTGCCAGTTTCAGTTTTCTGGAAACTTTGTATAAATGGAATCATGTAATGTGTAATCTATTGCTAAGGTTCGTCCATGTTGTAGCATGTATCAGCATTCTTTCCTTATGGAAAACTAGCTGGTAACATATGCTTCAGTCTTTCTGTGAGCTCTCTATTTTGCTGTGGTCTGTGTGTCTATTTTATGCCAGGGCTATCCTGTTTTAATTACTATAGCCTTGAAGAATTTGAAACCTGGAAACGTGATGCTTTCAACTGTTTTTCTTATCAAGATTGCTTTGGCTAATTAGGATCTTCTGTGGCTCTATGTGTAGACAGGTATTGGACTTTTATATACACATGTGAAAAATACTATTGGATTTGAAAAAATTGTGTTTTCTTTAGATGGTTTTAACACTTAAACAATTTTTTTTCTTATTCATTAGTCTGGAGTATCTTCCCATTCACTTGTGCCATTCATCAGTGTTTTGTAATTCTCAGTGTGTAAAATTTTCATTTCTCTGATTTAATTTATTCTTAAGGATTTTATTAGTTTTGAGGATATTACAAGTAATATTATTTTCCTTTTTGGTTTGGTCATTTTTGTTAGAAAGAAATTCAGGTGATTTTTGAATATTGGTGTTGTAGATATTAGTTTACGCTGTGTTACATTCTTTTATGCTGTGAGATGTTTGTTTAATGATGCAAAGATGTGTTTTATTCTTTTATGCTGCATTTATTTAACTTTGTAAAGCTGTGTTACTTTTCCTGCCTAAAACACCTGATTGGTCTAATAAAGACCTGAATGGCAGGTAGCTAGGCAGGGGAGGAATAGGCAGGGCTGGCAGGCAGAGAAAATAAATAGAAGGAGAAATCTAGGCAAGAGGGTGAGGAACAAGAAAAGGAGGAGAGGCAGATGCCAGGGGCCAGCCACCCAGCCATACAGCCAGCCACAGAGTAAGAAGTAAAGAAAGATATAAAATCCCAGAGGCAAAACATAATTAAAGAGAAAAAGGACAATTTAAGCCTGAAATAAGCCAAGCTAAGGCCGGGCATTCATAAGTAAGAATAAGTCTCCATATATTTATTTGGGAGTTGGGTGGCAGGCCCCCAAAGAGTAAAAAAGCCAACTACAATTGGTTTTGTATCCTGCAATTTTACTAAATTTGTTAGTTCTAACAATTTTTAAAAATGATTTTAAGGCTTTCTAGATATAAAATCTTACTATGTACAAACAATGACAATTTTTACTTCTTTCTTAGTCAGACTTTTTTTTTTTGCATCCAGATGACTTGAATTATTTTATTTTTCAAGAGTGATTGTCCTTATTACTCATTTACATTCCCACCAAGAGCGTGAATGGCTCTCTTTCTCCACATCCTTACTTCCACATACTGTCTTTTGTCTGTTTGGTACTTCTGGAGTTTAATTGATACCTACCTGCATGAAGCCTCCAGGGACCTGTCCATTACAATTCGGGTATTTCCATTTGGGGTCTGCTTCCCACAGAGGTCTCTGCATGTGCTCTGTCTAGGTAACTTTGGGATGTCTCTATTTATTTATCTGTCTCCCCATCTTCAGGCAGCGCTTTGTCCCATGACTTTGTCTATTCTACAGATGCAGAAGAACCACTGACTTTTCAGCCAAATTAGCCTTTTACTTACTGTTATTTTAGAGTGGCAACTTTAAAGCTCCTTTAGAAACCAATAATAGGATTTTAGAAAAGGAGGCACTTAAACTGTTTTTGGGGTGGATTCTTCTGAGGCTCCCAACCACTTGCTCTGCATTATTCTCAGACACTATACTAGTGATTCAGAAAAGGTTTTAAGACAAATTCACCAGTGTCCCCTTCAACTAGACAAGCCCACATAAAAATTTAATACAGCCAGTGTATCCAGTATGCTTCACGAACATGCTTTTATCCATCTTAATGACTACTTACATCTAGCTTCTCTTTGTATTTCCCAAACATTTCTGTAAGAAACAAGTGTTTATGTGTATGTCAGCAGAAGAAAAAAAAATATGTTGACTTCATGTTATTACATTATAGGAACAGAAATCTGCCTGCTTTCATATTTTTAAATTTTCTACTAAAGCTGAGTCTGCAAGTGTGCACACAGAACAGGGTGCTCTTCCATGAAAATTTCCTGTACAGACAGAGTAACAAGATCAAAATCTAAGGATGTTTTGCTTTCTTAGTTTCACTTTCGTCTAGTGCTTTATGGGTAGAGAAGAAACAGTATGACTGCGAATGTATTAAATTGTGTTCTATATAGTGGTAAAGAATGCATGTGTTGACCTTAAACATGTAGAGAAGAAGCCAGGACATAGTCACAAAGTTTGCAAGGTACCTGTTCTTTTGAGTGGTGAATTATTATTATTGTTATTATTTTAAAATTTTATTTCAAATTTTATTTTTTAATATGGATATTTGTGTTTTAATTTTACATATCAGCCATGGGTTCTCCTGTCCTCCCCCCTCCCACCCACCCCCACACTCCCATCTTCCCCCTAGCCCCTCCCCCCACTCCCATCTCCTCCAGGGCAAAGACTCCCCTGGGGATTCAGCTCAACCTGGTAGATTCAGTATAGGCAAGTCCAGACCCCTCTTTCCAGGCTGAGCAAAGTGTCCCCACATAAGCCCCAGGTTCCAAACAGCCAGCTCATGCACTAAGGATAGGTCCTGGTCCCACTGCCTGGGTGTCTCCCAAACAGTTCAAGCTATTCAGTTGTCTCACTTATCCAGAAGGCCTGATCCAGTTGGGGGCTCCACAGCTTTTGGTTCATAATTCATGTGTTTCCACTAGTTTAGCTATTTGTCCCTGTGCTTTTTCCAATCTTGGTCTCAAAAATTCTCGCTCATACAATCCCTTCTCTTTCTCACCAATTGGACTCCTGGAGCTCCACCTGGGGGAAATGCAAATCAAAACAACTCTGAGATACCACCTTACACCTGTCAGAATGGCTAAGATCAAAAACACTGAAGACAGCTTATGCTGAAGAGGATGTGGAGCAAGGGGAACTCTCCTTCACTGCTGGTGGGAATGCAAACTTGTACAGCCACTTTGGAATCAGTATGGCGCTTCCTTAGAAAATTGGGAATCCATCTCCCCCAAGACCCAGCTATACCCCTCTTGGGCATATACCCAAGGAATGCTCAATCGTACCACAAGGGCATTTGCTCAGCTATGTTCATATCAGCATTGTTTGTAATAGCCAGAACCTGGAAACAACCTAGATGCCCTTCAACTGAAGAATGGATAAGGAAAATATGGTACATATACACAATGGAGAGAAAATGCAGAGAAAAACAATGACATCATGAGGTTTGCAGGCAAATGGATGGATCTAGAAAAATCATCCTGAATTAGTTAACCTCATACTCAGAAAGACAAACATGGTATGTATTCACTCATAGGAGGATACTAGATGTAAAACAAAGATGACTAGACTGCTACTCACAACTCTAGGGAGGCTACCTAGAAAGCAGGACCCTAAGAAAGACATAGAGATTGCCCAGTGACAAAGAAATGGAAGAGATCTGCATGAAGAACCTGGACGTGAGTGGGGGTAATGAAGGGCAAGTTTCGAGGGAGAGAGAGCTTAGGGGAGCAAGAGATCCCAGCTGGATCAAGAACAGAAAGGGAGAACAAGGAATAACAGACCATGATAAATGAAGACCACATGAGAACAGGAAGAAGCAAAATGTTAGAGAGGTCCCCAGAAATCCACAATGATACATCCACTGTAGACTACTGGCAATGGTCGAGAGAAAGCCGGAACTGACCTAGTCTGGTGATCGGATGGCCAAACACCCTAGCTGTCATGCTAGAAATATCATCCAATGACTGAGGGAAGTGTATACACAGATCCTTGAATTATTATTTTTTATTTCAATGTTTCCATTCAATAAATTTTGAAAGAGTGGGTGGTGGTGGTGCACACCTTTAATCCCAGCACTCAGGAGGCAGAGGCAAGCGGATCTCTGTGAGTTTGAGGCCAGCCTAGGCTACAGACTAAGTTCCAGGAAAGGTGCAAAGCTACACAGAGAAACCCTGTCTCAAAAAGCAAACAAACAAACAAACAAACAAACCCCAAACAAAACAAAAATCAATAAATTTTGATCATACTCTTTCTTCTCCCCCAACTCCTCCTACATCTTCCCCACCTTCCTACCCACTGAACTTCATGTTCTTTCTTTCTCTCTTTGGGTGTGAGTTATAAAAGATTTGGCATTTTTTTTATTAATGTTATTCTATCATATATCCATTGATAACAATATGTCTTGATTATGGATCTTCTCTTAGTAGGAAAAACATGAAGTTGGTGGTTATGGTGACTTATTTAAAAATCCTCATTTTGCTACTTCCTAAGTTGACCAAAACCAGTTTTGTCATCTGCAAAATGGTGACATCTCATGGCACAGTAAAGATTAATGAGGATTAAAAAGGGATCTAGCCATATGCATCATGCTTGGCTGTGATAGCCAGGTCAAGTAGTGATTGATGCAGTTATAATAAGCATCTATTAAGGTCCACATATTATAGCTTGATTTAGATTCAGAATCTTAAGATGTGAATAAGCCTGAACTGAAAGTGACTGATGAAATGATTCCCATGCATTGTATAATAGCAAAATTCCATGGTGACTTTATTGGTGTTGAATATTAGGTAATGTTAATTTTCATTCATGTTTTATTATGATTCACTAACTAGAGGTACTTATCTGAATGAGCTTTTGACATCTATGTCACACACAAAAATGTCAGCATAAAGTAAAGTGCAATCTGTTGATCATGATAACAATCTTTCACTCTTTTGAGATGCAGTCATACATCCCTTCATAGGGTCTGAGAGAAGCACCTTTAGGCAATTCCATTATTTTGAATATTGTGGAATACATTTGTCTGAACTAAGATGGCTACTTCATTGGGCATTTTAATCTGTTGCATATACAGTATGTTGACTGAATAATTTTCATGGGGCATATGATTATCATCTTATAGAAACATTAAGTATGCTTTCTCTTGAGCTGCAGAGATATAGATCTGTGGTTAAGAGCATGTACTTTTTGTAGAGAATCTGAGTTCAATTCCCAGCATCCACTTGGGATGTCTCACAACCACCTTCAACTCCAGTTCCAGGAGATCTTTGGTACCTTCTTCTGTCCTTCACAGGTACCTGTTCCCTTCCCCACTCTCTGATTTTTTTTTTTTTTTTTTTTTTTGTGTGTGTGTGTGTGTGTCTCACACACCAAATATAATTAACCTTTCTAAAAAGTAGCTTTCCTTTTTTAAATAATGTTTTCTGTTAATCAGGGAAGATCTGAAAATTGGATTCTTTTCTATTTTGATTTTGGAATAATAAAGATTTTGTATACTGAGTTGAATCAGGGTGAAATATTTTACAATATACATTTAATTTTAAGGAAATTGCAATTTTAAATCTTTTCTCTTTAAGAAAATGTACCCAGGGAGACAAATGATGAACACAAAAACAACTACCTCATGGGATAATGAGAATCAATTAGAATTAGACACCACACTCCACACAGAAGAATACAGTGCCATGGGAATTTAAATGAATGAAAACATGATGATTATAATGTTAACAATGATGAACACTGTTTAACAGTTATTTGAACTTAAGTAGACTGAGCTTACCTACTGATAGATAAGTGTTCAATAAGTACATGGGTATATATGCAAACATACACATAGAGCCATTTTTATAACTTTATGAAACACATTTATACTAATGAAGTTGTAGACAAGCTGACTGTTCCATAAGTGAGTCATATTTTCTGGCATATCCCACTTACATAATTTGAAATGTTCCTATTCAATAGTGTCAAAGGTCCTCGTGTGTTACCCAGTGAATGTAAACCAAGGACACAGTACTAAACTTTGTACTGTTTTCCAGAGGGGCACGGTTTTCAAACTGTGATTTGAGATCTCATTTTGAGACAACATAACTGAACGTGGGGGTTATGAAAAATTTTGCAACAGCAAAATGTTTATGAATATGTAATGATGGAAAATTAATTCCAATTTTGTAATGAATCTAAAGTGTTTCTGACAGTCTATACCTGAATGGCAGCTCATGGCTTCACCTCGGCCTTGGTTCTGAGCACACAGCATTCACTTTTCACTATTCATGTTGCCTGCACAACACCAATAGGCACTGCCTGAAGCAACCCAGCTCAGATATGAGACCACACATATTATAAATTGTAGTGGAAACAAAATGGTTTAATTACGGAAAAGAAGTATATCAAATCAGTATGTCTTTGTATTGTACTGTACTACAATGTTTGACTTTAAAATTTGTTGCAACACCTGAGTTGAGTTCATAAAAAAGTTAAGTGTATTTTGGCTTTAGATTATGATAGAATTTTCAGTGACTACTGAGACAGTCTAAAAGTATGTCTGCCATTTTGTACTATGCAAATTTTTGTATAGGCACATACATACACACATGCATGTGCAAAGTGACATCCTCAGCATTAATGGTTCTAAAATTGAAGTATCAATCCATTCAGGAAACCTGTAAAGATGTTCTACATCTTTGTACTAAATATTCAGCCAAGAACTAATACTTTATTTAAAAATCAACAAGCACATCTATCTCATTAGTATCCAAATTTGCTGTCATTTTTAAATGAAAGACAAAATTATACACATACCAAAGAAATGCTTGGAAAAAAGTCTTTATGACTTCTGATTAATAAGTGTTTGATTTGTGCATCCATTTTATAAGCTGTGAAAAGGGGTTACTAATGGGAAAAGGTTAAGGAGTCCTTTGCTAGGGATTTCTCCTTGGCTGCAGAGTCGGGAGTAGACAAGGAGTTTCAGCACAATGTGACATGTGCCATTGAAAGATAAAGTGAGCACTAAAGAATAGACACAAAGACACAAGAGCAGGGATGAGGATGCTGGGCACACACGGATGATGGTGGAAGCACCAAAGATGGTGGTGTCTGAGGCATTTGAGGAAACAACACACACCAAAGCACAGAGGCAAGAGGGGCACAGCGTATGCATAGACCTGCACATTTTAATTGTTGCTGAAAGATTAAATGTGGCACAGTTAAGGGATGTTGATGGTGAGATATGTGGCGGGAGTCATACCATTAGTACATCTATAACTTAGGGAGCTGGTGTTTGTGATGTGCTGTAAACTACTCTCTGAGTGAAATGCTGTAGTTTGTAGTGCTTTCCCATTCTGTGCTGTAAATATTCCCACAGGTCTGGCTTCATGCTACTAATAATCAAATGAGAGGTTTGCAAAAATCCTTGGATATCTGTGAATTGGCTCTTGGGTTTAGTGAGACTATGGATCTTATTTAAATCCGAAGATGTAGTAGAGCTCCTCTGACATGGTGCCAGAGACCAAAGAAGCATACAGCCTCATTATTGTTCTGATGGGGGAGGGGGAAGTACAGGTCTTCATTCATCTTCCATGGAAACTGGAGAGTAGTGGAAGGTCTTGTTATTACTGTATGTGCATTGGAATTCAGACTTCCAATTATCCAGCTCTGACAGCACCCAGGTTGGGGCGGGGGAAGCTTTCTGTTCCTGTGTGTGATCCTCTGACACCACTATGGATGGTGGTTACTGTCAAATATGGATGGGAATCTTGTCTTCCTGCTCCATGTTCTCTGACACTCCAGCAGAAGGCAGACCTGTGACAACCAGGAGGAAGCATATTCTAGTTGCTTCTTCACATTTGCTGGGAGGTTTGGAGTATTACAATAGTTTTCTTTGCTATGTATGGTTGGAGGTAGTTTTCCTGTTTTGTTAGGCTACCAGTCTGGGGGGACTTCAGCTAGAGATACACTTTCTTGTTGCTCACAGCACTCAATTATTTTAAGTTGTTGGATTCTTTGGTGCTTTAAATGTCAGATTCTACATATATTTTTACCTTTTTTTTTTAAAAGGTTACCTAGAAAGCCAACAGGCAGGGAATGCAGAGTTTTAATTTCAAAATTTGAGGAAAAAAAATACCAAAAGTAAGAACAGCTCATAGATGTATTCTTGGTAGTTAGGTTGTTGTCAGAGGCCAGCTCCCACCTGTTGAAGAGTTCTTGGAGGGAGGAGAGAAGAATGAGGAAGTATTAGATAGAAACATAGTCCTAGACGAAGAGAAAAACAGAGACACAGGATAGCTTGGGTAGGGCCATGGGTCAATATCCAGTTGCCCTGAGTTTAATTATGATGGGCTTTTTATACATCAACAAGGGGAGGCGCAAAAGACCTCCCCCTTTCAAGGTAAGGGTATAAAGTATCAACAAGTGTAGACACTTCAAAACACCTGGTAGCAACACCCCTAGCCAAATCATCTCATTGTGCATCCTGGCTCGGTAAAGCAAGCTCAGAATTTCTGACCTTGAGTAAAGCCTAACTAGGGAGCCTCTGTGGGCCCCCACAGGTTGTCCTGTCAACTTGGTGATGCTGACAAAATTCAAGACTCATGAAATGGTTAGGACCAGCATTTAAGGCCTCCTCCCACACTGAAGGTTTTGAGGCAAGCATCACACTATTCACTGTGAGTTTTCCTACTTCAGTCTACTGAGTGCTGGGATTACAAACATGCATTGCCATGCATCACCAGGCACTAAAGTTCTTACAACATTCTGAAAACAGCAGCTTCAGATACCTTCTCCAGGGACGAGCACCGTGGATGTGAAGTACAGCAGGTTTGAACATGAATCTCAGGATTCTTCCACTGCAAAGTGTCTGCTCATCTGCGAGTCCCCTGAAGAAAAGACGGGTGTGTGTGTGTGTGTGTGTGTGTGTGTGTGTGTGTGTGCAGGCAGAAGATGTGAGGAGGTCATTTACTGTACACACAGAATGCATATATTGAAGTAGCTTGGGTCCTAGCCCATTTACATTGTGCTCAGCACCCTGTGAATTCCATCATCAGCTATACATAAAATTGCTTGAATATTTAGCCCAAACAATTTCTGTATATTTTTGAAAGTTCTCAGGAAAAAGAAGGCGTTGTCTCTTTATTTAGGCAAGATTTGTGGACCTGCTAATTTATAACATAAGGCACTTAAAATAGAATTTTTTTAATTAAATTTTCAGTTTAGCATAAAGCAATGGGTTTCATTTTGATATGTGCCGTTATCTGCTGCTCTTTCCGGTTCCTTTCTCTCACTGTCCTCCCCACCCTTCTCTGGCTACTTCCTTTGCTGTCTTCCTCCAGACTGTTCCTTCTTTTACTTTCATGACATACATATTACATTTTTTCTCTTTTTAGAATTTTAAGAACAATTTGAAACTCAAGTAATGAAATACAAAATTTGCCCACATGTATTTTAATCTAACTCCACTGTGCACTTGTCTATATACAAGAAGTCATAATTATTCCTTGAGAAAAACATTCATTTTAGAAACATGTTGGTGCTGGAGAGAGCCTTAATAAGCAGTAGCAGCCCTGAAATGAATCCTGGAAATTACAAAATGTATAATTCTACATGGTTTTATTATAGAGATAGGTCGATTACATATGACTCAAAAGCAAATACATTTTAGGAGGGGCATCTCAATAAAGTTTTATATGGAAAAAGACTATAGTACAATACACATCCTGAAAAGGTTAACTAGTTCATCACTTGTCCCCTGTGAACCTGGAGTGGAACAGGCCGATATTGCTGTAGGGAGGGGGTGATGAGGGAACTAGGCAGCATAACTGGACGTTTCTGGTACAAACTGGTTACTCAGTGGGGAATCACGCCGATGAAATTGACTCATTATGTCTTCATCTACTCATGCTCTTGGCTAGTTCCACTGGGGGCTCCAGCAACAACAAAAACCAATGCAATGTTTGTTCCCAAGTACTGTTTTCATTAACATTGGTGGGTGTGAACTGTAAACAGTGAAGGGGAAATCATTTTCCTTCGTAGTTTCCAGAAAGTACAAACTGAAGGAATTATGAAATAGAAATGTTTCTTTGCTTTTATTCCTGGGAAGATTTTTTTTCACTTGTGGGTTAATGGCTAAAGACTCAATCTTTCAATATTCATTCATATTCAAACTGAGTCACATACTTTTTGCTGGTAGCAGTTGGTGCAGGTGAAAATAAATGACCAGAGACACACTGTTAGGAAGTCTGTTGTCTAATAAGACAAGATTCAACATGTAAGAAAGATTGACACTTGGTGAGGGTGAGAATGAACATCTACCCACCTGTTTAATTTGTATAATGTCTGAGTCAAAATGAACTCTTTTGGCTTAAACCTGACATGCACATTTGATACTTGTGTTTCTTTAAACCTTGAGCTTGAGTCTCTTCTTCTTTGTGTTGGATCCCAAATCTGCAGGATCTGCTGCCAGCTAGGGGGATTCAGAACACCGAGAGGAGAGGGAGGGAGTGGTGGCTCAGCCAGCACCCGAGAGAGGAGGGAGACCGTGGATGTGCATCGTTAGTACTTTCTACATTGCAGCACATTGAGATTCCAGCATCGTCTGCTCCCCTGCCCCACTCAGACTCACCCAACCAAAAGCACCAGGTTGTTTTCTCTGTTCATTTATTTATTTATTTATTTTGAAACCATTTTAGTGAAAACTGTGTTTCTAAGGTGGAAAAAATTTAGACCTGGTGCCTGAGTCTATTTCCATGACAGCCAAATTCATGGTATGGTCTCAAACAGTTATCTTACCCTGCCATCTTTTTTTCCTTGCCTACAGGAAGAAGTGGCCTGTGTTTTAACCTGTTAATGCAGACTAGGAACTTTCAGATTTATAGGAGCTGATGTCCTTGAATGTTAACTGAATCTTTACAGGAGACAGAAATTCTGTTTTCTACACAAAGCCCAACTTTGTTCTTTTTTGACCTTTTGCCGTATTCCTGCATTTAATGACCTTCATTTGAAATGAGATTTTCCTTGTAAATAGAATCTAAGCTGCTTTCAGCCTGTTCCTGCTCCACTAGAGAGAAGAAACACACAGATAGGATTCTCCACTGCATAACTGAACCCTCACCCCACTTCGTAGAAAAGATCAGGTGTTTGCAAGTTTTACAATACTCAGTGCCATTTCACTGTTGAGGTACAATTTAAGGCAAACGATGTTTATTAAAAATAATTCAAACCTATCAGCTGTTGAGAGGAAGATTATTTGGTAGACTACATCTTTGAATTTTTAATTGTGTTTGTTTATGCTCCACGAAAGCTACAAACTGGCAATTTTCAGCCATCCTTCTCATCAGTAGATACAAGTCAGCAGGTGAATGCCTTAGCCTGAGATTTCATAGATGTGGGGGAACTGAGATTTGATTGTTTGGACACCAGGGAGAATATTGGAGACAATAGGAAGCTGGGATATTATGGAATACTATTCTTTCTTTCAAGTTCAAAATGAACCAATATGCTGATTGCACCTAGAGTGAAGGAAACATTCCTTGTGACTAGCTTCAGAAATGCCTATGCTACCAGGGCACTTATGGCCTGGGTAGGCAGAACTGATTGAAATCCAGAAGAGATCCATATGGTTAAACCAGTCCCCCAAACTTTCCTCCTTTTCACATTAAGTGGTGGTGACTTTTGAGCAATGATTATTAGAAAAACAAAACAAAACAAAAAACACAAGCAAAAAAATCAACTCACTATAGAGACATTTTGTTTAGGATGTTATGGATGCTCCCAAAGGTCAAAATTAGTTCAGTCTTCCTCTTAGTTCCTTAGCAAAGATGGAGATGGGAGTTAAATGTGCCTTGCATTGTACTCTTTCCTGCTGAGGAATTGAGTCTGCTGTAGCCAGGCAGTCCTGTCCAGCTCACCCTGCTTATTCTGAATTTGAAACAACTGCCTGACATTGAAACTGGGTTCCATTCTCACATTTCTTTTGTCACCATAGAGAATTAAAAAGATAATTTGTGTTCATATTTTAGATGCTGGTCTGCTTCTAGTTAATAAGGAATCTGAGTTCCACTGTCTGCACTGGTTTTTTAAAACAGAGCTATTCATATGTAACACTCAAAATGGGCCCAAAGAGAAAGTGACTCCATATTGCCTAAAGTGTCTATACTTAAGAGACAAGGCTGAATATTGTGGAGTTAGGATGGAGAAGTAGGGGGAAGCCTGGCTTGGGGCTAGAAGCTTATTTAGTGCTCGAGTCAATGTTTATTACCTTTAGGACTTTGGAAAAATGACACTCATTGTTCTATGCTTGTGACCTCATTTGTAATATGGGGGAAGTAAGATTTGATGTAGCTGCTGCATGATGTAAATTGGAAAGAGCATGTGTTCTGATTGGCATTCTTGTCTGTTTATCCTGTCACCTTTGTCATTAATGACTAACTTAACATTTATTGGGCATTCTAGTCCTAAGCAGTACTGCTCAACACACCCAACACAACAACTGTGCACTGGGAGGTGATTAGACACTTAACCAAAGCTAAAGAAATTTGATGGCAAAAATGCATGCAAGTCCTTGATTGCTTTTGTTTTTAAAATAAAATAGCTGTTTAACCTCCATTTTCATCCAATTGGCTGCTGCTGCACTGTTAAGGCAGAATGATAAACAGGCCCTTTGGCTATGCAGTAGAGGTAAGTGTTTGGAATAATGCTTATAAAACTTATATTAAAACTTCAGGTTACTTCCTCAAATTAGTTTACTAAACAAAGGGAAGGCATATATTAATGATTTGCTTATACAATTTTTTATCATGTAAATGAGTTTGTAGTCCTACAGCTTCTACATAAAATATTCTGCAGATTAGCTCTTGGAGAATCTGTTCTAAGTAAACATTCCCCATTTTTTCCACACAAATCTTGTTTGTGAGCCTACTGTGATGAAACTGGTGATTCATTTCAACGTAATCACACAACTATAAACTTTTAAGACTGTACACACTACATATTTACAGTGCTGTTTTCATAACTGTCTGTACTTAGAGGAGTAAATACAAGTTTGGAACATAAAAAGCATTTTCACTGCTAGGCAGAGAACACCCATTTGAAAGATTCACTTGGCAGGTTAATTGGATTTCAGAGGCTCATGCTGTGTCTTGGATAATACACACTGAGTCAAAGGTACTCCTTTGTGTCAGAAAAATATTCTACATGTTTTGTTTATCTATAATCTCACCATATACAGCATTAGAGTGTAGTGAAAATATTTTAGTGTTTTAATAATGATAGTTTTAAGCAGACTTACAAAGACAATATATGCAGTTGGTAAAAACCTTGCTCTTTTTACACATGCTGCTATCTTTTAAAGAAAGATCCTTACCATCTTTTGGTCAACGTCATGAAAACTCAGATCCCCTTGAGCTTATAAATGACCTCCTTAGCTAACTAGAAAGTATAAGTAAGCAAACAAATTGCTGGATCCAAATTAGCTGAAATCTTTAAGACTACGACCAATCACTGTGTACAAGAACTGTCACCAATTTAATTTTAATTTCTTCTGAGTTTTGTTCTTTGTTAACCTCCAAAAAGGAAGGAAAATAACCTTGAATTTTAAAAATTCTGTGTATTTAGTATCTCTACTAAACATTGTCAAGGATCTTGGAGTTGTTGGTATTGTTCTGTGAGTGGCATTGTTTCTCAAAAACCTTTTAAACTCAGCTACATGTGGATTTAATATAAAAAAGGTGCTTTACTCCTTCAAGTAACAACTGTATTCATAAACTCTAAAAAATAACCCTTTCTGTCCTGGTGGAGGAGTCTGGAGACAATGTTTAGAAATGACACCTCAGATGGAGGAGGAGAAGGATGAACAAGTCACCAGCAGCCTTGGACCTCAAGTGGCTGAAGGAGTCACTATTTGGTGTCTATCACATCTTTGCATCCTTTAATGGCACCTTTGTCTATATAACCGATCTTTCTGGCAAGGAAACCATCTATCAAGTGACTGGTGGAATGAAGGTAAAGAAAGGCTGACTGAGGTGAGTCCTCTCCGTATGCAGCCATGTTGGCTGCCCAGAATATGGGCCAGAGGTATAAGGAGCAGCCCTACATATCAAACTCTGAGCCACAGGAGGAAACAGGACCAAGACCCCATGGACCTGGAGCCCAGTCAGCCCTCAGAGCTCCTGTTCACTCAGGGATGAAGATTGGGAGGATTGGGGATGTCACCTCCAACCTCTCTGACAGCATTCAAAGGAAGAGGGAGTCGCTGTTGTCACTGTCTGTGAACAGGACTTTTCAAATTATTTTCCATTAAAAAATTGCTTTGGGTAAGGAAAAAACCTCACACACAAAAAAGCAAACCCTCTACTACTGTGTGACTGCTTGTGGATAATATGAGCATTTATTAAGACCAATGATTTTATCAAAAAGACATGAAATAAATATAGGAGTCAAAAGAACCCTTGCCCAAATGCTAAAACTTGAGATTTTTTTTTAACCCATTTTTGTTTCAAATGAAGATTGTTTCTGGATAATTCAAATCAATAAAAATTCAAACCTCAAATTTAAAGTTTCCTATAATTTCACCTCATAGGCTATTTACTCTTATTGTTTTGGAATATTTATCCTGATCTTTAAATTCTGAATATGAAAGTACATTTAATCATAGTTTGAATTTCAGGTATGTATTTTACTTTGTTTGTGGATCATTTCCCATGGTAGTGTAAAAGAGTGCAGTTATATTACTCCTGGGCTCATGTCAAGGTAATGAAGTCTGTATGCGAAAGAAACACGCGCATCTTCAATGTTATACTCACTATTCACAAGAGCTAAGTCAGGGAATCAGCCTAGATGATAAGCAATAGGTGAATGAGTAAAGAAAATATGGTAGATAAACCTAATGGGCTGTCATTTATTCACACAAGCAATGAGATTAGATTGTATGAAAGTCAATGAAACCAGAGATTATGGTTATTAAAATAAGGCACACTCAAAACAATTATTGCATGTTTTCTCATTAAATAAATGAAATAGCCAAGTAATGGTGGCACACACCTTTAATCCCAGCACTCAGGAGGCAGAGACAGGCAGATCTCTGTCAGTTCGAGGCCAGCCTGGTCTACAGATCAAGTTCCAGGATAGGCTCCAAAGCTAAAGAGAAACCCTGTCTTAAAAAAAAACCAAAAAAAAAAAAAAAAAAAAAAAAAAAAAAAAGAAAAGAAAAAAGAAGAAGAGAAAGAGAGAAGGCAGAGTGGACACAGTTAAACCATGATACACACATGTGCAGAAATGTCACAGGGCAATGCCTTGTGTGCAGTTAAGATGCTAGTAATTAGGACTGAAGAGCATTTAGGACATATAATACCAGTGCTTGATCTTTCTGAGACCAAATCTAATGTTTTCCACAAGCACATTCCATTTAGTGTTCTTTGTTGTGATGCTTCAGTAAGCATCTCTGCACACACACCTTTGTCCCATTATTTTGTTAAGTATGATCTCAGAAAAAAAAGGCAGTGGTCCTGACACTCTGTAAGTCTGAAAGACATTCCTGAGAATTTCCAAACTTTATTTTCATAAAATATACCAAGTTTTCCTTTTTAAAAAAACATCTTTATTAGCAAGTTACAGCTTAAAATTTCTAAACTGGGCTGCAGATATAGCTTGATTAGTAGACTGTTTGCCTGGCATTCACAACTTCCTGGATTCAGCCACAGCAGCATATAAACCTGGCATGGTGGTGTACTCCTATGATCCCTGAACTCAGTGGTGGAAGGAAGATCAGAAATTCAAGGTCATCCTTAACTACTGTCAAATTGGACATCAGCCTGGGCTACAGGAGACCCTGTCTCAAAAATAAAACCAAAATAAAACAACTCACCCCAAACAACTTGTAAAAACTTTGGCAATTGGTTAGGCTGATAGAAAATAGAATATTTAACTGTCTTACTTTACCTTTATAGTAATTAATGAAGATTTGTTCACACTTTTATTTTTTAAATTATTTATTCTTAAGCTTTGTCTATTTTCTGATTATAGCTTATAGATTTATTATTAGCTGAGAAATAGTCGTGTGGCTTTTGTCAGTATAGAAGTGGTAATGTTCCTTATGAAAACAATTTTATGTTAAAACTTTAAATATTAATATGTATGGATTTTGGGAAAGGTACAAAAAACTTATTTTTCCTAAATGACCAGCCAGCTGTGTTTAAACCATTACATTTAACCTATTCTTTTCTCCATTGCCTTGAGATGCCATGTTAATAACATAAAAGTTTTTTATAGAAAGAGCTTAAGAGAACTTGCTTGCTGTCCGCTATTTCCACCTGTGGGTCCTGAGGACTGAAGTCAGGTCGTCAGGTTTGGCAACAATGCCTTCCCCTGGCAAGCCGTCTTTCTGGATCCTTGAATTTATTCTTTCTTACGAATTTAACAGCTAGTTTGTCGAATCTTATTTCTCTCACTATATACATAAGGAATTTAATTGCCATTGAATTACATCTGAAAATTATTTTGTGCAAATCTGACATCTTACAACTATGTTGAGCTTTCCTTTCAAGAACATGGTATTGGTTTAGAGGGAAGAAAGGGAAGGGAGAATGAACTAAAATACAATCTTAAAAAAAAACACACACACACACACACACACACACACACACACACACACACACACAAACCAAAAAAGAGAGAGAAAGGAATCTGGCCTATCACACACTTTAGTTAGGAAGTCTTCTCAGGACCTTCAGCAAACGTTCGAAGTTCTTCACAGAGATTTTATGTGGTTCTTTGGCTTCTCTTTAGGAGTAAGAGAGGTCTTATTTTAAGAGCATGGTGAATAGGGCTGTTCCCTTTCAGCATGTGCTTTCTTCTTTGAATTGTCTTGAAGTCTTTAGTGTGGTTGGATGATGGAAAGACCTCTGGGATGCTTGTCTCCTCTGCATCATCACTGTATCAAGCTGGCTACGCACTGCTCAAGTGTTGGATTCCATGATTTTTCTTTCTCTTTTCTATCAAATTTAGGTGAAAATTCCTATTTTCATGGTTTTCTTTCTTTTTTATTGTTTTATTCAATATTGAGATTTTGTTTTCTGAAGTTTATCATTTTTACAAAACAGAACAACAACGACAAAAAGCAAGTGTTAGACTCAGGAAAGTTTGCACAACCTCTGCCTTTTACACATAAGCCTGTGGTTATGACACCGATATCTTATGCAAATACTGATGGCAGGCTGACTTCCCTGCTGACAACAGGCACTCAGGGGTTCTATTTGAGAAGCAACTTTATAACAATACCTTTTTATTATACCAGCTGTTTTCTGAGAAGTGATTAGATCTGTTCTACAAAGTAAACATGCATTACTGTCTGACCTTTTTTTCTTTTTCTTTTCTTTCTTTCTTTCTTTCTTTCTTTCTTTCTTTCTTTTTTTTTTTCGGTTTTTTGAGACAGGATTTCTCTGTGTAGCTTTGCACCCTTCCTGGAACTCACATGGTAGCCTAGGCTGGCCTCGAACTCACAGAGATCTGCCTGCCTCTGCATCCCAAGTGCTGGGATTAAAGGAGTGCGCCACCGCCGCCGCCGCCGCCGCCGCCACCACCACCACCACCACCCGGCTGACATTTTTGTTTTTTAAAAAATATGGAGCTGAAACACATCATCAGTAGTTCTTTTATTTGTGGGTGGTCCAGACAGCAATGCTCCACTTCATTTTGTGTGTCACATGTATGAAATGGCTGGGGATGCAGGTGCCATAAGCACACCTGTTATCTGAACCTAGTGCTTTTCAAAGATAAATTATAACCATTATAAATTATAAATTATAAATGTGGACCTGCAGCTTTTTAGACTCTTCACAATCATCCAAGTTTGAATGAGTTAGTCAGGCTCGTAAAAGCCCCCAGAGTGAAGATGCAGCTGCTTTCTGGGAACTTTTGCTTCTACTTCTCACATTGCCTGTAAAGATATGGTTTTGTGCATCTCTAAATTCTAGGACACACAAGTGAGAGAAAATGTGATATTAGTTTTTCTTAGACTGACTTAATTTGTTAATGTGATCATCTCTATTTGTATCAGTTTTCTTGTAAACAACATAACTTTAGTCTTCTTTTTTTAAATTTTTAAAAAAAATTGTTAATTTTTATTTTTTTTATTTTTCTTTATTATTATGTTTTAAATTTTATACATCAGCCATGGGTTCCCCTGTCCTCCCCCTCCCTCCCCGACCCCCACCTTTCCCCCAGCCCCTCCCCTCCATTCCCATGTCCTCCAGGATCAAGGCACCCCTGGGGATTCATTTAAACCTGGTGGATTCAGTACAGGCAGGTCCTGTCACCTCCTTCCAGACTGAGCAAAGTGTCCCTGTGTAAGCCCAAGGTTTCAAACAGCCAGCCCATGCACTAAGGACAGATCCTGGTCCCACAGACTGGGTGCCTCCCAAGCAGATCAAGCTATTCAATGGTCTCACTCATCCAGAGGGCCTGATCCAGCTGGGGGCTCCACAGCCTTTGGCTCATAATTCATGTGCTTCCATTCGTTTGGCTATTTGTCCCTGTGCTTTTTGCAATCTTGGATTCAACAATTCACACTCTTGCAGACCCTCCTCTTTCTCGACAGTTGGACACCTGGAGCTCCACCTGGGGCCTGGCTGAGGATCTCTGCATCCACTTCCATCAGTTATTGGACGAGAGTTCCAGCACAACAGTTAGGGTGTTTAGCCATCTGATCACCAGACTAGGTCAGATCAGGCTTTCTCTGGACCACTGCCAGCAGTCTACAGAGGATGTATCATTGTGGATTTCTGGGGACCTCTCGAGCACTCTGCCTATTCCTGTTCTCATGTGGTCTTCATTTATCATGGTCTGTTATTCCTCATTCTCCCTTTCTGTTCTTGATCCAGCTGGGATCTCCTGCTCCCCTAAGCTTTCTTTCCCTCAAATCTTGCCCTTCATTACTCCCACTGTCATCCAGATTGTTCATGTAGATCTCATCCATTTCTCTGTCATTGGGTGATCCTTGGGTCTTTCCTAGGGCCCCATTTTCTAGGTAGCATCCCGGGAGTTGTGAGTAGCAGTCTAGTCATCTTTGTTTTACATCTAGTATCCTCCTATGAGTGAGTACATACCGTGTTTGTCCTTCTGAGTCTGGGTTACCTCACTCAGGATGATTTTTTCTAGATCCAACCATTTGCCTGCAAACCTCATGATGTCATTGTTTTTCTCTGCTGAGTAGTACTCCATTGTGTATATGTACCATATTTTCGTTATCCATTCTTCAGTTGAAGGGAATCTAGGTTGTTTTCAGGTTCTGGCTATTACAAACAAAGCTGATAGGAACATAGCTGAGCAAATGCCCTTGTGGTATGATTGAGCATTCCTTGGGTATATGCCCAAGAGTGGTATAGCTGGGTCTTGGGGGAGATGGATTCCCAATTTTCTAAGGAAACGCTGTACTGATTTCCAAAGTGGCTGTACAAGCTTGTATTCCCACCAGCAGTGGAGGAGAGCACCCCTTGCTCCACATCCTCTCCAGCATAAGCTGCCTTCTGTGCTTTTGATCTTAGCCATTCTGACTGGTGTAAGGTAGTATCTCAGAGTCATTTTGATTTGCATTTCCCGGATAATTAGGGATGTTGAGCAATTCCTTAAATGTCTTTCAGCCATTTGAACTTCCTCTGTGGAGAATTCTCTGTTTAGTTCTATAGTCCATTTCTTAATTGGACTGTTGGGCATTTTGATGTCTAATTTCTTGAGTTCTTTATATATTCTGGATATCAGCCCTCTGTCAGATGTGGGGTTGGTGAAGACCTTTTCCCATTCTGTAGGCTGTCGCTTTGTCTTGTTGACTGTGTCCTTTGCTCTACAAAAGCTTCTCAGTTTCAAGAGGTCCCATTGATTGATTGTTTCTCTCAGTGTCTGTGCTACTGGTGTTATATATAGAAAGTGATCTCCAGTGACAATGCGTTCAAGAGTACTACCTACTTTCTCTACTATCAGGTTCAAGGTAGCTGGATTTATGTAGAGGTCTTTGATCCACTTGGACTAAAGTTTTGTGCACGGTGACAGATATGGATCTATTTGGAGACTTCTACACATTGACATCCAGTTATGTCAGCACCATTTGTTGAAGATGCTTTCTTTTTTCCATTGTACATTTTTGGCTTCTTTGTCAAAAATTATATGTTCATAGGAGTGCGGGTTAATGTCAGGGTCTTCAATTCAATTCCATTGGTCCACATGTTGGTTTTTGTGCAGTAACAAGCTGTTTTTATTACAGTAGCTCTATAGTAGAGCTTGAGGTTGGGGATTGTGATGCCTCCAGAGGTTGTTTTATTGTACAAGATTCTTTTGGCTATCCTGGGTTTTTTGTTTTTCCATATGAAGTTGAGTATTATTCTTTCCAGATCTGTGAAGAATTGTGTTGGTAATTTGATGGGGATTGCATTGAATCTGTAGATTGCTTTTGGTAAGATCGCCATTTTTACTATGTTAATCCTGCCTATCCATGAGCACAGGAGATTTTTCCATTTTCTGACATGTTCTTCAATTTCTTTTTTCAGGGACTTAAAGTTCTTGTCATATAAGTCCTTCGCATGCCTAGTTAGCATAACCCCAAGGTATTTTATATCATTTGTGGCTATTGTAAAGGGTGATGTATCTCTGATTTCCTTCTCAGCCTGTTTGTCTACTGTATATAGGAGGGCTACTGAATTTTTTGAGTTGATCTTGTATACTGCAATGTTGCTGAAGGTTTTTATTAGCTCTATCAGTTCCTTGGTTGAATTTTTGGGGTCACTCATGTATACTAACATGTCATCTGCAAATAGGAAGAGCTTGACTTCTTCTTTTCCAATTTGTATCCCCTTAATCTCTTTATGTTGTCTTATAGCTCTGGCTAGAACTTCAAGTACTATATTGAATAAGTAGGGGGAGAGGGGATAGCCTTGCCTTGTTCCTGATTTTAGTGGTATTGCTTTGAGTTTCTCTCCATTGAATTTGATGTTGGCTGTTGGCTTGCTGTAGATTGCCTTTATTATGTTTAGGTATGTTCCCTGTATTCCTGATCACTCCAAGACCTTTATCATGAAGGGGTGTTGGATTTTGTCAAGTGCCTTTTCTGCATCTAGTGAGATGATCATGTGGTTTTTTTTCCTTGAGTTTGTTTATATGGTGTATTACATTGATGGACTTTCATATGTTGAATCACCCTTGCATTCCTGGGATGAAGCCTACTTGATCATGTTGGATAATTGTTTTGATGTGTTCTTGGAGTCTGTTTGCCAGAATTTTATTGAGTATATTTGCATCAATGTTTACGAGGGAGATCGGTCTGTAGTTCTCTTTCTTTGTTGCATCTTTGTTTGGTTTAGGAATCAGGATAATTGTAGCCTCATAGAAGGAGTTTGGTAATATACCTTCTGCTTCTATTGTGTGTAACAATTTAAAGAGTATTGGTATTAAGTCTTCTTTGAAGATCTGGTAGAATTCTGCAGTGAAACCATCAGGTCCAGGGCTTTTTTTGGTTGGGAGACTTTTAATGACTGATTCTATTTCCTTAGGGGTTATTGGACTATGTAAATGGTTTATCTGGTCTTAATTTAACTTAGGTATGTGGTACCTATCCAGAAAATTATCCATTTCTTTTAGATTTTCCAGTTTTGTGGAGTAGAGGTTTTTGAAGTATGACCTGATGATTCTCTGGATTTCCTCATTGTCTGTTGTTATGTCCCCCTTTTCATTTCTGATTTTGTTAATTTGGATGCTCTCCCTCTGTCTTTTGGTTAGTTTGGATAAGGGCTTGTCTATCTTGTTGATCTTCTCAAAGAACCAACTCTTTGTTTCATTAATCTTTTGTATTGTTCTCTTTATTTCTATTTTATTGATTTCAGCTCTCAATTTGATAATTTCCTGGCGTCTATTCCTCCTGGGAGACTTTGCTTTTTCCTGTTCAAGAGCTTTCAGGTGTGCTGTCAAGTCACTAATGTGAGATTTCTCCAGCTTCTTTATGTGAGCATTCAGTGCTATGAATTTCCCTCTTAGCACTGCTTTCATAGTATCCCATAAGTTTGGGTATGTGGTATATTCATTTTCATTGATCTCTAGGAAGTATTTAATTTCTTTTTTTTTATTTCTTCCTTAACCCATTGGTGATTCAGTTGAGCATTATTCAGTTTCCATGAGATTGTAGGATTTCTGTAGTTTTTTTTCTGTTGTTGAAATCTAACTTTAAACCATGGTGGTCCGATAGAACACAGGAGGTTATTCCAATTATTTTGTATCTGTTGAGATTTGCTTTGTGGCCAAGTATGTGGTCGATTTTAGAGAAGGTTCCATGGGGTGCTGAGAAGAAGGTATATTCTTTTTTGTTTGGGTGGAATGTTCTGTAGATATCGATTAAGTCCATTTGAGCCATAACATCAGTTAAGTCCAGTATGTCTCTGTTAAGTTTCAATTTGGCCGATGTGTCCAGAGGTGAAAGTAGGGTGTTTAAGTCTCCCACTATTAATGTGTGGGGTTTTATATGTGATTTAAGCTTTAATAGTATTTCTTTTACATATGTGGATGCCATTGTGTTTGGGGCATAAATGTTCAGAATTGAAACTTCATCTTGGTGGATCTTTCCTGTGATGAGAATGTAATGCCCTTCATGATCTCTTCTGATTGATTTTAGTTTGAAGTCTATTTTGCTGGATATTAGGATGGCTACACCAGCTTGTTTCTTAAGTCCATTTGATTGGAAAGTATTTTCCTAGCCTTTTATTCTTAGGAGGTGTCTGTCTTTGAATTTGAGGTGTGTTTCTTATATGCAGCAGAAAGATGGATCCTGTTTTCGTATCCATTCTGTTAGTCTGTGTCTTTTTATAGGTGAATTAAGTCCATTGATATTAAGGGATATTAATGACCAGTGACTGTTTGTTCCTGTTGTTATTTTTATTTTTTGGTGGTAGTGTGTGTGTACTTCTCTTCTTTGGGTTTTACTGCTTTGGTGTTATCTATTGCCTGTGTTTTCATGGGTGTATCTGCCTTCCTTAGGTTGGAATTTTCCTTCTAGTGCTTTCTGTATGGCTGGGTTTGTGGATAAGTATTGTTTAAATCAGGTTTTGTCTTGGAAGTTCTTGTTCACTCCATCTATGATGACTGAAAGTTTCGCTGGGTATATTAGTCTAGGCTGGCATCCATGGTCTCTTAGTGTCTGCATTATATCTGTCCATGTCCTTCTGGCTTTCAAAGTCTCCATCAAGAAATCGGGTGTTATTCTGATGGGTTTGCCTTTATAAGTGACTTGGCATTTTTTCTTTGCTGCCCTTAATATTCTTTCTTTATTCTGTATGTTTAGTTGTTTAATTATTATGTGGCGAGGGGATTTTTTTGGGGGGGTCTATTCTGTTTGGTGTTCTATAGGCTTCTTGTATCTTCATAGGCATTTCCTTCTTTAAGTTGGGAAAGTTTTCTTCTATGATCTTGTTAAATATATTTTCTGTGCCTTTGAGTTGGTTTTCTTCTCCTTCCTCTATTCCTATTATTTGTAGGTTTGGTCTTTTCATGGTGTCCCAAATTTCTTGGACATTTTGGGTCATGACTTTGTTGGTTTTAGTGTTTTCTTTGACTGATGAATTTATGTCTTCTACTGTATCTTCAACACCAGAGATCCTGTCTTCCATCTCTTGCATTCTGTTGGTTATACTTGCCTCTGAAGTTCCTGTTCGTTTACTCAGATTTTCTATTTCCAACATTCCTTCTGCTGGTGTCTTCTTCATTTTTTTCTATTTCCATCTTCAGGTCTTGGATTGTCTCCCTTGCTTTTTCATTCAAGGATTTATTGTTTTCTTCTGCTTTAATTTTCCTCTCCTCTAGTTTTTTATAGCGTTCTTCCCATTTTTTGTTTGTCTGTTCCTCTACTTTATTTTTGATTTCTTCTATATAAGGCTCTAGCCTCTTCATGATGTTACTCATAAGGTTGTTTTCTTCTTCTTCCATTCTGTGATGTTCAGGTCTAGCTGTTGGAGAAGGGCTAGGTTCTGGTGATGCTGTATTGCTCTTTATTTTGTTGTATGTACTTCTGCCTTGACGTCTGCCCATCTCCTCTTGTGTTCGTTCTTGGTCTTATCAGTGTACTTGGTACAGAGAGAGCTGACAGATTTAGGGAGCTTCTCTCTGGTCCAGATGGAGGCTCTGGGCCAGATGGGAACACTGGTCCAGATGAGAGTGCTGGCCGGATAGGCGCTGGGGGGCTGGACTCTGAGTCTTGGGAAGTCCCTGTGGTCTCCTTGTTTTGTCCAGATGGGAGCTGCTCTTGTCCAGATGGGAGTTCTTCTGGTCTCTAGTCCAGATGGGAGTTCCAGGGCAGGATGGAAGCTTGGGGCTGGTCTCTGATTCTCAGAAAGTGGCTGGGGTCTCCAGCAGATGGGTGTGGGGGCAGGGTGTGGAGACTGCAGTATCTGCCTACAGTCTTGGAAGAGGGGAGCCTTCCCACAGGGCCTGCTGATTGGCAGGAAACTGGGGCCAAATTGGTCAGGTCCTCCTGGGGTGTCCTGTGTCCAGCGATGGGACCCAGGCGCAGTTGCCTCTCTGACTATAACCCAGGCATTCACCTCTGGTCCAGATGGGAGTTGGGGTGGGGGAAGGGAGCTGGAGGCTGCTCTCTGAGTCTCAGGAAGTGGCTGGGGTGGGCAGGGGTAAATGGTTGTGGGGGCAGGGTATGGAGACTGCAGTGTCTGCCTGAAGTCTTGGAAAAGGGGAGCCTTCCTGCAGGGCCTGCCAATTGGTAGGAAACTGGGGCCAAGTTGTTCAGGTCCTCCAGGAGTGGCCTGTGTCCAGAGGTGGGACCCAAGGGCAATTGCCTCTCTGGCTATAATCCCAGGCACTCACCTCTGGTCCAGAACTTTAGTCTTCTTTATGGTTGAAGAAAGTTTTATTGTAAGCACAATCCCCATTTTCTTATGCATGCTTCTATTAATGAACACCAAGTTTGGATCCAAACTTAACAAATGTAAATAGTGCTACAGCACTCACGAAATAGCTCTATCACTGACTAGGAGGACTTCTTGAAAGAAAAGCTTCTGCACAGCAAATGAAACAACCAAGAGAAGAGACAGCAAAAGAATAGAAGAAAATCTTCGCTAGCTGTACACTTGACATAGGACTAACATCTAGAATGTACAAACAAATACAAAAGCTAAACCTCAACTCAGTCAACAAATGGGCTAATGATGAGACAATTACCAAAAGATGAAGGCCAAATAGCCAATCAACTCATAAAAAGATGTTCAGCATCACTACCCATTACAGAAATGATAGTCATGAAGAGACTGATAGTCATAAGTAAATGGAAAACAAATTCTGTTGAAAATGTGGAGAAAAAAAGGCAAAACCCTTATACATTGCTGGTGGAAGTGAGACTAATCCTCAGCCACATGCAAATCAGCAAGGTGGCTCTAAATAGTAAAGCTAGTCCTACCATATGGCTGGCTATATCACTCCTGAATATTTACCCCAAAGACTCCAAGTTAGTGTATCATAGAAAGGTCCTCTCTTGGCTTCATGATTCCCCAGTTTTGCTGACCATCTATAGGCAGTAATACAATATTGCCCTCCAAGGTGTCCCCTCTGCTTCCCTGTGACTTAGCCCTGTGTTTGTGAGATAAAGTTTGCTTCTGAAGTTTGATCAGATTTTTATTTCCTTTTAAAATATATTTTACATTTACCACTTAAAGGGGGCCTTTTATTGGTTTTAGTGCAGCTGAAAGAAGTCTGGGGTCTTTTATTTTAATGATTGTTGATGATACAATCTTTTGCATCCCCAAGCCTCTTGTTAGATGACCTGCGTTTAGCCTTTGCAGTTTCCACGAAGGAACAGTGTGGATATTTTAAGCACTTCGACGAAGATTTATTCGGTAGAGAAGAAGGAAAGAAACTCATTGAGGTTGTACCAGGTGCCAGGCATGGCTGGATTATCAGACCATCTCTGAAACTCTGAACAACAGCCATCATGAGCTTGTAACTCTAGATTATCTTTAGCATCCGAGGAGAAAAGATCTTAGAATGTTTACTTTGTTTGCAGTTAACTAGTCACAGGATTTAGAAAACATAGATCTTTCTGTTTCCTAAATCCACAAGTTTTCCTACAACATTACAGCAACTTTTGTAATGATTTTATTGAGTAACTGTAATTTCTTATTGCACACTTAATGAGAACCTGGCAAAACAATGACTAATAGCTTGCTGGAACATAATTACTTTTTATAATGTCTTATTATTTTAGATTTTCAGTCAGAAATACTAATCAAATTCATTTGTTCTTTCCTCCCCCTGTCCCTCCCTCCCCTCCTCTCTCCTCCTACTCTCCCTCCCTCTAACCTCTAGTAGAGGGTAACCTCATATTCATTATGTAGCAAAGGATGGCCGTTAAATTCTGATTCTCCAGCCTTAACCTGCTCCATGCTGAGATTGTAGATGTGTACCACCGCACTTGTTTATATGGTACTGGGGAAGGAACCCGGGCCTTCATGCACACAAGGTGAGTGCTTGATCAGCTTTGTTACCTCTCCAGCTCCAAGTTCATTTCTTGATTCCACCTCCTAGCTCTGAAATACTTTTAAACTAATAGGGTATTGTGGAAATTATAAGCTTTGACCTTTGTAGAATTTTCCTGCCTGGCCCATAGACGCTCAGACCTAACCAAGTAAGCATACAGAAACTTATATTGTTTATATACTGTGTGGCCGTGGCAGGCTTCTTGTTATCTATTTCTTTTATCTTAAATTAACCCATTTCTGTTAGTCTATAAGTTGCCATGTGGCTCATGGCTTACCAGTACCTTATCTCTTTCTTGTCACTGTGGTGGCTGGCAGCATCCCCTGGCCCCAGCCTTTACTTTCTTGAATTCTCCTCCTCCTTGTCCCGCCTACCCCATCCTTCCTGCCTGGCTACTGGCCAATCAGCACTTTATTTATTTTAACCAATCAGATCAACACATTTGACATACAGAACATCTCACAGCACTTCTCCTCCTCCTTTTTTCTTTCCAAAAAGCAAGGCTTTAACTTTTATATAGTAAAATTTCAGATAACAAAACAATTATCAAACAGGAATTACAGTTACAATATTAAAGACGATATCCTATCTATTTTATATTTGTGAGTCTAAGGTTTTATATCTAACTTACCTTTTATCATAACTGAGGAAATAATAACTATCTAGTCTTCTAAACATAATACCTTAAACATGAGTAGAAATATACACATAGTATAACAAAATTAACTTTAAGTTTGTATCAATAGACTAAAATCTATACCAATGTAAAACATTTTAAATAAGTTGCTGCTCTTTAAAAGTAAGTTCATTAATCTACCCTTTCATCCTTTTATATCTATATCATATCCCCTTTTTTTCTTTAGAAAGAGATCATATTTATAATCAACCTTATTTAAATACAAATATTATTTTTTCTGTCCCATATCAGAGGACTCTTTTGATTTGGGACACAAGAATCTCTTAACCTTTTTTTGTTTGTTTGTTTGTTTTTTAGCAATATGTCTGGGTTTAGAGAAGGAGTGAGCCAATTCCATCTCCAAAGCCAGCTTGATAATTTTGGGAAATTGGGTGTAGTTTCTCTTACTATTTCCTGCTGGAGGGGGGCGCTGTATCTTATGGGGACACAAAGAAAATTTTAGGATTATGGAGTAGTCTGTGAGGGTAAACCTCTGAGCCAGTTGCCTTGAAACCATTGTGGATGTTGGATCATCTGGGCCATGGTGTCATCGGAGACCTTTCAGGTGGTCTTGGCTGATCAAACCTGATGTATCTTAATCTGGAACAAATCCACAGCCTCTGGCTTTCTGTGGAAATAAAAGCAGAGACTGTTTTCCAAAGCAACATATCCTTATATCCAAATTTTGAAGTCAAGGTACCTTTAAAATTTATATATTTATTTAACTCAATAGCTTTTACAATCAAATCTTTTTTTGTAGTTAAAAATTCCAAAGACAACACAAACCAGATTTTCTGTGTAATATCCATCTTTGTAAGACTGAAACACTGCTGTGGCTGCTCGCTCTGCCCACCTCAGCTTTCTAAAGTGGCAGTGGTACATTTTACCGCCAGCAGCTCAGGGTCTGGAGCTATGTGTACCATCAACTATCAGAAGCAGTTCTATCAAAGCAGTGCATAGCCCAGAAACCTTTTTTTTTTTTTTTTTTTTTTTTAAATTAGCAAAGGCTAAATCCATTATGCAGCAGAGTAAAGTGCCACTTGTAGATTCCTCATTCCCACTACACTGCAGGTCAGACAGATATGCCAGGAACCCGCCATTGTAGCTCAAACAGGCAGGCTGCCTCTAACTTGAGAGAGACAACTAGGAAGCTGTTTTTAACTCTGTTTTAGAATCTTTTTTTGTCAGGTTTTAGGTGGAAACTCTTGCCCCATGTTGGGTACCATTTTAGAGTTTTCCTGCCTGGCCCACAGTCAGGACAAATCTCTCTCACCCACCATGCCCATAGACGCTCAGACCCAACCAAGTAAGCATACAGAAACTTATATTGTTTACAAACTGTATGGCCATGGCAGACTTCTTGTTATCTATTTCTTTTATCTTTAAGTTGCCATGTGGCTTGTGGCTTACCAGTACCTTATCTCTTTCTTGTTATGGTGGTGGCTGGCAGAATCCCTCTGTCCCAGCCTTTACTTTCCAGAATTCTCCTCCTCCTTGTCCCACCTACCCTATCCTTTCTGCCTGGCTACTGGCCAATCAGCACTTTATTTATTTTAACCAATCAGATCAACACATTTGACATAAAGAACATCCCACAGCAGACCTTCAAAACATTGCACCACAAAAGTTTTGTATGCAATTTAAAGAGGTTCCATGCATGTCTCTGATACCCATCTGTGGAACTCAGGATAGTATTATATTAGAAGACATTTGAGTAGTCATTTTCCCACAACACTATGCTTTTCTTGAGACTTGATCTTAATGATATACTATGCATTATGAACTTAAGAGATGTTATTGTTAGCCAAGAGGAAGTTTGAGTCTCTCTCTCTCTCTCTCTCTCTCTCTCTCTCTGTGTGTGTGTGTGTGTGTGTGTGTGTGTAGCATCTAATCTCATCTGTCTTTCTGGAATAGTTGTTATATTTTACCCACTATACTTTGCTTTACTTACCTTTTGTTCTCTATGCTTCATTATGCAGTCTTTCTTTTGAGTTTTATTCTCTGAGTCTATATTTCTATGTTAAATTACAAATGAGATTGATAACCTTACACACAGCTCATTATGACTCAATAATTTAGTTGTTAGTTTGAATCACTAGAAAATAATTTCAAGGGGCTAAGTTGTTATATACTAATTTTTATGGAACAGAAATGTCTAATATTCTTTATCCATGGATCTGAGTTTGTAAAATCTATTGGGTATGACTTATAATAAAGCATTTTTTCAAGTTTTTGTTGACAATATGTGATGAAAAATAATTGATTTCAGTGGAAGAAGAACATGATCATTATTGTATCCAGTTGTGAGGCAGATTATATAGAACACAATTGAAATACTATTCCTTATTAAAATTCCTTTAGCACATTAAAACATTTCATTAGCTACTGATGATGGTGATTAATGTACTTTTGATGTTACTGTATATATCCATTGGTTCACTATTTGAATGGCCAGCAATGTTATTGCTGGATAATGACCATGAAAATTGATTTATTTGAGGATTTCTCAGATTAGTCTCTATAGCTAAATATGAGGTTAGTTAGATTTAGGGCAGTTAGACAAGGACTGATTTAATTACTCTGGTATGAAAGCCTACATCATGACAATCCAGTCATGATATAAATGCAGTTCTTACTTGCTTCATTTGTACTGAATAGCATTTGAATATAGTTTGAATTCTCAGACATGTAAAAATTTAACTCCTCTGCAGAAAGTCCAGGAGTTTGCTTTCTATCTGGAAAATTAGAATTCTAGTGTAACTAGGCCTTCCATTTGTAAAATAGGAATCCTAGTATCACTAGGCTTCAGCAGTCTGAACTTCACCTGCCCAAATCATTTATGCCCATTGTTTTCTTTCACAGAGACAAAGATGAATGATTTCTTGTACATCTTATCAAACGAGGGAAAATAAATGATAAGCTGAGAGGATGGTACATGTGGAAGAGAGCTGTCCCCAAGCAGCAACTTAAAAATATCATTATGTAAACAATCATATTAAGAAATATCATTAATAAGTAAAAAAACTTATCCAATGAGTAACTTAAGGACCTGAGAAAAAGATCCATTCTTTAGAAAACAATCTAGCCAGGCAGTGGTGGCACATACCTTGAATCCCAGGACTAGGAGGCAGAGGCAGGTGGGTCTCTCTGAGTTCAAAGCCAGCCTGGTCTATAGAGTGAGTTTCAGGACAGCCAGGGCTACACAGAGAAACCCTTTTTGAAAAACCAAACCAAACCAAACAAAACAAAACAAAAAACCCAAAAACCAAAACAAAGAAAGAAAACTAAGTCCTAATTTTTGAATTAAAAACTTGGAGTAATATCATAGTTAAGCAGTAGCTGCAAATATTTTATTAGTATTAGAAATATGCTGTTGTGCAATTTTTTGAGACATGGTCTCCCACTGCATCCAACAATGGCCTAGGTTGTCTCACTGTGTATCAAAGGAGGAATTGTGCATTCTTATTTCTTTTGACCTCTGCAGTTCTAGAATTATATGCATGAACAACTTGCTCTAGAAACATTTTTAAATTGATGAGGAGTTTATAAAAGAGTGTTTATATTAAAAATAGAAAGAATTGTATGTCCTAACAGGAAATAATATATTGGCAAGTTTAATTTCTACCAGGAATACTAGTTTAGAACATTGAAGAAACATCTGAGAACCTCATGAATAATTTAATAAAGGACTTAAAAAACAGTCAGGTTCTGTTGTAGCTGATGAAAAGTCATATACAACAAATACCATCAGGCTAGCTCCATCTATATGCAACATAAATAATATCAATGATAGTGAAGACGTTTTGGGCATAGAGGTTGTAGGAAGTACACCAGAAAAGAAGCTGTGTTGAGGAGCCTTGAGATACTTACGGTAAGCCTTCAGGAATATTAGGGTGTGGCTAGAGTTAGTGCCTGCATGGAAGTACTTATTAACATCAAATTGCTTGTGACATCTCAGGTGGTGAAGTCTAAGGGGACATATTGCCATGTGTCAGCTACTAATTTGTATCAAGTGGTTAACAAAGATGGCTTCTGTCTTGGAGTGAGCAAAACTTCAAGCTGAAAGTGATCCTGTGATTTGCACATTAGAGCTTTACCAGAAGCACTGTGCCTGCATGACAGAGAAGCTGGAGGGCTTGCTCATGACACTGTGAGTTTTTGAAGATGTTTGTGTGTGTGTGCATGTGTGCATGTGTGCGTGTGTGTGTGTGTGTGTGTGTGTGTGTGTGTGTGTGCACGCATATTGAAAGAAACTGCTCCTTCAGCTCTCTATAGACTAATGGATCATAAATTTGACGCTTCTGATTGATACTAAAATTGACCTACAAACTGAAAGGACTTGCACAAATGGTAACAAGTAATTGAATATATCATTACAAACAAAAATATTTCTTTGAGAAATGTACCTGACAAAGAGGTTTCAGTTTACATTCCCCTGATGGAAATGACTTCTAGAAGTGACAGCTGTAGATTACACTGTACACCCTGAATGCTGAAGTTGTGACAATGCAAGAGAATGCTCTGTGATTTTTAAGGTTCGTAGAAATGACTTGACATTGTTTTAACAAACCTAAGCTCTCCAATTAAAATCATGTCAGTAAGAGGAGTCTGGAGGAATTTTCTGAGGGATATATTGCTAAATATTAAATAACTCTGCTGGAATGCTAGAGTCCTATCCAGTTTTGTTCCTAATGGTATAAACACCATGCAAAGATTGTAGGCATATAAAATATATTTATGCTTGTGAATGAACAAAACTAAGTAAAAATATTCAGTGGAGACTATAAGACTTCATTCTGTACAGCATGGTCAAGATAAAATATATAGTTAGACAAGGCCATCTGGGTGTGAAATAAAAGGGAAAAATGAATGCCTTCTGATTTTTAATATATTTATCTAATGTATAATTTAAGTCATGCTCTTCACTGTAGCCTGTGTTTGCATGATCGTCTGTGTCATATCTAATAGAAATTAAAATTTGTTGTCACCTCCTTTAATACAAGTTTTCAGATATGAAAAGAAGCTTATTCTGAAGGAGTACCGTAGGCAGGCTGCTGAGGCATGTACTGGGCTCTCCTGCAAGCTTACAAAGTAATAAAGTATTTTTAATTAATTAGTCAATGAATTGGTTAATTTTTATTACTGTGTGTGTATATTGAGCAGTTGATCTCTTTCATCGCCCGGTTTTCTTACTTTCTTATTTACTTTCCTGAGTGATGAATTGAGTTAGAAACTCCTGCCACAGTGTTTTGCTTGAGAATATGACAAGAAGGAATTTGGCTTTGCCCTATAAATGCCTTTAAAATAAAGACCAGAAGCTGATGCTCCCTGACTTCTCTGGATGGGTATGGCCTGATTACTGTATTTGCCATGACAGTGGCCTGTGGCTGGGTTGTGACTGTTTACTTTTTCATTCACTTTACTGTAGAATTGTTTAAATTGTGGGTGTCTTTTTCACAAAGGTGGACATTGTAAGTAATTAGAAGTGAGAAGACTTAAATGTAAATAAATCATTTGTTCCTAGCTAAGGTAAGCATATTCCAATTTTGTCATTCAGAAAAGAATGTATACAAACAGTGATGTTCTTAAGATTGTCATGGTGCTGTCTGTTATACTTGTCAAAGTTTATTGTACCTCATGGTTGTTATTATTGACAATAATTATAATTTTCCTAATTTTGTTATACATTCCATCAGGGCACCAGTTCTAAATGATTCATTTGATATACTAATATACTAAGTAGAGTGTAGCTACTCAATAAGTGTCTTGAGATAATATTTTAAGAATAGCTGAAATGAAACCCACCAATTGAGTAGTATGTAGGAATCAGGCTGGGCTGAGTTGTGTTGTTGACAAATCTTAGTGATCTTACGTACAGCCGCTTATTTCTCACTGCCTCCTCTGTCATGTGATCATCCCTGACAGGGCTCTGTACTTAGGTTAATGGAGGCTTCATACTTTATAGTGGTACCATCTAGGATGGGGATGTCCCTTCACACTTAGTTTCAGAGAAACCAAATGATAATGCATAGAATCTTCTGAATTTATTGTTCTAGCCCAAATTAGTCTTTTTATAGGTGTAAAGAGGTGGAGGTGTTGAGAAACAAATACAATATTTGGTGAATGTTAGTATTTTTGTCACAACATGGTAGTTAAACTATTAACTGTTAACTACAATTGTTGGATATAGCTTCCAGAATAGTTCTTAGATACTTCATACAGACTTCCAAAAATGAAAATAAACTTATTTTCTAGGAATACTGCATGAAGGCTGTTAGGGTCCCTGGAAATTCACAAAATGATAAAATGTTCTCTAATTTGTGTGTGTGTGCAGGTCTTGGTATATGTAAATGCTGTGCATATGCATAAATCAGCCAGAGGTCAGCATTGGGTATTAGTCCACAGGAGCTGACTACCATGTCTATTGAGGCAAGTACCCTAATTGGCCAAGAGCTTGCTGGATAGCCTGGAATGGCTGGCCAAGGAGCCCCCAGAGAGCTGGCTATTGCTGCCTCCCGAGCATTGGGATGACAGGGGGACATTGTGCTGATCAGTCTCAGGTCTGCATGCCTATGTGGGAAGCACTTAACCAACTGAGCTTTGTCTTTAGCTTAAAGCATGGGTTAAGCAGCATTGACTGACAACATCTTTTGAGCAAACAGAACTTTGAGACAATGTTGTAGATCCTATCTCAGAGTAGGCACACCTCAGCCCGGAGCTGAATTCTGATAGCTGATACTGTTTTTATTTGGGGGAGGACCCTTTTCTACTCTAAAATTAGTGCCTCCAGAACATATTTCCAGTTATGATTACTTTGCTTATTCTGTCAAAAAGGACTGAGTTATCCTCCATGTTGATGATGGTTCTAGGACCCTGATCCCTCTTTTTCAAGGGTAGAGTCACATATTTCTAGATCTAGACAGACATTCTTGCATTGACTCATCAAGGGATTTCCTTTCTTAAAGAGAGACTTCTACCATTCAATAAGATACTACCATGGTTCCTACTTCCCATGTTTACATGAGGGCATGGGTGCTTCTGAGATTCCTACTTGTTTTTTCTTTTCTTTTTTTTCTTTTTTTTTTTTTTGTGAGACAAGGTTTCTCTGTATAGCTTTGTGCCTTTCCTAGATCTTGCTCTGTAGACCAGGCTGGCCCCGAACTCGTAAAGATCCTCCTGCCTCTGCCTCCCAAGTGCTGGGATTAAAGGCGTGTGCCACCACTGCCCGGCGAGATTCCTACTTCTAATCAGAATCTCTTGAGCATGTAAATTATTATATATATTGTAATATATTTTTATAACTATTTCCATATTCTCTAACATCATAACCCTTTATATGTAAATGAGGAATGAAATAATTTGCCTAACAAATATTTATTGGGAAGTAAGTCTGTGCTAAGTGAGAATAACTGATATATGTATCATCTAATACTTTTATATGTCCCTAGTGAGTGTTCGATTACGTAAGATTTCTACAGAAGCAATAGTTAATCAGGCATTAAAGTTTGCACTTTTTTTTTCTGGGCATGGAAGTCTTCTCTCATTTGTTTACTTGGAAAAAACATATCTATTCTACAACAAATAGTCAAAAATGTCTATTCTTCTTTGGTGACACTATGTAGAACTGGTCATTCTGCCTTTTGCACACTGCACTACCATTACTCCATTGCATATTATGATGACATTATACAATCTGTTACTGAGAGGGCCAGGGAGCCAAGGCCAGAGCTATGGCAGGTTTCTAAGAGCATATACCAGGAACCAGGCCTTAGTTTTGGTTTATGGGGGCTGGTGAGAGATTAGCAAGCAGTTCTTGGGGAGACTACAACTCAGGGGCAACCAATCAGCAGATGCCCACAGCCTTCTGTGTACTAAAGCTGCTGGAGAGTCCCTAACCATTAGAACCACCTACCAATCCTATGAACTTTTTTGTTTAAACCCACGAGTCAGCCTCCAGACAAATCTCTTCTCCCTGCAATTCCCCTAACCCTGCTTAAAAGGAGCCTGCGAGCTTCTCTTGGGTCACTATTTGCCACTCTGTCAGATGTTAGACTTCAACATGTTGGAAATTTTAATAAATGCTCTTGCTGATTGCATATTTGCACTGGTGGTCTTTTATGGGACTTCTCTTGAACCCTAACAGTTACACTATTGTACTATACTTTTGTTTTCCTGTTAGATGTTCTTGAAAGTAAAGGATTCCATCCTTCTTACCTCTGTATATGGACACATTTTGATGCCTTATGTAATAGGTGCTCTGAATGTTATCTTTATCCTAGAGGACATAGGGGATTACGTAATATTTTACAGGAAAATATTTTTAAAAATGTTAACTTAGGCATCAGTGTGAGGAAACAAAGACACATTCCTTCATTTCTGTGGCTTGTCTTTTTTAAGATAGGGTTTTGCTAGGCATCCTAGGTTGGTCTGAACTTTGCTACGCAGTTCAGGTTGGCCTTCAACACACTGTCCTCTTCTCTCAGCCTTCGGAATGTTGGGATTACAGGCATGAGACAGGAAATATATACTCACTCAGCCTTTAAAAAAAATTAGTCAGTGTCCCACTTTTGCCTACCTTGGCCCAGGCTAGGTTGGCCAGAACTTACAATATAGCCCATGTTGGCTTCAAACTCTCAATCTTCCTACCTTAGACTTCCAAGTGCTCAAGTGTTGTAATTACAGGTACTCAAGACCCAATTAATAGTCACGTATTTCACCAACTACCTGACTATTTAACTACTCGGCGATGAAGATGAGACATGAGGACTGTTGGCTCCAAAGCATTCCAGAGGGAAGGCTCTGCTTAGAAGATCCAACAGAAGCTGAAAGGGCATACCATGCTAGAAATGTTCTAAATGTAGAGTAAGAGAGATTAAAATAGCTTTATGATGCCTAGCTTGGACACATAGTTAAGTTGTGATTCCATAGAATGCAATAGAAAATATTGGAAGAACAGGGTTGGAAGATGAACAAGTGTCAAGAAGGAGACAATCATGAATAAGAACAAGACAGAAAGACACACTGAGATCACAGCGAAGCCCGTTAGCTTAAAAATCAACTTCTTAACAAGGAGGAAATAACCACCAGGATTCAGGCAGCCCCCTCTGCTGAAGCAGACTTAGTAAAGATGAGTGATGTGTAGCAGAATGCTGGGCATCATGGTGGCACTGGCAGAGCCCTGTGCTAAGTTTTTCCATTGGGAGTCAAAGGAAAGGGAAATGAACCAATATACATAAATTATGTGATGAGTAATCTCTAAGTTTCTCCCAGGATGGACTTGACACACAATAAAACAGGGTCTAAGGTAGAGCTTACTACTGCAAATTCTTTAAAAAATATATATACATGTATATTATAAGTTTATTTCAGTAAAGCTTTAGTAAAGTTAATTGTCGTACAAAACAATAATAATCTCAGACTTAATTGAAGGTGAAGTTGGTAGGTGTGGCCATGCAATGCTATTCTATCATAGCAATGGTTTTGCTGAGGTCTTCTTGCATTACGTAACTACAAAAGTATATTTTGTTTCTTCAGTCATTTATTGTCTAATGACTGTTTACCAGTCAGCATACCAAACAGGTGACCCATCAAAAGTGTTAATGTTCCTGACAGGAATTCAGGTCTCATTCTTGCATCATCAGGGTCACAAAGAAAGAACTGCAAGTAACATGTTGCCCATGACAACGAACTCCCATCACATTATTTGCTTTGAGCAAGATAGCCTTCCTGTTTTGATTTTTTTTTAGAGATTAATTTGGGACAAATGAGAAATGTACTTGCTCAAAGCAGGAAGATGATAAATGAAACCACACATTATTTTATTAGAGAATTCCTTATAGGAATGAAATCAAATTGTATGTGTGGGATAATTTAAAAATAACCAAACACTTCAAAGGCTGGAGTTTTATGACCATGGGTTCAATAACTAAACACCTGATTCATCTGCAAAGAAAAAGTTAAATAAGACAACTATTATGGTTGGCTCTGAGTCAATTTTGTATTACACAAAAGTTCATGTGAAAGTTTGGTCTCTGGGGTGGTGGTCCTGGGATGTGCTATGGGCTCTAAGAAATGGTACATATCCTTGCACATATGGGCAGCAGTAGTTGGACTTAGTGGGTTATCAACACTGGGGGAAGACACGGAGGGAGTTAGTTAGAGGGAGGAATGGAGGTAGATATGATCATGCTTCATTCTATACATGTGTGAAGTTCTCAGGAATAAGAAAAATTTGTTTAAAAATTAGAAGACTGGAGAGAGAGAGAGAGAGAGAGAGAGAGAGAGAGAGAGAGAGAGAGAGAGAGAGAGAGATCTGTGTTCAGTCCTGGTATAACTTTTTGAATTCCCTTGAGAAGATTGCTAACATAGGAGGAAGCCTGGCTCATCTTATCCTTCCTGCTTCTAGGTGGAGATATGATCACATGATTATTCTTGCACACCCTCTACCTGTTGTCTCTACCATGTGGTGATGCAGCCAAATGGCAGCCTTTACCAAGCCTGTGCTATGGCATTTGGCCTCCATTGTACACAACTACAAGCTAAGTAATTTTTTTCACTTCCTAAGTTGCCTGTGTTAGGAATTTCTTTACACCAATGTAAAGTTGACTAACACAGTGAGAGAGAGAGAGAGAGAGAGAGAGAGAGAGAGAGAGAGAGAGAGAGAGAAAGCAAAAATTGAAACTCAAGACCAAATCTGAAGTCTTGATTTCACCAAAACTCTCAATTCTATTATATAAAAAAAGAGATCAGAGACAAACTCTCACGTTGTATTAAACCTATCAGTAAACACTAACATGCTGGTAAATATCATTTGTTGTTTCCTGCATGGTCTTGCTTGAAGTGTAAGTAGTTAGTTGACACTGTGGAGTTTCAGAATAGATTTGCTTGAAATGATCTAGTCACTACTACAGAGAGACAATTCCCAAGTTCTTCTAATTCTCATACAAGGTTAATGTTATACTGAATTCCAGAGGCCTACTGAGTTTGCTTTTAAAGGATACGGATATAACCACTCAAAACAAAGCACTTACACAGCACTTCATGCAATCCTTAGGTAGATAAAAGGCTGTGCCCTACCTAGGAGAATGCTTCTGCCCCATCCCTCCCTCAGAGACTGTACTGGAGATATTGTATACTGAAGCTTTGTACTGTATCAGCAAGATGGAACAGATCCTGTAACTAGAGCCTCAGCTGATGCTTGTGATAACTCAGAAACATTCACCTTCCACTCTCTGTAATTTGGACATTGCTATCTTGGAAGCAGCTTGATAGGTTATATGATAGTGAAATTAAGTCCCATAAGCAATGTGTGTGCATTGTCAGTTTCTTGGGAAGCTGAGTTGAGGATTCCTAAATATGCAGTTACCAGCAAGTTAAAATCAAGACAGAAGTCAATCCCTTGCAGGGGTTGCTTTTATTAGGAAGCAGGTCCTGGCTATGATGGAAAGACACTTCATTCCCAGGGAATGATAAGCATCCGAAGGCTTTTAATATAGCTGTTGCTTGGAAATATCTTAAACTTGATTTTAGTCACAATATAACTTCATGTTTTTCCCATTTAAAAATTAATTTAATTCACTATGCTTAAAAGTATATTTTTTAAGACTAGGCATGAGTTGGCCACTATTATAGTTTGATGACCTCTTTTTTCCTCTTCTTTTGCTTTTGTGATTAAACTTCTTTGTTTATAAAATAATGAAAAAGTATATTTTTTCACTAGGTCTGTCAGTAATGAATTGTTTTATGCTGTTGAAAATTTAAAATTCAAGTGTGAAAATACAGCTTTTGCGCAATATGCAGTTTCTATGTGGGTGCATGCTTCTCATTGCGTTTCTTCTTCCCCTCTGCTTGTGAACATTTATCATTGATTTAGCACCTTAGTTGTTTCTGCCTTTACACATTTAAGGAAAAAAACAGATGCCTGGTGCTGGCCTGGATATTTCTGATCACAATGAGGATAATACAGTTCTAATTTGAAGATGTGTATTAATTTTGATGACAGATAAATATGCCATAGTCAGACTTTGATAAGCAATGAAGTGAAGGCTTTTAAAATTTAAGTGATTAACTTATTTTTGGTGAGAATTAATTACAGCAGTCTAGAATTTAGCCTGAGCTGTTTGCTCAAGTCTGTATGTCACTGGCCTCCCTGGGCCCCAACGCTCAGAGCACTGTTCTCTAACTGTGGGTCAGAGGAGTGCTACTTCTCACGTGGTAGAGGGAGACTAACAGGGCTCTGGTGGTGACAGCAGAAGGGAGCAATGAAGGCAGAGCTTCAGAAGATTTCAGGCAGGAAATCTGCAAGGCTGGGGAAGCGTGGAGGTCGAGCAGGCGGCCATTGACAGCACTGAGGATGAGACATGATCAGTGATATGTTGCAGGTGAAAGGATGCTTTTGTAAAAGAAAAAAAATAGTAATTTGTGTAACTAAATAGTATGACAAATGTGTTCTATAGGCCAGGTTTTGTGGGATAGATCATATTTCATTTCCTATTGCCATGGAAGAATACTTGAGATTGGATGATTTACAAGGAGTGAGCATCATAAGTGCTGAGTAGGCATGGTAGCCACCTGTAATTCCAGTCTCAGAAGGTGGAGACAAGGTATAGCCAGAGCATGCTAGTATGCAAGACACATGTATGCACATACTCCCTACATGTGCAGCTGCACACAGGGAAAGCATGTACACACACACACACACACACACACACACACACACACACACACACACACACACTTGAAAATGGAACAAAAAAAGTAGTGAGGTTTATTTTGGTTCATGGTTCTTGGATCATGGTACTGGCATTTTGGCTCCCAATGAGAGTCTTATGTTGCTTCAACTCATGGCAGGAAGTTCAAAGGGAGCAGGCATGTAAAATCACACAACCCAAGATGGAAATGAAGAAAAATTCATTCTCAAGAGAAGGACATTAATCCTTTTAACTACCCAATCACTTCTTAAAATGCCATTTCCCAACACCTTTACAAAAACAGTCACATTTCCACATAAGTTTTAAAAAAGATGATCCCTATTCAAACCCTAGAAATCTCAGGTTGGAGGTTTTGCATTTGAAAATGAATAACACACAACAGGTAGGTATACTGCATTCAAGCCAGAAGGGTGAAATAATATTTTCCTATTGGTAAAAATCTCCTACCTCTACATGGTCATACCTTGGCAGCAATTAAGCATTTTCTCACAGTCGGATTTTATGCTTTGCCCTCCTGAAGGATTTTCTCTTTTCTTGCTTGCTGAGGGTAGAACCTCAGGGATGCAGGCTGAACTCTATCACTGAGCAAATCTCCAACCCTTGTCTAGGTCCTTTCTATAGCCTGTCATCTTGGATGAGTAAATTGAGGTGCAATTTTATGGTAGAGAGATGTATGTTTTTAGAAAATGCTTCTGTAGAACTGGTTCAAAGACTCATAGTCAGACATCGCACAGAAAGGGAGAGCCTTGGAGCACACAGCTCTAAATGGGATGTCTTTATCAAATCCCTCTCCTCAGAGTTCATGGAAGCCCGCTGAAGAGGAGGCAGAAAGAGTGTAAGAGCCAGAAGGGATGGAGGACATCAGGGAAAAAGGCGCTCTGAATCAACTGAGTAAAGGTCATGTGAACTCACTGAGACAGAAGCAGCAAGCACAGGGCTGACATGGGTCTGCTCCCGGTCCTCTGACATATATTATGACTTTCAGTTCAGTGTTTTTATGGGATTTCTGAGTGTGTGCAGGAGTGGGTCTCTGACTCTTGTGCCTGCTCTTGGGACTCTTTTCCTTGTTGGTTTGCCTTGTCCAGCCTCAATGTGATGGTTTTTGTTTTATCTCACATTATTTTTTCATGTTTGGTTTTTATCTCTTAGAAGCCTGTTCTTTTCTAATGAGAGACTGAAAGGGAGGGATTGGGGGCAGGAAGATGGGAGGGAAGTAGGAAGAATAGAAAGAGGGGAAACTGTTATCAGCATATATTGTGTGAGAAAAGAATCTATTTTCATTTAAAGGAAAACAAAAAATGCAAAACTAACAACAACTTTAACAACACAATGCTTCCATTAAAGTTTGGAGGTCTCCAAACCAACTCTGTATTATAATATTTCCTTTAACTATTACTCAAGTTAATTTATCAGTTCTTCTAAAATTAATTTTGCTATTATATTCACTAGTTTTCCATTGTAAAGTTTGCATGCTAGTTTTTTCGCATAGGACTTTAGCTTTACATCTAATAGAGCATTTATGACTTTTGAGCAATAAGATGAAATTTATCATCCTTTCTGGAACAACAGGAAGTGAGTAAATGATTGCTTCTTCTATTGCATTGATCTGTGTGTCTGTTTTTGTTCCAGTATCATACCATTTTTCTTACTGTGTCTCTGTAGTATAGCTGGAGGTAAGAATGGTAAAGCCTCCACTGTTACTCTGTTTGCTAAGGATTGCTTTGGTTATCTGGAGTTTTGGGCTTCTGTAAGAATTTTAAGAATCTCTATTTCTGTGAAGCATGGCATAGGGATTTTGATTGAGATTACATGGTAATTTGTAGATGGGAAACTGCCCTGTAAGATTGGTCACTTCTACAATATTAATTCTTTCAGTCGGTGAGCATTTTCTTTGACTTCTGTATTGCACATTTCTTCCAGCTTGGATACTTACACTCATTGTAGTTTAGTGAGCTTTTCTTTTATCCCCAGTTCAATCCCATGCCCTTCTAGCACATGTCGAATTTAATAGATTGCAATTTCAGTTTGAGTTTAAAGAATCTTTGGTTCTTTAAGAAATAGTTTTCACTCTTATGGTCTGCATTTAAACATCAGTTATGGCCCTTTTTGATTGTAATCTTCAACCAAAATGTTTTCTTCAGACAATTTAGTTTTTATCTGGAAATGTGGTATCCAGATCTTCTCAAGCTTGATTTATGCACTATTACTTTTTCCCAGGTCCAGTGTCAGCATTTCTATCCTCTGTACTGAGTATCTCAGTACTGTTTGTCTTTCTGACTTATCTGTCTTTATAGAGTGTTGCTTTTTATTCTGGTTCATGGTGGTAGAAGTTTACTAGGGGATAACTCCTTTACTTTTGAGAAATTTTAAGAATAAAAAAATAAAATAAATAAAAAAATTTTAAGTGATAATGTCTTGGTCTGCTGTTCAGGTGGATTTTAAGCTTAAGGGACTCTCCTGCCTCAGCCACCCAGGTGACTTGGAGTACAGAAATGGGCCACTATGCTAGATGTCTTAGTGCTATTTCTAAACCGGTTTATGTAAGGCCTTGTCTGCATGTAGTAGAGAAGTTATATTTTTGTCCTATGTGCTCTAACTCTGGGAGACTGCCAAGGGTCTCCATGGAGTTCAAAGCTCCTCAGCATGTCTTAGATCATCACTTAACAATGTAATGATCAAAGGCTGGGGGAGACCCTGGTGCATTACCCCAGTGACTACTTGGTGTAGTTTTATTTAATCCTCGAGTAGTTGGCTCTGTAAACATCAGTCAACCATTTCAATATTCCCATACTGCTATCGTCCTCAGATATTTTCTATCCTGATTTTACTTCATGTCTCCAAGCTAAAGTCTAGAAAATATGCTCAGGGAGAGCACTGGCAAGATCTTTTATGGCTTCTTTTATGTGTCACCTTCTCTCAGTGATCATGGGTCTATACTTGTTTTTGCTTAAAAACTGAAAAGTATCAATTCATAGTTTTTGTTGTTTCACTTTTAGTCTGGTTTAAAGTGGCTATGCTGTCCTGGTATAAGCTAGTTCACAGTGACTGGAGGTGGAAGTGCCAGTTAACTTAACCTGCACATTAAGAATATATTCTCAATATTCTTGTTATGTTGTGAGATAGAAAAATTTCTTTTTTCTCTATAGATATCCAAGTAACCCAACATAATTTCTTTGAACCTCCTTCCCTGAGGAATTAGAACAAAACTTTTTCCTACTTTCCTGAAAAACAAAACAAAACAAAACAGGGCTGGAGAGATGGCTCAGAGGTTAAGAGCACTGACTGCTCTTCCAGAGGTCCTGAGTTCAATTCCCAGCAACCACATGGTGGCTCACAACCATCTGTAATGAGATCTGGTGCCCTCTTCTGTATACATAATAAATAAATAAATATTTAAAAAAAAACCAGCACATTAACTCTTCTGAATTTTCATGCTGTTTAGATTCAGTGTACTGGATTTTCCTCTTCTGGGAAGAGCTATTGATATTTCTTTGCATCTAAAGGTAGTACATTAGATGATGATACCAATTTCAGGGTTATGGATTAAGAACCTTGTCAATGAGGTGACAATAGAAATCAGCAGCAAAGTCAGCTTATTCAAGCTTCAGAATCCATTGTTTCCAGTTTTCTTTCCAGCTTCTTGGTACCAGAATGCAAACCCTTTAAATTGTTTTGATTTTTTTCTATACTATTTGATGCTTTTTGAAGGGATAGAGTAAAGACTAATAGTTGCACAATTATAACTGATAGCAAAATCACTAAAAGTTTTCATCAATATGACTGTCTCCTGTTAGTCACTGTGGTGACTAGTCTCCACAGATGGCTTCTCAATGAACTCACACCCTTTGGAGCCCTCTCCTCTGCAGCCTGTGCACTTGCCATGTGTGACCAAGGTACTGTGACACTACACAACTTCTGAGGCAGATCTTAAGAGTATGTCTATTTTTCACACTTTGGGAAAATCCATGTACTACATAAGGAATTCACCAGTCAGAGACTGTGATATTGTGATGGTTCTTAACTATCATGTAAAGAGCTTGCTTGGAGGAAGAAAAGAAGGAAAAGGGGAATGAGGGAGGAAAACAGCAGTAGAGTGAGATGGGAGAAGCAGGATGGGAAGGACAGGGAAAGGGAGGGGTGTAACTGGAAGGTTCTTCTGATCTCGCCTGGCCCAGCCCAGCCCTGTGATCCCTTAGCTGCTTATAGAATAATCATTCAGAGGCTTAATATTATTTACAAACTGTATGGCCTATGGCAGGCTTCTTGTTAGCTAGCTTTTATAATTTAACCAATTTTTATTAATCTATAAGTTGCCATGTAACCATGGCATTACCAGTCTGCTGGCATCTTGCTGCTCCTTTGGCAGCAGCTGGTATCTCTCTCTCCTCTCCTTTCTTCTCCCTGTGTGTCTGCTGGATTTTCCACCTGCCTCCAAGCTGTCTTGCCATAGGCCAAAGCAGCTTATTTATTAACCAGTGGGAACAACATATATTGACAACCTACAGAAAGACATCCCACAGCAGAGGAGAGAGACTCTGTTAGTTACAGACATGTTTACCTCATCCAGTCATCTGCATGAAGATGTTGTAGCATAATTCTTATCCCACTGAGCCCCAGTCTCCAGCCACCATCTCACTGCAGCCACACAAGAAATCTATAAAGTAAATTGCATACTAAATGATGAAACATAATATTTTAAGCCACTAAGTTAATGGGTAATGTAATTTGCTGAGAAGTCATAGATAACCAAACAGAGTAATGACCACAGGAAATAAAATTAGTGAAATAAGCAATTCATGTCTAAATAATTGCTGCTTGAAATGAGCCTTTGTCTTCTCCAAAATGATAGACCATATACAACATTTTACTATTAAAGAGTTATCATTATTTAAAACCATCTAATTTTTCTCCCTGCATTTAATTAGTAGTTGAGATGACCCACTGCTTCAGTTGCCATTACTGAATTAATTTACCATGATTTTATTATGTAACATGGAGACTCACTTCTAATAGTAGTGGTTTGACTTTAACAATCAAATAATTATTCTTTTCCTTCTTAAAAGTGATTATTTTATTGTATTATTACTGTGTGTGTATACGATGAGCATGTGTGAATGTGGGTGTGAACATGCCGTGGAATCTGAGTGGTCAGATGGCACTAGGTGCTGATTTTCCCAGTTCCCCATGAGTCCCAGGGCTGAACTCAGTGGGTCAGGTTGCCCAGCAAATGCTTTGACCCACCAAGCCATCTCACTGGTTCAACTGCTTTTCCTCTCTAGTGATATTATTTCTATTATCTATCTATACATAGATTAAAAAATCACAGTTCTTATGCATGCTTGATTGCCAGAAAAAAAAAAAAAACAATGAAAATATTAACTGTCTCCTAGTTGTCCTCATGAACACTAGTGATTTGTGGCAACAGTTACTATTTTGGGAAGTTACTGTAACTGGAAGGCTGGTTGCTTATTCCCAGCTTATTCCTGTGACTCTTTGTTCAAATGGAACATAATCTTTTCTTGTAGAAGGATGCCTGTCGACTGAGGGTGTTTCTCTGAGTCTCTTAGCAGTCCCGTCTCCTGCTTTGAGGTTTTGATAGGAACTGCTCTTGCCTGTGCTTGCTGCTCTTGTGCTGTCCCATGACATCATCAGATGAGAACTGCCTACCCATTCTTTGTTACCCATTTGTCCCATATGCTCTAACGGTGGAGCAGAATTCTTCATTAGGTTCACAATGTAGCTTTGTTGTACAATGTCATTAATTGGTGACTATGGCGTTTAGAAAATATTTGTGTCCGTTATTACTTAGAATCTAGAGAAAATGGAAACACAGTGAAGTACTAATTTCCTTGAAATTATAGGTGTTTCTAAAATATAAAGCAGTGTAGAACGATGTGTAAAACAAAAATACTGATTTATATGACTCACAGTTCACTCTTTCCCTTCTGCATTATGGCAGATGCTAGTTTAGGAAGCCAACTGGAGAGTACAAGCAGCTAATAAGTGCACAAGCATTTATTGTCACTCGGGTAAGTTATTTACTGAGTAAAGACTCTTAAATTGGGCTGTGCCATTGTATAAGCTGAAAGCCAAACCATGGTGTTTCTTAGAAATGGTATTTTATAATTGAGTAAGAGATCAATGGTCTAATGAGCAGCTCTCTTAAAGTTTCTAAAGGGAAAAATGTCACCCTCTGCCTTCTATATTCTAGTGGGAAGAGAATAAATACCTTTGATCCAAAATGGAAAATCATGAAGAATGTGGTGAGAAGAGGCAGAAAAGAACTCAGAGACTAAACACATGTTTAAAACAATGGTATTATGATAAATCAAACACTGAATTTGGTGTCAAATAACTTGTGGTTTATTATTGGGCTCTCCACTCATGTTTGCACTCATAAAGATTCATTTATCCAGAAAGTCTTATGAATTAGTGAGCTCGAATCTTCCTTATTGCAATCATCAGAGTAACACAGGATTAGTTATTCTTTTCATTGTATGAGTGAGAAAGATTTAATCACAGGGCAGGGATTACTTTCATAATCATATAATAGTTTCCTAGAAGTTTGATAATTTTCCTGACTCAAATATTGAGTATAAATAAATTCAGACTTCAACATTGCTGTAATAGTTAATCAATATGCAGAAACCACAGTGCAAGCCCCCAGCAACTACAGTAATCTACTTGCTTACTATATTCCCTCTCTGTTTTTGGTTGCTAAACAGAACACTCCATCTTTTATTGTTTGCTGAGTAATTCCAAGAAGAGGACTGTAAGTGCCGTTTTTCCCTCTCTTCCTTGTGTGCACCATGGAATTTATGACCTGTCCCTTCTGGGATGAGGAAGCCAGAGGAGAACATCCATAATTTCTTGGTTCCTTCCCTTAAGATCCTTTGAAGTCTTTTCCAAACATTATACTTCTTTAGTAGTATATGATAACATTTTCAGGAGTTCATCTTTTGTGTTTCCTCAGATTTCCAATAAACTAAAGCCCACTTGGGTGCAATGCTCTTACACTGCTTCCAAGAGGTAAAACGAGCCAGGAGGCAGGCCCTTGACGGCACACGTACCTACAAGTTGGCAGATACCAATCAATGAGGGCTCAGTTTCAATGTGACACAGTTGTTTCAGATTCACCTTGAGTTTAATGTTCCTGGAGCATTCTCCAGAAGACTAAGTTACTTCTCTAGTGAACTCGGGTAGCTGGTGTTTGGGCTGGCCTCAGGTAGACAGTTTTATTTTTTAAAGATTGGACAATAGATTGTTTCAGAAAACTCAATTGGGATATGCCTAGTTTTCTAAATTTTCTTGAGGTTGCCTTAACAATGCATGTGATTTTTAACAGAAATGTCTCTTTTGGGGTTATAAAAGGCAAAATACAATAGCCTTTTATTAAATCATAGATCTTTTTATTGTCATTGGAATTGCTAAGACTATGACTATGTTGAATAAGAATCATTTCAGATACTGTCACTGCCACAACCTCACAATACAAAGGTGTGTTTCTGGTGAAGGGGAATGCTAACTAATGCAGTACTTGCATTCTGAAGGTTTGAGGGGTAAACAAGCAATAGGAGAAATACAAAATAGGCAATAAAACTCTTGACTGTAATACTTTTCCACTAGTGACTTAAAATGGATTGAAATTTTTAAAGGAATGAAAAATTCTTTTAGTGATTTTGTGAAATATTTACATTTGATGTGGTACTTAAAATATCTCAACCTAAAATTTCTAGTTTCTGTGTATTTTGGTGCAGGCTTCTAATCTTGGTGAAAAGGGACACATTGGAAAGCTTTCTTGATGGCTTGTGTCTGGTTTCTAAGCTTTGGGTAATTATTAGATCCTGAATAGCCCATAGACCAAACTGTGAATACTTGAGTTACTTCAGTTGATTGGCAAGAGTGGGCATTGCTGTCCTTAGCCTGCAGTTCTGGTGTCCTTGAAAAGAATTTGGAAGGAAAAAGAGGGTGGAAAAAAAGAGGAAAAATGAGAGCCAGTGCCCTGAAACTTGCTCTTGGCTTTCTGTAGAAGACAACTTTTTTTTAGCTTGTTTGTTTTCTAAATGTGGATGGGAGAATGTTGTCATGTGCCTCCTCATGGTGTGTAATTTCTAAGCAGATTCAGATGTGTTTCAGGAAGGACAGGACATGTAGGTACAGAAGTCAACTCAATGTGGCCCAGGTTCAGTAGTGGCTGACTGCTCATCTTTTGCTGCTTGATGGCAGTCAATGCAGTGTGCTGTAGAGTGATTGCTGCATGATGGTGGTCAATGCAGTGTGCCATAGAGTGATTGCTGCAGGATGGTGGTCAATTCAGTGTGCTGTAGAGTGATTGCTGCATGATGGCGGTCAATGCAGTGTGCTGTAGAGTGACAAACAAAGGCTGTCCTTCTTGGACATTCCCCTTGTCTCTTCATTCTTCTGCTTTTTTATGTTTATAATCTCACCTCAGTGTCTGTTGAGTAAAATAAATTCTGCAATTGGGCCTCAATCTACTATGATATAATTAAATGAAATATATCACTTTGAACTCCCTTCCTGGTCATACTATTTTTTTTTTTTTTTTGGCCTGGGTAACAGAGACTAATTGTTTAACATTCAACATCTCATTTTGCTCCTCATTAAAGTGGAAATGGCATTATTAAGCTAATAGGATTATGGTGAAGATTATGTATGATATGTGTCTAGAACATACAGAAAGTCTTAAATGAATGCATCTTGTTGTTACTATCATTGCTATTACTAACAATGAATTAACAGGGATGTTGAATGAGCAAAATTTATGGGAAAACAACTTTACCATGGCTCTCCACTGCTCCTTTAACATTTGTTTAGTGGTAGAGTTCAGCCAACTTCTCCTTGAAAAGCAGACATCCTGTGGATCTGATCACCATTAGTGACAACAAGACAATGGATTCACTTTAAGTTAAAAAAATACACCACCAATTTAAAAGTTTCTCAGGTCATGAAATAGTCAAATTCTGAACTTGACTTAACTTTAATTTTTTTTCCCTCCAAGCCAGGGTGTGCTGCAGGCCAGATGTGTTTGGCTTGAGAAGGAGGCATGTGGAAGGGCACTCCACTTTGAAATTTTACCTTGTAAATAGACACATGAACTATTTACTACTAGAAACTAAGCTAAGCTAGAATCTAATGTAGCAAACTAAGAGCTCTTTCTTTCCTCCTCATCCACCCTTCTAATCAAAGTTTGTTGCCCTTCCTAATCCAGGCTTAAGGAGAGCAGAAAAGGCTGTCAATGCTGGAGTTGCTGTAAAATGACCTTCTATGCCTTGCCCACATGGTGTGCAACTTGACTCCTTCCAAGTGCTGTTGTACAAGGCTCCCGCTGAGAGCATTTACAGCTTTCTTCTAGTGATGAGAGCAGCACATTTTACCCTCCCCCAGCTGCTTCCTGCATACTGTGCTTTTGTTTCTCCTGTTTCCCAGGTCCTCCCTAATGCAAGAAGAAATGAGAAGGGCTTCAGTCTAGCTAATTCTTTTTGTGTCAGAGATTAATATTCACGTATCTTTTGCCCTGAAAAGTGCTAGAATTAAAGGATTATATCAACGACTTTGTTAATTTTCTCTTTCTTTGTTGGCCAAAGAGGCAGAGGACCTGTCTTTGACTCAGTCCATCTAAGATGAAAGCTAGCATGAGGACAGAGTCTCTGATTCTAGAGGGACTGAAAGGCCTGCATGCCAGCAGCTATGGTCACTCTTCCCACATCACCCTCTGTGGCTCCTTCCCAGAGAGCTTTTGCGCAGACCTTTCCTTGTCTGCTCTTTGTAATGGTGCATCTCCTTTGTGTCTGAAAGACTTTCAGAATCAGTCAAAATGTCCTCATTAATTTCTCCCAAAATTTGCATTTTGGCAGGAGACTTTTCAGATTTCTTTCCAATCGGGTTGTGTTACTTCGGTGAAAACATTCAATGCCATACCGCTTTTTAGACCTATGTTTCACAGCCTTTTAAAAACCTGCTTTGTTTAGTGTGCCCTCTCTCTTAGTTGGTCTTTGTGACTGTCCTTCTACCTTGTGTGAGCTGATCCCTCCGTCCTAGTTTGCTGAACATCTGTCTCTGCCTTGTTCCTGGTCCCTAGATTCTTTCTTTTCTGTTTGTCCAACACGTATCCTTTTAGGGTAACTTGTTTTAGAAAATTATTTTATGTCAAGTGTCATACTTTGCAGATAACATTTTCATTTTTAGCTCAAATGAGTGAGCAATGTGGGACTACAGGTGCCATGGAAGAAACAGAAGAAAACACTTCAAACTCTTCAAGCCACAATAGTGATCTGCCTCCTCAGCTTATGTCAATGGCTGGCTTTGCCAATTCCTGCCTACATGGGGCTTCATCAAGAATAACTCTCCCTTTTCTGTAGCCATAGCTAAAATACTCCAAGAAGACCACAAGTTTGAGGAATGTTAGTTGGCTTTCTGTCACAGTTTTGTTTGTGGAAAGAATTGCCACAGGTGGAAATAAAGATGTAACAGCATAGTTTTAGAGAGCTATGTTTAAGATTGATGCTGTGGGATGTCTTTCTGTATGCTGTGAATATGTATGGCTCCCATTGGATAATAAATAAAGCTGCTTTGGCCTATAGCAATGCAGCTTAGAGGTAGGCAGGAAATCCAAGAAGAGATACAGAGAGAAGAAGGGTGGAGTCAGAGAGATGCCAACCTGCTGTCCAAAGAACAACATGTAATGGGAAACAGGTAAAACCACGGAACATGTGGTGATATATAGATTAATAGTAATGGGTTGAGTTAAGTTGTACAAGCTAGCTAGTAAAAAGCAAGAAGCCATAGGCCATATAATTTGCAATTAATATTAAGCCTCTGAGTGATTATTTTATAAGTGGCTGTGGGACTACAGGGTCAGCTGGGACTGGAGAAACATATCCTACAGTTTGGCATACAACATGGGGCTCTCAAATTTCCATAAGGCCTAAAAGAGCTTAAAAAGGGCTTCTAAACACACAATAACAGAGCCAAAAACAGCTTCCTACTTATATCTCTCACATGGGCCATGGTATAGAGATGCCACAGCATTCAGACTTGAGCACAACATGGCAGATTCCTACCTCAATACCTCAATACACAGAGATGTGTCCAAGCTGTGCAGCATGCTGCATGGAAGATTTAGCTTTTACTCAGACAGACAAAAGAGGTTTATGGGCTAACTTCATGCTACCTGATGATAACATGGACCCTAAAGTTGGCAGGGTAAGTGTGACTTTCCTGGGTAACTCTGCCATGTTAGGAAGCTAAGATGGATGGAGTCAGCTTTGGTTCTAGCCATGCTGCAGTTTAAAACAATGGTCAGAAGATATAAACAATCATAAAAAATAATTTAAAAACAATAAATAAAATGCTTAAAAAAGAAAATAAAGTAATATAAAAATAAGCCACATAAAGGTAGAATTTGCACAAAGAGTCTGTATTATATTTTCTTTGGGATTTTTAATACAAAAAGACATTTGATTATAAAGCCTACTCAGTTAAACCAATATGTATATTTTAAAGGTATCTTGACTTCAAAATTTATGTCTAGAGATATGTTGTTTTGGAGAAAAGCTTCTGCTTTTGTTTCTACAGAAGATGAAAACCTATGGATTGCTTCCAGGTTAACATGATTTGATCAACCAAGACCCCTTTAAAGGTCTATAAAGCCTCACAGACTACTATAGTAAAGATTTAACTATAATTCTTAATTTTCTCAGGATCCCCATAAGATTGCCAGCACACCCAATAAGCAAAAAGTAGTATGAAAAACTATACTCAAGTTCACAAAATATTGTTTATAAATATTTTTTTTTATTTAAAGAGAGTTGATTATAAATGCAACCTCTTTCTAAAGAAGAAAAAGGGATATAGAAATGATAAGATAAAGAATAAATTATCAAATCTACTTTTAAAAAGCAACAACTTGTTTGAAATATTTTATATTGTTATGGATTTTAGATTATTAATACAAATTTAAAGTTAATTTTGTTATACTGTATATACATTTCTACTCTTATTTAAGGTATTATGTTTATGTAACTCATTTAAAATTGTAATATGTAATTAAGTATAGATAGATAATTAGTCATCTATGATAATCAAACTTATAATCACATTTTTTAAATTTTCTAGGTATACATAGATATATTTCAATTAGGTAGGTAATCTTCAGACACTTCAAAGACCTACAGAATAAACATTTATAGTATTTTAAGAACTTAGACTTTTTTGGACATTGAGACATGTCTGCTCCTGGCAGCACCAATCTACTTCAGAGAAGATAATAGGCATTGAAGAAGCTCCATATGGAGTTTGTTTTCTTTATGGCAAAGTAAGCCATCTGGGCAAGAAACTGCTCTTGCCTGGACTGTTTGACAGTATGTTATATAAACTGGACATGAAGGACCCTTAGGAAGATGACCACTAAACTTTACAAGACAAAATGGTCCTTCAGATTCCTGCTTCACGGAAGAAACTGCCAGACATTCTGTATGACACAGAGGAAAGTGATTGGCAAACTTTGCCAGAATGGGCAGAACAGTCCTTAAAATTTCCTGCTCCACTAGAAGCTATACCAGAGACTCTAGGCCTGTAGGCTAAAGATGGAGGCCCCAACATTACAGAGGAACTTTGGATGACTATCCAGGCAGCCAGATGTCTCTGTCATTCCTAGAATTATGGAAGTTGCTTATAATGCACTTCCTGTTTTCTTAGGTAATATTATATCCTTCTGGGATCTTTGATGGAGTTAAAGACTAGATAGTTATAATTACAGTTTTCCTTAGTCATGATAAAAGATAAATTAGTTATAACATTTAAACTCATAAAATAGGATAAATGACAAGAATATTTTCTTTAATTTTGCCAAATACAAATAAACTGGATATTATAACCATAAATTTTGCTTGATAACTGTTTTATTACATATAATTTTATTATGTTAAAGTTAAAACCTTCCTTTTTGATTAGCCAGAAAAGGGGAAATGCTGTGGGATGTCTTTCTGTATGTTGTGAATATGTGTGGCTCCCATTGGATAGTAAATAAAGCTGCTTTGGCCTATGGCAAGGCAGCTTAGAGATAGGTGGGAAATCCAAGCAGAGATACAGAGAGAAGAAGGGCGGAGCCAGAGAGATGCCAACTTGCCATCCAAAGAACAACATGTAATGGGACACAGGTAAAGCCATGGAACATGTGGCGATATATAGATTAATAGTAATGGGTTGAGTTAAGTTGTTCAAGCTAGCAAGCAAAAAGCAAGAAGCCATAGGTCATATAATTTTCAATTAATATTAAGCCTTTGAGTGATTATTTTATAAGTGGCTGCAAGACCACAGGACTGGATGGAACAAGAGAAACTTACACTACAGGTTAACTCAATTATTTTTGCTGGGCTATTGTTACCAAATCAGTGTCTTGCATTTTTCTGCTCCTATACCACAATCAATATGGAGGAGTTCTGATGACAGAGCTGTGGGATATTTTTACTCATACACCAAGCAAGTAAGCAAGACAATAAGTAAGCAAACATGATTCAGCAATGAGTGCAAGCCAAATAATCTTTGACCCAATTCAATTGTGATGCTCTGGGATCAAGGTAGCATTAGATCTCACAGGTTGAGGGTTGAGTTCTTTCTACTTTAGCTGTCAGTTGTAGATGTGGGGGTGTTATACCTGTGCTTCTGGCCAACCAGCTGTAAACAAACATTCTTACAATTTCTTCCTTGGGTTAATTTCCCTGAGTAGCTCACAGAATCAGGGAAACTACCTTTACCAGTCATGTTAAAGGATGTTACAAAGGATACAAATGAGGAGATGTATGTACAGGGCAAAGTGTGGTGAAGGGACATAGAACTGTCCCTCCCTTGACATATAACCTTGCCTACCTTAAGGAGCCAGTGATGAAACGGGAATTGTGAATCAGTTGTGAAGGATGTCAAAGGAGACAAAAAAGAATGAAATTTGTCTCTTGCACTCAGAATTGAGGGGGGAAACTGAACACTGTGTACCTTTTAAAGGTAACATAAATGGAAGAAAACCATGTATCTGAATTTGTTTTATTTGCTGTTCTATTGCTTTGAAGAGACACTAATCACCAAGGCAACTTGCAGAAAAAAAAAGTTGCTAAGGGTCTTATGGGCCTGTAGGGTTAGAGTCCATGACTGTCATAGTGGGGAGCATGGCAGCAGGCATGCAGACATGGTGCAGGCAGGTAGCTGAGAGCTCACATCTCATCCACAAGCCTGAGGCAGAATGAGAGAGAGTGACATTGGAAACGGCTTGGGCTTTGGAAACCTCAAAGCCCACCCTGGGTGACATACCTCCTCCTATCTGGTCACACCTCCTAATCCTTCCCAAACAGTTTGACCAACTTGGAAGCAAGTGTTCAAACACACGATCCTATGGGGGCCATTCTCACTTAAACCACCATAGAGCTATAATGAGAAATGAGGGTTGTAAGAAACTTGAAGTCAAATGCATTTCGTTTTAACAGAAGCAACTTTTTCTTTGTTTATAGAAGCATAATAACTAGGGGATTAAGTTTTATAGGTTATGAGAAAAATCTTGAGATTTTAATAATATGTTAATTATGAGCATTTGAGTATAGCCTAAATTTCTATATGGTTGAAATGTGAGATGCTATCATGTGAATTCATCAATATTCATATTCTACTCAGTAACAAACAAATATTTTCATTAGAATGTGGAGGAAAGACAGTTAAACTTGATCAGTTGTCTAGAGAAGCACCTGCCAGTTTCCTCTCTTCTTTTGCTTTAAATTCGGGTTTTCTCTCCTGAAATAAGTCTTCCTCCACTAGATCTCTCTGACTGAATCCCAGAAGATCAAGTTAATCTGTTTCAAAATTAATAGTTTCTGCTTGGGATTCTATAACTAAGCACTGTGTATTATCAGTACCAAAAATTACATACAAAATAAGTAAGTTTGTGTCAGCAGAGTTATTGTTCAGGATATTAATTTTACAACTGAAAATGCATCTCATTCACTGATATGAAATTAAAAGACTGAACTTCAAGCATAGGTGTTAAAAGCTGTGCACTCTAATCAAGGTAGCTCAGATAACCATAACTTGGAAAAGACCTAAAAATATGAATATATTAATTATTTTTAGAAAAGGAAAAGTAAAGAAAAATCAGAAATGACAGAAATCTTGGTGCTGTATCAACTGGTACATGAGTAACTAAATAAAGCCATGAAATTATCAGCAAAGTCATTCAACTGTGGGCTCTGAGCGAGAGAAGAGCTCTCAAGAGGTCATACAATCTACTGTTTCTGTCCTCAGGAAATAGGATATCTCACCTTCTTTCAATTCTGTCCCTCTGGCTACTCGGAAAGATTCAAAATGGATTATATGGTTTTGAGGTCAACAACAAGTTCCTGAGTTCTACTATGTGGTACAGATTGAGGCAGTGACAGGATCACGAGAATAGATCTCTGCCCTCATCTGAAGATATCTACATCTAAGTGGGAGACAGACACATGAACAGATAATCACACCCCATAATATCAATAGGCAGAGCAGATAAGAGCTATGTTCTGAGATAAAATTCTCTTTCTGTGTCATTTAAGCTTGAGACTTCAAATTAGGTGTTGTAAGTGGTAACAGAATAAGAAAGTTCTGACAAATGACAAGAAGGGAGAAATGTAGAAGATGGGTCTGTTTAGAAAATGTTCATTTGGGTATATGAATGTTTGTAAGAACAAAGATAAGTAGGTGAGAAAGAATAGCTGACTAGAAAGGAATGAAAGTACACCTCTCATCAGGCTTGTTCTTTTTGTTCATTTTATTATTCCTTTATTAAAACATAAAATACAGCATGCAATAACATTTGATGTAAAAAGAGATCTTGAATTTGAGATGGGGAGGGGTACATGGGGTGTTTAGAGAGAACAAAGAGGGGGGATAAATGTAATTAAAATATAATTTCAAAAGTGAACAACAGAAAATCCACAAAATACAGTGTCTTTATAAGATCTATGAACTTTTGCATGCAGCTGTAGTAAGGAGGAATACTTTGAGTATTCTTAGAGCTTTCTTTGCTTTTTCTAGTTATAAATTTTTAAATATAACTTGCTCACTATAAATGTTAGTTTTTACTTGCTTTTGAGCTCCCTTCTTTCATTTCTTTCTTTTCCTTTTTGGTTTCTGAGATATTGTTTCACTCTGAGGCTAAGGTGAGCCTTGAACTTGTGACCCTCTAGCCTTAGCTTTCTTAGTGCTACAATCACCTTCTGGCTTTCTTGCTTGTGTGCACTCTATAAATATAATTAGAATCATGCTTTTGACTCTTTTCTTTCATTTCACATGTCTGTAATTTATAAATATTGTTGTATGTAACAATAGACATTTGAACAAATACATCACAATTTACCTTTTTATGTTAAATAAAATTTGAATGGTTTATCTTTAGAGTATTAAATGTTTTTTCTAGGGGATGAAAGATGGCCAGCTGGTTAACAACACTTGGTTCTCTTGTGGAGGACCTGAGTTTGATTCCTAGAACCCACTTCAGGTGGCCCACAACGTCCTATAACCTAAATTTCAGGAGAGCTGACATCTTCTTCTGGCCTCCACAGGCACTAGGAGGATGTGTGGTGCACATACACACATGTAGGCACTGAATCATACACATAAAAAAATAAAATAATATTTTAAGAGTTATAGTTTGCAAAATTTTTTTAAGTTACATATATTTTGACTTAATATCTAGGAGTGAAATAATGGGTCATAGGCAATGCCTTATGGAATTTTCAGTATGTTTTCTTGAGTATTTGACCAGTATACACTTAGAATCAGCATTGTTTGAGAATTCCAGTAGCAACGGAATACCTGGTAGTACCTGTAAGAGCTGAGGAAATCTTATGTGAATGTGCGTTGTTGACATGGGTATGGCAAAGCCTCTCCCCAAAGAAGCTCAGAGGGAAGGCAAAGTCTTCCTCAGCTGAGTGTGAAGGTTTGCAGTGTGCAAAAGGTTGGCAGTGTGCAGAAAGCTGGCAATGTTCAAAAAGTAGCCACAGCTGTTTCCTCCTCCTGTAGGCCTGAACATGCTGAGCGCCTCCTTTTGTGTAATTGCTGCCCCTTCACCACTGAGCACAACCCACCCGATTTCAGCTTCTCTGTCCATGGATCTGTGTGTTTGTTTTTCTTCCTTTCCTCTTGGTCTGCATCAGGTTCCAGGACCAACCCATGATGAATGCGGCAAAGACTGTGTTTGCGAATCCTTTCCAAGTCAGCCATTCTTGTGTGTAGTTGTTGCCCCATGGTGACTATTTACTCTTCACTGGAAGTAGTTCTAAGGTGATTACACATCATAAAAATTCATATACCCGTGAGCGTGTGTGTGTTTGTGTATGTGCACTCGTGTATGTGTGTGAAGTTTTTTTCAATCTCTAGTTTTTTTTTTTTTTTTTTTTTTTTTTTTTTTTTTTTTTAACATAGTTTGCTGTCTTCTTTAATTGTAACATTTATGTTCCGTCAGACAGGTGCTAACAGACACACTACAAACGCTTTCTCTCAAGTATTTCTTCTAAAAATATCTCAATTTTAATGCCACTCAAACATACCAAGTTTTTCCTTCAGAATTAAGTGTTTTTCAAAGTGATTTTTTTTAAAAATAAGTCTATCTATATATGGGTAACAAAAATGTTTACATGTTGGTTTCTCGAAGCTATACCATTCACTTTTATATTAAATTCTATGATTCACTTGATCTGAATTTTGTGTGCTGTGTGAGGCAGGCTTTAGCGTTTATTTTCTAAATGGAGAATCCACTAAGCACCATTTATTGTGCTGAGTTTGTTCCACTGTACAGTAATTTTGCCTTCACTTAGGCTTAATTAGGTGTGTGTAGAGTCAATGTAGGTATTTTCTCCCATTCTGATGGTGTTTTTGCATGACCTACTCTGGACCACATTGATTTTATCATTCACCTTTCTAATTACTCCTGGCATGTAGCAGCATAATCCTTAAACACTCGCATTCTTTAATTGCCTTTGTGATTCTTTGTCCTTTAAATTCCCACATAATTTAGCATCAGCTGCAGTGTTGACACAAAAACGTCTCCTAAGACTTTAGTTGAAATTTTGTTGACTGTAGAGGTCAATTTTGGGGGACTCAATATTTACAATCTTGAGTCTTCCAGCCAGTGAATATATGATATAGACTATAAGTAGCATATAAAACAATTTTTTTAAAACAATATTTTTTGACATATAAAATATTTTTATAAAGTGGTCTTTTATCTAGGGATCTACATTCACAGTATTCAAATAGATTTTATTGTAACTTCCATATATATAAGTATGTCAGTGAAGACTTCATTTATGCTTTATGGTTTTTTAGCCTCATATTACCTCTTCTTGCTTTAGTGGACAGGCTCAGTTCTCTAGCATTACACAGAGGAGAAGTGGTAAGACCAGTTTCTGGTTTTCACCTTGATTCAAAGAAAATTTTCACTATTTTGCAAATAATAAGTGTGAAGTTCACTATGGCTCCTTTTCATGTGTTTGTAGATGGTTTATTTTGGAGCTTCGAACATCTACTGTGCTTGGAGTTTTAACATGTGAGTGGCTACTATAGTTTATAAAGTTTTATCTGTATCTTATTCATCATGAGGTTTTATCTTTTGTTCATAATATACAATCATTTTGAATGTTACACTAACTTTATGGCTGATGAAATTTATAGAATTCCTAGCTACTCCCCCATGACTGTGCATGCACTAGCAAGACACTTAGTCATTCTGGGGCCTTACATCCTATGTAACCCGTGTGCTGCGTGATCGTGTAATCTATGCACATTCATGGCAGAGCTATGTAAGCCCATATGCGCATGTGTGGAGGAATCCATAAAAAGTGGATTGCAGACCCTTCCCTCCTCTCTCCGTGCACGATCTTCAATAGGCTTAAGCACATCCCCTCTGTCCTCTTTCCCCAGTAAACTCTTGTAGTGGGTTTTGTTGTGCCTTGTGGCTTTTCTCCAGTGGTAAACAGTGCCATTTCATAAACAACAGAGACTGCACAGTGAGTAGAGCTGGCCTTAAGCCCCAAACCTGAGTTCCACTCCTGCACCCACACTGTGGGAGAGGAGAACATATTTTCATTGCATTTCACACTGAATTATTTTTATGCCAAGAAGAGTGATTGGTTTATAATTTTGCTGTCTTATAATATGTCGATCACTCTCTGGCATCATGTTTATGGCATCCTGTTAAAACACATTTGGGTGCTTTCTTCTGTCTTTGTTCTTTGGGGTCAGCTCTTGGTGGACTGATTTCTTCCTGATGAATTGGAAGGACTCACCAGTGAAATATCCATACTTTTTAATTTTTATTTTTGTGGGGAAAAGTTTTTTCTTTATTATCAATACAAATTAAAATAAAATAGTTATTGTTTTTCTATTTCTTATTGAATCAACTGTGTATTCAAGGATTTGCTTTTCACTTATATTAAAAAGAGGAAATACAGCACAGAAAATTTGAATTCAACCACGATTTTTTATTTTGAAAGAAGTGGTCATAAATTTTAATAAAGAGAAAAATGGAACAGAAGAAAGACCTTTCTCAAACCTCCATGGAATAAAGCAGTGTCCTTATAAACAGTGGCAACTGGTTAAAGCATGTTTAATAGTTAGCTTTTGACACCGAAGAAGACATCCAAAGTACTAATGGCCCCAAGCAGTAACCACTTATTTATCACTCTGATTTTGAGTGTAAGAAACCTTGTTTGGGCTCACATAAGCTCATTCTGGTTAGACTCACTCTCTCTTTGGCTAGTTGGGGTGGCCAGGCCTGATTGGCTCATAGACCACAGACGGTAGGTTAGTGGCTTTTTCATTATTGTCCATGTGCTAATCCCTGTGAACTTTCATCCCCTGGCAAGCTTGCCTGGGCTTGTCCTCTGAGCAGTCACTGAACTCCAAAAATAGCAGATCAAATACCCAGTGTTCAAGCACTTTAATCTTCTACTTGTGAGACAAACCAGGACCATCCATCCGTGCCTGGGCACTGGGCAGCTGTAAAGATTTGTTCAGACTTAGCATCTGTTAAAATCACGGTTAATGCTAAATCCCATAGATTTACATTAAAAACCCTCCTTCTGGAGGTCATTTTCCCATAAATAAGTGGTGACATTATGGATCAGATGATTTGTGCCCCCAATTAGTAGCTATTGGACACTCTCTTGCTCCCAAAGCTGCCTTGAACAAAAGGATCATCAGTGTAACAGCCTGCCAGGTTACCTTTATGCCAGCACATTTATCTGGAACACTCCATGGATGCTTCAAAACGTCCATGTGAGAGCTTGCTGCTGATTGCTCTGGCTCCTGAAGTTACAGCTCCAGCCAAGGCTGTTTGATACAGCTTGTACCAGAATGTTGGAATCATAAACCAGAAAGTTTCAAGTTTGGGGCTCAAGGGGGCACTGATGCAGATTGTACTTTTGGGTAAGAGATTTATTAGAAAAACTGTTAATACCATGGACCTATAGACAGATAGCAGCATGGCCAGGGAGACCGATGGGACAGAGTTCATGCCCTTCTTCTTCTTCTTTTTTTTTAATTTAAAGTGTATCTGTGTGTCTGTATGTGTACTTGCACATGAGGGTAGGTAAGTTCAGAGAACGGGTGAATTGGTACCCCTCGAGCTGGAGTCACAGACAGTGTGGAACAGCTGATGCGGGTGCTGGGAGCTCACTTGTGAGTCCTTTAGAAGTGCTCTTAAGCACTGACTCCTCTCCAGCTGTGGTGCCCCTTCTTGCAACTCTCAGAGGAAGGTAAGATTTCATGCCAAAAAATTAGTGACAATCTCACAGCAGGGGCCGCAGCCAGGTGGTCTCATAGTTGTAGGAGAGGAAAAGAGAGGTGACTGAATAATATGTGGGGGAAGCAAAAAGAAGGGGCACATCTAGTTAGGGTGATCACACTGTTAAGGCAGTCCTCTGCTCTCCTTGCAGTCTGCTGGTTTGAGTGTATGTTTCCCTGGGGAAGTGAGGATGATGCCTGATATTCTCCTGGGATCTGGGCAATGCAGAGTCTGTTGGAAACTCACAGATTCACAGACAGGCTCTTATTAGGGGGCTTCCTTTACTGCAGCTGTGAGAAAGAGGTGGCTGCAGGTGGAGGTGGCCTGGTTAGCTCCTAGCACCAAATCCAACACAGCCAGCAAGTGAACCCTCTCCACCCGGGTCAGAAGCACGTCCCCCTGGTGGAAGAACTACAGTGATTGGTCTTAGGGGCAGAGGATGTGATTGGTCCAGGATGCAAGCCTTCATGACTGTGGTTGATCTAAAACAATTGACTATGATTGGTTTGTCCAAACGCCCTTTGGGCTCTATAAGCAGGCTGGTTCGTGAACTGGCTGGGAGACGCTATCAGTGCTAATTCCAGTGAGTGACTTCAGATGCAGCCAAAGCTTCTCTCCAGTGGTCTCACCTTGTTTACTTTCAGTAGTGCAGGCTGCGTGGACACATGAAAAACGGACCGCACAAGAGATGGGAATGGAAGAAAGTTGTGTGTGGGGGGATCCAAACAACAGTGCTGGCCTGGAGCTGCTGTTGATTTCAGTAGGAAACCAACCAGAGTGAGTGCCTCCCCAAGTCCAGATGACTTGACAGCTCAAGAAAACCCAATGGTGTCTGAGAGGCTTGATGCCGAAGACCCAGAGAGCACAGCGGACCTACTCCTGTGGGTGACCCTCGTACCATCTAGTGGTTTGACAGCTGAAGATTCCACGGGCGTCATGAGGGACTTAGAACCAGACACTTCTCAGGTGTCCCTGGAGGCCTGATATTTCCCCGTATCTGATCGCTGATGCTCAGACTCCGGAACAGCTTAAGTGTACATTTGTGAGTCCTGGGCCCTGGCTTCGGAGTACAGAGTATCTGCAACTGGTTCTTGATAGATGAATTGGGTTTGGTTGTCTTGAGAGCATACCCAGTGACTGGTGTCTGGTTTGCAATGTCCTGCATGGTCTCCAAGCATCCTTGTGCCTCCCTTGCAAGTCTAGAGTACTTACTGCTACTCTCCTGTTGCCTGCTGAAGAAGCTGCAGTCACCACAGGCCTCAGGCCAGCCCAGCGCTGCTCCCACGGACCTAATCCACATGGCAGCACTAGTCTGGCACCTGCTGCTGCTCACCACCTACTGATTTTGCTAGAGGATCCCAGCCACCTACCAGGATCCGGCCTCTAGTGGGAAGAGATGTCTGTTATTTGACTGGTCACAGCAGGGACTTTATTTAGTTGCCTGTTCCAGCTCCTGAAAGCTGTCTTGACAGAGGCAGGCACCCGCAGTTTTCCTGACGGACAGAATTGATGACTGAAGGAGCAACTAAGCAGGTCTAGAGCAGCCAGGCCTGGAAGAAGGGTCGTGGAACTAGATAGAAAGTGGAGAACAGATAAAACGCTGCAGGAGCCAAAGGAAAGAACCTGTAGACCCTGAGAGTGGTTACAGCTCTCAGCCTGATCTCTGAGATCCTTGGCCCTGAAAGCTGTAGTATTGGGCACGGAAAAGGGCCTAGGTCCTGATACCCGAGGCATGAAGACTGTACCACTCCTGGGTGCCAAGGCCCTTTGCTTTTACCAACTACTCCTGCCACTCACACTGCCAAACACTGAGGAGGGGCAGAAGCTGCCGGAGATAAGCAACTGAGGGGTTCCTCGTCTACCCGTGAGTTGGCAGAACCGGCAGCCGGCTCATAAGTGATGTTTGTCTTACAGTTTTCAATCAGGTTCTATAAACCCAATGGCCAACAGTCAACTCACCAAACCCAGGCTTGGGGCTGCAGAAGCTGAAAGGCTGTGGATATTGGGAGGCGTCAGCAAAGCCCGCTGCCAACCACAGTGTTTGAGGGATGGCTGAAGCCCTAGTTCCATCAGAGGCAAAGATGAGTTATAGCCAGTGATAAGATAAGCTAACCACACTCAGAAAAATAATTACTGTGGCACTAAAGAACAGATTTGGGTGTAGCTGCAAGAAGACACTCTACATCCCAATAAAAAATGAATTTAATTCAGAGATGAAAATTTATGCAAATTATCCAAGACTTAATTTTAATAAAAGGAGACGGTTTGTCTAGGTCTTTTTGGGGCTTGGAAGGAAAGAGGAAGTTAAGTATATTGGCAAGGAGCATGTACTCAGTATGTACTCAGAGGAAAGCAGGATGGGCTGGAGAGGGGGGCAGGTAGAGCCTCAGGACAGAAAAGGGAACAGAAGCCACATACACACATGCATGCACACACATATGCACAACACACACATATACATACATTCAAATACACTCTCACACACAGTGTAGATGTTTAAATGCTGCACAATGCCTGTTTTAGAAAGCGTATGATTTGCACACTTGGTTTTTTGTTTGTTTTTAAAATGAGTTTGTATCTTCTAAACTGTTAAATAAAAAGGCAAAAAGTATTAAAACGATTTTGGAAAAATTAAGAGAAGAGAATCTTTTTTTCCCTCACAGAAATGTGGTATTAGATTTCATTTCTCCTCACAATATGTTAAAAGTTTCAAAAACACTTGTACATACAGCATATATGCCACATTGTAGGGGGCAGGGGTGGGTCACAGAGCTGTGCCTTGAGGCAGAGGCAGTGGTCTCTTGAGGAGAAAGGGAGAAGCCTCCAGAAGGGCAGGTGACCTGTATTGCTACTTGAGTAGCTGTGGGCCATGGCAGCATCACTGGGGACCTCAGACTTGACTAATCCAGCTCTTGAGTTGGCTCCTGGAGAGCCTGTTTTTGAAACCCTCTAGCTGACTCTATTGCTTTTTGAAGTCTGAGAACACAGAGTTAGGGAATGCACAGACAATGCTAGAAAAATGGGGTGAGGTCAAAAGGGAAGAAGAGATTTTTTTTCTACATCTCATGTAGCCACCGGTTATTAACCATTTTCTATCTCATGACTATGCGTGACCAATGGATCTCAGCATTTTCATCACAGAGCTGTTTTGTTCCTCCCACTCTCCCGTCTAGAGCAGGATGTCTCAGCATGGCACTGCAGGCAGCCTGTGCCAGATAATTTGTCATGGGAGGTGATCCCATTGGCAGGAGGGCTTTAGCGGCCTCACAGGCCTCTACCCACTCGATACTGTTAGCATTCTCTCATTAGCAACAACCAAATATTATGTAGGCACAGCCGAATGTCCCCTAGGAGGCAAAAACCATCCCACTTGAAAACCACCAGTTGAAAAACAGATCAAAACCCAAGAAAGGCATACTTATTAAGTAATAGTATATTTCCTTGTTTTATTGATGCAAACACATGTAACTGGCAATTAGAACATGGGAAGGTAGGGGCTCTTGGTTCCACAGTCCATCACACATGCCTGGTCTCTAATATGCTAACCACGAGTGGTGTTAGGAGTTCTTTAAATTTTTTTTTTCTGGTTTTGTCATAAGGAAACATGGACACACTATTTGTTATTCAAGTATTAAATGTAATGTTGTATAGAAACTGCTCAGGAATTTGGTGAAGAGTGTCCAATAAAATATACTCCGGCAATCAATGTTGGTTCTACTTAATTTTAGTAAAAATCAAAATAACAAGAAATGTCCATTGTATTCAACAGCCTTGTAGATAAAGATCTAATTTCAATTGTGCTTTTGAAATATTTGAAATAGGTAAGTAATCTGACTGTTTTTTACCACAGAATTCTAAGTGGCTGTAATCCCAGAGCATAGAATCAACATCTCCTTTTAAGATCTCCTTTAAGTCCAGCCCTCTTGGATCCTATTTACATCTATCTCTAAGATCTCTGGTTTTTCCTGATCTCATGAAAGTCATAAATGCTTTCCTTATAAAAGTACATATAAACGTATCATTTTTTTTTCCAGGTTCAGAATGCTTTTAGAGTGCTGGAAACCCACATCTAAGTCTCAGGCTAAAACACCATAATACATAAATATGTCAACAGCCTAGAATTTATTTACAGCCAGGGAAGTAGGCAGCTAAGGCTGACAAGATCTATGCAAAAAGACAGTTGAGGTTGACACAGGGAGAGGGAAGAAGCCACTCTTTAACCCTGAAGTAGCAAATGCTGGAACAACATTGTAACATGAGTTTGGTGTGACGATAAAGAAGAGAGGCTGTGACAGAGTTCTATTAGAACGGCAAGAATTAACAAACATGTCAAAAAGGACATTAAGAGGAGACAAGCCATGTTCTGTGGATACAAGCAAAGATGAAAGTGGGTGCTATTGGACTTAGGCCAGAAAATGAAATTTGAAGTGCCCATGAGGAGACAGAGAAGGGCTTAGCATTGTGGGTATACTGTAGGAGAGGCATTATGCAAACTTTTGTACGAGTGATGCATGCCAACTGCCACAGAGGCAACTGCTCCTGAACTAGTTGTTGCTTTCAACAGTGACAATGAATGAAGACACTGACAGAATTGCATCATCCACAGAGAAGGGGCTGCACAATTGCCTGAGTTAGTAACACACATGTCACACAAGTGTGAGGACCTCAGTTTGGGCTCCTAATACCTCCATATGAAGCCAGGCTCAGTGGCACACACCTGTAATCTCAGTGTTGTGGAGGCAGAGGCAGATCTCTAAAGCTTTCTAGCTAGCCAGTCCAGCCAAACGAGTGAGCTCCAAGTCTGGTCAAAGATCCTATACCCCAAAATTAATGTGGACATCTATTGAGGAAGATACCTCATATTGACTATGGCTTCTATACAACACATATGTATATGTATATGTATATGTATATGTATATGTATATGTATATGTATATGTATATGTATATGACCACACACAAACACCTCCACACACATGGAAAAAAATTTAAAGTAATAACAGGAGGCACACACAGGCACAAATACATACATATAATGAATAAAAAAGTAGTAATCAGTCCTAAAAGGGCAGGGGTTATATGCACTGGCACCAGGGTTCCAAGGAAATCCAGCAGAGCGGTCTGTTCTAACACTACCATGATCCTAGGAATGAGCAGTGTGAGTGGCTCTCAAGGTGGAGGATTACCTGCAGCTAGAAACTTCTCTACCAACCACTGAAGACTTTTGAAGATCTAAAGCAATCTGTAACTGTTTTCCCTATCTCACTGGGAAAATCTACAGTCCAGAGGAGGTGCAGATCTAAACAGGAACAGCAGGGATAGAGCTGAAAGCATCTACCTTTATGTAACAACACGAACACACACATACGGACACATAGAAATTCTGATGCAAAAGCCAATTGAAAAGCAGAGGCCATGCTGGTGCATGGGTGGGAAGGAGGAGTTAGATGAAGGAAAGGGGAGCAGGGGTGGAAAGCAGTAGTCTTGTTTGTTATATGCAATTGGGATCTAACAGAAATGAACTCAAATGATCTGTGTAAACTTTGCCAAGTATGTTATTCTCCAAACTTTATTATTTTCTTTTCCTTTTTTTTTCTTTTTTTGGTTTTTTGAGACAGGGTTTCTCTGTAGCTTTGGAACCTGTCCTGGACTAGCTCTGTAGACCAGGCTGGCCTCGAACTCACAGAGATCCACCTGGCTCTGCCTCACAAGTGCTGGGATTAAAGGCCTGCGCCACCACTGCCTGGCTTTATTTCTTATTAATAAAACAAGTATGAGAACACATATGTCTAAGTACATTCATAAACATTAAATAACATGAAATGATAATATACTGAAAATATCTGTATCTGAAAAGGCTTTAATATATGATTGTTTATATTTAATGTTCACTATTTTCCAGGAAATTTCATTTTTTATATTTATTCACCAAAGACTTACTATTTATTTATTTATTTATTTATTTATTTATTTATTTATTTATTTATTTATTTGTGTGTGTGTGTGTGTGTGTGTTTGTGTGTATGTGTATATAAAGATGTGAACGTTAGTGTATTAATATGTAAGGATACCAGGTAGAGTGTTGAATTTCTTGAAGTTACAGGCATTTGGGAGCTACCAAGTGATACTGGGATCTGAACTTGGGTCTTCATGGTAGAGCAACAATTTCTCTTAAGTACTAAGCCATCTCTTGAGCCCTATTTATTCACTTAGACCTTACAACTTCACAATGTGAGATACATATGATCACATACATATATATTATAAGTACTTTAGTATATGACAGTGAAGAGGTGTATCTTACTTAATTTTTAATGTTAGGTGCTAGTAATCAAACTCAGGTCTTGTACATCCTCAGCATGCATTCTACTACCTCTGAGGTACACCTCTGTGTGTATATATGTTTATGATCTACGCTTTCCAGTTTTCTGAGTGCTATAATTAATGACATACATTGTCATACCTAGCATCTATTATGATGTTTTTAGAGAAAGTATGAGGCTATAAGTAAACACTGGTGTGTTAAAATCTCAGTTATAATTTTATTGCTTTAATATTCTTAATATCTCTCAAGATAAAGTGACTCCTTGGGGACATGGAGCATCATTCATGTATATGTGCATTCCTCATCTCATCTCATGGTACCTGTCTACATTCTACCTCCTCTCATCATAGAGGCAATGGATTCCAGAAAGAATGGGTTTCAAGCTAGTTAGCTGAAAAACACAGACTAGAGTGCAGGTGACCTGATTCATTCTCTAGAGAATGTTGAGAGGTGTTGCTTTGTGGGGAAGCCTGCTTGGTCCTGGAATGAGGGATGGGAGTCATGAGGGTGCATAAGAATGCCTCTAGAACAGCTCAAGCTCCTCAGAACTATTGTCTTCATGTCCCAGAAACCTGCTCTTTGGGCACATACTTGGCAGAGGGTCCACCCTTGGCAATTTCTCAGTAATTGTTCACCCTGAGACTACCTTTTAAAGATAGTTCTTTGATGTAAATAATAAAGATAATCACTTCCTGCAATTTAGTGCCCCACATGTGCCTGCTGCATGAGCAGGGAGAATTAGGTCTTTGCCTGGTAATGGGTCCTGGAATTTCTCAAGTGGAAGATTAAAGGTCATGGGAAGTATGTGTGTTGGGATTAGGAGAAATGGCAGGAAGGCTCCATCTAAGTATTTGGATAAGGTTCACCACTGTCAAAATTATTGAATAGATACAGTTTTATTGAGCACCACTGAAACACTTGCACTGTTCTTTAATTTCTCTCCTTTGACATGATTCCCAGCCCATCTTTACCTGGTTCTTGTGAAGTTGATTCATCTTGGGCTTGCATCCTGGCTGAGGCTGTGGAACACTGGGATGTCCTCCCACTTCTTGGAGCCTCTGCTTTGTGTCTCATCAGCCAAGGGAAAGAGTTTTAGTACTGATTTCATACCACTGTGAGGATTACAGGAACAACCCCATGAAAACATCACAGCAGAGGCCCATTGCATTTTGTTGTATTATTAGTACAGCTAGGAGGGCTTATTTTAATTTATTAAAATTTTAAATTATGTTTACATGTGTGCATCTGTGTTTCTGGGAATGTGCACATGAGTACAGTTGCCCACAGAGGTCAGAAAGTGTTTTCAGATACTGTGGACCTGGAGTCTGTTGTGAGCAGCCCGACTGGGTGCTGAGAACCCAAATTGGACCCTCTTCAAAAGCAGTATAATATATTAACCACTGAGCTACAGGAGGCCTTTGTTTAAAATTTTGACCTCTAATAGTATACTGTAAAATACTGTATTCTGTTAAAGAGGTTTCATGTGGAAGCAGGTGAAGAAGTTTTAAGTGAAATAAAGACCTTTGAATTTATTCTTTGAGTATTTCCCATTCTGCCAAGACATACTGCTAACTTGTATAGGGACAACACGATGCTCATACTGAAAATAATCACCAAGTAAGTATGTATTCGCAAAATATGAAATTATAGCCTCTGTGAAGAGACTGTATTTCAGTTCAGGGCCACTTCAAATTGTATGTGTCGTTCCAGCTGTTAGTGAATATAGGCTATGGGAAAGCATAGTTGCTATTTTAACTGTGTGCCATAAGTTTCCACTCTCATACCAAGCAAGAAGCACTGGACCTGAATGTGAACAGCGCATTCATGGGTTCACAGAGCACCTGTGGCTTTCTCCTTTATAGCAGAAGCTGTTCTGTGGATATGATATGATGTACAACGCTCCCTCTCACGAGCCAAACAGCTCCTGGACTGATCTATTTTTCCTTTTCCCCATACCTAGCATAATGCATGACACCATAGCTTTTAATTAATATTTGTTGAACTGGGTCAAAATACTTAACCTGTCATTTTGGTTGTTTGGTGGGATAATTTTTGCATTTGTGAAATGAATACAAAACTGGCTGTTCCCACAAGAGGTGTGATTATAGCTTTCATTTGTAAATATGAGCATTCCACAGTGTTCAGTGTGTCTGGAGAGGTACTGTTTAAATCTTGGTGGTGATAATGGCAGCGTGTATGGCAGCAAGCCAAGTGCAATTGAGAAGGCTGAGACAGGGAAGCAAGCCTGTAATCAGAGGAATCTGACAAGAGTCATTGGAAACCAAAGTTTGATGTCAGATTCTGATCTTGCGAATAATTATACCTCTGAACAAGAGACTAGAAGGTGGTCAGGAGTTGATAAGGTCTTATTTTAGTCTCATTCTCACCTGGCCCAGGTATATTCATTTGAAACGTCTGAGCTCATCAGCAGACCTCAACTCCCTCAAGCAAAGATGTTACCTCACCATCCAGAATAAGGAGAAACATAGTATTTAGGTGGCAAATGCTATATATACAGCACTGTTATTGCCTTGTGTTTGTGATGTGTTAAAAGTAGCCCCTATCCATGACATCTTGAATATCTGTGTCTCTTGATATAATTGGCTTCAACTCATAAGATATAGCTTCAAATTGAGAGCAGTGCATAATGGCTAGCATTCTTAGATAGGGAGTATGTCAGGAGAAATTTCAGTTCTCACAGTTTTTGGCTTTTGGCAAGTTACCTAACCTCTCTAAACAGTACTATGCCTACGGGACTGTAGTTAGGATGAAAGAATTAATATAAAGGGCTCACCACAGCACCCAACTTTGGTGGTGGCTATGAGCATGATTGATAATGGTAACAGTAAGACTATAGTAATAGTAATGGTAGAGACATTGGGACCCTTCCTCAATGAAACGAATATTATGTCAATCGGTTGGGGAAAATAGAAAACCAGAACTCAAGACGCTCGAGTCTTAGATAGGAAAAGTAATTTCTGTATTTTTTTTAAAGGTATTTTGACTTAGAAGTGTCTAAATCGTCTTTTGAATGAGAAAAGAAAGCTGGTTTTGGAAGCCATAAGGGGTCTAGTCAAAGAGGTCACTATTGGAAAATACCCTGGTGACATACAGATTAGATAATCAAATAATAAACCATCCCCCTTATTTCTTACAGTCTTTTCAGTCTGGTTTAAATTCTACCTCATCTCAGATTTAGCATAGAGCATAAAGGGATATGGGATCTTTCTTCTGGTTGAGCTTGTCTTCATGAGGGTTCTACCTCATTTAAGCCTCCAGCTCAAAAGCTTCTCCCTTTCCATAGTGTCAGCAGGCTGTGCAGAAGTCATTGAAAAGACCAAATAGATGGTAAACTGGGCCCCACAAGGAGAGTCTTCCTACATTCATAACCTTGACGCTTCCAATTTTGTCAAGAATGCTTGCAAGGTATTCCAAATGGCACCCAATCATACACCATGGTGCACTTCCCCCTTTCAGTGTGCTACATATTTTCCATTAGATATAAAGTTCCTGAAGGCAGTTGACTTCATTATGGCTTTAAAAAAATCATCTACAGGCTTTGGCTCAATTGTTTATGTTAATATTCAGTAAATTTGTTTTCTGTGTATACAAAATGCCTTACTCACTTGGACTTTGGCAATATTGTCTTGAAATCTTATCATAGTACTGTACTATGTCCTTATTTCATCAGATATTTTGGCGGTACAGTTATTTCCATGTGCTATCAGAACCTGATTTTTTTTTAAACAAAACTAATGGGTGCCTTAGAGGATAATTAAATGCCCAAATTCTCAGTTAAGCCACAGTGAACTTAAAATGTGACCCCAAACTTATTGAAGGGATTGTAGTAACACTTTCTTCCTTAATAGGTTATAAAAATACTTTTGAATTTTGTTTTAATTGCCTAAACTTGGTTATGAGATTTTGGACCTTTGTCACACAAGAGGACTGTGTTTCTGTTGGGTAAATATGGATCTATTCCATGTACATAGAGTCTTCTGTCAGAGTGCATTTCTTTCTTAGTGATGTGAAGAATGAGCAGCTATGACTTAGTGGGGGCCCAGGGGCTACAGACCCACAGGCCACAGTTCCCTTGCAGGTGCAGGTCCTGTGGAGGTGGTGAGAGATGGCAGCTGATTGACAGAGTCTTAAATAATTGTTTGCATACATTTCAAATCCAAAGGCTATTGCAAGTAAAATGAAGATTTTATTGTTAGTTGTTACACAGTTGTTAGAAAAGCACTTGGGGAAAAAAGTGCTTCATTAACTGACTTCTAACTACAGTAGATTCTGCAGCAATTTGCATGCTATGCTGCATTATTTTAATTAGTCTTCTTGACTATCACATGTTTATTAAGATGAGGTGAACAAGGTCCCTAAATTAAGCCAGTAGAGAACTGAGGGCTTAAAACCAACCTTTTTCAACTCTAGTAGCTTCACTTTATCCTATTGCCTAAGGAAACTGTTCATTTTCTGGGGTAATGTTAGCACTCTATACAGTCTTAGCCTGTATGTTGAAATTAGTGGCATGGCATTGTAATAGGCTATTGTTTCACCAGAAAAATGCAGCTAGATTTATTACAAGACAAATAGTTTATCTACAGAATGGTTCTAAGTCATATGGGTGTCCTAGAGTCTGTAGCTGAATGCCCATGACTATGTATTGATGTAATGTTTGTAGATAAGGTGCCTCTGCCTCATTGCAACTGCCTTGCATTCCAGCTTTCCAGAAGCAGTCTCCTCATACAGGTATGCCTCTCTGTTCAGTTGTCATGGTGATACTGGGTATGATATTATGATACTTGAATATTGCTTTTAAAAATTATAGTTTTTAAAATGCATTCTTTGACCATTTCATACATGTGAACAACATACCTTGATCATATCGACCTCTAATTCTCTCCTCTTACCCCTCTTTTCCAACATGTGCTTCTTTCAACTTCATGTCTTCTTATTTTTTATAAGCCAATGAGTCCAGTTAATGCCACCTACATGAACCTACCCATGGCCACACACTCCAAGAAAATTATTTTCTCTATCCTAGAAACTATCACTTGCCAATAGCTTCCCAGAAAGAGACAGAGCTTCACATGCCCTGACACTGTAGGAGGATTTCTTGGGCTGCCAGCCCCGAAATCATGACATGGAGACTTATTAATTATGAATGCTGGGCCTTAGCTTAGGCTTGTTTCTAGCTAGTTTTTTTTTCTTCTTTAACTTAAATTAACTTATTTCTATTAATTTATGTGCTTCCCCGAGGCTCATTGACCTCATCTATGTACTGTCTCTCCTGCTTTTCTGCTTCCTCCATGTCTGTTTGTCTGGTCCCCTTCTGGCTGGCTGCTGACTGGCTGGCTACCTTTTCTCTCTGCCTGCCAGCCCTGCCTGTCCCCTCTTAGCCTACCTATTGGCTACTCAACTTTTTATTAGACCAGTCGAGTGCCTTAGGCAGGCAAGGTGAAACAGCAATACATCTTTACATATTTAAATAAATGCAGTGTAAACAAATGCAACACATCTTTACACAGTTAAACAAATATCCACCACATTACACTATCCATTATTGACTGGTTTGATCTTGTACAAGTAACTTCAGTACCTTAGTTAGTGTTTCTATTGTGAAGAGACACCATGGCCATGGCAACTCTTAGAAAGGAAGACATTTAATGGGGATGGCTTACAGTTCATAGGTTTAGTCCATTAACATCGTAGTGGTACATGGGGCATTTAGGAAGATATGGTGCTGCCTACGTCTTGATCAGAAGGCAACAGGAAGTGAGCTGAGTATCATACTGAGTGTAGCTTGAGCAAAGGAAACCCCACAGCCCACCCCTACAGTGACGCACTTCCTCCAACAAGGCCACATCTACTCCAACAAAGCCACACCTCCTGACATGGCCACTCCCTATGAGCTTATGGGGGCCAATTATTTGAAACTTCCACACTTAGCTTCTGTGAGTTCATGGGCAAACAACCCTGCCATATCCAGAAGACAGCATTTCAGAGCATCTCTCCCATTTTCTGACTCTTCTCCTACAATGTTCCATGGGTCCTTTTGGTTTGATATGATGTCTTATTTAGGGTTGAACACTCAATATTTACTTATTCCTAGCACCATCACTGACCAGGTGTCAGTCTGTATTGACTGCTACCCAAAGGAAACTTTTGACCAATGTTGGAGCAGCAGTTATCTATAGATATAGATGTAAGTATTTAGAAGGCAGTTTGATAGCATGTCTGTTTAGCAAAAGTTACAGCAGGGCCTTTGATTTTGTGCCTATGACCTCCTTATCTATAGGCTTTTGATCAGGTTTATGGTACCAGACATGGATTCCCTTCTGTGGAACAGGCCTCAAACCTAATCAGAAAATAGTTGGTTGCTTCTATAAGTCACACCACTATTGCAACCCTGGGCACATCTTGCCTACAAACACTGTCTTTTAAATGATACTTCCTTTTGTGTTTCAATATAATACAACAAGTATATATAACAATATATGTAAAACATATAACAAGTAAGCAAACTAGCAGTATATGAAGTGAAATTCCACATTTAGGGGTAATTGGGCACAAACTCATGCTGTTTCTCTGGTAAGACTGGTTTAGAAACTGAGGCTTAAGTAATGGTGTACCACATATTCTACAGTCTCCTCTCAAAATTGGAAGCTCTGGATTAATTGCTCAATGAATATTTGCCCAAACAAGTAAAACTGGGCTCTGTTCTGAGTGCACTTACACCATCACATTTTCACAGACTGTTTGTGTACTGCACCATTTTGCTCTCAGTATCCCTAAATAGGAGTGCCTGAACTACCTGCACCAAGTACTCTCCAACCTAGGACTCATTTTCAGCTGAACAGGGCAGAATTGTTGCATAGAGTACTTTTCAGCTGATGGAATTCAAAGGTACATTCTCTAGCTTCTACTACCCAGGTGGAAAAAACATGAGGATCCATGACTTTCTCCTAGAGCTCCACACCAGACTTAAGACTCAAGTGTCTAGAATGGTGACCTGATTATTGACTAAAGATGGCAGAATTATGGTTCCTAAGATGCCTACACTCAAACCTCTAGAATCTGTAAAATTACATGAGAAAAGAAACTTTTTGGATGTAATTGAGGTTGGTTATTTTTGTTTTGTTTTTGTTTTTTGAGACAGGGTTTCTCTGTGTAGCTTTGTGCCTTTCCTGGAATTCACTCTATAGCCCAGGCTGGTCTCGAACTCACAGAGATCCACCTGGCTCTGCCTCCTGAGTGCTGGGATTAAAGGCGTGCGCCACCATCGCCTGGCTGAGGTTATTGATTTTAAGATATTGAATGTAGCCAAGTTCTCTAGGTGTGCCTGATCTAATTAATTGTGACCCAAAGACTGGATGAGAAGTTTATCAGAAGTCAGACATACATGGTGCCAAAGGAGGAACTGCTGCATCATTGGTAGTTCTGAGATGGAAAGACCAATGACTTAAGGACATGAGAGAGTTTCCTGAGCTGTGGGTTGCTTTTAACTGGTAGCCAGCTTAAAAAATGGAGCCTTAGACCTTCACTCTAAGGTGTTATATTCTGTTAAAAGCCTTAATGGGCTTGTCCTCTTGGAAGAAAATCTCTCTCAGTGTTTCTAGGTAAATGTCAAGACTTTCCAACACCTTGGTTTTGGTCCTGTGGGACCCTCAACAGGACCAGTTCATACACACTGTGCCTAGGATCCTGACCTACAGAAATTGTGGGATAAAAAGTATTTATTTTGGGGACTGGAGAAAGGGCATGAGGAAAGGGAATAAGCAGAGGGTGTGATCTTGCAAGGTGCATGAAGTCGTGTTGATTCCTGCTCTGGGGGCCGAACCTGTCTCTCTATTGAAAGCATTTTGGAAGGCATCAGATTTTTTCTATGGACCTATTTATCAAAAGAAATATGCTTGTAGTATCTTTAAAAGCTTTATACTTCATCAGAGGGAAGTTAACCCTCCACCCAAGATGGAAATGAGTACATATGAGAGGGTGATTTAAGGTGGGATCGTTTGAGGTGTCCCACCAATTACTGAAGGAATAGATTATCTGAAACACTACTTTTAATCAAGAAGATCTCATCTTGACACAAAGCAACTGCGTTCAATTGGTATTTTCTGAAGTGAAATGGAAAAGACAAGAACAGATTTCAAATAAGCAAAGATGTTTCATAAAATAATCGGTACCAGCTATATTCTTATAATGTTAACTGTGATGTGAGGCGAGTCACAGATCTGGATGTGGTCCTAAAGAGTAAGTGCTTGATGGGACCGAGGGTGAGAGCAATAGGACCTTTTGTGCATTCAACTTGAAGCAACAGAATTTGTCATCATTGGTCTGAGTAGCTCAACCGAGGAACTCAAGCAGCTTTCATCTACATCCAGAAGCACAGTCTACTTTTTAACTGCTGTTATTTTGAAAACTTCTTCAAAACCATCTAAAAAGCATTGACAGCTATTTTTGTAGATTAATGAAAGGCAGATGCCTGCAAAGAATTCCCCTCCAACAACCCAGAAGTCTGTGTTACCTACACCTCTTTCTTCTGTGTTTTCAACATCTTCTTCATTTTCAAGTCCTGAGAAAGGACTTTCAGCTCAGTTCTCTAAAGGCAGCTTCAGTGCCCCATCACTCACAAACTCCAGAGGCTCAGTGCATACTGTTTCATTTATGCTTCAGATTGGCTTCATGTGGGAAGTGTTACCATCAAAGGAAATGTCTCTGTCCACTGTCAAAGACCTTGTGTGCTCCATTGTTCATCAGAAGTTTCCAAAGTGTATATTCCACGGCATGTATAACAAAATTCTTCTGTTTCACTATGACATGAACTCAGAAAACATTTTGTGGCTGATTAGCTCAAAAGATGAAATCCATGAAGGAGATCTTGTAGAAGTTGTTCTGTCATCCTTGGCCACAGTAGAGGACCTCCAGATCTGCCCTCATATTCTCTATGAACATTCTTATAAAGCACCTGCTTTTTGTGATTACTTTGGTGAAATGCTCTGTGGATTGATATGTCAAGGATTAAAATGGGGAGGCTGTGGATTAAATTATCATAAATGATGTGCCTTCAAGATTCCAATAACTATAGTGAAGTAAGAAAGATATCGGTCAAATGTATCTCTGCGGGAACCTGACTTCTCCTTCTGAGACCCCTGCAGCCTGAATGTGTGCTCCTTCTCAGTGAAGAGTCACATACTCACAAAGAACCAAGTAAGAGAATTCCATCCTGGCCATTCAATCTGGATGGAAAAGATAGTGACATGCAGGGTCAAAGTTCCACAAACATTTGCTGTCCATTCTTACAGTAGTCCAACAATATGTCAGGACTGCAAGTATCTACAGAAAGGCTTCTTTTGCCAAGGAATGCAGTTGAAAGATTGTAAATTCAACTGCCATACATGTTGCGCATTGAAAGTACCGAGAGATGGCTTTGGCAAGGTTACTTTCAATGGAGAGCCTTCCAGTATGGGAACTGATACAGGTACACCCATGGGTATTGACAGTAATGATAAGAACAATCATGGCATAAGGGGCTTGGATGACTCAGAGGAGCCATCCCCACCAGAAGACAGAAGATCTTCCTGGACCCGAGTGATCTTGATGTGGAGCGATAGAGAAGACTGTTAAGACGATCAGGGCAAGAAAATTCCTCAACAGCACAATCCAAATACCTCCCAGGCTCCAAGTCATCCGGCCAGAAGATTCCTTCTGTTCCATCCTACATCTCCCCCTCCCTTCCCCACCCCATGGCCTTTCAGAAATGACCATGGTAAACACTGGAGTTACAGTATTATAGTAGTTTGATATGTTAACTGTGTATCAGTATCACAGGGCTAATTTATTTTCTTTTTAAGTCATTGTCTTCTTATAATATTTGAAAAATATTAGCTCAGATATCTTTTAAAAATTTTTTAAAGATTATTTATTTATTTATTTATTTATTTATTTATTTATTTATTATGTATACAGTGTTCTGTCTGCTTATATCCCCGCAGGGCAGAAGAGGGTACCTATTTCATTACAGATGGTTGTGAGCCACCATGTGGTTGCTGGGAATTGAACTCAGGACCTTTGGAAGAGCAAGCAGTGCTCTTAACCTCTGAGCCATCTCTCCAGCCCCATCTTTTAAAAATTTAATGAGGGTATAATATATATGATTCTTTTTTAAAAAATTGAAAATATTGATCATAAATTTTAAACATTTTTAGTCCATCCATAAGCAATAATATCCCATTGATGAGGGTGGTACTGTCCATCACATACACAAAGAGGAAGAGCAGCACATTGGTTAAGGAAGAGTGGATGGTTCAGTGTACCAGCAGGGATGACCTGGTCAGTAATTACATCATGTGAATGTGCTAGTAACACTTGGTAATGATTGTCACTTGATGCACGTTTAAAACTAAGAATAAAATATATAGGCATATATTAAGGTATTATATACCCTCAGAAATGTGTAAAATTTTTGCTGCAATGATTGTTAACATTCAAAAGGATCATCAGAGTAATGACTCAAAACATATTTACAGCCAAAGATGGAAAAAAGTAGAATTACATTTGAATAGTCATCATTAGTAAGGTAGGAAGCAGTTGCTTTTGTGTGTATAAACAGTGTGAATGTACATGTTCTCTTTAGATTGGTGTAGCAAAGAGGATCATAAAGTTCTAGTAGAACAGAAGAGGAAGACAGCATAGTGGAATAGTTCAGAATACTGGCTTCAGAGCTAGGTTCTGGTATGTCTATCATTAAACCTGTAAACACCGTACAGTTACTTTTTCTTTATGCCTCAGTTTCTCTGTGTATAAAGCCTGCATGGTAGTACTTTCTCAGACATCCACATGAGCTGATAGATGTGAGAAGAACTTAGGGCAATGTCTGGTGTATAGTAAGCAGTCAGTAAATATCAGCAGCCACTGAAACCTGCTGGATGTTTTCGCACATTGGTTGTTCGAGACAGGGTGTCTCTGTGTAGCTTTGCTCGAACTCACAGAGATCCGCCTGGCTCTGCCTCCGAGTACTGGGATTAAAGGCGTGCTCCACCACCGCCGGCAATGCACAAGCCTTTTAAGAAGAATTTGAAGTTAGATTGCTGCAGTGTTCAGACCTCCTTGGAGAAGTTTCTTTGTGTGGAGAACCGCAGTTAACTCAGAAATTCACAACTGGTCAAAGCGCAGAGAGTAAGTTGCTGAGGAGTGTTCATCCACAAACGAGACAGCCAGTATCATACCTCCTCTTCTCCCTAAGACTCAGAGACCATCGCCAAGAGGGGCAGAAAGAGCGCATGTGCCAGAGTTGGGGAGGACGAGGATGAACAAAATCTTCTGGACATGATGAAACAGCTGTGCTCATGAACTCTCCACAGCTGTGGCTACCTGCACAAGATCTAGCCAATCACCATTCCAGTGGGGAGGGGTTCACAAACCCCTGTTCTAGCTGAGGGCTTCTGTGGGTGTTGTTTTATCTTCCTTTCGGTGGCTATGCTTTAAACTGCAGGAGGCCTGGCTGCTAAGGCCTTATAGCCTGGGCAGAATTCTGCTCCCTCAGACAATGGCTCTGTTGCTGCCACTAAAGGAAGTTCTAACTAAATCTCTATTGTTTTAATAAAACTTGAGATGCAAAAGTTAGGGTGAAAACTTGTGAGCTTAGAGACTCTGAGTAGCAACTGTTTAACTTTCTCTCTTTGCTGGCAACTGGAAGACACTCCCTTCCACACCACCCCAACTAAAAAAAACCCAGGCCGATCTCCCTGGCCCTTCCTGTTAACCAGTTGGTAACCCTGCCTCTATGAGTCCAGGTTAACTTTATTTAATTAACGCAAATACAACACATCTTTACACAGTTAGAAAAGGCAGTGTGAACAAATGCAACACATCTTTGCTTGGTTAAACAAATATTCCACAACAGGGAAGGGCAACTTGATCTTCTTTAAGGTAATGATCAACCATACACTGATGGCCCCTTCCCCAGGAAGTTATGGGCAGCAGCAACTGGACTCTGGGTTATTTTTTAAAGAGGGACTCAAAATTAGGGGACAAGGTACTGGCAGTTAGGGGGAGAAATAGAGGTAAAAATGATCAAAATACATTGTATGAATCTATAAAATGTTCAAAGAATAAAAATATTTAAAAACAACAAAGTGTTTTTATGCTACTATGCTATTTAAAGCCATCAGGGTTTGAGTTGTTTGCTGTGACAGCAACAGGGAACGAGCATGATCAAACACAGTTTATTGGTCTTCCTTCTGTGAGTTATTTCTTCACTTGCTACTGATGTTTCCCGGGATCCCTTCTTCAACAAACTCTTTACATCATCTGTACTTGGATCCTATTTAGAACCTATAACCTTGGGGTTTATTATTCCATTCTCTAATCTGTTGCAGTATTTGAGGACACCCTCACTTTGGGAGTTTGTGACCAATGGCCAGGCTTTATTGAGTCACATGGGATTGCCCATTACACCCAACTCATGATTATTCCATAGGCAAGCCTTGTGCTAATATCCCATAGTAATGTCTGAGGCTATTTAGAGTTCCGTCACAGCTTGAAGCTTTTGCTACAACTCACCCTTTCTTTTACTTTCTTCACACATGCTCTCCAATGTCAGCTGTATTTAGCTATAAATAGTCTCTCTTTGTCTACTCCTAATTCCCTTTATCTTTCATGGGTACTACCCCAATAAATTACTCACATTTTCAATTTGGTCCTCAAATAGGCTTTCCTGAGAAATAAAAACCAACCCAATAACACATATTAAATCTCAATGAAGAGTGTGGTGTTTACATAGACTAACTTACCACATTAAAAGAAAATCAGGTATGGAAGAGAAGAAATAAAGTAGCTACATATTGGTTAAGGTACAATATCGCCCAATAAAAACTAATACAAAACAAAACTAATACAAAACCAACTAACCAACTAACCAGCAAACATAGCTTCCCAAATCAAATAGAAAACAAACTAGAACCAATAGGTATTCCAAAGTGGAGCAATTCTGGTGAACAGTCCCACAATGCCACAGAATAACGGAAAGGTGCTGTGATTAAGGGTGTCCACGTAAGGATGAAAGAATGAAATCAAATCCCTCTGCCATTCTTCTCTGTCTCTTTGGTGGCCTGGGTTTCTACATTGGTTATGTGAGGTGGAGACATTAGTTACTAATGGAGTAACTGTGTTTGGAAATGTTCCATGAACAGTATGCACAAAGCAGTGTATGGAGAGGACAATACAACTTGGTTGATTTTGTCAGCTGTTTGTTTCCTCTTCTAGTACTTACTTTTCTGTGTGACCATGGGCCAATTCCTTAGCTTCTCCAACTCCCAGTTTCCTTGTCTCTAAAACAAAAATAGTGGTCCATATCTCATCATCACCCAGAAAACAGTGAAGGATTGTATTCAAAACTGTTCACACAGAGCTAACACATGACTGACCAGGAACATTTTCTTAAGAGAGCTAGACTCAAAGCCTTATTTCCATTAGGGAGAGGAAACAATGAAGTACCACAATCAAAGGCCAAGTCACAGCCCAAAGTGGATAACACAAAAGCCAAATCACAAGCCAATCAGAATTAATCTAGGTCCAAGGGTTTGGATTTCAAAGGCACTCTGCTATTTGAGGGCTTTTATATTGTGTTCTTCAATACTGATGATAAAATTTATGTTAAAGCAAAGCAAGCAACTATTCTAATTAAAAACAGAAACTTCAATCTAAATTGTAACTGAAAAATGATTTAAAGAAATTACTTGTAGGTGTGTCCACTTATACATTGAAAATGAGATGCAGAATTTTACCAAGCTGGGAATTAAAATAATACTGTTAATGGTCTGTGTTGTACAATGTTACAGAAGGAATTGCAAATACAGGCCACAGTTATTGTCCCAGGCAAGATTCTTGTGTCCAATGGATTTATACTCAAACCATTCTCTGAAAATCAACAAAAATGAAATATTTGTTGAAGGTATTACTATTTATGAACCTCACTTTCACAATACAGATCAAATTTGGAAATGTCAAACTCTGCATTCAAGTTATTTAGTTTTTAAAATCAGTTGCCACTGAAAAGTCAAAGAAAATGGCATGTAAGCACCTGTTATGTTACCTCCCCTCAAGGTCAGAATCTCTATCACTGACCTCTATATCCACAGCTAGGAGTCCCTTACACTGATGTGTATAGGGTAAGACACAGGAATGCTGGAGCTCATAGCATGTAAGTGAGGTTTAAAGTGCCTCCTTAGCGCTCAAAGAGTTGATCATTTTTAGTGTCATTGAGATAAATTCACAGGAATTCGTACCAAACATGCAAATAAGCATCTTTACTCCAAAGTTATCTCCTAGACATTAGTTCCTTATGGAGCAATACAATTTAAAGATGTCCCATAAACTATAACTCTTCAGAGAAAGGAGGCAACCAGTAAGAGCTACTTATACAAACTAGAGTGGGTTAATGTGCTATTGCAAATTCACTTAAGATGTAATGGCTCAAATTCAGTTAAAGTTCATTCTCTACCTCTTTATAACAGAGTAAGTGATGTCACAAGTTAGTAAGGAAATTCTACTTTTTCAAATAATTTGATGCTGGAGGTAGATGTAAGAATGCCATCTTCAGCTTAGTATGCTCTGGGTTTCACCATCCTTGCCAGTTGGAACAGAATGTGAATAATATGAAGGCATCTCCCCGAGAGGTTTCTCATGGGCCAGGGACAAATGTTGTCTACTCACATTAGATTTAAGTTAGTTATTTGCTCTTATTAAATTGTAGCAGAGACTGGGTAAGATAGGATACTGGGGGATGGAATATAGTTCACAAATCATGCTATTGCCAAAACTGCAGGTTGCTCTTTACAAACTGATAGCAAGGCCCCATTGCTGAAGACAACACCTGTATTAAACATGGAGATGTTGAGCTGGTGCCTACTTAGAACTTTTACCTCTATGTTCCAGTGTCTTTGGTACAGAAAGGTATGTTGTATTCTAATAAAAGAGTAACATTAGAACCAAGCTAGCCACAAACCCTTTATTTACAGTGGTCTATGGCTTGCAAAATATGTTGGGGTAATGGTGGTGCAAAGCTTGCAGGAGTAAACAACAAATGACTGATTTGACTTAAGTCCCACTCCATGAGTTACAACTCGTATCTGATACTGCTTGGGTGGCCAAGAACCTGAGACTAGATAGATCAAGGACATAGGGGAAAACCAAATAATACTGGAATATAGAAAAGACAAAAATAATAGAATGACTCCTAATGACATTCTGTTATACTCACAGTGTCTTGTTCAGCTGTCATCAGGGAAATTTACTCCTTCAGCAAATGGGAAGAAATATAGAGACCTATAGCCAGATATTATGCAGACAGTGAGAGACCTTGGAACAGCCCTAAATGAATATCTCCATCAAATCCCTCCCCTTTGGGCTTAGGCAATCCTATGGAAGAGGAGGCAGCAAAAGTGTAAAAACCAGAAGGGGCTGGAGGACACAAAGAAAACAAATCAACATGAACCAAACTCATCTGAACTCACACAGACTGAGGCAGCATGCACAGAGCCTGCACAGGTCTACATGAGTTCCTCTCCATTTATATTATGACTTCAAATTTAGTGTTTTTATGGGACTTCTGAGTGTGCCAATGAGTGAGTCTCTGATTTGATTTTTTTTTTTTTTTGAGGGATCTTTTCCTTGGTCTCTTTTCTTTCTGTTGGTTTGTCTTGTCCAATTCCTAAGTGATAGATTTTGTTTGATCCTATTATATTTTATTTTGTTATACTTTTAAAAATAAATGAATGTATGAAGACCTAGCTACTAGGGTAAAGGTTAACAACTGTTGGAAGAGAGAAAATCAGTTTTTTTATAATAGAATGTCACTGGGTATCTCAACCACTCCAGAACAGGCCTCATGTTCAGAAGTGTTTGACCAACATGCAATGAATGCCACAGATTTTTTGTGTGCCCTTATTTGGTTATGTTTTTTGTTTTGTTTTGTTTTATTTTTGTTTGTTTGTTTTGTTTTTACCCCATGGTTTTATTTTGTTTTCTTGTTTTGGGGTGTTTTGCATTAGGTTTTTGTTGGTTTTTGAGAATGAAATTAAAGTTGATTAGGTAGGGACGGGGAGAGGATCTGGAAGGACTTGAGGGAGGAGAAGAATATGATCAAAATATATTTAAATTTAAAAAGTTCTCAAAGAATGAATTAAAAATTCCTCACAAAAAGCAACTCAGCACAGAACAGGTTTATTTGGCTTACAATTCCAGGTTACAGACCATCACTGTGGGAACAATCTTGAATAAGACAAATAAACCTTTCTCTTCTAAGTTGTTTCTTCTTGTTTTTGCTTTTGTTTGTTTTACCTTCTTTTTGGTCAGGATATTTATCAGAGAAACAGAAATAAAGCGAGGGGCAGAAATTGCTAAGGAAGTGGAGCTGCTACTGTGATAAGCCAGCTATGTGTCTTTTTGAGGCTTTGGAGTTGTCTTCTGGAAGAGCATGCAGGTATTTGATATACACTGGATAGAAAAAGCCATTGAATTATGGTATTAGATCTTTACCTTATAGTGGGAACTTGGAAGACTCTAATGCTGGGAGAACTATGGGCAGTGGAGGCCTGGATCATTAAGTTTTAGAGGAGAAGCAAGACTTTAAGAGAAACTGGGATAGGGATTGTTCTCATGACATTTTGGCCAAGAATATGTCTTTGTTCTGCTCTTGTCCTAAGAACTTGGGTGGAATGTACTTACAAGAAAATGGACTTTGTTTGTTAGAGGACCTTTCACCATGGCAGAGTCAGGCTAGTGCTGAAACAGCAAGTGTAACTGATAGAGAAATCAGGACAACTACAAAGAAGCCTTCTGCCTTATACTAGGGCAACAAGAAAGTGTATTTTTGGGGTCAGCAATCACCGATGTATCTGTGCTACATTTTCAGCTAGCAGTGGAACTAGGCAATGTCATAAATGCTATCTACATTGTACTAGCTTAAAGGGCAATGATGCAAGACTGAGGGGTCATAGAGACCAGCTTAGGCCAGGAACTGTGTGGTGGTGTCATTCAGGGTTCCTGCAAAGTGGCCCTGAAATGTGATTTTATGGAGCTGTGAAGGCAAAGCCTCAGTTGCAATGAGGAGCCAAAACTTTTGGAGATTCCAAGACTGTGTGTCAGTCTCCAGGGAAAGCTGCAGTTTTTGAGTGGAGCGGACATAAGCTTATGAGAGAAGCTGTGTGCTGTAGGTGGCAGAGTTGAAGTGCTGGACTATCCAAATCCTTTGGACTCCAGCAAATTGCTTCAGCAGCCCCAGATATAGGATGTGGAAGTACAGGAGTTGGGCTTTTCCATTCTGGATTTTGGTTTTCAGTTTAATTCCTTACTAGGTTCTGATTCTTCCATTTTCAAATGAGAGTGTTGGCCTTGTGCCATTATATCTTGCAAATATTTCTTCTATGTCACAAGAGCTCACAGTAAAGAGATTTAAGATCTTTAAACTGTTAGAAGTTTTAAAGACTATGAGTACATTTAAAGTTGAATTGTATTTTATATTATGAGATTAAACATGGGTCTTCAGGGAAAAGGATAGGTTAGGGCTTAAAGTAATGTGTATGTCAAGTTGACAAGGCATGAAGTTGTTAATTTTAATTGACAGCTTTTTACAGCCCAGAATCACCTGGATGAGGAGTCTCAGTGAAGAACAGTTTAGATGAGGTTGGCCTGAGGGTAAGACTATCAGACTATCGAGGATTGTCTTAATTGTTAATTGATGTGGGAAGACTCAGCCCACTGTGGGCCACAGGGAATGGACCTTGATTGTATATGTATGTAGGGAGGGTATGCACAGGATAGGCATGCATGCATTTATTTCTCTCTGCTCTTGGCTGTGTGTGTAATGTGACTGGTTTCTTTAAGTTCCACCTGATTTCCCACAATGGTAAATCATAATCTGGAACTGTAAACAAAATATATTCTCTGTTTTCTAAGTTGATTTTTATCTGGAATTAATCACAACCACAGAAATTAATCTAAAACAGCTGTTTTTGTTTATGTGGATATATATTTGTGTGCAGCTTTGTGTGTGTGTGTGTGTGTGTGTGTGTATGTGTGTGTGTGTGTGTGTGTGTGTGTGTGTATGTGTGTGTCAAGGGGTGTATGTAGATCAGTGGACAACTATAGTTGCCTTTCAACTTTAAAATTTTTTCTATTTGTAGGTTTTATTTTTGAAAATGTCATACATGTATATAATGAAATATTTTCACATCCACCCCATTTTTCTTCTTCAACTCTACCCATATGCCCCCAATATGCCCTCTTATAATTTCATGTCTCCATTTTTTGATGAATTACCAAGTCCAATTAGTGCTGTCCATAGGTGTGTGGATATGAGGACATCCTGTGGAGTGTGGGAAATCTATCAGTGGCCACATTCTAATAAACGAATGAATGGTTCTCTCTTCAACTATTAACTGCCACGGCTCCTTAATAAGGTGTGTGGCCTGGTGATCATCTACTCTATTTAAGCTGGGATTTTGGCTAGCTTGGTCTTTTGCAGGTAAGGACAGATGCTGTGGGTTCGGGGGTGTGACAGCTATGCCATGTTTTGAAGACAGCATTGTGTAGCACTCCGCTCGATCATTTCGCTCTCATGCTTTCTCTGCATCTTCTTCTTTAGTGTGCCCCAAGACTTGGCACCATTGTTCTGGTTGTAGACAATGTTTCTCACTATGGATCACCTGAGCCCCAGGAATCTGCTGGAATGACAAGTGTGGGCCACTGTACCTAGCTTTTTTAAAATGTGTATTTGGGGGCTCAAACTCAGGTCCTTATGCTTGCAAGCCTAGGACTTTACATACTTAGCTATGTCCCCCAAGTAATGTTTTTAATCTATTTTTATTTCATAACTGCTAGATCTACTAATTGTTCTTCTAGTAGAAACCTGGTGAGATATCTACCATGTTAGAAAATGAAAGTGTCACAGAAGAAAATCAAACAAAATGGAAGAAGCAGATGGAAAACCAGACTAATTTGGACTCATTTGATTCCATATCCCATTCCAATGCTATTTCTTTGGCACTTGGGAGTTCTAGATAGAATTGCTGCTGAGTCAAGCCACATACTTCTTTGCATGTCTTCAGCTGGTCAGGGTGTCATAAACTACTGTGTCTTCTCATCTTCCATGCTCACTCTGTTAGGATCCTGCCCTCACTCCCGCACATGCACATCCTGGGGTCTTGCATCTTATGTCATCGGCAGGCACTGGTGACTTCCAATGTAGAATGATACAAATAAGTAAAATGAGGTGTACCTAAGGAGCCTAGATATAATACCTTGAGGCAGGGAAGTTAAGAGAACTCCTGAAGGTGAGAAAAATTATAGTAAGATTCAAATAAGCAGATGAAGGCAGCCATGCAGAAAGCTGGCAAGCAAGGTGTGTTCCAAGAAAAGCAGCAAATATAATACCTAAAACAGTAGTGAGCAGAGCAGTACATTGGAGGCCAGCATGGATACTGTACAAGTATTAGGAAATAGAATATAATAGTACATTTAATAGACAGCATGGGCCCTGACCACACTCTAGCAAGGAGCTAGATTTAGCCCAATTGCAATAAGAAGCAGTCAGATGAGTGACATAGCAATAAGGAAATACAGTATTTTAGAGCTCAATAAACTGATCCAGGCTCCTTGCATTCAAACCCTACTCCTGTATTTTCTAGCAATGTATCCTTACTAACTTCCTCATTTCTGTATTCCTTAGTTTTCTCATTTATGGAATAGAAGCAGATATAATAACCATCTCAATGGGTGTCAATGGACAAGTGCAAGCAAGCTCAGGAAAGGGTCTAGTAGATAATAACAAGTGTTAGTTATCATTATGGGTTTGGAGAAGGCATCTCAACAGCTTTGTGAGGTGGGACTATAATGGGCAATAGTGGAGGCAGAAGTAACAAATAAGGGAGCTGTTTCTGTATCTAGGTGATAAATGGTAGAGGCATAGTCTAGAGCTAAAGTAGTGGAAATAGTGAGCGGTTGGAATGAGAATCTATTCGGTATGCTTTGCCAACAAGACTTACACAGAAAAAGTGTGGTGTGAGACAGAGTCAATTTTGACTCTCATGTTATGATTGTTTTTCCCAAGAACAATTTGAACAGTGGTATTCTGAATCCCTGCTATACACCAGGGCCAGGGCACCAGTGTTTTGCTGACTGGTGGTATCTTGCTAAAAATCCAAAGGATATAAATATCCATTCCTAAACGCTGGGAGAGAGAGCTCTATCTATAGGGCAAATAAGCTGTGGGACTAGACAGAAGCAACAAATAGCAGAAGGGTAACAAGAGAGAAGAGAGCCAAGGAGTATAAACTGAGAATCTCATTTGAATGTCACAATCACAGTGCAAAATTAATCAGATAAGACAGAAGGAAATGGAGGTAAGTATCCCAGAAGCCTAGAAAAGACATAATATCAAAACAGAGCACATGTGTCAAATGTATCAGAAACACCAAAATAAAAAAGGAAGATGGAAATGTGAGCATTGACTTTGGCTGTGTAGAGATGGTTGGTGACCTCAATAGTCAGAAACAGAATAAGAAAGTGAGACAAGTACTGATGTTAATCTAGAATTGGAATGAGTGAAGAAAATTTTGATTATACCTGAGAAGATCTTGATCTATGAAATGAGGAAATAAGAATTTAGAGAGGGGAAGTAGCTTGCTTCAGGAAGCAATCAGCAAAGACTATGTAGGAAGATGTCTGTGTTTTCATGAGCAAATGATGCAGACCTACGTGTGCTCAAGAATGGAAACTACAAGTTGTCATGAAATGCTGAGAGCACAGACTATTTTGATACTATCTCAGTTGTGTGATGTATTTTGGATACTGGTTTGAAAGCATCTTTTTGTCATGAGAAAATGGAAGGAAACATTTGGAAGGAAGAAAAAGCTAACCATCTACCAGTGTACATTGCATAAGTGCCTGGGATGAGGAAAATGGAAATGAGCTGTGATGGGAAATTGTGCAGAGCTGTGAAATGCAAGAGGAAACTTTCAAAGAGCAGCTGATGCAGGCACAGAAGTCTAGAGAGCCATCCCCCACTTGTTCAAGACAGAAAACACATTCTGTGCCTTAAAAAATTCAGGGTAGAAAACTCTTACAAAAAAGAACAAAGACAATGTGTTCAAACTTCCTTTTATTTGAAATAGGAAGTTATCCTTTCTAAAAAGCTTAATTTTGGCTCTAGTGAGCTCTCCTTTTAACCACCAGTAACAGCATAATTATAATCAAAGTGTGTTTATATTTCACTTTTGGAAAAAAGAAACTCTTTTGTCCTTAGTTTCTTAAAGGAATTAATGAGATACCCTTATAGATAATTATAAAATTATCTTTAAACATACTTGCAAAATAGATACTCTCATAACCTTGTGAACAGGTTATTTTTGAAAGGTAAGGTATTATGTAAGTTGGAAGAATTTTATAGTTTAGCTAAAGTAAAAATAAAAAAAAATAGCATGAATGACAGGACCCCAAAGACTATGATATAAAATGTAGTTCTAGTAATTTGCTTGGAAGTTATTTCCAAGAAACCCCTAAAGATATCTAATCTCAATTATGATTCCAGAAAGCCTCCCTTTAAGGTTCTTCTCTCAGAATTAAGAACCATAGGTGAGTGTGATAGGTAAATGGCACTGGTGGCGGCACTGGTTACCGCATGGAAAGGTCACAGTCACAACAGAAACCACTGTTAGTTTTTAGAGCTTTATTAGGAGAAAGAAAGCGGGGTAAGGGAAAGAGAGGAGAGCCAGGCCTATGGAGGAGAGAAGCAAGAAGCAGAGCAGAGAGCAGGGAGTAGAGAGAGAACAGAGAGAGAGGGTGGGGTCCACATCCAGCTTTTTAAGGCACAGATTGCGTGACAGGGTGTTTTGACTTAGGTTTCTCTAATACCAGTGCTTTCCATTGCAGGCACTTGAGAAACCTCAGGTCTGAAATAGGGATAACGTCAATCACACAGGGTGACTGTGAAGGGTAAGTACTACTGCATTCTGGAAGTGCATTGTTTGCAATTTTAGCATCAAGTTCTTAATAGAAACGGAATATAGTTGCCTAAGCTACAAAATGCAATGGAGCAGATACCATGACTCATGTTATAGCCTCTTCTGTCCCTAAGGCAAAACAGTTCAGTCAGAAAGGAGGGTGAATAACTGACGCATGTGATTCATGTCATTTACCAAAGATGTATATCAAGTCAGGAAGGTGGCGTTAAATTCCTAGAAAGACACAGATTCTATCTCCAGAGCATAAGCATAATCACACCACTGTTTCCTGGGGCATGTACCATGTATGTGTGTCAGGAAGTGTGCTTTCTAACTGGAGTACATAGTTTGTGTGGACAGGGCTATTACATCTAATTAGTTTTCAGAGTCCCTGTTGCATTGTCAGCAGGAATATTTTCACAGTTTTACTTTATGAGCTCCTGGGGCCATAAACATCTCCCCAGGCTTCAGAGCTCCAGTGTGGGGCAATGAGCAGCTGGTCTGGAGAGGACTCTGAGTAGTGACTGCACTGACAAATCAATTGCACAAAAAGACTATTTGTGATGAGTTTTCTTTCTTTCTTTCTTTCTTTCTTTCTTTCTTTCTTTCTTTCTTTCTTTCTTTCTTCCTTCCTTCCTTCCTTCCTTCCTTCCTTCCTTCCTTTCTTTCTTTCTTTCTTTCTGAGCATCCACAAATTCACTGTAAACTCAAAAGCACTATGTCACCTAGAGCCAGGAGGTCCCCGCTTCAGACAAAATGCAACACTACTGTGCGTTTCTGTAGTACTCAGTCTTCAAATAAACTTTTGTCATTTCCTCTGGAGTATTCCCTTGGCTTTTATTTTAGATACTTAGATTTAGATTCATCACCCAAGAAATAGGGATAAGGGATTGTTAAAAGATTCAGGGATGAAAAGTGTCTGGTCTCCCAAAGGGCTTGGTTAATGATGGATAATGTATTTCCAACGGCAAAGAACATTTTCAAACAAGAGTTCTCTACCACTTCCAACAGCACCACTGTAGACACATGCTCTGCATTAGTTCCTTTTCTACTGCTGCGATGAAGCACCATGACCAAGGCACTTATAGAAGGGTTTATTTGAGGTTCACAGTTCCAGAGGGACAAGTGTCCATCACTATCATGGCGGCAGACGGGTATAATGCTGGAGCACAACTGGGAGTGCACATCCTGGCCCACAGACAGGAAGCAGAAAGCACTCTGGAGATGGCATGAGTCCTTTGAACTTCAAAGCCCACTCCCAGTGACAAATTTCCTCCAATAAGACCACACCTCCTCCTAATCTTCCCCAAAATAGTTCCACCCACTGGGGACCAAATATTCAAGCATATGAGTCCATGTGGGTCATATCATTCAAACCATCTCATGTTAGTCTAAATCAGTAACTGTGTGAACAGGAGCCTGGAGATCGTGACAACAGTCAATGACATATCCTTGGCTGAACTCTGACCTGCAGCCCTGGATTTCCAGATGTTCTTAGATGAGTCCTTCATTTTTATGTGGTTTTATATAACTCACTATGTGTCCAGTAGAGCTGAATCATGAAGAAACCAGATCCTAGGCACCAATGCTCTTAGCTCCATTGCTCAACTTCATGAGTTCTTGTTTTTCTTCTGCAGAAAATGAAAACATGATGAATTAAACATTACAGTAGCCAATTAATGTGTTAGGTCATCTTTCCACACCCCTGAGACCTTTCCCTCTTGTGATCACATGTTCAAACCTGCACCCCAGATCCTGAGGACATGGCTGTCTATGGAGACAGGAAATTGAAGCACTATATGGAAAACGTGTCAGAAAGCAGGCTACAGCTTCTTTCAGAAAACACTTTCAACCCAAAGCAGATGATCATGGGATATAAGTTCATAATCCACATAATACAAGTCTGAGCTGCCACATGAGCTCTACCTTCTTGTCCTAAAATGAGGCTGATCACAGTAGACCTGTGTTCCTCAGACAAATAAGTCAGACTGACAGGAGAAGGCAATATTCTTGAGGAAAACTATGTGTGCATGCAAATACTCTGTGGACACTCTGTGGAGCCAGGAGGGAGGAAGCTTCTTGCTCAGTCCCATCTTGATTTCTCTACATCCTATAACCAAAATATATTGGTTGTGTCTTCAGCAACAGGGTCTTCCTGTCTAATTCTCTTGGGTAACCAAGAGCGATGACAATAGCCTGTATTGTTTTAGGGCCTTATGGGGTTTTTGGGCCAACAACTTATATGAAGGTGTCCAGTGCTCATTACTGAGACTTTTGTTAATAACCAACTTATAGCTTCTAGGATCTGCATTAGCTACTCATTCAAGATACTTCTGTTAAAACTCCTTTTTTGTTTTCTTTTTAATTAGATTTTTAAATTAGCTTGCAAAGTATAGGCTTTCCATAATCCTTAGTTTTGGTTATTCCTCCCCCACCCCCATTTTAGTTTTGTTTTTTTGAATAGGGTCTAATGTAGCCTGGTTGGCCTCAACTTATTATGTAGCTGAAGACAATATTGAATTCCTGAATTTCTCACCTCCATCTCTTAGGTACTGGGACTGCAGGTGTGGGTCATCATGCCCAGTTTCCACAGTTCTAATAATGGGGTCTGTTCTTTGCTACTGTGTCAAAGGCAGACTTTGGGGAACTTCACTCAAGCTTCCCAGATGCTCTTTCACTCTGACTGCTTGGAATTCTTGCCTATCTTTTTCTGAGAGGTGGTGTTCACCTTGGAATTCTTGCCTATCTTTTTCTGAGAGGTGGTGTTCACCTTCACTCCCTGTGGTGAAGCTTTCTGGTGATGATGACTGCTTCAATGGCCTGGAAGATTCCCCCTTTTCGAACTAAAAGGGTCTAGATCTAAGCCTGGACTTTCTACCATCTACCTCATGCTTTATATTTACAGATCTAGAGAGGTGATGGGTAAAGAAATACACCAAGCTACGAGGCAGACAACTTATTCAAATACAAAATGTGCAAATACCATCAGATTCTTGAGTTACTTACTATATACTGAGCCCTATTCTGGGTGCACAGAGAAATTCCTGAATCCTCCCTGATCACTGCCCTCACAAGTATGCACTTTGGTGAGGAGAAGAGTAAAACATGTAAACTGACAAATAAAAGCAAATGTCTATGTGATGTGGAAGGGGTCATAAGAGAGACTGAGAACATTAGTGGATATAGCCCAGACACAACACCAGTGAGTTCATGTTTTGTGTGTCCATACAGAAGTCTCTAGATTGCAGAGAAGTTTTTACTGCTCCTAGGTTTTGGGAATGTGTCTCGCCAGAACAGAAAACGTTCCTAGAGGGGCTCCTACATATTAGAAGTTATCTGATGACCTGTCACTTAGGCGCCAGAACTACAAAAACAACTTCATTTTCTGGAGATATTTAACAACCTGAACTTGGAGCTTGCCATGTGCTTTTAATTAGGGATTAAAATACTACCAGAAGCAGATTTTCATAGATTAACCCAGACTTAGAAAAATAAAAGAAGAGGAAGAAACAAGACTTCTTAAATTTCTCATCATATACCTTAAATTTTGGGATAGAGCTCAGGTACAAGTGAAACAAGGAAATGGAAAGCTTGGATTAGCTTTGTTCAGGATTGATTAACACAACTGAAAGAATTTCCCGGCAGACTGGTTACAGTGGAGGCACACACAGAACCAGGTCCATCTGTCTTTAGCCACAAATAGAAAGCTTGTCACAATGGAGACAATATTAGTTAATCTTTACCCAGGAAACCATGCAGTGGTGAGTGTTGCTAGCATGTTTTCAAAGCAGGGTGTTGCTGAACTGTGGCAGGAAAAGCACCTTAACAAAGAAAATACATTACCCCGAAATATGGTTCATGAGGACTGCATTAAATCCTTCCTGGCCCTATTGGTCAATTTTATATAACCTTGATTCCAGGCAGGATTGTGAAGAGGTGGCATGAATTTATTGTACTGGTCTTTTTAGACACCTCCTCCTTCTTCCAATGATAGAGCAGCAGAGTGACAGTTCTGGATTTGGCAGCATGGTCAATGGGAACAAGGAGGAGGAGGGAGACCAAGATAGAATCGGCACCTACTCCTCAGCTACTTGTTCGGCTGCTACAGCTAGAGGTGGTGCATGGCTGCATGTGTAATACAACAGTAGCAGCCAGCGCTGTGTTGCTCTTTTCTGTTGAGACCTCCCATGCCCTGCCTCAGATCTGCAGACTTCCCCTGCTTCTGGGGACCAGTTCTGGACCAGTTCTGAGATGACTTGGAGATGGAGTGCTTTATCAGTTTCTTTCTGGTTGATTGTTGGGTAGAATGGTTAGACTAGACAATGTCTGATAGCTACTTCAGCTCTAATTCGGGGAAGGAGGCAAGCAGTTGCTTCACACGTGAGTAGGAGAGGTGTTGCAGGTATTGGCTGGTGCTAGCTTGTTGCTTTGCATTTAAGAATGTCTCATTAAAAAGGCAATTGGAAAATGATATAAATCAGAATTTTTCTTCTTTCCAGAGACTAGACTTAGCTGCACACCTTAATCATCTCAGATGTCTTATAATAATTACAGTGTGAAAATCTCATTTAGCTCATGTGAGAAGTCTTGCTAAATGGATAAAGTGACATTTGTTTATGTACTTCCAGTGTTTTGCCCCAGAGAAGATCAGCAAATGCAATATTTACTCCGAATGACAGCATTCCTGTCACTATAAACCTTCAGAGAAGGTTTGACGGAGTTCTGGCTTCATGCGTGCAGCTTGGGTAGGAAGATGGCTGGGGGCAGTTAGCTTTCTATTTCCTGACAAATCCAGCCGGCCTTGCCTTTCTTCACTTGCATGCTGAGTGGAACTTTTAAAGGCATCTACATTTTCATTTATTTTGAACAGCTTGCATTGAGTATCACAGTTCTCGACTCTAAAGTTCTTGTTCTTATTAATGTGGCCATTATGCTCATTGATTTCTTCAGCCTCTTTGTTCCAAGGTACTGCTTCAAATTTGGAGTCAAATGAGCGTTCTTTGGAACATGTACTTGTACCAAATGGCCTTAGCTAGAAGAAGAAGGTGGAAGTGGGTGTATTTTACTGAAATTAGAGTATTCTTTATAAAAGAGCGAATATAGTAGAGAGAAAATAAGTAGAGTCAGGGAAATGTGTCTTATTCTGCCAGTTTCATCTATCCCCAAGCATCCTGTAGATGGTATTTTGACATGTTATTGGTAAATCATTCTAATGTCTTGTCTTCATTCTAGGTGGATATTTATTTTGATTCAACCTGACAGCTAGCAAACATTCTTTTATAAACAGCCAGGTTTAGAAAAGCAGGGATATTACCAAGGACGAGATGAGGAGCTTTCAGACCATGCCAAGCCAAATTATGAAGTAGGAAAAAATCATATTCTCTCTCTCTCCTCTCCCTCTCTCACAGGAGTGATTTTTAAGACAAATTTTCCCACCTGAAACACCTAGTGTCTTCATTAATTCTTTCCAGTATCCAAGTCTTTCCCATGTATCATTCTACCTGGCCCTGTACAACACAAAGAATCATGCATTGAATATGTTTTGCATGAGAATTGTCCTAGGCCATGAGCTTCAGCACCAAATAAATTCTTCATAATTTAGTGAGATACTCCATTCTCCAGAATAGCATAGCATCCTATTGATCTAACCACATTCTACATGGAGGAATTAAAGACATATTTATGGTTTGACAAGAAGAAAGGATAGGGAAAATATGCCCATTATATACAGAATTAATGAACATTGGACATTAATGAGCCGCATGCTGCTCTGCAGACTATGGTTGTATTAAAACTAATTTCCCCTTTCCGGCAGCCTTCTTAGGAATCATATTGTTATTTTTTTACCCACATGCTTCTAGGAGTCAAGGCGAGGGTAAGTTGTCAAACATAGTAAGTAACAAAGGCAGTTTTGAACTGGGTAGACCTGTTACAGCTACCATTGTTTTGTCTAGAACATAAACAGAATCAACTATAATACATTTCTATTTTTTCTAATTTTAATATTTTTCATTGGGTATTCAGTATACATGACACAGTATTATATAGGAATATTTTTCATACAAGCATACATTGTATGTTGACCCTACTCCTCCCAATTGCTCTGAATTTCCCTTTAATCAACCGAGTCTCCTGACTTCTACTTTCATATATATATGAATATATATAGTGTTATATATCTGTATAAAAATTGAGAAATACCATGAAATTTACTTAAGGCTGGCTTAATTCACTTAATATGAGAATGTCCAACTGTTTTCCTATTTTTTCTGTGAGTGATAAAACATCATTCTTCATTGATACACACACACATCACATTTTCTTTATCTGTTCTTTTTTTTGGACCCCTAGGTTGGTTATATAACTTAGCTATTGTGAATAGTGCTGCAATAATCAATGTGCAGGTATCTCTGTGATATGTTGAACTGTAGTCCTTTGGGTAAATATCCAGGAGTGGTATAACTGGGTCATATGGATAATAGCTTTTATTTCTTAAGAAAACTCCACACTGATTTCATAGTAGCTGGAATTGTTTACTTGACACAAGCTAGAGTTATCTGAAGGGAGAGAACCTCAGTTGAGAAAATGTCTCCATAAGATCCAGCTGTGAGGCATTTTCTTAATTAGTGAATGGTGGAGGAGGGCCCAGTCCATTGTGGGTGGGACCATCTCTGGGCTGGTGGCCCAGCAATCTAGAAGAAAGCAGGCTGAGAAAGCCATGGGAAGCAAGTCAGTAAGCAGCCCTCTTCCAGGGCCTCTACATCAACTCCTGCATCTAGATTCTTGCCCTGCTTGAATTCCTACCTGACTTCCTTAGGTGATGTACAGCATAAATAACGCCCCCCCTTTTTTTTAACCCATCTTACTTTTTGGTCATGGTGTTCCACTGCAGCGATGGGAACCTTAACTAAGACATTTATATTCTAACCAGCTAAGTAAGGATTCCTTTTTGTCCACATCCTCATCAGCATTTGTTGTTTTGTGTTTTCTTTCTTTTTTCTTTTTCTTTTTCTTTTTTTTAATTATTATGTGTTTTAAATTTTATACATCAGCCATGGGTTCCCCTGTCCTCCCCCCCTCCTGCCCCCACCCCCAACTTCCCCCTAACCCCTCCCCTACATTCCCATGTCCTCCAGGATCAAGGCACCCCTGGGGATTCATTTAAACATGGTGGATTCAGTACAGGCAGGTCCTGTCACCTCCTTCCAGACTGAGCAAAGTGTCCCTGTGTAAGCCCAAGGTTTCAAACAGCCAGCTCATGCACTAAAGACAGATCCTGGTCCCACAGACTGGGTGCCTCCCAAGCAGATCAAGGTATTCAATGGTCTCACTCATCCAGAGGGCCTGATCCAGCTGGGGGCTCCACAGCCTTTGGTTCATAATTCATGTGCTTCCATTCGTTTGGCTATTTGTCCCTGTGCTTTTTGCAATCTTGGATTCAACAATTCACACTCTTGCAGACCCTCCTCTTTCTCGACAGTTGGACACCTGGAGCTCCACCTGGGGCCTGGCTGAGGATCTCTGCATCCACTTCCATCAGTTATTGGACGAGAGTTCCAGCACAACAGTTAGGGTGTTTAGCCATCTGATCACCGGACTAGGTCAGATCAGGCTTTCTCTCAACCATTGCCAGCAGTCTACAGAGGATGTATCATTGTGGATTTTTGGGGACCTCTCGAGCACTCTGCCTATTCCTGTTCTCATGTGGTCTTCATTTATCATGGTCTGTTATTCCTCATTCTCCCTTTCTGTTCTTGATCCAGCTGGGATCTCCTGCTCCCCTAAGCTTTCTTTCCCTCAAATCTTGCCCTTCATTACTCCCACTGTCATCCAGGTTGTTCATATAGATCTCATCCATTTCTCTGTCATTGGGTGATCCTTGGGTTTTTCCTAGGGTCCCATTTTGTAGGTAGTCTCCCTGGAGTTGTGTAGCAGTCTAGTCATCTTTGTTTTACATCTAGTATCCTCCTATGAGTGAGTACATATCGTTTTGTCCTACTGAGTCTGGGTTACCTCACTCAGGATGATTTTTTCTAGATCTATCCATTTGCCTGCAAACCTCATGATGTCATTGTTTTTCTCTGCTGAGTAGTACTCCATTGTGTATATGTACCATATTTTCTTTATCCATTCTTCAGTTGAAGGGCATCTAGGTTGTGTTCAGGTTCTGGCTATTACAAACAAAGCTGATATGAACATAGTTGAGCAAATGCCCTTGTGGTATGATTGAGCATTCCTTGTGTATATGCGCAAGAGGGGTATAGCTGGGTCTTGGGGGAGATGGATTCCCAATTTTCTAAGGAAGAGCCATATTGATTTCCAAAGTGGCTGTACAAGCTTGCATTCCCACCAGCAGTGGAGGAGAGCACCCCTTGCTCCACATCCTCTCCAGCATAAGCTGCCTTCTGTGCTTTTGATCTTAGCCATTATGACAGGTGTAAGGTGGTATCTCAGAGTTGTTTTGATTTGCATTTTCCAGATAATTAGGGATGTTGGGCAATTCCTTAAATGTCTTTCAGCCATTTGAACTTGCTCTGTTGAGAATTCTCTGTTTAATTCTATAGCCCATTTCTTAATTGGACTGTTGGGCATTTTGAGGTCTAATTTCTTGAGTTCTTTATATATTCTGGATATCAGCCCTCTGTCAGATGTGGGGTTGGTGAAGACCTTTTCCCATTCTGTAGGCTGTCGCTTTGTCTTGTTGACTGTGTCCTTTGCTCTACAAAAGCTTCTCAGTTTCAACAGGTCCCATTGATTGATTGTTTCTCTCAGTGTCTGTGCTACTGGTGTTATATTTAGAAAGTGATCTACAGTGCCAATGGCTCAGCTGTTAAAGGTTAGGCTCACAACCAAAAATATAAGTGTTTTGTGTTTTCTTAACAACTGATATTCTGAGTAGAATGAGATAGAACCTCAATGTTAGTTTTCAAGATAGTGACATAGTTTTCTGTGTTTATTAGCATTTATATTACAGTTTTTGAGAACTGTTCATTAGCTCCCTTACTAATTGTGTTGATTAACTTCTTTTTTTTCTTAGTTTTCTGAGTTCTATGAATATTGAGATACCAATCATCTATCAGGGGTATAACAAGCAAAGACAGACTGACCTTCTATAAGCTTTTCTTCACTTGTCTATTTTCTCTATGATGCAGAAGCTTTTTAATTTCATGAGGTCCTGTGGTAGTTTGAATATAGTTGACCCCCATAAGCTCACAGGGAGTGGCACTGTTATGATGTGTGACTTTGTTGGAGTAGGTATGGCCTTGTTGGAAGAAGTGTGCTATTATGGGGGTGGCCTTTGAGGTTTCCTATGCTCAAGATGCTGCCCAGAGTCTGAGAACACTTTCTGTTGCCTTCTGATCAAGATGTAGCCAGTACCATGTCTGCCTTATGCAGCCATGCTCCCTGCCATAATGATATTGGACTGAACCTCTGAACTGTAAGGCACCACTTGAATTAAATGTTTTCATTTATAAGAGTTGCTGTGGTCATGGTGTCTCTTCGCAGCAATAGAAACCCTAACTATGATAGGTCTCCCTTGCCAGTTGTTGGCATTATTTCCAGAGCAACCAGGGTACTATTTAGAAAGCCTTTGTTGTCCCCTATCTTGAAATGTTTTTCCTTCTTTTTCTATAACAGTTTCAATTTCAGGCCTTGTATTAAGAACATTGATCCATCTGGAGTTGTACAGGGCACAAGAGGGATCTAGTTGGGTTCATTATTCTTCATGCTGATGTCTAATTTTTCCAGAGCCAGTTTTAGAGATGCTGTCTTTTCTCCAGTGTATATTCTCTACACCTTTGAAATAGTCAGATGGCTGTAGCTGCATAAGTTTATATGGGCCCTCTAGTTACATCCAATGATCTTTGTGTCTGTGTTTGTGTTAGTGCCATCTTGTTTTTGTTATTATGGCTTGATAGTAAAAATTTGATGTTAAGTGTGGTGATATCATTATTCTTTTTATTGGGATTGTTTTGACTATTTGTGGCATATTGTTCATGTCAAATTAAGATTTTTGTTTGTTTTTGTGGAGATTGGCACTATAATTTTGAAAGAATTGAATTGAACTGATAGATCTTTTTGATTATGGCAGTATAACTATTTTCAGAATATAAATTCTTCATATCCATGAGCATGGGGAATTTTTCCTTTTTTCCCAATGTTTTAAAGTTTTCATGGAGAAGATCTTTTACTTCTTAGTTAGGTTTTTGTAAAGGAATGTTCTTTTTAGCCTTTCTCCTCAGATTTTTTTCTCAGTGTCTTTGTCATTGTTTATAGAAAAGCCGTGATTTTGTGTTAATTTTCTGCCTTGCTATGTTTCTAAAAGTGCTGGACAGGTCCAAGAGTTTTCTGGTGGCATCTTTAAGCTCTTCTCTGTATAAAATTGTATCATTTACAGAGAAGGATATTTTGAGTTTTCTTTTCTATTTGTATCCTTTTTATTTGATTATCTTGTCATATTACTTGAGCTAAAACTTCAAGGACCATATTGAGTCAGAGTGGGGGAATAGAAGAGCCTTGGTTGAGTTGAGCATTGGTATAGGTATATGGCTATACTTGTCATTTGCAGTCTTAATTATATGTAATATATACTTTCTACTCCTAGTTTCTTTAGGGCTTTTATTAAGAAGAGATGGTAGGTTTGTCAAAAGCCTATTTTCAATCTTTTGAGATGATCACATGATTTCTTTCCTTCAGTCAGCTTATGTAATATATAACACTTATTCACTTATGTATGTGAAGCATTCCGGAATCCCTAGGATGAAAAGTGAATAATCTTCTTGGTATGTTCTTGAACTCAGCTTGCATATATTTTATTTGAGAGTATCTATGTTCATCAAGGATATTGGTCTGTAACTTTATTTTTGTTGGGTTTTTGTCTGAAATTTTTGTCAAGGTAACTTGACTTCATAAAAATAGCTGAGTGTTGTTCTTATTGGTGTTAATTTTTCTTTAATGGCCTTGTAGAGTACACTAGTTAATCTGTTTTGGCCTGGACAGTTCTTTGTTGGGGGATACATTTTTATTACTTACAATCTCTTTACTTCTTACAGACATGTTTAAATTGTTGATATTAGCTGGGCAGTGGTGGTGCATGCCTTTAATCCCAGTACTTGGAAGGCAGAGCCAGGCAGATCTCTGTGAGTTCAAGGCCAGCCTGGTCTGCAGATTGAGATCCAAGACAGGAACCAAAACTACATGGAGAAACCCTGTCTTGAAACTCTCCCCCGCCAAAAAAAAAATGTTGATATTGTCTTGGTTTAATTTGAATAAATAATATGTATGTATAAACTAAACCATTTCTTTTGCAAGTAGTCATATTTATTTTATGAAAGTGAGTGCACCCATGTTTGGGGAACATATGTTTAAAATTCTAAGATTCTTTTGATGATTTTTTTCCCTTAATTAGTATAAAGTGACTTTTAAAAAATTCTGTTCTAATTTTGGTTTGAAGTCTATCTTGTCAGGTATTATACTGGTGACACTGGATTATTTCCTACTCATACTTGCTTGGATACTGTGGTGGTAAGAAAAAAAAAATGTTCACTAAAGGGAGTGGAACTATTAGGAAGAGTGGCCTTGCTGGAGTATGCATGGTCTTATTGGAGGTAGTGTGGCACTGGATGCAGGCTTTGGGGTGAGACAGACCTCTTCGTGTTGCCTATGAGCACAGATGTAGGACTCTCACCTACTTCTACAGCACCATGTCTGCCTGCATGCCTCCATGTCCCACCATGATGATACTGGACTAAACCTCTGAAATGTAAGCACATAAGAGTTGTTGTGGTCATGGTGTCTCTTCCCAGCAATAGAAACCCTAAGACAAATACTTCTTTCCCATCACTTAATCAAAAAATTGCATCTGCCTTTGATGGTGAATTGCCGTTTTGGATACTATAAATAGATGAGTTTCACTTTTAAATGCAATATATTAGTCTTTCTTCCTTCTTTCCTTCTTCCTTCATTCCCTTCCTTCCTTCCTTCCTTCCTTCCTTCCTTCCTTCCTTCCTTCCTTCTCTTCTTCATTCTTTTTTTCTGTGTGATAATGTATATGTGTGGTACATGCATGAAAGTGTTTAGGTATATAAGCCATACACATATACATGGAGGCCAGACCACAACATCTGATGTCTTCTTCTTTTGCTCCCTGTCTTATTGACTTGAGACAGAATCTCTCATGAACTGGAAGGTCACCATGTGTACTAGGCTGGCTATTGAACTTGTGGGATTTGCCCATATTTGACCTACCCCCTACCCTCTGCCCAACACTGGTGTTACAAAATATGTATCCATGCACAACTATTTACATCAATGCTGGGGAGAGAGGTAAGATCTACTTTTAGCCCTTTACATTTGGTATCTATTGTTCCAGCTATTGCTAGGTTGGCTTATTTCTGAGTCTTTCTTCTGTTTCCCTCCATTAGTCTAGAAAGGATGTTTTGGTTACTATATATATGGCTGTCATATTGCTTGAAGGGGTCATACCTCCAGCTTTGTTTTTCTTTTCTTCTCAGAATTACCTTGGATATTCTAACTCTTGTGTTTTCACATAAAATTTAAGATTGCTTTTTCTCATTCTATGAAGATTGTCAATGTAGTTTAGATGGGAGTTGTGTGACTATCTGTCCTTTTCAATAATACAATCATTTTAAAACATTACTTCTACCAATACATGCACATTCAATGTGTTGTGTTGTCCAAGCAGGCCTCAAAATTGGAGTATTCCTCTGTAGTGCTGGAATTACAAGTATGTGCTATCATGATCATTTTAATGTGCAGACAGATTTGGTTTGTAAGATTTTTTCAGTGTGTGTGTGTGTGTGTGTGTGTGTGTGTGTGTGTGTGCATCTGCCTTGTGTGTACAGGTACTCACTGAGGCCAGAAGAGGAGGGTGGGTCCTCTGGAGCTGTATTTATAGGTAGTTATGAGTTGCCTTATATGGATACTGGGAACGAAACTTGGATTCTCTGGAATACACCAGGCACTTTAAACTTGCTACTTTTACATATACTTCTGTGTATTCAGTGATCGTTATGTCATGGTATTCAGCCTGTGTTTTAGACTTAAGCAGGCCTGAATTTGCAGTTTTCCCTCATCATTTGCAGACAAGTTGGGCAAATTCCTTAGCCAGTACAAGCTTTAGTTTCATCTCCCCAAAGGTGGAAAAAATTTAATATGCTACAATGATGGGTGTGTGGAGGTTAAAAGGTACATGCAAATCATTTCACACAGAGCCTGAAATTTTGCATCAGCTTAAAAACTATAATTCTTAATTCTTAGTAGTATTATCCGAGCTGTGAAAACTGAAGAGCTTAACAAGGCTTTCATGGAAATCGACCCCCTTTTCACTTGGAAGTAGTTAATGAGATTTCCAGGAACCTGTGGGAGAAGAGGGATTTCAGTGTCAGGGAGGGGACCTGTAGATGGATTTTAAGTCTGATAATGGCATGGTCAGGCTTGCATTTCACGTGTATTACTCTGTTGGCAATTGCAGAATGAATCAGAAGGTTAGAAATTTGAAGAGATTAGAGCCCCGGGCTAATTAGCTAGCATGATAAAAGACAGCAGGAGCTTAGACCGGACCAGAGGGACTGTGGATGGAGAGAGGGGAGCTGCTTGTGTTGCTCCTCTATACTTTCTCCTTCTGTGCCTCTTTCTTTGAGAGTGGTGTTCCATGACAGCTGGGATGTTTTAATGGGACACAGTGCTTCTTCATCTATAGTGCTTTGTGATGTCCTGACAAAAGACGTGGATGACTTAATATCCTCAGTTCCCAATTTCAAGGCTTTATTAATATGAGAATTTCAAGTGCCAAACCAGGAACCATAGAGAAAAAGTCTTGGGGAAGGAAATTTTCTCCAGTTTTTTATTTTTATTTTTTTGCTCAAGTAAGTTATGGAATAATTCTGTTCACAGTTGACATTGGTACCCAATTTCATCTGATAGCCTGGTTTTTTTTTATACAATATTGTAACATGTTGCCCAATTTATAAGTTGAAATTCTTGTATTACAGCAATATTAGTGTTACTACAGAGGTTATTCGATATTTTTGTTTGTCCCTACTTTTGATATTTTTACTGGAGTGATGCAATATCAAAGGGGAAGCTTAAAGATATTCTATTTAAAAAACAAGGATAGAATTCAATGAAAGGCATATTCTTCCATCTCACTGCAGTGCAGGAGAGGAGGCAGCATGGCGAGTCACAAGCCTGGAATCATTAAATCAAGCCCCCTTTTTTGGTTCAGTTTTCTGAAGTGGTGTCTGTAGGACCTTCTGATGGAGGGAACCAGTAGTTGTGAGATGGTGAGTATACTGGAGACGAGATAAGGAAGAACAAACAGACACTGGGGAGGAAGAGAATAACATCTTCCTTGTCATCTCCTCAGGAAGTGCTTATGGCCATGAAGAAACATATTCTTCACAGTGTGTAGGTCATTTAAACTTACAGAACAATCATTTAACAGATATGTACTGGATCTGGATACCAACTGTGTGTTCATCACATTGTAACTAATGATGAACAGGCAGAGAGATGGAAACAGACAAGCCTCTGAGAGGAAAAGTAAATAAAAATGCACAAAAATCACACTGATAGACATGACTCTCTACAGACCAATGTCGAGTTTTACATATCTATACACTTAGTAAATACTAGTACATACTTTGTTGGCAAGTATTATAAGACCTGTAATGCTGCTATGTAATAAATGCTATGTGACAGAAAGTAAATATGTAGTGAAAGATACTTTCCTGTAAGCACCACAAAAGGCCTGAAGTTTTGATAACTGCTTTAAAAAATACAATGTGCTATGAAAATGTAAACATTTCACCATTTGCAGGATTGTACAGATGATACTGGATTCAATTTCAGGGCTTTATATTTGAGATCTTGGCTTTGGAATGGTACTGCCCCCCAGGACCTAGTACCTCAGTCTTTATCTTAATGGTCTTGAAGAGCCCACAACATTGATTTTGGACAAGAGGGTAAGGATAACCCTTAGCTGGAGGATATCTTGATATGAAAGCTTTGTCTTGGGGACTGTTTTCTAAGAAGATAGCTTATTAGCACAATTAATAAACAGTAAGGTTATCTTTTCAAAATTCTCATGAATGTAATATCTGCATACTTTTTTATAACATGAAAATCTGGGCAAAATAGCAACTAGAAATAACCTATACTTAAAATGAAACCAAAGGATAGAGACATTTTGGGAGGCAAATGGTTGTAGTAACAGAACAAGAATTCTAGGTATTTGAGTTAAATCAGTTTACATGTACCATAGTTTCTAATTCTTCTAGAAAAAGGACTTATTGAGTTTCAAGGATATTGACAAGCTGCTTGAATTCTTGCATTTTTAAAAATTTTCTTTTTTTTGAGATTATCATTTCATCATTTCTTATTTATCTTTCCTTCATCCAAAATCTCCCATATGCCCCTCTTTAATCTCATACAAATTCATGGCTTCTCTTTTCATTAGTTGTTGTTTTACACACACACACACACACACACACACACACACACACACACACACACACTTATTCCTAAATACATAAATACAACTTGCTCTGTCTTCATAATGTTACTTGTATGCGTGTTTTCAGAGCTGACCATTTGCTATTGGATAACCAATGATGTGTTTTTTCCCCTGAGAAGACTATTCTTCTCACCCTGTGCATGCCATGGTTGCCTGTAGATCTTTGTGTAGGGTTGAGACTTAGTGGTTTTTCTTCTACACACTTTATCATATATCTATTGTTGTCCTTGTTCAGCATAGTCATGTTGGTGAGACTTCATGGGTATAGTATCTGACAGTCCTAGGAAACACAGTCTCACAACTGTGGTGGTATTATATTCCCCCAAATATTGTGTACCCTAATAAATTTATCTGTGGTCAGAGAACAGACAGCCACTAGATACAGAGGCTAGAAAATGGTGGCACTCACACCTTTAATCCTAGCATTCTAGAGACAGAAAACCCTCTGGATCTCTGTGAGTTCAAGAACACTGGAAACAGGCAGGCATGGTAAAACACACCTTTAATCCCAAGAAGTGAGCCTTTAATCCCAGGGAGTGATGGTCGAAAACAGAAAGGTATATAAGGTGTGAGGACCAGAAACTAGAAGCATTTTGGCTGGTTAAGCTTTTAGGTTTTGGAGCAGCAGTTCAGCTGAGATTCATTCTGGATGAGGACTGAGACGCTTCCAGTCTGAGGAAACCAGATCAGCTGAGGAACTGGCAAGGTGAGGTGGCTGTGGCTTGTTCTGCTTCTCTAATCTTCCAGCATTCACCCAATAACTAGCCTCAGGTTTGATTTTATTAATAAGAACTTTTAAGATTCTGCTATAAACAACAACTCCCTGATCCTCTGGCTCTTACAGTCTTTCTATCCCCTCTTTTGCAATGATTTCTGAATCTTATGTGTGGGAGTCATAGATGGGTCTGTTGGGACTGGGCTCCACAACTCTGCCTTTTGAGTGATTGTGGGATTTGTTTGTTTTGTTTTTGTAATGGTCTCTGTCTGTTCTTGAATTCTTTTTTATCTTGGTTAGGCTAGCTTTTTCTTTTCTTTTCTTTTTTTTAAAAGAAGAGTTGGAGTAGAAAATGGCACTTAAAACCTTCATTTTTGTAGAAGCAAAAGGCAGCCAAGTGAGAAATAATCCAGAGTTTGAGGTAATGGCCATTAATGATGCAAATACAGACAGAATGAACTTGACAGTTTAAGTGTAGAAGTAGTCAAAGAAACCATGATTTAAGGAATATTTTGAGTAATTCAGCTTCCATATCATCTCAGAATCACTGATGGGAATCTCTAAATTGGGGGAGTCTGATAGTTTTAATTGTCAACTTGATACAGTCTAGAATCCATCTGAGAAGAGTCTTATGGGGGATTTCCTAGCTCATATTAGGCTTCGAGCATGTCTGAGGGGGATTGTCTTGATTGCTTTACTTAATGTGGAAAGACACAGTCTGAAAGTGGGTGGCACCATCGCCTGTTTTGGGCCTGTACTATGTAAGAGTAAGAAGAACTATCATGACTCAGCTACTTCACTCCTGGGCATCCACCCAGAGAACTCTACAGCACACCACAGAAATATTTGAGCCCTGTGTTTATTGCTGCTCTAGTCACTTTGGCAAAGAAATGGAACCAATGTAGTTGTCCAAAATCTGGTATGTGTATAAAATGGCATACTATACAGCTCCAAAGAAAAATGAATCAACAAAGTTCATAGGAAATTGAGTGTACTCTTAATATATTGTATTAAATGAGATTGACCAATCTCAGAAAAAAAGGTGCATGTTCTCCCCATATGCAGATTCTAGTTCATAATACATACAGATATATATGTGTAAACAAATCTACCAGTGGATACAGTATAACATGTAGAAAGGAGAATAAGCAAGGGCACACTGAATGAAGAGGAGAGATAGAGTGCAGGTGAAGGATGCAGGAGTCATGAAATAGAATAGAAAGCTAATTGCTTTTCTAGTGTTATCCATTTTGCAATTTTGTTTATTTACGGTTAAATGCATAATATTGGTAGTGAAAATGTAAGTTCTTAGCTATGGCTCCAGGCTTCAGAATATCTGTTCTAACGGTTCAGAAGTTCAATGAGATGTATGGACTTTGTTGTTCTGTTTGGGCAAGTGCTTGTTGGAGTGGCTATGTTAATCTAGCTGTGCAAGGCTTTTTTTTTTTTTTTTAAATTTCCAAGTTCTTTACTATAAATTACTTTTTAATAAAAATGAGCCTATGACTCAACAGAGTATGTGAACCAAAGAAAATAGAAGTTTCCCACTACAACATTTAGCCTCTGTGTGACTGGTCATGTGGTGGTTTGGATGAAAAACATCCCCCATAGGCTCTAGGTCCTCAGCTGGTGGTGCTGTTTCAGAAGTTATGGAACCATTAGGAGGTGGAGGCTTGCTGGAGGAAGCACATCAGTTGAGGGAGATCTTTGGGAGTGTATTGCATCACTCTACTTCCAGTTACTCTCTCTACTCTCTGAGTGTGGTTGAAGATGTGGTTTCCCCTTCTGGCCACCTACAACTGTACCTATTCCACCATTACGGACTCTCAGTCAGGAACCACAAACTAAAATAAACCCTCCCATTAGTTGCTTTCAGTGATGGTTTTTTTTTGTTTGTTTGTTTTGTTTGTTTGTTTGCTGTTTGTCAAAGAAGCAGGAAGTAACTAATATAGTTATTTAATCTCAATGTGTCTTTTTTTTTTTTTTTTTTTTTTTTTTGGTTTTGGTTTTCAAGACAGGGTTTCTCTGTGTAGCTTTGCACCTTTCCTGGAACTCACTTGGTAGCCCAGGCTGGCCTCGAACTCACAGAGATTTGCCTGGCTCTGCCTCCCAAGTGCTGGGATTAGAGGCGTGCGCCACCACCACCCGGCAATGTGTCTTTATTTCCAAAATTTATGATGCTAACAGTGTCTTCATTTCTCCAAAAGTGCCACATTGGGAAGCAATTTAGGATACTTGAGAGAAAACATTATTCAATGATAATATTGTAGAGGGCTTACAATGTGCCTGATACATTTTAAAGAACTTTTTGCATCATCTTTCATTTTATTCTTTTAAAGGACTTTATAAAATGAGATTCATCCCTTTCTCGATTTTACATGGGAGGAAATAAAATTTGAGAGACATGAAGCAATTTGCTCCAAGCCACACACCTTGTAAGTGATACCAGTGGGCCCTTTTCTGCAGTGCTATAACATCTCCTTGTGGCTTTGTAAAACACCACTCAAACATGAACCGCCTCATCAAGGGTGGTCGATGGAGAGTGTCTAAAGTTGGAGAAGTCAGCATTCTCAGATCATTTTTCTTCAAGTAGATTACAATGGATGCTATGGAAGGACCTACTCAGAGCGGCTTTAGGTGTCACTAGAGAGGACACAAAATCCAAGCTTGAAGTCTCACAGCTTCTCCATCTTCAGACTTGGTGCTCTACATCCAGACTATTAAGGCAAATTTGTGTCATCCTGATTTACAATTTAAAAGCTGCTTCAGCCTTACTACGCTTGGCTAAGCTGATTTAAGGCAGGCAAATGGCCCTCTCTCTGGTGCCAATGTGTTTGCTGAGTGTGGCAGCGGTGGATGACTTCTGAAATAGGACACATGCAGTGTGAGTGCGGCCACAGTTTCCTGCTTTCCTGAGCACTCACCTTTAATCTAGGGATATAAGAGAGTTGTACTGTTTGCTAAAGCACTAAACGGTTTGGTTTGCATTTGCTTTAACAAGGATGTTGCAGCGCCCCACTTTTGCTGCCCCAGCAGCATGTGCTGTTATGGCTAGGGTCCAGATGAGATGTAGAGCAGGAAGAACAGCAGCCCAGGGATTCCAGCCTGATCCCGGAAGCCAGGGATAACTGGTGATGGTCATGCAGCTCTCAGAGCCCTGAGTGCTTTCACCTGAGCATGCTGGCGCACAATGCAGAACAGCACTTCTAGACTCTAAAAGACAGAATCTATGTGGACATGGATGTATTCTTTTCTGAGACAACTGGGAGCTTTTGTATGAGTCTCAGTGAGGTTCGTGACCCTTGTTAAGTAAAAAAAACCAAAAACAAAAAAAAGTAACAGCTAGCAGTTTAGTCTAAAAATCCAGACTTAAAAATGAAATTGATTCCAATCCAACTAGAATAGATAACTGTTTTCAAAACCTCTTCACGAGCAAAGGCATGAAACACAAGGTTTTCAGACAACCCACTTATCCATGACAGACAAGATTTTCAGCCACTCACCCTCCACTTACCCATGAAACACACGGTTTTCTGACACTTACTCTCTCTTACCTACTGGAGATTCCTGAAGCATTTTCATTTATTTACTTTAGTTATAATCTCTATGGTGACAGCAGCTGAGTGGCCAGGGAAGAGCACTTAGGAGGACAGTCACTGTGTTGCTATGGAATTGTATAATTCCTGAACTAATCAATGTGGTTCCTCTGCTCTTTCCTCCTTAGTTTTACACTTTAACCCTTTCATCATTTTATTTTGTTGCTTTGCTGCTATCCTCTGTCCAGCCTTTTAATATCCTCCTTGCTCTGTGGAGATGGACCCAGAGCTTTGCTTAGTGTCCAGCTAGTGTCAGACAATTAATGAAGGTAGGAATCTCACCTTTGGTTCTCCTTCCATCCACGGCCAGGCACTGCACTGTGGAGTTCATCACCAGGCTCCAGTGGGCCTGGCTCCAGGGGACTCATTACAACTGTGGTAATTTAGGACAAGAACTAGCCACCTGAGGAAACAGGAGGCTAACTGAGGCATTATCCCTATCAGATTGGCCTCTGGGAAGTTTGTGAGATAGTTTCATGATTTGGGAGGGCTCTCAGCCACTGTGGTGGTACCTTTCCTTGGCATGTGCTTCTGATGTTGGGACATCCCTGCCAGAATTGCAGCTGGCAGGGAAACGACCCACGAAAAGATGAGAATGAAAACTTGGTAGAGCCCAACTTGGTCAGTCAGACTGGATCAAAACTTCTACAGTCTGACCCCATGGTTTGATTTTCTTGTGTTTAAGTAAAACTTTGAAGGAAAAGTCTCCACATGACAATTCTCATAACAAAGCTTCAGGGATAGCTAAATCAAAATTCCTTTGCAAAGCACTGTGACTTTTACAGTAAGAATGAGTTCTATTGACTGATAAACAAAGCTCAGGACCTAAAGAAAGGATTTGTAATAATCATGAGGATAGAGTCTACTTACTGATGGAGGATGCAAAGTACACGGGGCCTCTTTCATAAGAATGGGATCCATTCACTGAGAGATTAAGCTCAGGATAAGGACCTATACAATGCCCAGGATTTGGGGGATTCAGGAAAGTTGGGTCCTTAGAGTTGCAAAAAGACCACTGGGTTGTCAGACAACATTCATTCCAGCCTTCAGTGATAAGGTGTCATTTATTTCCTTCCCTTGAAGAAAATAAACCTGCATGTTTAACAAGCTGGGTTCCTCCAATGCTTCCTTTAAGCTGAGCCTCTGACTCTCATTTATGTAAGAAAACAGCCTGAGCAAGTCTGTAACCAGTGTCCCTCCATGGCCTCTGCCTCAGCTCCAGCCTCCAAGTTCCTTACATTTCTGCCTTGGCTTTCCTCAGTTAGTAACTATAAACTTTAAGTTAAATATAAGCCCTCTCTTCCACAAGTTGATTTTGGTGAGAAATACTACCATGGGAATCAGAACAGAGCTGCACATATTAATGTTGCTTTGATGGGTAGAGGGTACCATGAAGTTAAATCAGTAAACCAAGTGGAGACAGAATTTAATTTTCTCATAATTCCTCCACTCCCAAGAGCTGTGATTACACAGATTCTAAAAATTTCAGTATATATATAAAGTCCTTGGGGGATATTTCTCACTCATCTCCTTTATGCTCTGAAGGTATAACTGTCCTTACTCAGCCATAGTTTCAGTTTCCGTGGTTTCAGTGACCCAATGTCTGCTGGTGTCTGAAAACATCGAACTAAATTTTTCAGAAATAAACAATTCATCCATTTTGAGCTGTATCCTGTTCTGAGTAGCTTGATGAAATCCAAAGCCATCCTATTCTTTCCAGCTCAAGGCATGACTCATCCCTTTGTCCATCATAATCATACTGTTAATACCACCAATTGGTGTCTGGACTAGGAACTCAATTCCAGGCCAGGGCTTGTATTGAAGGAGCCTTACACAATAGTCCAGTGTTTTGTTAGGCTGTCTATGTCATTCTCCCCACATCATCTTATGTTATAGCATTTTAAGAAGGCAGAATAGCTTGGTTCTTAAATCTCACCCAGAGGCTCATATGATAAATGCTTTGTTGTCAGACTGTGGTGCTATGTGGATGGAGTAGGACCTTTTTGGAGATGAAATCCCGTGGAAGGAAGTTAGGCTATTGAGTGGCAAGCCCTTGAAGCAGACAGTGTGATGCTGCCCCCGCCCCCTGTACCTCTGCTTCCTGTATCTCATGAGATGACTGGATCTCCACCATGATATTCTTCTTTGTCATATGCCCAGAGATGACAGAGCTGGAAGATCATGGACTGAAATCTCTAAAGTTGAGGCAAAAACACACATTTCCTACTTGAAGATAATTTTTCTCACATATTTGTAATATTGATAGAAGGTAACTCAAACAATAAGAACAATAATACAATAGGAGAGAAAAAGAGTGTGAGAGAAAGTCATGGAGAAAAAAATCATACCCATGCTATTCTTTTATTACTAGTCATTTTGTTAGTCTCTTACCGTGCATGATATTTAATAGATATTACCGTGGCAAACACTGCATTCTAGGGATCATTACTACCAGTTGTTAAGGGCTTTTGAATGTATCCCTCATGGATAAAGTGGAGTATGTTAACTTCCTCAGGTTCACACAATTCTTAATGAGTCCAGGAAATGGCAATGAACATGGATGGTTTGTTCTAGTTCTTATTCTAACAATGTTTTTCCTGTTTGACTTTTCCTGTGCTCTCTTTCTATGCAATTGGAGAATATTTAAACATAAAACCTCTGGTAAGTAAGCACAATCTAAAGTGGATAAATCAGAACATGTCTGATACTATCGGACATCCTAACTCGGAGCTGGACATGAAGGCACATATCTGCGGTTCCAGCTCTCAGGGAGGGAGGATGGCTGAGGCAAGAGTTCTCCTTCTACTGCAAGTCCAGCCTGGGCTACAGAGTGAGTTCAGGCTGTCTTACAATACACAGCAAATTCTGCCACAAAAATCCACCATCAAAATAATCATTAAAAGTACTTGGATTTGTGGCTCATATTTTAATATATTTGAGGTTGGCTGGCCTATAAAGATGGAGATTGTGCCTAACATTAAAAAACTGAGGGACTTCTAGCAACAACTTAGGTATCTGGGCCTGTGTATTCCTTGCCTCAAACAGCAACCAGTTGCTAACTCAATACTATAAAATCGAAGCTAGAAGTCTCTAATTTGCCTCAAGGCTAACTCTCTGAACTTCTTCTCCTTTGTATCTATGTAGTAATAGATTAGTTAATGGAAAGCCAAACCGTGGAAAGCACTGTTACAAAGTGTAACCAAAGTTAATTAGATAAAAAATGTTCATGCTGTGACTGCAGAGTTTGGAAGGCAGAGAAGAACTTTAGTGTCTCTCTCTTTCCTCACATATGAAACAAAGTGACATTTTATTTTTTCTTTCTCTCTTTCTTTCTTTTGTTCTTTCTTTCTTTTCTTCCTTCCTTCTTTCTTTCTCTCTCTCCTTCCTTCCTTCCTTCTTTCTTTCTTTCTTCCTTCCTTTCTTTCTTTTTTTCCCCAAGACATGGTTTCTCTGTGTAGCTTTGCGCCTTTCCTAGAATTTGCTCTCTAGACCAGGCTGCCCTCGAATTCACAAAGATCCACCTGCCTCTGCCTCCTGAGTGCTGGGATGAAAGGCATTCGCCACCACCACCTGGTGCAAAGTGACAATTTTAGATGTATGTCTGTGTCATACGTGTCTGTGTCCTTGTGTATGCAGGCTTGTGTATCTGTGTGAAGGTGGGAGTCAGGTGGATATCAGCAATCATTTATTCACTGCCACCTTATTTTTTTCCTGTATATACAACAAAATAAAATATAACAAAACAAAACTATCACATTAGAGTTGAAAAAGGTAAACAACAGAAAGAAACAAGCCCAAGAGAAGGGACAAGAATCAAGAGCCCGCCTCTTGCACACTTGGGAATCTCACTGGATTCCCTGGAGGCCAAAGACGGAGGGATTGTGTTGAAACTGCTCCTGGTTTGTTTCCTTGCTTCTCATGTGAGTGGGAATTCCACATGAAGCCCTCACTCTGCACTTTCAAAATGTTCAGGAAGATGGAAGGGAGGTTATGTGTTTAACCTGCAGATGCTCAGCAGCTAGGGCCTCTCCAAGAGGCTTGGGATGCAATAAGGATGTCTGAATTTCTGCCTAAAACTATTCACTCTCCGGTCTTTTCAGAGTAAAGTTGGAAGCCCTTCTCCCTGACCTTAGTGAAGGGATATCTTTCTCGGGTGGTATATTACAAGCACATGGTATGCCATTTGCTTGGTGCTCTGATGTTCAGGGTCCCAATCAAAGAGCTCTCAGTAAGAATAAAAAATCCAAATGTGTCAATGTCTTAGAACCATGCTTGTTAGCTTTTCATTTTTAGGTCTGTAAAAGGACTTAAACAGAGACTCTGAGCCAATGGGGACATTCTATCTACAAAGCTACTTTTTCCAATGTGTAGGTATGTTATATATTTTTGTCACTATTTAAAATTGTACAAAAGCCAGTCTAATTATTTTACTACGTGCATTGTTAAACCTGAAAAAAAAATGGCAGGGAAGCTAGCCTAGTATCTCTGTGATCTTGGAAATGCTTATACATCTTGTAAAATAGTAAAGATATTTTATGGACATATTTTGAGTGTAGTAAGGTTTACAGATATAGCATAATATACTACCTTTGATTATGAGGTGAATTATAAAACATCTTATGCTCCATGAGTGTTGATGAAGTCCTATTCAGTGCACCTACAAATTAGGGGTTTGTTCCACTAGAAGCAGATGAAAGGCAAACATTTTAAAGTATATTTTCTCAAACATGATTGCTCATTTTAAAATCATACACACCAACCACTCAACTTCTTTGTTATTTAACCAATGGTTCCTGCTCATGCAAGGTTCAGTGTGTAGAGATGGATGGCAGCTGTTACTTGTCAGCCTTCCAGTGTAGGTTGCCAGCTGTCCCAGTCTTCTTGTCAATGTGCTGGTACTGTCCTAGATCCTTCTTACAATGTGAGAAGCCTCCTTTTTCTCAGAAAACTAAGAAGATGGGAGAGAAGTTATTATACAGTGTCCTCCAAACTAGGGGTTGAGCCAACAGTGTTCTTTACATTAAATGCACACAGATGGTCCTGTTATAGATGCTACATCTATTATATACATTCTCTCCTTTCCCCTGGTCACCAATGCCACTAGTCATCAGGTACAGATCATAGCAACTGTTTTAAACTGTGTGCTTTTAAGTGTATGGCAGGTATGTGTGTGTCAACATCTGTCTTTGACTTTACCTGTGGATTAAATTGGGCTTTGTATTGACATAGTGACATTTTAAAGTTCAAGACTGTAATATGCAAGGTTTGCTAAGTGTGCCATACTTTCTAAAAGTCAAAGAGAATGATTAAACCTTTTTCCTCTGGACCCCACTCACTCCTCAATCTAAGGACTGTGCTTGAGGGAAAGGTCTGCTAATCTGAGCAGTGAAGGAGCAGGGGGTTTCAGGAAGAGGAAGTATGGCAGCTTCCCACACAAACAAAGCAGAAAAAGGAAGGATGCTGGTTTGCCTTCACTGGTGATGTTGACCTTCAAGACATTTCAGCAAGAACCAGATGCAAGGCAATCGAACATGAGAGACTCATTAAACTAAGTAGGTATACAACTGATCAAAGCAGGGGGACCACTTTTTTTCCGTACATGATTGCTACAATGCAGAGATGTTAAATTGGATGATGTCTGACAATCAATCAATCTCAAGAGCTATCAGAAGATATGCGGTTACTCTATTCCACCATCGCTCCAGAGATGCAGGAACATGTGGGGCTATCTTTTTTCTGTACTTAATCAAAACATCTTTATTAGTCAGTGTGGATGAAATTAATAAACAATTGATGTTTGCCACAGAGAACAGTAGGAGGGAAGGCAAGACACCTTCCTCTGATGCACAGGACAGATAGACATCTTGTCATTGTGAGACTGAGAGTTACAAGTGAGTGGATAGGGATAAAAACTAGTAATGTGAGGAAAGGGAACACTGGCAGCCTTTGGAGTGAGGCAGTCTTTTTTTAAATTTAATTTAATTTTATGTATATCAGCCATGGGGTCCCCTGTCCTCCCTCCTCCCATCTCCCCTCCCCCTCCCCCATTCCCATCTCCTCCAGGGCCAAGACTCCCCTGGGGATTCAGCTCAACCTGGTAGATTCAGTCCAGGCAGGCCCAGTCCCCTCCTTCCAGGATGAGCAAAGTGTCCCTGTGTAAGCCCAAGGTTCCAAATAGCCAGCTCATGCACTAAGGACAGGTCCTGGTCCCACTGGCTGGGTGCCTCCCTAACAGTTCAGGCTATTCAATTATCTCACTTATCCAGAGGGCCTGCTCCAGCTGGGGGCTCCACAGCCTTTGGTTCATAATTCATGTGTTTCTATTAGTTTGGCTATTTGTCCCTGTGCTTTTTCCAATCTTGGTCTCAACAATTCACACTCTTACAGTGCCTCCTCTTTCTCAATAATTAGACTCCTGGAGCTCCACCTGGGGCCTGGCTGAGGATATCTGCATCCACTTCCATCAGTTATTGGATGAGAGTTATAGCATGCCAGTTAGAGTGTTTGGCCATCCAATCACCAGACTAGGTCAGTTCAAGCTTTCTCTTGACCACTGCCAGTAGTCTATAGGGGAGATACCATTTTGGATTTCTGGGAATCTCTCTAGCACTTTGCTTCTTCCTATTCTCATGTGGTCTTCATTTATCATGGTCTGTTATTCCTCGTTCTCCCTTTCTCTTCTTGATCCACCTGGGATCTCCTGCTCCCTTAAGCTCTCTTTCCCACAAAACTTGCCCTTCATTACCCCCAATCATGTCCAGGTTGTGTGTCATTGGGTGATCCCTGTGTCTTTCTTAGGGTCCTGTTTTCTAGGTAGCCTCCCTGGAGTTGTGAGTAGCAGTCTAGTCATCTTTGTTTTACATCTAGTATCCTCCTATGAGTGAGTACATACCATGTTTGTCTTTCTGAGTCTGGGTTACCTCACTCAGGATGATTTATTTTCTAGATCCATCCATTTGCCTGTAAACCTCATGATGTCATTGTTTTTCTCTGCTGAGTAGTACTCCATTGTGTATATGTACCACATTTTCTTTATCCATTCTTCAGTTGAAGGGCATCTAGGTTGTTTCCAGGTTCTGGCTGTTACAAACAATGCTGATATGAACATAGCTGAGCAAATGCCCTTGTGGTATGATTGAGCATTCCTTGGGTATATGCCCAAGAGTGGTATAGCTGGGTCTTGGGGGAGATGGATTCCCAATTTTCTAAGGAAGCGCCATACTGATTTCCAAAGTGGTTGTACAAGCTTGCATTCCCACCAGCAGTGGAGGAGAGTTCCTCTTGCTCCACATCCTCTCCAGCATAAGCTGCCTTCTGTGCTTTTGATCTTAGCCATTATGACAGAAGTAAGGTGGTATCTCAGAGTCTTTTTGATTTGCATTTCCCAGATAATTAGGGATGTTGGGCAATTCCTTAAATGTCTTTCAGCCATTTGAACTTGCTCTGTTGAGAATTCTCTGTTTAGTTCTATAGCCCATTTCTTAATTGAACTGTTGGGCATTTTGATATCTAATTTCTGGAGTTCTTTCTATATTCTGGATATCAGCCCTCTGTCAGATGAGGGGTTGGTGAAGACCTTTTTCCATTCTGTAGGCTGTTGCTTTGTCTTGTTGACTGTGTCCTTTGCCCTACAAAAGCTTCTCAGTTTCAAGAGGTCCCATTGATTAATTGTTTCTCTCAGGGTCTGTGCTACTGGTGTTATATTTAGGAAGTAATCTCCTATGCCAATGAATTCAAGACTACTTCCTACTTTCTCTTCTATCAGGTTCAGAGTAACTGGATTTATGTTGAGGTCTTTGATCCACTTGGACTTAAGTTTTGTGCACAGTGACAAATATGGATCTATTTGCAATCTTCTACATGTTGACATCCAATTATGCCAGGACCATTTGTTGAAGATGCTTTCTTTTTTTCCGTTGTTCAGTTTTGGCTTCTTTGTCAAAAATAATATGTTCATAGGTGTGCGGATTAATGTCAGGGTCTTCAATTTGATTCCATTGGTCCACATGTTAGTTTTTATGCCAGTACCAAGTTGTTTTTATTACTATATCTCTATAGAAGAGCTTGAGGTCAGGGATTGTGATGCCTCCAGAGGTTGTTTTATTGTATAGGATTATTTTGGCTATCCTGGGTTTTTGTTTTTCCATATGAAGTTGAGTATTATTCTTTCCAGATCTCTGAAGAATTGTGTTGGTATTTTGGTGGGGATTGTGTTGAATCTGTAGATTACTTTTGGTAAGATTGCCGTTTTTACTATGTTAATCCTTTCTATCCACAAACATGGCAGATCTTTCCATTTTCTGACATCTTCTTCAATTTCTTTTTTCAGGGACTTAAAGTTCTTGTCATATAGGTCCTTCACTTGCTTTGTTAGAGTTACCCCATGGTATTTTATATCATTTGTGGCTATTGTAAAGGGTGATGTATCTCTGATTTCTTTCTCAGCCTGTCTATTGTATATAGGTGGGCTACTGATTTTTTTTTAGTTGGTCGTGTATCCTGCTATGTTGCTGAAGGTTTATATTAGCTGTATCAGTTCCTTGGTTGAATTTTTGGGGTCACTCATGTATACTATCATATCATCTGCAAACAGGGAGAGCTTGACTTCTTCCTTTCCAATTTGTATCCCCTTAATCTCCTTATGTTGTCTTATTGCTCTGGCTAGAACTTCAAGTACTATATTGAATAAGTATGGGGAGAGGGGACAGCCTTGCCTTGTTCCTGATTTTAGTGGTATTGCTTTGAGTTTCTCTCCATTTAATTTGATGTTGGCTGTTGGCTTGCTGTAGATTGCCTTTATTATGTTTAGTTATGTTCCCTGTATTCCTGATCGCTCCAAGACCTTTATCATGAAGGGGTGTTGGATTTTGTCAAGTGCCTTTTCTGCATCTATTGAGATGATCATGTGTTTTTTTTTCCTTTGAGTTTGTTTATATGGTGTATTACATTGATGGACTTTCATATGTTGAACCACCCTTGCATCCCTGGTAGTCCAAATATTTATGCTTGTTCCATGGCTTTAAGTCACAAAAACATATTATGTATAATCAATCAATGAAGGCATTGTCAGTACTTTTGAGATAATATGAATAGACTCTAGTTTCCTCAGGACAGGATTTCCCAGCTGAAGTGGTTATGTATGTGGTTTTCTGTGCTGTGACACCCCAGGAATGAGGCTACTGACTGAGGACCACATATTTACAACAGGTTTTGAAAGTTTCCAAAACATAGATACTAACTTTTTTCTTTTAGATTATCTCTGCTAATAAGAGGTGATTCCTTGGAACTGTAATTTTCTGAAAAAAAAAAAAACTTATCTAAAGAAAAACAGAACAGATATGCCTAATAAATTAAATTAAAATATGAAACCAATTCAGAATAGCTGAGATACTATGAAAAATAAGTGTAAATAGGGTCCCTTAAAATTTTTAGTATGCAAATGGGCAAAGTCATTAAAAACAGAATGGAAGTCCCTGAAAACTTTAAAATAGAAGTATTTTACAATCCAACAATCTCAATACTAGATAAATATGCAAAGGAAATGAAATCTGTATGTTAAAGAGATACTTTCTGTCCATGTTTTTTGCAGCCTATGTATAATACCTAAAAAATATAAACAACATAAGAGTCCATTAACCAATGAATGGATAATGTAAGTGTGATAAATATGCACAATGTAATACTATTCATCCATAAAAAGATAAAGTATTGTAACTGGCCACAACATGGATGGAGCTAAATATCATTGTGCTGAGTGAAATAAGCCAAGCATGGTATAGGAATGTAAAATATAGATATGGTAGGATGAAAGGGTAGATTAATGCATCTACTTTTAAAGAGCAACAACTTGTTTAAAAATGTTTTACATTGCTATGGATTTTAGTTTACTGATATAAATTTAGATTAGATTTTCTTATACTATATACATATTTCTACTCTTGTTTAAGGTATTACGTTTATGTCAGTCATTTAAATTGTAAAGGATAATTAAGAAATACAGATTAATAATTATTTTATATGATAGTCAAACTTATAGTCATGTTAAGTTTTCTAGGTAAACATAGCTATAATTCAGTTAGGTAGGTAATCTTCAAACACTTCAAAGACCTACAAAATACAGCATTCAAAATGTTTTAAAAACTTACACTTTCCTGGACAATGAGACATGTCTGTTCCTGGCAGCACTGATTTACTTCAAAGAAAAAGATGGGCACTGAAGACACTCTATATGGAGTTTATCTTCTTCTTGGCAAAAATAGCCATTTGGGCAAGAAACTGTTCTTGCCAGGACTGCTTGACAAAATGTTGTATTGACTGGATATGGAGGGCACATAGGAAGGTGACCACTGAACTTTGCAAGACAAGATGGTGCTTCAGGTTCCTGCTTCACAGAAGAAACTGCCAGACATTCTACAGGACTGGTGTAGAAGTGACTGAGAGACTCTAGTCCTATGGGCTGAAGAAGGATGAGGATGCCCCAAAGTTGCAGAGGAACTTTGGATGATTGTCAGGAAGCTGTCTTTGTCAATCTTGATTTTTGGAAGTTGCATACAATGCTCTTCCTGTTTACTTAGATAATATTATGTCCTTGTGAGGTCTTTGATGTAGATGAAGACTAGATAGTTATAATTGTTTTGGTTATGATAAAATATAAATTAGATATGAAACTTTAGACTCACAAATATAGGATAGGTAGAATATTTTCTTTAATTTTGCCAATGCAAATAGACTAGATATTATAACTGTAATTCTTGCTTGATAACTGTTTTGTTATATGTAATTTTACTATGCTAAAGTTAAACTCTTCTTTTTTGATTAGACAGAAAAAGGGAGGTGGTGTGGGATGCTCTGTATGCTGTTAATGTGTTGCTCTGAGTGGTTGATAAATAAAAAACTGATTGGCCAGTAGCAAGGCAGGAAGTATAGATGGGATAAACAGACAAGGAGTGTTCTAGGAAGAGGAAGGCTGAATCAGGAGACGCCAGCCTGCTGTCCAGGGAGCAGTATGAAATGAAACACAGGTAAAGCCACAGAACACATGGCGACATATAGATTAACAGAAATGGGCTGAGTTTAAGTGTAAGAGCTAGTCAGTTGTAGGCCTGAGCTAATGGGTGAGCAGTTTTATTTAATATAAGCCTCTGTGTGTTTACTTGTGTCTGAGCGGCTACAGACTGGGCAGGACACAGGAAAACTCTCAGCTACAGAAGCATTTAGAGCAAAAACTACACAGTTAAATTAATTTGTGGAATCCAAACAGTGAATCTCCTAGCAGTTGAGAGTGGAGTGGTGACTACTAGAATGGTTAATGTGGGGGAGAGAGGAAAGGCTCTTCAATGGCTCCTAAATTACAGCTAATCAGGAGTAAAAGTTGCACAATAGGTAACAGATACATGAAAGATTTTGAACTTTTTTTTTCCAGAACAAAATGATAAATGTTTAAGGAGATAGATATATTAACTGAATTTGAACATTATACAATGTAAACACACATGGAAACAACACATGTCCCATAAATATGTACAACTTTAATAAGTTTAAATGTAAACACCTAAGGCCAACCAGAGAATATTCCGTCTACATAATTTAAATACTCAAGTTGATAAGGATTAAAATAGGTTCATTTTTAGCTGACAAAGTATTGTAAAAATACTGGGGTTTTTGCACACATAGTATTTAATGAATATTATTATAAGATACAACTAATTGACTTTACCTTCTAACTAATCTCAGAATTATTTGTATTTTCAAGAGTAAATGATATAGAACAATCTATAATTTCAATAAATACCTACTTGCTGTGGATGATTGATTGGTAAATAAAACACTGATTGGCCAGTAGCCAGACAAGAAGTATAGGCAGGACTAACAGAGAGGAGAATTAAGAGAACAGGAAGGCAGGAGGGGACACTGCCAGCGGCCGCCAGGATAAGGAAAATGTAAGGTACTAGTAAGCCATGAGCCACATGGCAAAGTATAGATTAATAAAAATGGGCTGAATATAAAAATAAAAGCTAATCAATGACAGGCCTGAACTAATGGCCAAACTGTTTAAATAATATAAGCATCTATATGTTTATTTTATAAGTGGACTGTTAGACTAACAGGGCTTGGCGAGGGCTGGAGAAAAGGTCTCCAGCTCCACCTACTCTTTTACTTCAGTATTAGAACAGTATCTGTATGTGTTATTATTTATTACATTGAGGTTTTTGTTTGCTTGATTTTCCAAAAAACTGGCTATTTCATCTTTAAGCCAGGCTGAGGTATCTCTCCCCATATTTCATCTTCAGATGCAGCTGAAGATTGGGTGCTGCCAGTAATTGGAATCATTCTTATTTTTTCCAGCCTGTTTTTGAGCTGGATTAAGTATTTCATGTTTTCACCTTTGACCATGATTCTGATGTGTTTCATCTCTTTGATATAGTTGTCATTTGGTTTTCTGTATCTTTGTGTGTGTGTGTGTGTGTGTGTGTGTGTGTGTGTGTGTGTGTGTATTTCTAAGTAGGCTAGAAGTCGTCTTTTGTATTACAGTGCCTTCTGTGACTACTGCTAAGGGGCTGGGGTCTGACCTGGGTGAATGGGACAAACTGTCATTAGACTTTCTTTTTTTCTTCTTTGCTGAAATCCAATCTAAATGAAACAAATACTATAGATCTCATTATGTATATCAACTTTAAAGCAGTGGTCTTTGTCCCAGGGCTCAGAATTCTTTGGGAGTATAAGGAATCCATTTTGGGACTGAATTAAAAATCAATAGACTGTCCCTAAATGTCAGAAGCAAACAAAGAAACTCCATAAAGAGCTTTAAGCCACAATTTCCAACTTATGTAAGTCTAGAATACTTACAGTATTGTTCTGGGGTGCAGTCTTCCACACATAGGCACACACAGAGGCATTAGGAAAGTTAATTGCTGGCTTAGGAGTCAACACAGAAGTCCCAGATTCATTAATATCACCATATGAAAATGCTGTTTGCATGTGCTTAATGCAGGCACAGCAGAATTTAAAAACATGTTGTAAGTTACTCATCATAACTAACAGTCCCAATTAAGTAGAAGTTTTTGACTAAAAAAAAAAATTAGTGTTGACAACCAAAGTGTAAACAAAAACAAGATTAATGATTTTTTTAAAAGATTTATTTTTAACTAGTGTATGTGTGTGTCTGTGTGGGGCACGTGTGCTCATGTGTAAAGATGCCATAATGACCAGAGATTTGTGGTGCTGGGAACTAAACTTAGGTCCTCTTCAAGAACAGTTACACACTCTTAACCACTAAGCCACTAAGCCGTCTGCCAGCCCATGAATTTAGCCATTAATAGATACGTGTCAAGTTCTATTGGCATATTTAACTAAATGTTGATAGTTGCTAATATATTTCATTATGTGAACTCAGTCTCATTCAACTTATGGACAGACTTTGATTTCAATTAAAGGATTCAAACATATTGTTGAAATAAGGGTTTCATTATGCTGTCTGGATTAGTCTCAATTTCCTGGGTTCTCTTAAATTTCTGGGACTATACACATGTCCATTGTGTGCAGCACATGCATATTGATTTCTGTCAAATGTTAGAAATTTAGGGAGAATATTCTTCTTAAAAAGGATAAAATTTAGCCGGGTGGTGGTGGCATGCACCTTTAATCCCAGCACTCAGGAGGCAGAGCCAGGTGGATTTCTGTGAGTTCAAGGCCAGCCTGGTCTACAGAGCAAGATCCAGAATAGGCACCAAAACTACACAGAGAATCCCTGTCTCAAAAAAAAAAAAAAGGATAAAACTTAAAATAAACTACAATCTATAAAATATTTGTGGAAGCTGCCACTCAATATAAGATTTTATTTTCTTTAAATATAATAAAAATTTAAAACAAGAGAATGACTGCGAACAATAAACAATTCCAATAGATACCTGTGTTATTCCTGTCATAGTAAAATAATTTTCAATGTGAATAATTAAAGTAGATTATTTTGGTGTTGTGTTGGGGCAGGCTGTCATGTAGCCCACACTGACTTCAAGCTCACTATGACCTTGAATTCATGGTGGTCCTACCTCCAAAGTACTCAGATGAAAGGTGTTTGCCACTGTGCTGGGCTTTAAAAATACATTTCTCTGAGTCACTGAGAGATTGCTCAGTGGGTAGAGGCACTGTCTCTGAGTTTGACCCAGGAACTCACATGGTGGAAGGGAGAAACAGCGGCTCTTACTTCTCCTCTCCACTGTGAGCTGTGGCATGAGGGAAGACTCTAACGTGAAAATGAATGTTGAAAGCATTACATTTCTCAGAACCTGCTTTGTAGCAGGCTGAACCAGAAGGATCATTTTGAACTCAAGTTCAGGACCAGTCTGGTCAGAGAATAAAGCCCTGTTTTGAAATAAATAAATACAAGTAAATAAATAAATAAACATAAAGAAGCGATTTTTCTTCTAGTGGTCCATTTTTCATTTTATGGTACTCAAGTCCCATATTCTTAAATATTGGTGTGTAAAAATATAGAATACAGAAAATTTGCTTCCAATGCAGTAATTTAAAAGGCTTCTGCAATATTTCTAGGTTATGTTTTAGGATTGTATATTGATTTGAAGATGAATTTCTCCATTTTATCTATTGTGTTCTTGGGCATTTAGCACAGGAAAGAAGAATGAGAAATACATTTGTTCAGAATGAGTTACATAAGATACACAGGTCAGCAGAAGTGAAGCAGGCAGGCAGGACATTCGGAATGGTACCAACTGTTGTCTGTGAAATAATCTATTACTTAACAAAGGGTTAAGCCTCACATTGATCTGGAAAGGACAGTGAACTGTGCATACTCTGCAGCCATCTCCTCTCTGTGTCTATGAACTGTGTGCAGTGCAGATCTGAGTTCTTCACAAGACACTTTTATGAAGAAGGAAACCCTACTGTCAGCTTCCTGCTACTGACTTGCAATTGTATCATATCAAGATTCAGGAAACTGATTTTCTTACCTTTTCACTTGATATGCTTTTAGTAGATCTAGTGAATACTAAGTAGTTAAAAATGGACTAGTAGTGTTTGAATGGTGTAAAAAGTACCCCAATTAGATGTGTATCTAGATATCATTAATCTGTTTATGAAATACAGCTTTGTCAGTTTGTTCATTCTGTTGTGTGTCCTTCCAAAGTTCCACACGTCTGTCTGTCTTAGGTTAGCATTTCTAAACAAGTTTTGATTTTTATATGCTTTTGAAATTTATGCCAATAGAATTGTATTGTATTTTTCTTTTATGATTAATTTTAGTTCAGTATTAAGTCACTGAGACTTGTATTTTGACATATATCGGTATAACTCATTTTTTCACTGCTATAGAGTTTATCAAGTAATAATACAAAGCTTGTAATTTACCCTTTAATTGATGAGCATGTGGATGGTGCCATAGTTCCAGTCTCCAAAAGGCCTGTACCGTGAAGGCTTCATCTCTATGGTGGGGACAGCAGGGCTGGTGGAACCTAAGAGATGTGGCCTAGTTGGGGGTCTTCAGGTCACTGGGAGATGCCCTCAAAGAGGATTGTGGGGTGTTTGTATCCTGTTCACTCCTGGTTTTGTTTCCTGGCCCTGAGATGGTAGAGTGAACTCTGCTCTTTCTGACCTTGCTGTGCTGCTTTACTGAGGGCCCAGACAGGGCCAGCCGATGATGGAACCGCCACAAGGGAGCCCAGCACACCCTTTTCCCTTTATAGATCAGCTCAGGCAGTTTGTAGTTCTGATGGAAAGTGTGCTAAAAACGGATTTTCTTCTTATTCCAAAAGTATCGCTGCAAATATTCTTTTCCTTTTGGTGTATTTGTCAACAATTTTTCCAGGAGGTTACTAGGGTAGGAGTGGGGTTATAAAGGGTAAGGTAGGTGGTGCATCTTTAATGTGATGGTATGATATCAAGCTTTCACTTGAAATCTGTCAATGCTAAAGCTACTGTTGATAATACCCATTGTCTTTGAATTTTCTACAGCACTGTGTGAAATGGGATGTTTAACTTTATTTTTTTGATGGGTGATGAGCTTCCTTTTTAGTGAATGGAAGTTAAATTCCATTGAAGGCTTTTTTTCTGCATCAATGAAACTAATACAGTATTGTTCTGCTGTAATCTATTTATCTGCTGAGTTTTATTAGTTAATCTATAACTATGGGAGAGACTGAGCTGATCATGAAATATTATACTTCCCACATAGTCACTGGGTTTGCGTGCCAATGCCTTACTTTGGAGCTTTGGTCATGGCTGTTCTTGTTCTTTGCTGCACTGTCTTTGTTGACTGGCCTTTGGTTTTCTGTTTCCGTGCTGAGTGACACTCAGGCCCAGGGGACGCAAACTGTCACCGAGTTGAGCTGTATCCCCAGTCCCCACTGTCAAGTTTTTGTATCAAGGCTCTACTAGTCTTTAAATGAATTTGGGTTTTAATACTTCTATATTGTTATTGTTATTATTATTATTATTATTATAACTGCAAAAGGAGAAAATAGTGTAACTTTGTAGAATTTGCTAGGTAGTATCATGATTGTATCCCCTTCATGGAATAAGTCTGGGATTCAGAGTCCCATTATCTAATTATTATAGAATTATTCAAAATTTCTGTGTTTTTTAACACATCAATTTCTAGAGTCTTGGAATTTTCTCCATTTCCCTCTAGTTTTAAATAAAGTTGTTAGCACATCCTATTATATATTTAATCTCAGTAGCTGAAATAACATATGCTTTATTTTTACATTTATGTATGCTCCCCTAACTAAAATTACCCAGAGTTTTGTCAAGATCATTAATTGAATATATTTTTGCTCTACTGATATTCTGGATTTTACTTTAATTTTCTGATTTATTCTCCTTTGCTTTTGTTTTCTTATTCTCACTAGTACTCTTCTTTTAACTAATTCAGTTATTTTTCTAATTACTCAACAGAATATTTAGCTTATTTTCTTCTCAGAATTACTTTTCAATAATGTGATCATGTTAATGCTACAGATTTTTGACCCCAACTTCTTAATTTGACCACATAAGTTTTGAAATGGAGTATTCTAAAACTTCCATCATGATATCTATGATGATTAACATTGACAATCAATTTGACAGGATCTAGAGTTAGTTATTGAAGAGACAAATGTCTGAAGGATTTTTGAGTACAGACTAATTGAGGTGAAAGAATCACCCTAAATGTGGGAGATGTCATTCTATGGCTGAGGTCCTACTCCATGAATGAGAAAATTGCTGAGCACTGACACTCACCCGCTTCCTGACTGTGGATTGAATGTGATCAGCTGCCTCACATTCCTACCACTGTGGTACACTGTACCCTGAAATTGGGAGTCAACATGATCCTTTCCTTTCTCAAATCTCATTTTTAGGAATTCCTTACAGCAACAAGTGAGTAACTAATAACATTTTTTTTGACAGATTTATGGTTATGATTTTTTGTTTGTTTGTTTGTTTTTTGAGACAGGGTTTCTCTGTGTAGCTTCGCGCCTTTCCTGGAACTCACTTGGTAGCCCAGGCTGGCCTCGAATTCACAGAGATCTGCCTGCCTCTGCCTCCCGAGTGCTGGGATTAAAGGCTCGTGACACCACCGCCCGACCAGGCTTGTGATTTTTAATGTTATAAGTGTATCATCAAAAGTAGTTTGGATATTAGAATATTTTGAATTTTGTTTGGATTGCTTGGCTGGCACAAGCTTCATTTTCAAGAATAAGTTGTATATCTGTCCTGAAAAGTATGGATTATTCTTTAGTTCTTGCTTATAATACTGTACAATGTAAGAAAAAAAATACAATCTAAAAGAAAAGGCTTAATTTTTCCAGTTGGAAATAAGTGAAGAAATTTTCTTCCTATCTCCTCCCCTCACCAAATTAATTTTATGAAACTTGCTAATTACAAATGAGTTTCTCACTTCTCAAGAGTAAGTGTACATTACCTTTGGAAGACTAGATTGGTCTTCAATCAGTCAGGGATGTATTTCTAAAGGAAAGGGATGGATACCGTCTTTGAAATACAGACATCCAGGAGGCAGCATCCTCTATCCAGGTATTGGTAGCAGGGCAGGAGCCTAATTTGAGGAACTCTTTGCTCCAACTTGCAAAACTGCCAATTACTTTAAAGGATATGAGGAGTTTGTTCTTTCCTTGGATCAGGTGAATTTCCATATCTTTACATTATCAATTTCTACTTGATCTGGTCAGTGTGGTGGTTTCAGTAAGAATGACTCCCATAAACTCATAAATTTGGATGCTTGGTCATTAAGGAGTGGCACTACCTAGCAGAGATTAGGAGGTGTGGCCTTTGTTGGAGTATTTGTGGTGTTGTTGGAGGAAGTGTGTCACTGGGGATGGGCTTTGGCGTTTCTTCCTGCTGCCTGTAGAACCAGATATAGAACTCTAAGCTACTGTTCTAGGACTATGTCTGCCTCTGTGCCACCATACAACCAGCCATGCTGTTAACGGACCAAACCTTTGAATCTGTAAACCAGCCCCATTTAAATGCTTTTCTTTTTAGGAGTTGCTGTGGTCATGGTGTCTCTTCACAGCAATAGAACATTGACTAAGACAATCACTGTATTTTAATATTGTAATTTTAATTAACATTGTTATTATTCTTGAAACAATACAGGATTAAACTATATTTACAGCATTTACATTGTATTAGATAGTATAAATAACATAGAGATGAGTTAAAGTGTATGAATGAGTACAAGGTACATGAAACGCTGTGCCAGTTGGCATGAGGGCTTGAGTATTCACGGACTTCAGTGTTTGCAAAGGTCTCCAGATGCTTCAATTTTTACCATATTTTACATGTTTTCTTAAATCTTCCTTTTTTTTTTTTTGCACTTTTACTTTCTTTTGAATCTATTGGCTTTCTTTCTGCTAGTATTGAAGTTATATACTCTAGAGTGTGCTGGCAGTCACTTTAATGATTTCAACATGTGTATTTAACAGAACTAAATCTAAAATTGAATATTTTTACATTAATCCAAAAATATAATTTGTGAAACACTTTAATACACATCACTCGTCTAACTCACAAAGTTTTGTTGTCTGGGTTTTATTTATTTTTCTATATTGTGCTCCTAAACATTTGTTGTATAGTGTAGACTTGCCCATGCTGAGGTTTTTGTGATTACTGTTATCCTTTCTGTACCTCTGTTTTATCAGGAAATGATTTACTTTCTGTCTGAGGGAGAGAAATTCTGTAAATGTTCCATAGTAAGGGGTTAGTGGCTGCATTAAATTATTATTTCTTTTTAGTTTGAGAGATAGTTATACTGACATATAATATAAATTGATAGCATTTTTATATGTATGAGACATATACTCTAAAGATAGTATTCTATCATGTGATACAAGTACATGAGGCATAATCTGGATATTCAGGATGGAGCAATTGGCAGGTTTTCCCAAATATAAAAGAACTCAGATAATACAAACCTGATAAGGCTCTATTAGGGAGAAAAAGGGTTTGTTCCTGAGCCAAACAATGAAATAAAATAAATGTAGGGGTGAACGTATCATGGAAAAATGACCAGGGCACAGTGACTTCAATGAAATACTGAGTTGAACACACTACAGTTAGAGCAGTGACCATGTGACACACTGAGCTAGTGCAGCTAAAAGTCTAAGAGATCAGAGGAATTAGGAGATAGTCAAGATTCTCTTTCAGAAAAATGGAAATTGACAAATATAGGAAAAATGATTATAAAAACTATAATAATGACAAATGGATTTTTTTGTATCTCATTCTTGCCTTTAACATTGGCAGGTTTCTTAAGAAATAAAGTTTATTGTGGCAAAGAAAAATTGATTTGTAATACAACTATTGTTTTCTGTTATGTCAGCTAAGTAAATTAAATTGAATGTTTTCTTAGAGTGTGCCTTGCTTACTGTCTTATTTTCACAAAAAAGCTCATTCTTTTTACTTTATCAACTAGGTTTTGTGTATGTGTGTTGAATGAAACTTGAGGGAAAGTCACTAAATAATAATTAAAAATAGTTATTTCCATATAATTAGATTTAGAGTTAATTTTAGCCTCACCATTTGTTTTCTCAGAATTATTTAAAAATTTAAATTATGAACAAGAGTCAATATATAAATGATGGATTGTTTTAAAGAAAATTAATGTGATGAAATGAGTATTCACATACTTTTATATTAAAAATTAAAGACAGAAGTTTTTTCTCTACAAGTTTTTGTTTTGTTTTATTGTTTTGCCCCACAGTGTCTACACAGAACAAATTTCCTGAGCTTTTAATGGGGTTACCTGGGCATTGCTTTTTCTTGTATCTAGCGTTTCAAGCACAGCTGTGATTGACAGGGTCATGGATTCATGCTCCTGTTCTCTGGGTTTGCCTTCTTCCTATAACTGCTATTGATGTCTACAGCCCTTGTGCCCACTACAGATGCTTCCCCTGCAATTCTTCCACTGACTTTTATTAACTCCTCCTGTAGCTCTTCCATCCTTTTTCAAGAAAGGTCTAGGAACCTCTGAAATCTGAATCTGAAATATCTTCACTTCTTGTCTGGGTTGAATCCATGGCTAAAGGAGATATGTTCTGCTGCTGTCTGTGCATTTTTGCATCATCTCTATAGTTTAAAAAAATGAATAAGTTAAACTTGAGATGTTATGAAGGTTCATGTTTTTAAGAACTTACAAATAAAATTATTCCTATAAACTTCTCAGCTGGCTGAACTGGAAAAAGAAATATAGATTTCAATGTCAAGGCCAATTTGGTTTGCTTCTATTTGTCTACTTTCCAAAGTTCAATAATTGGCAGGTGTTTTCATCTCCTGATTTTCATTATCTTACAACTATAAGGTGAAGATTATAATGGTTATGTCATAGTAATATTTTCTTGAGAATTCAGTGTGCTGATATGTGAAATGTATATCTTTATTTTTAGTTTTGAACTTATAAAATCTAAAGTTGAGTTCCTTGGCAAACTATTAATAAAAACTAAGTAGGTAATTTTTTATTTTTTAGATTCATTAATTTTTTTGCACAAGAGTATTTTGCCTTCATTTACGTATGTGCACCATGTGTATGCCTGGTTTCTTGAGAAGTCAGAAGAGGCCATCACATTGCCTGGAACTGGAGTTACAGATGGTTGTGAATTACCATATTGATTCTGGGAACTGAACCCAGGTCCTCCGCAAGAGCATTAATTATATGCTCTTAAGTACTGAGCCATCTCTCTAGCCCCTATGTAATTTATTTTATTCCTTAACTGTTTTGAACTTCTATTGCAATGTTGAATTTTTTTAGGTTTAGTCTAATAACCTACATTCTAATTGAAAATGAATATGTATGTGGATTTATGGTCAGTTATAATTCTCTTTTGTAGAAAGAAGAACCAAGACAAGGGAGACTATCCCTCTACTTCAATATTTTTCATGGTAAATTTCCCTTTTCTGTAGAAATCTCCACCAGTAACCTTATAAGTACATAGAGAGACAGTTTTTTATGATGGTTAAGAATAAAGAATTAAAATCAAATACATAAGTTTATATCTGTTTATACCTTTATGAGATGTGTTGCCCTGAGCAAATTACTGACCCTCTCTCTTGGATTCCCATCTGATGAATAATCAAACCGTTTCTTACAGATTTCTTGTGAAGATTAAATGAATTGGTTTTGTGAAGTATTTAGAATATATTATGAGATTATACCTGGAAGGAAAAGAGTGTATCTCCAAGAAAAGCCCACTATTATATTAGTTTGACATTAAAAATGATTAAAATTTTTGAAGTATATAAAATAAACATTAATTTTCATTAATTTATTGTTTGATAATTTGTTTTTTTTTGTTTTTTCAGAGCTGAGGACTGAACCCAGGGCCTTGCCTTGCTAGTCAAGCACTCTATCACTGAGCTAAATCCCCAACCCCTTGTTTGATAATTTTATATGAGCATATAATACATTCTAGTCACACTCATTCCTGTATTCTTCCCCATCCTCTTTGTGCTGTGAATGATTGATTGGTAAATAAAACACTGATTGGTCAGTAGCCAGGCAGGAAGTATAGGCGGGACTAAGAGAGAGGAGAATTGGGAGAAGAGGAAGGCAGGAGGGGACACTGCCAGCGGCCGCCAGGACAAGGAAGATGAGCCACGTGGCAAAGTATAGATTAATAGAAATGGGCTGACTATAAGAGGAAGAGCTAAACAATGGTAGGCCCAAGCTAATGGCCAAGCAGTTTAAATAATATAAGCGTCTGTGTGTATATTTTATAAGTGGGCTGTCAGAATAACAGGGCTTGGCAGGGGCTGGAGAGAGGGTCTCCAGCTACATCTTTGCACCCCTGCAAGTTTCCCTCCCCATTCATATCTTTTTGTTGCTTTTGTTTAAGTTTTGTGACCATATGTGTTTAGCCAAGGCCGCTGGTGTGGGCATAGATGTGAAGATATCCACTCAAACACAAGTAGCTACATCACTAGTGATAATGACTCCCTCTTCCCCAGCAATCCTTGACTACCATCCCTCATGAATTCCTCCTCTATCTATAACTCAGTGTTTACGGACTCTGTCATATACAGGCGTTGGCCTCCAGGTAGCTGTAGCTGTTGTGAGCTTATAAATGCCACTGCCGTATCATGTTCTCAAGACAGCATTTCTTGACCCTCCTCTCTGTTGTCTGGTTCTTACATTCTTTCAGTCCACTTTTCTACAATGTTCCTTGAGCCCTGGATGGGTGATATGAATGTTCCATTTAAGGCTAAGCACACAATCATCACTTGTTTCAGGTACCTTCACTAACCATGATTCTTTGCATTAATCAGTGTTTAGTGCAAAGAGTAACTTTTTTGATCAAGGCCTAGGATAGTACTAGAAAGTGGGTATAAAGCATAAATATTTAGAAGGCAACTGAACAGTAAAAGTCCATTTAGTTAAAAAAAAAAAAAAAAGAGTAGTAGGTTCACATCTAGTGCCTATGACTTCCCTAGTCATGGGCCTTTGACCAAGTCCACAGCATGAACTTCCTCCTATGGAATGGGCTTTAGAATCAATGGGAAATTATTTCTTTGCTCCAAAAACAGTTATGCCACTGTTACACCAGTAAGAACCTTTTGCCTGGCCAGCTGGTGTTGTGAAAGGTCCAAAGGTGAGAAAGACGGTTATGAACTTCTCTCGTTCAGCTTCTGGCACCGTGAAGGTCAGCCAGCAGAAGGGAAGCTGCTGTTGCTCATGCTCTTCCAGCATGGTTTCTCTGTGCTCCACAACCAAGGTGTGCAACCTTCAGCAATCTGCCCTTACTCTCCAGTTTGGGTGGGCAACCAAATGTAATCAAGTTTTATTTATTCATTTATATTTTGTTTTGTAGTCTCTTCACATTTACTGAAGCCCCTTGTGTTTATAGTCACAGATTTGTGCTGCTCTCAACTTTGGTTAGAGAAGCTTATTATTACAGTGGATAGTGACTAATACAGAGATTTGGAACTATTTAACACGCTGAGAATAAGGCAGTGTGAGGGCTGAGCTCACACTGTGAGGGAACTTATGTATCACCTTATCTGGAGGATAAGGAGGGGTACAGTGTAATGCTGTACTCTATACATGACGTGCTATTGTACACAGGAGCTCACAGCAGCTGTGCTTACTGGCATAAGATATGCATATTATGAATATTGTTGAAGAAAGCTTCCTGTAGGCTTTCATCATTCTTCGCAATTACAAAGCATCCACAGAGTAAAAGGCACTGAAGTGAAGGATGGTTTTATTGTTATGATTATTCAGCCTGCAAAAGAGAATTGTATGTGACCAGAACTACGCATTCCTCTCTAATATGAACATTCCTCCTCCATAACGCTTAAGTGTCTGATGGAAGAGAAAGATCATTGATAACCCCTATGGGCATGCAGAGGAATTCATCTGCAAAAGTCTATGTGAATCCATGCTCATTGCTTCACTATTCATAATAGTCAAGATATAGAACCAGTCTAGATTTCCATCAGCAGCTGAATGGATAAAGAATGAAATTTTATTCAGCTATAAAGAAGAATGAGATAATGACGCTTGCAGAAAAATGGTTAGAGCTAGAGCTTGTTATGTCAAGTGAAATAAGCCAGACTTATGAAGACATATACCACATTTTTCCATGTGTGGAATTTAAACATTTATGCGTGCAGACACACACACACACACACACACACACACACACACACACACACGAGAGAGAGAGAGAGAGAGAGAGAGAGAGAGAGAGAGAGAGAGAGAGAGAGAGAGAGAAGTAGAGGAGGACAATTAGGCAGAAGGACGATGTCTAACAAATGTTCACTGTATACTTTGGGCTTCAGAAGGAACCATCTGTTGTTGAGATTACAATGGAAGGGGAAGATAAGACAACACATGAAAAGATACACTGCTGTGACAAAGTCTAGGCCTATATTCAGTTTTCTGATTTCTTTTCTGTGAAAGTTCAGGGGACATGTCATTTGTTTCTAGGAGATAGTACAAGACTACCTGAACAAATATGTAAACTTTCATTTTAAGAATTTTAGGAAAAAAATTTTTTTGGTTCCAAGTTCATGTGTATATTGGAATTTGCAGGATATTCTTTAAAAACAAACAAACAAACAAACAAAAAACAAAAAAATGACCTAGAAATACATTTTCTTTTTCTCACACAGTCTACTCTGATCATGGTTTCCCTCCTTAATTCCTCCCAGATCCTCACCACTTCCCCACTCACACAAATCCACACACTTTCTTTCTCTTTCTCGTTAGAAAACAAATAGACGACAACCTACACCCGGATCAGCCGTGCAGCCAATTGGGCAGCAGTGTGTAGGCACCAGGGCAGGTGTCCTAGCACCATCTTGGGGAGATGTAAGTGATAAGCAGAGTTCACATTGCAGGCCGGAATACTGTGAACCCATGAGCCCTGCAGACCTACTTGGACCTGTTGAGACCTGTAAAGGAGTATTTAGAGACTGAGTCACAATATGGGGGAGGAGGTACAAACAGCCCGGGTAGGGGACAGACAGATGAGGGGTACTCACAGGACCTTTGAGATTGAGATCAATGAACAGCTTGCTTTCCACGCTGGAGAACGGGGCCTTTTCTTGAGAAAGAGCTTATCAGCGTTACCTGAAGGGCTAGCCATGGAGAACCCTTTAGAAAAGATCACCAAAGGTGGCCGCCCCACATCATTCTGTGACTGCACATGTTTCTTCGGGGCTTTGTTCTGCGGTTCAAATCTTTGTGAATTTTTGGTTCCACTAGGAACTCTGTCTACCTTTTACCCCTCACTTAGTTCCAGGTAACTAAGACCCTGATCTCCATTTTTTTCCCTTTAGGCACAAGAAGGGACTAGACATTTCTCTGGTCTGGAAGACAGAAAAGAGATATTCTCCACGGACATTGCCACTGCCCCCTTGGCACCCTTCACTGCCTGGTGCCCTCACCGGTTGGCAGCACCTGTCAGCGCCACAGTTGATGTACCTTACTTTCCCCGGGTCTTGGGAAGTGTCAGTTACTGGCAATAAAGACGCACTACAAGCCAGCAAAAAGAGAACAAATAGCCAATTAAACAAACAAACAAACAAACAAACAGAAATAGGACAAAACAATCAGAAAAAAAAGAGGGGCGAGGGAACTACAATAGAGTCAGAAACACATACAGAAATCCCATAAAAGCCACAAAATTGGAAACCATGATATGTAAATAAAAGAACTGTAAGGTAATAAAAAATTCCCAGGAAAGCATTATTAGACAAAAAAAAAAAAAGAAAGAAAATCCTCCAAAAATACTACTGAGTTCCTTTTGTGTTGGTCATCTAGTGCTGTGAAGAGAGCTTGCCCTTTAATATGAGACTTGGCTTGCCCTTTAATATGAGACTTGGTTGGAGAAAAAATTTTCTTTTTGAGCAGTTGTCAGCTGGAGATAGCATCTTGGTTAGGGAGAGGGGTTGTGTCCACTTCACCTCTCGGTGTAGAACTCCATCTGACTGATACCTGTGCAGACCCTGTGCAAGAGTACATCTTTAATGTTCACTGGTAGATAGGAAATTCCAGCTTAGGTTCCCAATCCTGTAACTGAATATAGAGACAATACCATTATCTGTAACATGGATAATTTTGCTTTCATAATCTTGTAATGCTAGTTAGCTTTTGACTGAATTGCCTATCAGATGACATAAGTGGTAGAAGGCTAATGGTTTCCAGCGTTTCCTTTTCTGCAGTAACGGGAAGGATGATGTGTCTGACTCATTGTATTTGTATTGCTATTGTAGCTGACCAGAGATGTTGGATTGCTTTGTACATGAGCAGTCATTATCAAAGCTACCATCCTGACTTTGAGGAGGAGTACATTTTTCAAGCAAACATTTTGAGCGTATCCTCAGTGCTCTCAGTTTGCCATCTGTCCACTGCTCTCCTATCCCAGGCATTTCCTTGCCCTAGTACATGAGTATTTCTAATTGCCCGAGTTCTCCCCAAGGAGCTTTGTCAATGGACTGCCGTTCTGAGGGGATTTCCACCTTCAAATAGTCCCCCCATTCTCAAACAATGAGGAGTTTGTTTTTCCTAATTTATTAAGAATTGTAATAGTGTATCATTATCTAATTTTTACACCATGCTAAGAGTTTCTAAAAATAAAATGGATATTACTCGTACTGAACCTTTAAATCCATGGCTGTGAGAGAGTCGCTGGGCTCTGAGGAGTTGCTCTCTTTCTAGTTTTGATTTCATTGTAATGGAAGGTCTGTGTTGAAGGGTGGGGCCAGCAGCAGCTCAGAGGAGCTCTCTGTGCGTCCTTACACTTCCATCCTTCTTTTCTGTTTAGTTTCCAGATCCACAATAAAGACCAATCTCGCCATTGTAACAGTAAACTGAGCTCCTCTGCCCACCACTCTGGTCTCTTCCTTCCGTGTTCCAAAGTTATCTTGGCTTTTCCTAGTTTGTCAGCCAACCAGATTGGTCTCATCTTAGTAACTATTAAAGTGATCAATACTGGTGTCTTGGTATTTGGGCTCCTGTCAAAAGCACCACTCCCCAGAGATGTCCACATTGAGCCAAGCTGCTTTCCACTTCCTGTTTTACTTTTCTTTATAGCACTTCTGTTTTCTGGAATAATAAAAGGTGATTTTTTTTTTTTTTTTTTCTGCTCATGTAATGTTTTCTATCATGGAAGACTCTTGAAGGCCAAGACTGAACTTCATTACTATTATACCTTCAGGAGCCAAAAGATACAGACCTTAGAGTAGATGTTCAACAATACCTAGTAAGAATGTTGATTGAATAATCATAACTACTGTGTACTGCATTTAATTGCTGGCTAAGCAAAAACGAAAAGCTTTAAATGGATTGTTTCCCTTTTCGCTGAAGGTATAATAGTAAAACAGGCTAATCTACCCACTGTTCATGCTAGACCACATTCTGGGATTTAGAATGTGGTAACCTGAGTTTCGTTTATGGAAGATTTGATTGTTATCACATTCTAAATCCCAGAATGTGGTCTAGCATGAACAGTTCTGCTCTTTGAATATCATCAGTTCTTTAGCAGAGAAACAACAAAAAAGACTAACAACTGAAAATCATGAAGGGCTCAGAAACTCTGTTGGGTGGGAAGGAGCGTGGGTAGATTAGCCTTCCTGGGATGTCACTGGCAGATTAGCTCACTAGGAAGAAAGCCAAAGGGAAGAGAGCCTGCCCAGAAGCCTGCTGTAGTGAGGCCATGTGACATTCCTGTTGTCCTCAACTCCCTGGAAACAAGCAAAGGACAGAATCTGGACCAAGCTTCAGGCAAGCAAACAGGTGCAGAAGTGGCAGCCTGTGAGCAAGGACAGTGGAAGCAAGCTCGAGTGTGTTGGAACTAACTATGGCAGTCTCAGGAAAAAGGCTTTGCTTCTGTTTGCCATGAGAACAGCAAGTGATCTATCTCCAGAGACCACACCCCTAGGAGACAACCTTTATTTTATGAGCTCCACAACAGACAATTTTCTCTCTGCTGTGATGCTCTATCCTGACAATTTTAGTGGTGCAGCGTGTGTTACTATGGAGATGAAAACAAGAGGGAGAAAAATGGTAGCTTTTTCTCCACTCTCTCTTACTTGAATTTGAATTCTCATTTGATTGCTGTATTCTATGCCCCCACCTCTGCCATTTAAAAATATCTGCTTTGGATTTGGAATTTGGAATTCTTGCTTTATCAATTTCTCAAACTTTTAAAAGAATTTGTCCTATAGATTTGTTCTCCATGAGTGTCATTGCATAGTAAACATTGGTAATTTGTTAATATTTCTGTCTCTGGTGACATATGAGTTGATGTATTTATATTTGGAAAGATTCTTTCTTACTAAAACATTACCCATGTCTTTTATCTTTTTATCCCCCTATTAGGGTCATCTCCTCCTGTTTCTTGGCTTCCTTCTTCTCCTTCTCCTTTTCTTCTTTTCCCTCTTCTTTCTTCTCTCTTTTTGAAGCAAGATCTTACTGTGTATCACAAGCTAGCCTTGAACTTGAGATCTTCCTGTCTCAGACTTCTCAGAGCTAGGATTACCATTAGGCCCATCTTCATGGTTTTCTTAAATCTAGTGATTGAGATCACAGCCTCTCTGGAGCAGACCTTCTACCCTTCACAAGCCCTTGGGTGTAGCACTAATCTTAAAAGTTCTTATTAGTAAAAACAAACCTGGAGCCAGGTATTGTGGTGAATACTGGAAGATCAGAGAAGCAGAACAAGCCACAGCTACCTCACCTCACCAGTTTCTCAGCTGATCCTCTTTCCTCAGACTGGAAGTCTCTGTGTCCTCATCCAAATGGGTTTCAGCTGAACTGCTGTTCAAAAGCCTAAAAGTTTAACTAGCCAAATGCTTCTAGTTTCTGGTCTTCATGCCTTATATATCTTTCTGCTTTCTGCCATCACTTCGTGGGATTAAAGGTTCACTTCCTGGGATTAAAGGCATGAGTCACCATGCTTAGCAGTTTCCAGTGTGGCCTTGAACTCACAGAGATCAGAGGATCTCTGCCTCCCAAGTGATAGGATTAAAAGCGTGTGTGCCACCATTTTCTGGCCTCTATATCTAGTGGCTGTTCTGTGCCCTGACCCCAGATAAGTTTATTAGGGTGTACAACATTTTGGGGAACACAATATCACCACACTTGGGTCTCTTCCCTTCCACACCAATGAGTGAGTGATGTGATGACTGTGCTTCCATTCCCACCTTTGAAATGGGAGCAATAAATTTGACCACACCTAGGAGAAAGTACAAATAGTCATGCAATAAAATGTATGTGGCTCCTGTTACTGTCAGTTAGTTAAATATTAAGGCTATTATTACCTTGTAGGTCACAGCTTTTTCATATTTTTATTTGATATTTACCTCTATTCCTCAAATTTTGACCTATACATATGTCAGATTTTAGGTACACTGCTTTATTCTTTAACTTTGCATTTCTCTCTTATGTTCTTGTGCACAGAAAGTCCTTCTCAATTTTTCAGAGGGCAGATTTTCACATGCAATCTCTAATTTTTGAAAGCATAGCATTTTTAATTTGCATTTCCACATCTTAACTTTAATTTGTATTTTCTGTCACAGTTCCTCAATCTGCTGCATGGCTTCAGTTTTCTCCTAGAGTCAGGAAACAAAGGCTGAAGAATTCTGTTAAGCAAATTCCCCTTTAAATGCTTTGGTAAACACTGTGGCACCTGTCAGTGGTACATCCATTATATTGCTGACTGTCTGAAGGTTTCTATTGCTGTGACGAAAACATCATGACCAAAGCAACTTTGGCAGGAAAGAATTTATTTGGATTATGCTTCCCTATCACTGTTCATCATTGAAGGAAGTTACAGGCAGGGCAGAAACCTGGAGGCAGGAGCTGATGTAGAGGCCAAAGAGGGGGCTGCTTACTCACTTGCTTCCATGGTTTACTCGTCTGTTTACTTATACAAACCAGGACCACCAGTTCAGGGATAGCACCACCCATAATAGGATGGATGCTCTACAATCAGTCACAAACTCGGAAAATGCCCTATAGCTGGATCTTATGGATGCATTTTCTCAATTGAGGTTCCCTTCTTTCAGATAACTCCAGCTTGTGTCAATAAACTAACCTGGATGCTGAGCAACATCAAATGGATATACACACTGAGTTTCTTTATTTACCACTTAGTAGATATTTGGATTTTTTCAGGGTTTTGGATATTAATAATGTTACTATGAGAAGCCATACATAACTCATAGGAAGTTATTATTTCTCTTGAAAATGTACCTAAAAATGGAATTGCTGGGCTATATAGCCTTTTTGAGCATAATTATTAAAGAAACTGGCAAACTGCTTTACAAAATGCATCTATCACTTTAATTTCTATAAACCATGCTTGAGTATTCCAGTTTTATAGTTTTTTTCTAGTCTTTGCTATTTTTGACCTTGTTTAGAGGCATCTTAGAGGCTTTGAAGTCATGTATCATACTGGCTTTAGTTTTACATGTACCTTTTTAAACTAGTAAATCTTTGAGAAAATTACTAATCCTCACTGGCTCTCTAGGCTCTCCAAACTTTAATCTACTGCTTTTTGTTGTCTTAACAGCAGATGTGGCCATCACTTGTTCAGCCATTCACTTGTTCACTAATGGAACAGTGGTCATGGGAATGACTGCTATAGGCTATGGAATGTTCTAAGAAGAAGAGGCAGAATTAAAGTGATTCCTGTTCTCAAGGACTTGAGAAAATGTGAACCAAAGTAAGAGTTATGGATTAGATACTAACTAATTATAGAACATTATCCGTGTTCAAGCCTTTTAGTCCTACCATCCTTCCAGTTGCCTCTTTCTTACATGCTTCTGGTTGATTTTTACTGGTAAGAGAATTAGTCTGGAATGAGATAGGAGCTGGTCCCCTGCAAACACTGGTGAAGTCGTCACATTTCACTCTACTGTAGTCCATTATCAGGGCTATTATCTAGTTCAGAATTTGATATGCTGGAAACACCCTAGTTTCTGCCCTTGCCTTTTAGAGTAGAAAGATCAGGTGCTCTTTTCATTAGCTGTCTATCTAAGGATGCCATACAGGCCATTCCCTCGGCAGATTTGATTTCATTGCAGTGCTGTTTTTTTCTTTAGTGGGAGGCAGCTAGGATGAACAAGTCCTTGGATTCTGAGGTTCTGATGGCAATGACATTTATAAGCAATTTATGGCAAGAAGAATAATTCCTCAAGTTTTCCTCCAGTGGCCTTGTGATTTCTGCTGTCATGTTTCCTCTTCCCACCTCCAAGAGAGACTGATTTCTATATCATTCATCCATGGTTTTAAAACATGAGCACAAAGAAGGAATTCCATTCATTGATGGCCAGGTCTCTGATCCTTAGGTGGGAGCTACATCAGTCAGTTTAGGAAGATGTGTAATAGTTACTTTTCTAGTCACTGTGACAGGATATCTGATGTAAACAACTTGTGGGGAAATGTGTGTCTTATAATTTCTGATGAGTCACTCCATCTTGGGGGAGAGTATGTGGCATGAACTTCCCTTCATGTTATAATGGTATGGTCTTGCAGAAAAGGAGAGTGCTCCCATTCTGATGCATTTCTTCTTTATCCATTACTAGTCCATGTGGAGCCTCCAACCCGGTGATTTGAGATGGAAATGTCCTTACAGACATACCCATAAGTCTGCCATATCAATAATATGCTAGGAGATTCTAAATCCAGTCAAGTTGCCAATGAAATTAACTGTGACAGATTTTCATACATCTTATTAAATATCCCTATGTCAAAAATTACAAACTGTTCCATGGTTCAGAAGTACCGAGCCCAGTGATTTAACGTGGAAAATAATCTAGTAGGCTGAAGAATTTATATAGCACATGTTAAGGCATTCTTGACTAAATTGGTTGAATGTATCAGAATACAATATGTGTACACGTAAAAATTTGGTGAAGCATACTGTAATATAACTTGTTCTTTAATTCTACAAGTTCACAAAACACTTATGTGTTTGGGGTAATTTGTCAGACAATATGCTAGTTTTAGTGGATACACAGTTAAGAAAAATATTATCCTTATTGGAAAGGCAGACTTATGAACAAAGAATTATAAACATCTATCCTTTTCTCTCCTTCCCTCTCTACCTACTTACAAACCTGTCTACCTATCCAGAAAAGTTTTCATCATCAGAATAAGAATGAAGTTTTTTTAGCTTTCAAGAGAGAAAGTTTTGAACTCGAAGTGTCGTTCACAGTGCAACTGATTAGTTAGATCTGTATCCTTTAAAAAAGAGAACTTAACATAGACTACTTATGAAGGAAAAGTTTGGAGGGCATAGTGCATGCTGCTATTCAGTTCTGCTGGGGATCCCATGATAAATGGGTAGTGACCCAACTACATGCTAGGCCAAGCATGCAGTTCCAACATAAATGTAGAACACAGATAGCTGGGTGGGACCTAACTTAGACATTTTATTAAAGTCTTCCTTTCAAGAACTGCCTGCCGTGGGCATGCTCCCAGTGACTTAAGGAGCCCAGGCTTCACTTGCAGATAGTCTTTCTGCCAACAAATAGAGCCACCTTGCTGACTGAACTTCTGTCACAATAGGGCTTTTCAGGGAAACTCAAGTCACTCTAGCACCATGGCAACAGGCATTCACATTGCCTGGAAGTCTGTTAGCATTGCAGCATCCCACATCCTGCTATGGACATACCAAATCAAGGTCTCTGTTTTAGTAAGATCTCTTGTGACTTATATGAGATTAAACTTTAAGAAGTTTCATCTTAAATACCCATAGGAATTCCCAGGTTCTCAGGGATCCAACCCGCTCTTCAGACCTCTGTGGACACTGCACACACATAGTACACAGACATTCCGGCAAATACTCATACATACAAAATAAACAAATAAATAAAGGAAAATAAATTAAATTGAAATCTACTCAGTATATTAGTGTCACTATGACAATATAAAATATTTTTTGGTTTGACATAGATGTATGCATTTTGTAGGTCTTGAACACTCAATCAAGCTGATACTTAATGCCACTAATTTTTAAGGAACAATAGCTATTCTGAGAGGACATTGTAGCACTTTATTTTTATTTTTATTTTTTTTTGTGTGTGAATGCCAAGGGGAACTGTGCATTCACAGTGAATGATTATTATTAACAATTTACCCCTGATTGCTTACAGACATTATTCACATTTTATTTTATGTCATTGTTCACATTTTATATATGAGAACCACCACATGTAATATAATAAGAATATAATAAGATTCTCTTTTTAACCAAGATAGGTAGGAGACATATTGTAATCTAGAGTAGTAATGCCCAATGTGTGATTCCTTTTGAAATACCCTGAGATTCTGTTATGCAGGAAAAAAAATTCTGTCATGTCACTTCATAACCTGTATCAATTTTTACTGTCATGGAAGATGTGTATCTAAGATGCCATAGTTTTTAGATTTTGTTTAAATCTGAATGTCCTGAAAAGCTCCTTCCTATATTCTCTATTGAATATCTTTATGAAGATTTGATGCTGCTAAACCCATTTGCTTTATTAAGACTGCTTCTCTGTGTGTTGGGATTAACTCTCCATGCTTATTCTATTCACCCTTTGGTTATTCTCACTATTGATGTCTGAGTTTTCTAAGATCTGTAAGTCCTTGATTCATAAAAGATGCAGATCTTAGTCTTGACTACCATGATAACTAGGTCTGTACTTGGTGTAAAAGACATTCTTGGTTCTGGCTTATTCATTGTTTGAGCACACAGACAATGTACTGAAGGAGATTTGCAATGATAAATACATTGGTATGGAGAACAATAAGCAAGATGCTGAACTCAGTGCAGATCTGCATAATCCCCCTTGTTATCTGAGCAGAAAGTCACCTCCTTAGAGCTACTTCAACTTAAAGTAAACTAAGTGCTAATAATGAGTCACTGGGGCTGTGTTCCTTGGTTCTTGAATTTCACATGCTCTGGCAAGACTACAACAATTATTGATTAGTGCCAGAGGTTTCTGTCTCTACTGGCTTACCCTCCTCCCCAACATACATACATTACTTTCTTTTATGCTCATACGTGTCAACTTTTCTTTAGTTTCTGTAACAGAAAACCAGTTTGAAGTTCCTGTTAGCTTGTGGCACATTTATCTGTTAGAAAAGTGAAGCTATGAGAAGGGTGTGTGACTTGAGATAAGGGATAAGTTCACAGGAGGATGGAAGCTATAGAGGAAGCTTAAATCAGCCCTTATAATAAAAAATCCTAATTTGCATGACTCCCTCTCTCAGAGGGATTTGGGGGGTACCATCATACTATGGGGCTAGAAGAGGGAAGGTCATTTGGACTCTGAGTTCATATTTATTAGGTCTGTAAACTTTGGGAAATTTTCTTATCCACCAGGAATATTTCTTTTAATGCGAACCAGGGGATGGCAATGTTGTCATCATGAGGCTCATAAGGTGCAAAGTGCTTGTCAGTCACAGTTTCATAGCTTCAGAAGGGAGAAAATAAATCGGTACTTGTGCATGGCTTTACTTTCTGATAACAAAAGAAAAATGTTTTAAATATTGATGACAGGATCCAGTCTAAAGTCCCTTTCCTTCATACTTTCTGAATTTCCTGTGGTTTTTCTTTTTTTTCCTTAAATATCTTTCACTACTCAGTATTTCTGATGGGAGTATTATGGGATGCCGGTCTGCTACACACCCTTTAACTTGCAAGTGCCATTGTTCTGTGGTGGTAAGATTCTTAGAATTCTAAAGTGAGGTCAAGCAGTCAGAGAAACTGCTGCATAGAGCATTTCCTTCCAACCTTTAAAAATCATTTATTTTGAAAAAACCAAAAAACAAAAGCAAAGAAGGAGGTGTCCCCCCACTCGCCCGCTCCAATCTAAATTCCAACGTAAATTCGGTATGAGTTTTCAGGTTTTTGCTTTTGGCACTGCAGTTACAAACAGCAAGGCTAGCTTTAAACTTAACATAAAAAATGTTTCCTCTTTTCATCTTTTGCTGAGGAGAGCCCTTCCCGACATCTGTAGGTCTTGTTGGTGAGCTGATGACCGTGGAAGCATCTGTGCTTTGGAAACAGCTCAACATTATGTCAAAATAAGTCAAGCAGCAAAGGTCAGGTGAGAACATGAGCCCTGGCGCTCATGTGAGCCCCAGGCAGGTATTCTATGGAATCTGAGAAGCCTGTCTCCAGGGAGAGAAGAACACTGCGTTCCTGCGCAGTCACCCTCTACTGCTGCTCAGAAGCACGGGAGTGGTCAGTCAGCTGTGCCAAGGTGAAGGAAGACAGGAGAAGTGGATTAGGTGAACACGGTCAAATGAACCTAGGTAACAGTGAAAACAAGGTCTTTCCCTCTTCCTGATCATGTAGCCATCTGCATGCAGTGTCTGGAGTGGTATCTACCATCTTGGGACTTTGAGAGGGGCTAGTCTAAGCAGACAGTATACTTAACTAAGGATGGCAAAATAAAAACATGGAAAACAACTGGCTCCTTATAGCCTTTCCTGGTATAGAATTAACCAACATGGCAAGAGTGTTTCAAGTGCATATAACTTTTATGTGCTAAACAGTCATTTTTAAAAAATGAAACTGTAAACTGAAGTGGTTCTGTGGGTTGGGTTACAATGGAGGTTTATTTTATTTTTTCTTCTTCTTTTATAGTTAAGGAGCTACTACCTAAAGAAAATCATCACTATGGCAACTGTTTTTTTCCCTTTTACTAACCAGATTCTTTTCTTATACCATATATTCTGAATACAGTTTCCCTGCTCTGTATTCCCAGGTCCTCCCCACTGCCTGTCTCATTCAGATCTACTCCTTTTCTGTCTGTCATTAGAAAAGAATGGGCCTCTAAGAGACAGCAACAAAACATAAAATATAGTACGATAAAATGAAAACCACCATATCAAAATCAGGCAAGACAAGACAAAGTTAAAGAGCCCCAAGAGAAGGCACAAGAATCAGAGACACACTCATGCTCACCTTCGGGAGTCCCATCAAAACACTAAACTGAAAGCTCTAGTATGTATGCAGAGGCCCTGGTGCAGGCCCATGCAGGCCCTGGTGCAGGCCCATGTAGGTCCTGGTGCAGGCCCATGCAGGTTGCGATTGCTGCTTCAATTTCTGTGAGTTCACCAGTTTTGCTTGACAACTTTTTTTTTTTTTTAAATTTCACCTTTGGATCAACTGTTTTTCTTGCTAGAATACAATTCCTTGGGAAACTGTAGCGTGTCATGAATTAAGAAAACTATAAATTATAGAAAAGAATGTACTCACAGAAATATTTTTTGATAATGTGGTACCAAAGAATAGAAAGTAACTCCCATCATCTTCAGAGCTCTGTTTGGATCATAGGACTTGCAGATAATCAGTGAATGGTCAACAATGTAATAGACACAGGTACCTAAAGATTTATTCTTTTCTTCATCTAAGAGAATTGCCATGAGCCAATTATCCCTTGAAAAGTGGTATTTACCCCCATCTTCACATACATATATCTTATAAATGACAGAAATATACCATAATTCATGTCTGTGGTAGGAATTTGGTCTTCTGGATTTTAAAATGATCCCTAAACATAGATTGTATGATGTCATTCTGCCCAGACACCAAATTCACTGTATAGGCCCATTATAAAAGCCTGACAGTGATATTCATAAAATGCCTAGATTTCTTGTTTTTGTAAAGCAGGTTGAAGTCAAATGAGTTCCTTTGGATCTGGATATACTACTGAAAATTAGATATTAGAACACTATTAGAAAACAATATATCAAATTTTATTTGAAATTAATTTTAATGAAGTTGGGGTAGAACTTACTGGCCAAATGGTTGCCTAACATATGCAATACCCTTAACTAGGATCCCAACATTGTAGAGTAATAATAATAATAGTACATTTTAATGAAAAAATATAAAGAACACTTAGCTTGGGCCATTCTGAGGAAAGGCATTTCCTTTTGGAGCATTAATCTGCTCTAAGGTAGAAAAAGAAGACTGATGTAATTCCTTACACACTGCTGTGTGACAGGATGTTTCCTGGGAAGACACAAGACATACTCACCCCAGATAGGGAGCCACAACAGACCAAAGTACAGGTACCATTAAAGTCCAGGTTGGTGAACGAATGAGTTTTATTGGGGTTATTTACAGGAATTAGGGTGAGAGGTTATTTACAGGAGCAGAAATGACTCAAAGACAGTGGCATCACAAAGCCTACCATAGAATGAATGATAGCTGCTGTGGGATGTTCTGTATGTCAAATGTGTTGCTCTGACTGGTTAATTAATAAAACACTGATTGGCCAGTAGTCAGGCAGGAAGTATAGGCAGGACAAGCAGAGAAGAGAATTCTGGGAAGTAGAAGGCTGAGGCAGAGAGACACTGCCAGCTGTTGCCATAACAAGGAAGATGTAAGATACCAGTAAGCCACAAGCCACATGGCAAAGTATAGTTTAATAGAAATGGGATAATTTAAGATAGAAGAATTAGATAGCAAGAAGCCTGCAATGGCCATACAGTTTGTAAGCAATATAAGTCTCTGTGTGTTTACTTGGTTGGGTCTGAGTGGCTATGGGACTAGAGGGTAAGAGAGATTTGTCCTGACTATGGGCCAGGCAGGAAAACTCTAACTATAAAGAGAAAACTCCAGCTACAGATATCTCACAAAGCTGAGAATCTGGAGCATACTTTATAGCTTGTAGGCTGCTCAGCAGGTTGGAGAGTGTCCTTTCCAAGTGATCCAGTTAATATAAACCTATTCCAAGCAGCTTGGCTGGTTTCTGCTTCTTCCAGGCAGCTGGTCTGGTCTCAAAGTCTTTGGAGCTTGACCTGTCAGAGAGTGACTCTCAGAAGTCTTTACTCTTTGCTCTTGGGAAGGAGAGGTCTAGTGAATTTTATGAGTTTCAGGGACTTCCTTAAGCTATTTTGAGTTGTTTACTCTTTGTCTTAAGGAGCTCCTCTGAAGAATGAAATGTTTCAATGTTGGAAGAAGCTGCTAAACAACAGTACTTAAGGAACAAACTTTACATTTGCAAAATGGGAGTCCATAGATGAATGTTTCCTTTGAGGAATAATAGGATTGTGACATTTGGGCATATTTCATAATCAGTTATATGTTAGCAAAATAAGTAGTCTCAGAAATGTCACCTCTTTGGGTTGGAACATATGAATTCAGATTGCCTGGATATTTCTCTCTTCACCACCCCACTCCATACCTGTAGACTTCTCACCTGCAAACAGGAAAATGCTCCTTAGAGTATCATATTACTCATAGCTAAGCTGTGGAAGAAACCAGTGAGGCTAACAGTAGAGTGGAATGCCTATACATCAGCAGTTCCCAGTGTACTACCTGGGGAGAATGACCCTGCTGTGCACTTTGGCTTTTGTAAACAGAAGTTTTTCTGTGTCCCTGCCAGTCTGTGGCTGCTCAGACCCAAATAAACACACAGAGGCTTATATTAATTAAAACTGCTCAGCCATTAGCTCAGGCTTACTACTAACTAGCTCTTACACTTAAACTCAGCCCATTTCTGTTAATCTATACGTCACCATGTTTTTCATGGCTTTACCTGTCTGTCAATACATGCTGCTCCCTGGACGGCAGGCTGGCATCTCTTCACTCAGCTTTCTTCTTCCCAGAATTCTCCTTGTCTGCTTATCCCGTGTATACTTCTTGCCTGACTACTAGCCAATCAGTGTTTTTTAAACCAGTATACAAAAGCATTATTCCACAGAAGGCTTTGAGTAATTCTACAGTTCTTTTTCATTGGTTTCCTAAAATCTGTGAAGCAATTATGGTGGTACAATCTGGTTTATTGGTCTTTTGCAAATGTTACTGAAATGGTAGTTGGTTAAAACTGTGAAGGAATGTGCTATTATAACATGTTCTTCTTGCCTGCTCTTTGAGAGCATAGAACTATTTCCTCACACCCAAAAGCTGGTATTCCTACACAAGGTGTCCCTGGAGCTTGGAAATGAGGAGAATGTATGACCTTACATAAGAGCCCAAGGTGACTATGGCAGTGTATTGATTCATAGGTAAAGAAAAACCAGTTTTTCATTGGGCAGAGCCTACCCACAAATGAAAGTAAAAACCCAAGTTATATTTTCATTATCATACCCAAACAATAACAAAAAAGGTGTCAAAAATAGAGAAAATGTGTGTATATGCTGAGGTGAATGAATGATTTTCTATTCTATCCAATTCATGTACTAATCAAAATATTGGAAGAATGCTTACATTATTTTTATGTAACCCCACTGTAGCATACCCACTCTCATGGCCATTAGATAGTGAAGGATTTTTTTTTTTAAATTGAAACTGGTATTTAAATCAATGAGCTTCTGGTTTGAATGAGAAACTGAAGGGAAGGTTAGTGATTGCTGTTATTTCAGTTTTTATTTCCTCTAAAGATGTTGGGTCGGTATGCTAATTGTTACTTGCCATTGGACACTGAGGCATATAAAGTCCAGTAATGTGACTAATCTCCCTAGAATCTGCAACCATTAAAATGGTAACCTTCAAAGCAGGTGCAGCCTAGAGATAAAGTGCATCTCTCTCACATACAGGGCCTTGGTTCAATATCTAGCATATCTAAACAAGACAAGTAACATTTGCAGGAGCTCACTGAACCATTAATTTTTGCTTATAGTGATAAAAATTGCATTTTGAAGAATATCCATTAAGAGAATAATAGTTCAGAAAATGTTAAAGTTCATTTAGATGACAAGGAATGATTGGTGATAGTTATAGAATGTGCTGCACCCCAGTCTATTAATGAGTAAACTTTTGGCTTTGAATTCCTACAAATTATCTACAATCCAGTCTTCATCCTATAAAAAGAAAAGGTAGATTTTAGGGTCATCTGCCTTTGGCAGTTTTAGATAGAGTAGTAAGCTTGGTTCTATCTATCATGAACAAGTCGAAAGACAGTGATGTTGCATCATGTAGTATTTTTGTTATTAATAGATTCCTAAAGAATAGTGTTGTCTTAGCTAATTGATGTGCTTATTTGGTTTTTAATTAATTGTAGGATGAAATAAATAGCAATTCTTGTCATTTGCAGTTTATGGAGAATCAGCTAGCTTAATTCTGCTGCTTAAAATTTGAATGTAGACCATCTTGCCCAAGATAACATTTTTTTTTCTCTTTCCTTTTAGAGGTATTTGTATCTGCATTTCTCTTTTTATACATGTCCACAGATAGCATACTCTCCAATTTGGGAAATGCTATTTGAAATTAAAAATACTTCCTTTTAGTAGATTTTTAAAATGAATTTTTGTAATATTACAAAGCTAGAGATAAGGAGATAGTGGTCCAGCAATTCTCATGACACCTTCCACACCCATTTCCTCCTTAGCACTCACAATCACATATCAGTGTCATTGGTGTGAATCAATAAATGAAAAAACAAGCACATTTTCTAGCAAATTCTCCAAATGGATAACTCAGTCTGTTATTGATTCTTCAGTGAACTTGAAAGCACAGGAAGGCAGAAAACCTTGAAACTGCTTGTTGAGTAAACTCAGTTACCACAGGCAGAGTCCCAGTCTGGGCATTCTAAAATCTGTTTCTTTGGGAGTGCTGAAGCTAAAGCTCATTAGAGAGCTTTAAACTGTTAACTCCTACTTCAGTCTACCTGCGTATATCTTGCCACTGGAAGGATTGGTAGTGCCTGCCAGGTTTGTAAACCCATTTCAGGAAAGGGTCATTAAAGCCCTCTGATGACTCAGGAAGTGGACATTAAAGCCCTCTGGTGACTCAGGAAGTGGACATTAAAGCCCTCTGGTGACTCAGCAGCAGGTGGAAGTTATTACCGTGGTGCTGAGAGGCTTTGCCTTTGCAGCAAAGACCTTTCTCATGTTTGTCTGAATTGTTTCTATATCTCAACATATTTGGGCTTATTGAGGCCATTTATCTGTGCCTCCCTCTCTCCTGGAAACTTCTCTTTCTCTTGTATGAACACATGTTCAATCTTTCATGCTATTACATCTTATGCTTTTAGTTTTGGGTACTAAATTAGGAGATCTCTTCTCTATTCACACTCTGAAAGACTGTTTTGAGGACTGGCCCCCACATAAGACTTAATTGTACATTTCAAAACACTATTCCCTTTTCACCTTCTTCCAGCAGTCTGAATCAACACCCATTCCTTTTGATGAAATTACACTTAATACTAACTCATCCATCTGGCAGAGCATCTCATTCAATTTACTCCAAAGATATAATTCTGCACTGCAGCAGCTGAGGTAAGCACAGTCAATTGCTACCATAAGGTATTGTCATTGCAACTTGAGGCAGTCATTAAGCCAAAGATAATTTATAGTTCTTATTACCACAAAAGGGTGTGTGAAACTTTAAAAACTCTGCAATATAAAAGAATGACAACACCCATAAATCTGACTATATCATCCTGGAAACTTTGAGGTTGAGAATGATGTTATCATCTCCTCTCCCAGTCATACTCTATGTGTAATTGTTATATAAAAATAAATAGAAAAGGAAAATTCTGATACAAACATTATAGGCAAAAAAAAAAAAATGTGAGAAAAATCTTAGAATATGTGAGTTTTCTAAGATGGAGTCTGTCACTCATAAAGCCATTGGTCCTTTTGATGATGTCATGATAAAATAAGTACCTATATGCTGTGCTACATGTTAGCAAAAATTAATTGGTATAAGTCTCATTCTTTAAGATTAAAAAAGTTAGGAATCTGTAGTTTTTGTTTGTTTTAACTCTTTGGAGGCCTATCACCCAGCTCCCAAATAAATACACAGAGACTTATTCTTATAAATGCCTGGCCTTAGCTTGGCTTGTGTCTAGCCAGATTTTCTTAACTTAATTACCCTGTCTATCTTTTGCCTCTGTGTGTTTACCTTTCTCTATTCTATATACCTTTTTTCCTTCTTATTCTGTGGTTAGTTGTATGGCTGGGTGGCTGGCACCTGGCATCCTCCTCTTCTTTTCTTATTTATTCTCTCTGCCTGACAATGCCGCCTATCCCTCTCCTGCCTTGCTATTGGTCATTCAGTTCCCTACTAGTGTTTTAAACCAATCAAGTGTTTTAGACAGGCACACTAACACAGCTTTACAGAGTTGAACAACTGCAACATAAAAAATGCAACACATCTTTGCATCATTAAAAAAATGTTCCACAGCATAAACAAATGTTAATATATCTTAAAATAATATTCCACAACAGGGATCAGATAGAGAGTTCAATAGATAAAGTACATATTGGGAAAGCATCAGGACTTCCCCTCTTTAGATCCTGAGCACCCAAATAAATCATGGTTCATTGTGATGCAGACTTGAAACCTCAGCACCAGTGGGTGGGGTCAGATGTGTCTTGGGTTGAGGCTGCTCACCAACCATTTTAGCTCAATCAGCCTGCTGCTGAAGGAACAACAAGATTCAAGCAGACCAGTAATGCCAGGGCCATGGGGCAACATATAGATTAATAGGAATGGGTTAATTTAAGTTGAAAGAGCTAATTAGAAAGAAGCTAAAGCCAAAGGCCATACAGTTTGTAATTAATATAAACCTCTGCATGATTATTTTATAAGCAGCTGAGGGATTGCAGGTGGGAGAGAATTACCAGGACTATTGGGCAAGGAAGGATTGGAGAAATTTCCTTCTACATTTGGTGTCCCACATTGGATGCGACTTATTATGATCAATTCCCTTGAGTCTATTAAATGGGTAATAGAATTTATGAAGATATAAATTGAGGAAATACATTCACAAATACAGAATGGAGTAGTCAGCTGAAGTCATCCTCTGATATGACCAGGAGCAAATCCACTTCACAGGCAGTAGCAGGGAGAAGGGGCATGTGACCTTTCTCCCTCCCCTTATAAGAGGTCATGTACAATGACAGGAAGCACTGCCTCCTTCGGGTGCTATCGCCCAAGGTCATGTGTGGAGCAAATACCACTCCAAGACCCTATCTCTAAAAATAAGGTGAAGACACATACATACATGCACACACACATACAACACTCACACACTATGCACACCACATACCATACATACACACACACCACAGACCACACACATGCCACACTTACCACACACCACATACCACAAACACATACACACACATACCAGACACATCCCTCAGCGCCCCCCCCCCCACAAACCACATATACACACACACACCACATACATACTACACATACATACACACATACCAGACACACACCTCAGGTCACACACATACACACTACATACACACACACATACCACACACAAACTACACACACACAACACACAGACTACACAGATATACACCACACACACACACACACACACACACACACACACTCACCAGACACCACATATACATACATATATACCACACACTGCACACATACCACATATAATACACAGGTCACACATGCACACCACACAATACACCACACACACACACACACACACACACACACACACACACACACACACCACACTCACCACACACCACATATACATACACATATACCACACACTGCACACATACCACATATAATACACAGGCCACACATGCACACCACACAATACACCACACACACACACACACACACACACACACACACACACACACACACAAGCCAGTACTCTACCACAGAGCTAAATACTCAGTCCTTAGTCAAAACAGTCTTGAAAAAAAGAATAATGAAGTTGGAAAATTCAGACCTAATTACTTAATAACTGAAAATTTAATTTCTGGTATTTTAAAAGGAAGAATTTTAAATTAAGATTCAAACAATTGTGGCTGGAGAGATGGCTCAGCAGTTGAGAGCACTGTCTACTCTTCCAGAGGAGCCAGGTTCAATTCCCAGCACCCACATGTCAGCTCACAACTCTCTGTATCTCCAGTTCCAGAGGATCTGACGCCCTCTTCTGGCCTCTTCAGGCACCAGCCATACACATACTGAACATGTGTACATGCAGACAAAACACCTCTATACATTAAATCAATAAATGAATGAAATATGAATAAATAGAGTTGGAGCAATCATATCTAGATACATTCCTGACAACTACTCTAGTCTGGTCCCTAGCTAGCCTGGGAGAATTTTGGACAAAATCATCAGTACTGTGCCTTTCAGTCATTTCTATGAAATCTTCTAAAAAAAAAAAAAAAAGCTTGAATATAGCATGTTGTAGAAGAGTGTTTTATGTTAAAATATAGAAGTTGTTTTAGATATCCAAACAATACAAAAATAGTCTAAGTTGTTTAATGGAAGCAAAGTAAGCATCAAGAAAAGAGAAAGAAAGTTTCTTATTAACGATTATTATAAAAATCAAAGTGAAAAACTGGTCAGTGGGATATTCTAAGAAAATTAAGAAAATAATAATGTTCAAAAAATCAAATAGGGAGTTTATTTTAAGATGATATTTAGAATAATAAATGCAGAAGTTTTATACTGAAAACTGTTACTAAAAACTAAAAAAAAAAACATAAAAATGGAAAAATGTCTTGTGCCACTAGACAGAAAGATTTGCTACACTTAAGATGACAACACTCTGCAAATTGTCCCACAATGCAAAGTAATCCTCATCAGAAGATCAGGTGACTTCTTCAGAAACTGACAAGCGTATCTTAGAAGTCATATGGAGAATGTGAGGGTTCCAGAGCAATCAAACACCCTTTGTTCCTGCAGGACTGGGTGTCAGCATTCACCACTGAGATACACCCCAGTCCCTAGTCAAAACACTCTTGAAAAAAAGGACAATGAAATTGAAGTGCAGACCTGTTGATTTAAGTCTCCTAATCATAGAGCCCAACAAGAGTTTCTAGGAATGGTTTTCTACATTTATGGCCATTTGATTTCCAAGAAAGGCAATGGAAGAAGAGTTGACTTCAGCAAACCATGTTGGGGAAACTGCATAACCATGTGTAAAAAAATGTATTTGAATGCCTGTCTCAAACTATTCACAAAAGGAATTCCAATCCGATCACAGACATAAGTCTGCAGGTAGGATAGTTACAATAAAAATAAAAAAGACTAGGTGATATCAAGGATGTAGAGGTACTGAAACTCACAAGCATGCTGGTGTAGCTGTAATGTAGTATGGGGCCCTTTTGAAAAGTCTGAAAAATCTACCATGTTAAAATATGCTATCATAACACCTACCATGCTAATTTCTTATGACTAATGTAAAGAAACACAACAAACTTTATATTAAAGTAATATGCCTTTCTATTCTTGTTTGCGTGTCAAAACTGTGAAGTCAGTTTCACTACTGTGAAGGGAGCTGGCGGTCTGACGGCTCTTCTTCCCTTTCCTGGCTTGTGGCTTTTTTCTCCATTTCAAAGTACAATGACCCATTACTTTCTTCTCAGGCTGGCTTGTATTCCTCTTTTATCCTGTGTTTTACCTGCATCAGGCCAACTAGGTAAATCAATATACTCTCACTCAATTTATTTTAAAACATAGTTACATATACAAATTTTCTCTATAATATAAAGTAACATTCACGTTTTGTGCATTTAAACATTGATATACTGGAAAATTATTGTTCAATTTACCACACTAAGTATCCCAGTTAGCATTGCCTGACAACTTTTGGGTGTTTCAGATGACAGATTGTGTAGATTAGATTGGCTTGTGTCTGTGTCTGCAAATATTCAAAGTCACAATACTCACAATGGCACCAAAGTAGAAGCAACTACAACACCCATCAATAATAAACACATACTGAAAATGTGATATGGATGTGGATAGGAATTTGTCCCAAAAAGGACAGATATGAAAAACATGCTATGTGAAAGACCATATACAACTCTGGAAAGATAGAAAGCAGACGGTTGCCTGGAGAAGAGAAAAGATTGACCACTAGTGGATATGTTGTTTTTTGGGGGGAAATAAAATGCTTTAACACTAAACAGTGATTGTGATTTTTACATCATTGACTATATTTAGCCACTGAAATGTTCACTTTAAAATTATCTTTCAATAAAGCTATCATTCAGAAGGTAAGAGTGTGTTTGGCTTTGCACACCCACTCTCTACTCCAGTACCTAAGGTTCTGCTCAGGCCATTAATTAGTTAGTGCAGATCACGGCAGCCAACCCCACTATCCTGAGGATTTTGACCACATGGTAGACCTGTCAACTTCTATCTAATTTAGTTAAGTTCTGAGAGCAGAGTCCTCAGTAAATCCAGGTGTTATCATTTGTACTAAACACATGGGGTATACTAAAATCAGTGTTAAGTCTTTGTAATGGACATGATACACAAATATGGTTTTAGGAACTATTCCATGGTGTGATAAATATAAATAACATTTAAATAAAGAAATTCAATCCATGAATTCATAGATAGGAAGAGGAGGGCAGGAGTGGTAGAACAGAGTACATCACACTGCAGAAACCAAGAAGAAGAATCAAAGAATGCCTGTGCTTTTGAGGCTTCTTTCTTTTTCTCCATCTCTCCCACACTATAAGACTGTGCTGTTCACATTCAGGGTAGGCTTTATCATTATAATCTTTTTTAAAAATCCCACATAGACACACCCAGAGATGAGTTTACTAATCTTCCAGATGCTTCTCAACCCAATGAAGCTGATGATCCAGATTAAACTTTAGCACAAGTCTACTTCTTGTCCTCTTGACATCCACATAACTCCTTCACTTGTAACATTCTGGTGCTGGACTCCCAAAGGCTCATGTTTATTTCCAGTACAAATGCATTCACTCCATCTATAAGAATCTCTATAGCATTAGCAGTTTCAACATCATTCAAAAGTCTAAGTTCAAAGTCACTCCTAAGACTCAAATAGAACTTAAACTCATGAGCTCTTCTGAAATTATAAACTTCCAAAGTACAATAGGACAAAGTAAATATTCTCATTTCAAAAGGGAGGCATGAATGGATAGAAAGGAGGAGTAGGGACTTTAGAAGTAGCTCAGGAGGTCAAGGTGCTTGCAGCCCAAGTTTGGCAACCTTAATACAATCTCTGGAATTCATATAAAGGTAGGAGGAGAGGATCAAGTCCACAAAGTTGTCCTCTGACCTTTGTAGACATTATATAAAACACACACACACACACACACACACACACACACACACACACACACATATACATGTACATACAATAATAATGATAACAATCATAAAAGTAATATTTTAAAAGAAAGAATGGTAGGACCAAAGCATAATATAGATCCAGTAGTACAAATTAGGATCTTCAGCCCCATATCTGTCATCCAGGGCACATGGTGGCATGATGTGAGTGCCTAAAACATTAGGTTACTCCACTTCTATGGCCTTGCTGATTCAAGCTCACATAGGCAGGGTGGCTCTGCTTCATATCTGCATCTTCTTCCTGGGATTTCTAACTCCTTGATGTCTTCTAAGGCCTTATTTTGACCTTGACCTTTGCATACATTACCTGGCCTCAAATGCTTTCCTTTGCAGTAAGTGTGGATGCCTCCATGACCTGTGACTCATAGTTCTGCATGCCTACAAAACTAGTATTATGTGAATGACACCAAGGTCTGTCACTAGATCAGCAGCTGATTTCTTGGACCATTCCTGCATTAGTCTTTTTATGCCTAGCCTACAAGGCTTTTTGCAATCATGGAGCTTCTGAGCTTTCTTCTTTAATTAGTCTTTCAAGTGAGCTAAACATTTATACATTTGTGTGTACAATATGCATTGCCTGGTCAATTGTTGAAGTGCCTTGGAGAGTATTTTCTATTACCATGATATAAAGAACTGGATATCTTCTTAGTGGCTGATTTTCTTCAGAAATCACACCTTTGTTGGCACCAACTTTATACACTCCCCTTTTCTAGGCAAATTATAAATTTGTAAAACATTTTTGCTGTTCTATTTTTATTACTTATTTTTATATTATAATATAATTCCATCATTTTATTATTTTTTCCTTTCTTTAATCCCTCCTATGTAACCCTCCTTGCATGATGAACTGACATCCTCACAAGGTCATTTTAAAAATAATGGTACATCAATAAAATTAGTTTTTGTAAATCATGAGTATAGCAAAACTTAAATGGTCAAAATAATAGAAAATATCTCTACTTCAGCAACCCAATATCAGATAAATTTATACTTTCATTGATGTGCAAACCTCACATGATATTGAATGTCAATCCAGGGGCATTATCCATAAATTTGAGTTGTATGTGAATTTTATCACATGTTTATAGGGACTGAATTAGATCTACTACAAGGCAATCTCTCCAAATCACATATATTGAATTTATAATCAAGTAAATAATTTATAATATCAACTGTATTTCTATTTTCTGTTACTTTCTTGACTGAATTAGAACCTTGGGCACAGGAAAGAGAGGAGATAAAGTCACTTGTATCAGCTAGTTCCTCAAGTATTGACTGCACCATTATGAAATTAATAAGACTTTTCTTTCCTCATTTATCTAGATATGCATGAGGATGAAATAGTATAAAATAATCACTTCAGATTTATAGAGCAAGGTTAGAGGGGCTAGAATCTTGTTCAGGATATTGAAGTTGAAATGATCTGATGGGAACAGAGGTGATATTTCAGCAAAGGGAGAAATAAACAAGCTGCCAAGAGTGGTCAGTGTGAGCTTGGGTTGCTGGTAATAGGAATTAACCCCATGGCCTTTTGTGCATAGCAATATCAAGGAACAGGAAATCTCATATTCTCAGCTGTTCAGAGGTATTCATTGTACATAGTAAAATAACTGGCCTAGGTGGATCACTTAATACCAAGATCAACTTTTCAATTTCTTTTAATATACTAGCATCAGCGAAATTCTAGGGTCAATGATTGGCAGTGGAAGAAAGAATTGGAGGCACTGTGAGATAAATATGGAAAAAAATCAATCACTGAAATAAAGTATTGCATTGAACTTGCAAGTATCAGCCTAAGAAAAACTAATAAAACTCTTTCTCCTGTGATCTAATTATAGAAATAGCTACATTTTAAGAAAAGAAATAATATTTATAGAAGTATTATTTAATAGAAACAATGAGCTGAAGAAGGGATTATCAATGGACATAGCGTTTTCAAAGATCTATGGATGACATTAAGATTAAGGAAGGCTGGAGTTAGACTGACTAATGAGCTGAGCATAGTGGCTCCCAGCAGCTGGGAAGCAGAGGCAGGTAGATCTCACTGGGTTTGAAGCCAGCCTGGTCTACATAGGGAATTTGAGGCCAGCGATGGCTAAATAGAGAGACCTTGCATCAAATGCACACAATGTGTATATACACGCATATGTGTGTGTGTGTGTGTGATATACATTACATATTACTTTAGTCAAATATGCATGTGTTCTCTCCCAAAAGTAGGGTGCCAGAGGTGATGCATATTTAAAGAGGTACCTTTCAACAGAATAGCTACCTACAGGACATGTGTAAAAGACCAACATATGTATGGTGGTAACTGAACACCAATTCTGCAAAATGGCAGACCTCTCACTGCATTTATTTCTTCTTCCTCTTCATTCTCATAAACAATACCAAGTGAATAGAATGGTACAAACCTACACAGAATGTCATGAAGTCTGTTAGAATGTCAACTTATAATATTTCTGGAGTCTTGGAAGAAATAGGGAATATCATATAATAATGAAACAGTGGTTAATTCATAAGCTAAAGAAATTTTTTTTTATTATTATTATTATTATTATTATTATTATTATTATTACATTACTATTATTAATGTGACCTTAGTAAGTTGTAAGTAATGTACATTTTAAAATATTATTGTAGAAATGCAGCAGTAAGACACAGGAGAGAAATCTATGTAAGGCCATGTTAAGTATGTAGAAAAACAAAATAAAGAGTCAGTGAAGAGTTATCCACAAAGAGGAAACAATTGGGGATGAGCATTTGAAGAACTTAGATGTGGATAGGGTGGAGACACTTCTTCCACATATAAGGAAAAACAAATAGAGGCTGAGTATTGTGAAATGAGCAATCTGACTGTGGACTGAGAATCAGGCAGATTGCAGATAAACTAGGGACTGGGGAAGAGTGGTGGAGGTTTAAAGTTGCTACTAAGGAAATAGATAAAGAGACTAGAACAGCTCAGAAACTACTGGCCCGTAGCAATGCAGTCTCAGTTGAGGGTGGCATGAGTCTTGCTATTACATACTTCACAGAGATTTTTCTTGTCCTGCTTAGATGATGTAGGTGCTAACCCAGCCTAGGATGTTGAGGATCCCTGACATAGTTTACCACAGAAGACAAGAAAGTAATCTACACGTTACTTGAAGGAAGTTCAGGACTGAAAGAACAATGAAACACAACATGTATAGCATGGGCTAAGCTTGCGGCCAAGTGATCAATCGTTCTGCTGTGCCTGGATAATGAATTTCCAATTATAATACAATGTGAAAACAAGAGCTGGAACTATTCAGAATTAGTCCTTGAGAGATCCATATTCTACTCTCTAGGATCTGCAAATACGTCACATTATATGGCTAAAGGGACTTTGCACATGCAATTAAACTTATGGCTCTCAAGATAAAAAAAAAATTATCCTGATTTAGCATATTCACCTTTTCCACTCTTATTCAATATAGTCTTAGTCATAGCAATAAGACAATAGAAACAAGTAGATGAATACAAATAAGAAAGGAAAAGTATCTTTATTTGGAGATGATATGATTCTATACATAAGAGGCTCCATTGGACAACTCTTATACTGAAAAGCACTTTCATCAAAGTGGCAAGTACAAAATTAACAGAAAAACCAGTAGCCTTCTTATATACCAAGGATACATAAGCTGGTAAAGAAATTAGGGGAACAATCTTATTCACAAGTCCTTGTAAAAAAACAAAGCAAAACAAAACCAACCAACCAACTAACCAACTAAAGAAACCAAATCTTGCAATAAACCAAACCAAGAAGTCGAAATACTTGGTTTCTGTATTGATAGTCTGAAATGAAAAAGTTAAAACACTCACTGAAAATTAAAGAAGGCACTAGAAGATGTCTCACACTCATTTAAAAAAGTAAAACTCTGTAATGTGTGGCTATAACCCTAACTCTGGGAGGCAGAGATAGGAGAATCCCAGGGATTCATTGACCAGTCAGTCTGGCTGGAATGGGAAATTCCAGATTCAGTAAGAAGTCCTGACGCAAAAACACAGTACAATAAAGTGGAGAAAGGATTGAAGGAAGTATCCCTACTTCAATCTCTGTCTTCCACTTACGTTCATATGGGCTAGCACACTTGACCTGCCCCCTCGCTACATCTGCATGAATGAAGGAAAAAAGGAAAAATGTCCAGTATAAACCTTAAACCCTCACAGGTACACCCACTTGATTCTTTAAATTTTTTAAAATTTTATTCATTTTTCAATGTGATGTATTATTAATTCTTTGAGAATTTCATGTATGAATACAATGCGTTTTAATGATATTATCTCTCCTTTCCCCTAACTTCTCTACCCCTCCCAACTTTAAGTCCTCACTTTAAATTATATATAATTATACATATATATTAAATTATATATTATAAATTAAATTATCTCTATATAATTTAACTTTTTTGAGATTTTATTTTTAATTAAGATTTTTTTTTATTCCTTTTACGTATCAACCACAGATCCCCCACTCATTTCTCCTCCAGGTCCTGCCATCCTACTCCCAACCCTTCCTCCAAAAGGGTAAGGCCTCCCAGGAGAAGTCAACAAAGCCTGATACATTCAGTTGAGCATCTCAACCCTGCATCAAGACTGAGCAAGGCATCCCACCATAGGTAAAGGGCTCCAGAAAGCCAGATCATGTACCAGGGATAGATCCTGACCCTGCTACCAGGGTCCCCTCAAACAGACTAAGCTACACAACTGTCACCTGTATGCAGAGGGCCTAGTCCAGTCCCATGCAGGTTCCACAGCTGTCCATCTAGAGTTTGTGAGTTCCTCCAAGCTTGGTTCAGTTATCTCTGTATATTTCCCCATCATGATCTTGAATCCTTTTGCTCATAGAATCCCTCTCCTTTTTCTTCAACTGGACTCCCGGAGCTTGGCCTGGTGCTTAGCTTGGATCTCAGTATCTGCTTCCATCAGTTACTGGATGAAGGCTCTATGATGACAGTTAGGGTATTCACCAATCTGATTACGAGGGTAGGCCCGTTCAGTCACCCTCTCGACTCTTCATAGTAGTCTAAGGTGGGGTCATCCTTGTGGATTCCTGGCAATTTCCCTAGCACCAGGTTTCTCCCTATTCCCACATCAGCTTCCTCTATCATGTACACTGTATTCACATCATTTCCACTTCTATCGCTCCTGTTCCATGTACCATGTACCTATAGAGTTCACTTAGTGTTGCTCGTGTGTGTGTGTGTGTGTGTGTGTGTGTGTGTGTGTGTGTGTTTGTGTGTGAGAGAGTGTGTGAGTTGTGAGTGTAGCTGAAGGGGTAATGATTTTGTACATTGATTTAATAAAACACTGATTGGCCAGTAGCCAGGCAGGAAGTATAGGTGGGGTAGGCAGACTAAAGGAGTGCTGGGAGGAGGAAGACCAGAATGAGCAGATGCCAGCCCGCTGTTCATGGAGCAGCATGTAATGGCACACAGGTAAAGCCACAGAACACATGGCAACATATAGATCAACAGAAATGGGTTAGTTTAAATGTAAGAGCTAGTCAGTAGTAGGCTTGAGCTAATGGGCGAGCAGTTTTAATTAATATATGCTTCTGAGTGATTATTTTTATAAGCTGTGGGGTCCATGGGGCTGGGCAGGACCAGAGAAAATTTCAGCTACATATGAGTGTGTGTGTGTGACTGAATGTGTTAGTGTGTTTGTGTGAGAGTATGCATGTGAGTGTGAGTTGTGTGAAAGTGTATGCGTGTGTGTGTGTGTGTGTGTGTGTGTGTGTGTGTGTGTTCACTCTTATACAGTGGATTTTTCAGCCATGAAAAGGAATGAAGTTATGTTATTTTCAGGGAAACTGTCACAACTGAGGCAATCAGATTAAAAATCTTTTTTTTTTTTTTTTGTTGGTTTTTCGAGACAGGGTTTCTCTGTGTAGCTTTGTGCCTTTTTCCTGGAACTCACTTGGTAGCTCAGGCTGGCCTCGAACTCACAGAGATCTGCCTGCCTCTGCCTCCCAAGTGCTGGGATTAAAGGCGTGTGCCACCACCACCTGGCTCAGATTAAAAATCCTAAACCAGTCTCATAACACAAACTATCATGTTCCTCAATTCTATATAGTCACATAAAATCATGTATATATATACTAAAATGAATCACACAACAGTGAGATTGTCTAAGGAAACAAAGGGGAGCAAAGGAGAAGGGTAGGCTGGAGAAAAAGTAGGCTAAGAAATAAGGGAAGAAATGCTTTAATAGGAAAATTGTCCAGAATTATCTAGGTAGATCCAATGTAAGCCCAGAAGAACTTAAAAACTACAGACCTTCTCTTGTTGAAGTGAAAGGGTGAAGGAGAAGTCATTAAAACAGAAACTTGAAGCATCAAATAGTCTGAACCTGCTGTCTGTAAGTAAAGTGTGGTGCAGAATGCTGGTGCCTCTGAGTGAAGTGTGCCCCAGCTAAGAACCGGTGAGAAAAGAGGGCACATTTCTATAGCAACAAGGAATGGAGGTGTGCCAACACACTCCATGAGGGAGCTTAGTAATGGGTTTTCCTGTGCAAGGAAGGAATGTGTCCCCCTGCATGTATTTCTTAACCACTGAACTGGAGAGATCCTAAGTTTTTGTTTATTAAGCATTTTGTGATTGTTATGGTGGCAATAGGTAACCAACCAATATAAAGCATTGTTAATTGAAATGTGTATGGAAAAGACTAATATCCCATCATTACTTCTAACTCCCAGAAGACAGAAGATTTGTCATCACTGTTACATGGAGCATCTCCAAAGTAAATCTCTGCACTCCACAGAGCTGGGCAGATTTATCTGGAATTTAAAGCTTCACCCCTCCATATTGGTAGTCTGAACCCTCTGGCATGGTAGAGATTTTCCTATTTGTGTGTCACAAAGCAAAATGTATCAGTAAACACACATGTAATATCAAGGAATAAGCAAAAATGTTATTAAAAATGGTTGATGAGAACACCATAATGAAACCATTGATTTGTATGCTAACCAAAATAGATGAAGAGCTGGAAAGATAACTCAGGTTAAGAGCACTTGCTGTCCCTGCAGAAGACTGGAGTTTGGTTTCGAGCGACTCACAACTGCCTATACTTCCCCTTTCTGCCCTCCACAGGTACTGCATTCATGTGCACATATGTGCCCCCCCCCACTAAAAATTTTACATCTATAAAATAAATGAATGTTAAAAATGAAAGAAAACACTGTAAAAAATAGTCCTGAAGAATGAAAATGATGTTTGGTAGACTAATTGAATCAAGTCAAAAATGTGAAAGCCAGACAAATAAAGAGATGGGACAACATGGCCACAGAGGAAAAGGAATTCATTCAGCAGAAAGGAACTTCCTAAAACTGAATGAAAAACACCAGTAAAGGAGCATTGATCAGTACTCTGGTTGAATAAACACCAATAAAGGAATATTGACCAGTACTCTGGTTGAATATAAGAGGGTGCATTGAAAACTCAAGACCAAATGATATGAAGCCAAAGCAAAGGAAGCTTCAGGGAAGTCTGACATCTGAAAAAAACAAACAAACAAATGAGAACAGCCATAGAACTGGAGGAAAACTAGGACTACCTAACAAAGTGAAAGCTAACAAATGAAAAATACAACACAAAATCCCCATGCCTCTGGGAAATACATGAGAAAATATAATATACAGTGGAAGATGGAGTTTGGAAGCTCAAATTCAGATAAAAAAGAGTTTCAGAAAGTGGAAACAAGGAATTGTGAAAGACATAACACAAAATCTGAGTCTTATGAGAGGTATGTCTCTAAATTAAAAAGGCAAATACAAGAGCATGATTTTCTCTATTTACATGGCACCTGGACAAGAAAGCATTTCTTAGTTATTTTCAATTGATACAGAATATTTGTGTATATACAAACTAGAATATTCCACTACCATTCATGTATGTATATCAGACAATGATCAAATGAGTCTCCCACATCGTGTGTGTGTGTGTGTGTGTGTGTGTGTGTGTGTGTGTGTGTGTGTGTGTATGTGTGTGTATTACAAGCTCTCCTTCTGCAGACAAGATTGGCCTTGAACTAGAAATTTTCTTGCCTCAGATCCCTCAAGTGACAGGATTATGGCATCTGGCATCTGGCATCTCGAACTTGACCAAGGTTTTGTTTGCTTTTCTTATTTCAACAACAGATTTGGGGTTAATTATGTCTCATTAGAAGACTTAAGTGTGATGTCAGCTATATGAAATATGAGAGGAGTGAAAAGTAGTGAGTTGATATGTGGGTATGAACAATGGTTACAGTTCCACCTTCTGCACAAGCAGGAGTCGGGAGACATGGAGCTGCCCTGGGAGAACTTCAGTGAGGAGAATAAGGACATGCATGTCTTGATATGAAAGTGGAGCTGGCAGGGCCTGAGAAGACACACAGTGTCAGACCACGAAGCATCAAGAAGAATCCTCAAAGATGTCTGTGCACACATTCTCATCCCTCTGTGAATGTTAGCTGTGATTCCTTAGAAGTAGGAGAAATGACCTAAATATCAAAGAAAGGTTCAGCAGAGGAGAACAGCAATGGGACATTTGACAGGCGTGGAAAAGGTCCAGAATGAGTCATAGTTTTAGTCAGATGATGGACATTTCATAAAGTGTCTCAACTGGAAGAGATGGAGACATAAAGGCCACCTCTTATTGACTACATCAATGAGAGGACAGAGAGGGAGGGAGGATAGAATAAGAAATCCTTTTGTCAAAAAAGTGATACTATCAGCAGTTTGAAATGCTTGTACTAATAGGCACTATTTGCAGCAATATTTGTGTAAATGAAGTTTTATAATTCTGTTATACATGTACATATTATTTAATATAAATTGTAAAACTTGGAAATCAATGGAATAATTCCATCATAACTTGCTACTTTTATTTATCAAATTTTGCCTTTGAATTAAATACAAATACAGAAAAGATCTAAATATTTTATCTTTTTATACTGACGAATTGGTTTTTAAAATACACAGATATTTTCTAAAAAATATCTTTTATTTATTTATTCATTTATTTATTTATTATTTCTGCATGCCACAGCATGCATATGAAGGTTAAAGTTAGGCAGGTTTGTGGAGTCCATTCTTGACCTTGACCCTTGAGAAAATTCCCAGAAAGTATATCATCAGTCAAGTGACTTTAGCCTTGAGCCATCTCATCAGACCCTTCAAAATGATGTTTAAACATGGGAAATCAGTGAAGTTCCATGGGAATCATAAAGTTCTCATAAAATATTTTCATTATGTTTTTATTAAAATTAAACTAGGCATGGTGGTACCTGGTCTCAATTCCAGCACTTGAGAGGCAAAGGCAAGTGGGTCTCTGGGAGTTTGAGGCCAGTCTAGCTTACATAGTGAGTTCTAAGCCAGCCAAAGCTAAATAGTGAGACCTTGTCTCAAAAGGAAAAAATAAGACTACAACTAAAATCTTAACCAGAGGAAGATTTTTGATCAGTCCTTAAGAGGACTAAGGCTACGATTACACAGTTACATTCTTTATGTTAAAATGACACCACACACATTATTCTGCACTTTTGCCAAAGAAGAAAGATGTCTACAAAACTGTAAGTCAAAACCCAAAATGAAACAATTTCAATACTTGCTTAAGAAAACATGTGGTTTTCTGACTATCTAATGGATTCTAATATATTCTAAAAGAGCCTAGGTACCTAATAGAACATATAATGGACTCTGAGAAATACCGGGGGGGGGGGGGGGGGGAGACAAAATTCACAAACAAGTTAGACAAAGTCTTCCTCTCAAAAAACAGCCTCTTCTGAGGACAGTGGTTTCCTCGTCTGTTGGGAAAGCTCACAGAAAGCCACTCTATATTTATTGAGGCACGTGGAGACCCTTGGTTTATTGTATCCACCAGTCCTGTGCTATCTCATCATGAGTTTTTACCAGTATCAGACAGACCTCTGCTGTCCAGAGGGAGGATTGTGCTGTCCAGTCACTGAGTTTTAGACATTCACCCCATAACATTCATTCTACTCTGCTTTTCTGAGACTGTGGTCAAAGTGGTGTTGACCGTTGCAACAGGTCAACAAACTTGTGTTTGCCTGATTGTCACATTATTCTAGAAGTCTGTGAGTGAAATTGGAGATTGGAAAGTAAGAGAGTATATAACAAACTCTTAAAGGCCTTAAACAAAAGACTGAAAATTGGCAAAAATTAAATTTAATAACCATCTTATAAAGGAGAATCTGAAAACACTTAACAAATTAAAAAGTGCTACTTCCTTAGTCAGAAATATGAACATTAAGGTCATTAAACAGAATGGTCAGAACTAAACTGTGGGGAAGGAACATTTACATACCATTAATGGGAATGTAAATTGGTGTAATCACTTTGGAAAAGAATTTGGCATGGTAAATAAAATATAAACATCTGTGTGTTGCGCCCATAAGTTCCTCTCATAGTTACAACACTTTAATAAAAGAATATTATATACTCCAAAAGACATACAGTAGGATATTAATATCAATGTTATTGTTCAGATATTCATCAGCAGTAAAATAGGGGGTGTATCATGTGTTCATACAAGAAACCAAGAGGACCATGTACAAGTCTATGCAACAATACCGATAAATTACATGAACAGGAGCTTCAGAGAAACCAGTCAGAAAAGTGCCTATTATATCATTATGTGTTACTGTATGACATATAGGTTTCAAGACAGCCCGAGTCAGTCTCTGATGTTAGAAGTCAGGATAATGCATCCTGTTGGGGGACTTACAACTAGGATGGAACCAGATAGGTTTCTAAGGTGTTAGAAATGTTTTGTTTCTTGAAAAGTTGGTCTCATTTATTATTGTCTAAACCATCACAGTCTGAGTGTTTTAAAATAAGAGTAATACGGTTTTTGATGAATCTACAATTTGGACCTATTTTAGCAGCGACAGCTTGCCCTGACACCACTTCACAAGCTTGTCAGTTAATGCTGCCCATTGACTGAGACCTCATCGGGGGCCCTGGGCTAGAACACATGCAAGTGGGCTCTGTAGAGAGCTCTTTGGCTTTCCTAAAGTATGGCTGTATTCTGAGTGGGCATACTAAAAGTGTAAGATGGACACACTTGACATTTTTGTGACCTAGAGGCTTGTTTGTATTTCTGCCACACTCCGGCATACAAGACAATTGTAGAAGTCTTATCGAAATTCCAGTGATGGGGTATAGGCCTCTCTGTTCAGTGAAGTGGGTGTCCATTTCACTTGCAGGAAGAACACATGAGATGACATATACTAATGCATCCTCTAGAAAGTACAGTTGGCAGCACAGTGTCTTAGAAAACCATGTCAAAGATACTTCAAGTTTTAAAAAAATATAAACTTAGCAGTCCCTGGCGGTCATTTTAAGGTAAAGGGTCCATATCAAAAGTGAACCTCAAACAGAAAATGAGGCAAGCTGGTGATGTCAGCTCTCAATAACTAACTCATTTACAGCTGAGGTGTGGTACCATACACCTATAATCCCAGCACTCAAGAGATTGAAGCAGGAGGATTGTCATGGGTTTGAAGCCAGCCTTGACTATGCAGTATCAGGCTAACCAGGGCTACATAGTAAGATCGTGTTTCAAGCAAAACTAACCAACCAAAGAAACACACAAATTTTACTTGTTTAGTTATTTCTTAATAACAACTCATTGAACATTTAGCATTTGATAGGTCCCAGAGGATACATAAATGGGTCAGATAAGATTCTGTTCTTAGGAATCTCATAATTATAGCAAATAGCTTCATTGTAAGTGTACTGATACTGTCCAGTTTGGGGGCGTGGAGGGGCTATAGTGTAACTTAGAGGAAGTTGTCTCAGGGTACATTAGATCATGTCCTATCATATTGGGGCACTGGGTGTCACTTCTCTGTGCAGCCTATGTGGAAAGTCTGTGTTCAGTGTCATTGGATTCTGATGTGTGGATCATCAAGTCACTTGTACCAGCAAGCCCAGTTGTTGCTTTTCACTATTGTCTTAAATAATGATGTTTCTTGGCTTCTCAAGGATACTACTTTATAGGGTATTTAGATTTATCTAGAATTAAAGTAAACTGGGACAATGTATTTGGTTACAGAATATAGCAGTGTTTCTTACTAAGGGCAGCTTCTCTGTCAGGGGAAAGCTATATTTAACTCACTCCTTGTTAATTGCTTTGATGTAGCTCTATGAACATTGAAATTTAATCTCATTGGAAAGTTTCCTTTTTATAGATCCCAGGCTTTTCTTAGATTAAAAAAATGTATTACCTCATTTTAATAAAATAACAAATACACCATTGTCATGCAGAGAAATAGTTAACAGGAAATTCATTATTTTAAAATGATATATGTCCTTTCAATGTCTGAAATATGAAATGAGTGCCTAAATTATACCAAATTAAATGTATTTATACACTCACCTTCTCTTTGTACAAACCTGGGCAAAGATGAGGCACAATGCATGTTTGTGTAAACTCAAAGCACCCACTAGTAGATGCCACAGATAAAGTGGGTCATGAAGATTTCCAGAACATACAGACTGTTTATATTTATGTCTTCATATTCATGATATATAGACAATACAGATGTGTTGGCTCCTTTAAGAATTTTCCTTTATTTATAGAATGCAGACTAAATGTTTGCAGGTCTTCAGAACCCATGCAGTACATCTGTTAAGCAACCATGGCAGGAATTAGATACTGATGTTTTCTTGGGAAGGTGGGTGGTGGCTTCTGCCACCACAGTGAAATTCCATCCTTAGCTGGTAGAAAACTGCAGTGACCCCTTTTCATCCCTCACCCTGTCCCTTCAACTATGAGAACATTTTTTCCAATGGCCTCATTCCAAATCTTTTTATCAACTGTATTAATTACTGTCCTCCTTGTTATATTGCAAACATCAACAAAAACAATTTAAAGAGGAAAGGGATTATTCTGCTTTACGGCTTGAAGAAATAGATTCTATCACACTGGAGAAAGTATGGTAGCAGGAGCAGGCACTAGTTAACATGTTCTCTCTGCAGAGGAAGCAAGAGAAAACAGAAAGTAGGGCCAGGCTATGACATCTCAAGGCATGTACCCAGGGACCCAACTCCGTAAGCAAGGCTCTACCTCCTAAAACCTTCCTAAACAGCACCCCCAGCTCAGGACCAAGTGTTGAAACACATGAGATTGTAGGGGACATTTTATGTCCAAGACACACCAACAATTTCTATTTAGAATGGTAAGTAAAACCTCATCTCAAGAAGGTGGGAGGTATTGTTTTTTTCAAATGTTTGAAAACAACTTTCATTGTTTTATATCCAGAGGAAAGCATTAGATATCATTATATTGATTTTAGTTCCTACTATAGGTATCTAGCACCTATTTTCATTTGAAATTACCATAATCTTCTGAGGGAGATATGGCTGAGCAGGGATCCAAATGCCATGGTTAAGTAACTTGCCAATAATCTCACTGCTCTGGTGTTTTCAAAGAGGCCATTTGATATTGTCCTCATTTTTTCCACTGCTTCAAGGCTATCATGAGAGCTAAAGGCCACTTGTAAAACTCAGATTAAAGGATTGGTGTTTAGAATATCAGAGCTGATCTTGAGTGAGCACCATGGAGAGGGTATGATAGTACACAGATTTCCGTATCTTACCTCATAGTTCCAGGTTCAGTGTGTTGAGGGTGAGGCCCAAAATGCACAACTCTAATGAACCTCAAGGTAATGCCAATGGGACTGCTCAGAGGACCACATGTCAAAACCATTGGTCTGTAGAGTTCCCCACAATTGTTTCAGGACTTTGGTCATGTCATTCTCAAGACCAGTAGGGAGGCAAAGCTTGTCATCTACAGAAAGTTTCCTTGATTACAATGCTGTGTCTGTCCCTTCCAGCCTAAATCTGCTATTTGGGTGGAAGATTCAGGCAATTTTTCATCTTATCACCTCTACAGGACACCATTTTTTGAGTACTATGATCCACTGACCAAGGCATCACTGTTATTACGTTTATCACAATATTTGTTACAAGTGTCCTCCTTTTATTTTCCAAGTCTACAGACAGATCTCTTAAAGGAAGGGCCTCTTTGATAACGCTCTCTCCTCTCGACAGCTAGTGAGTGATGTGTCTGACATTCAACAAATACTCAGTTTTAGAATGAGAGAGCAATGTGATGTGGGGATTATGTTGAGAACTTCCAGAAAGATATGAAAACAGGAAGTATGTCTTTGAAATATGACAAGCTCAAATTAAAGGAAGAATATATTGAAAGGTATCAGGTGAAATTAAAGAGGTAAACCACTATAAAGAAAATGCAGAAGTTTAATTTTGGGTCATGAAATCATTTAATTAAATACAGAACCGAGACAAATAGTCTTTATTGAAATAGGCATGGAACATTTTTAGGAATTGTAGTTCAGTATGAATCAACAGGGTGGCTTAGCTTTCTAAACAACCAGTGCCACCATTGGGTCCTATTTAGATTGGGTGCAGTCACAGTGTTTGCTTTTTCTGATTTTAAAGAAAGGAGTGTAGCTTGGAGCTGGGTCTGTGTCCTGACACCTCAGTGTGGCCAAGTCAGTGTCTCTGCAAAGAGCGTGGCCTTCGGCCTGGTGCTGCCTTAATTTCACTGAAAGAAGGTTCCATTTACTTCTTAGTTTAGGAGCATTAAACTTTTAGCTAGCTTCACTTTTCTTTTTGTAGCCTAAAGGGAGATACACCCAGATTCTTACTTACTGTTGGAAACAGACTCCTGTCCATGCTTCTTTAACCAGCCCCTAATACTTTGAAATGAGTCTCTTTCATACTCACAGTTTTCAAGTTTAGTCTTTTATTAGGCAAGGGGATTATTGAAAGAGTGGTTTAAGTGAAAATCATTTTTTCCTAGCCACCTATGTAGAAGTAATTTATTACTAGAGAAAAGAAAGACACTGATCAATCTTTTAAGGAGTAGTGATTTTAAATGTAGTTACATTCTCACCACTGAAACACAAAGTTTCCAGGAGTAGAGGTTTTTGTTGGCTCATGGTGTGAGGGGTACAGTCCATCACGGAGGCAGTTGAGGCAGCTCAGTCTGTGGCATACTGTGTAACACTGACCTGGAATCAGACTGCTGGGCAGGAATCCAGGATTTGGCTACAGTCTTTATGTTCATCCCTAGTGACCTACATCACCAGCTAGGCCTTCTGCCCCAAATGTTCTATAGCCCTGACATACCACGAGCCCCTAGGGACCCAGTATTTAAACACACAAACTTGTGGGGACACTTCATGTTCAAATTGTAACATTAATGTTGAAAACTTTCAAGAAGATTTTTCTTTTTAGAAGCAATAGAAATGTGAAGCAAAGGAACCCTAACAAATATTAGGCAGATATCTTGTCTCTTTTATGATATCATTCTGTTCTTTTAAAAATGTAATGTTTCCCTGCCCTCTCATTCTTTTCTCTTCTAAACACCTACCTAACTGCCCCAACTTTCCCTTTTGTAGTTACTGCTGGTACATCACCTTGGAGCCCTTAATTATTCCCAATACACAATCTCCTTTGAAAAATGTACTGTCCCATCTGTGCCCATTCCATGTCTTTAACCCTCACCGTAAGAGATTAACTCCAATGTACAATACAGAGTGATAGTTATTGTCTCAGAATCTGCCTTGTGTTTAGTATAGCTCAATTCTGCATACATTCCTTTCATTCTCTCAAACTTATTTTCCTTTTCTTCAGATAGGATTCATTTCTCTTTTGCTACAACTGAACTCCACACTAAATCCTCTGGTCATATTGAACCATAACCGTTCTCCCTCAAGTACCTAAATTTAACCTTTATTATCAGCTTTGAAATATCTTTTTTTTTGTTCCTCATGTGCAACTTGTCACCAACTATATTTTTGTATTTTTTTCAAACAGTTTATATTTCCTTTGGTATTGTTCAAATCCAGGCTTATCTTACAGGGCATCTCAGTCATTGAGTCTCTGTGTCGAAGGCTCTACCCCTCAGACGTGGAAGCAGAAGGTGGTGCTCTGTAGCTTGTGCCTCAAGCATCCTTCTCTCAGTTGCTTAGAGCATGGCTGGGCCACAATGTAAGCCTGGGATTTAGAGTAGGATTCTCAAATGGTGGATGCGTGAAGGATTGTGTTGGATTTGAATAGTGGTACTTTGTTCATGTACATAGAGATGACAGGCAGGGCTAAGCACAACAGGCAAAGTTGGGCATTTAGTGGAAGGAGGCTGGGCCAGATTTGAGCAGTTTTTTGAGAGGGGAAAGGAGAGCCTTATTGGCCAGCCTCAGGGGCTCAACACACTTGCTTGGGTGTCTTGAAGTGCTTGTAAGTTTGAAGCTTATATTTTTGTACTAAGCCCCTCTGTACTTGAAGCTAACTGAATTGAGATCGTTTCTCCTAAACAAACATTTCCTTATTCAGATACCACTTTTCTATCATATCACTATTTCTACCCATGGATTCAGTTCATTCTCACAGTCATGTGAAAGCTCTTCAAACTTTGAAGCCCTCTGGTGCCCCTCTCACTGCTAACAAGAGCCAAATCCCCTCTTTAAGCTTCGACTCCTTAAAAGGTACCAATTCTGCTTTAAATATCCTTTCTAATTTTCTCTCTGTTATCAGTATACTCCACTATTTGGTCATCATGCTTTATTCCAGAAATGTTAAGTCCAGTCCTCATTTTTTAATATATTTACTTTTCTTAGAATAATTGTGTCTACATGAGGTCATTATGTTTTTATGTAATACTACAATGGTTGATTAAGTAGTACTGAATAAATAAAAGTTGAATGAATACATAAATAAGTATCTTTGATACTCAGTTTAAGTTTAACTTCTCTTTTGAAGACTGTGTTGGCTAGCTTTTTGTCACCTTGCCACAAGCTGGAGTCATCTGAGAGGAGGGAGCCTCATTGAGAAAATGTATCCCTAAAATACAAGCCTGTGGGGCATTTTCTTGATTTATGGTTGATGTGGGAGAGCTCAGCCCACTGTGGGTGGTGCTATTTCTAGGCAGATAGTTCTGGAGCGTATAAGAAAACAGGCTGACAAATTTAGAGCAAGCAAGCTAGCAAGCAGCATTCCTCTATGGCTTCTGCTTCAGTCCCTATCTCCAGGTTTCTGCCTTGAGTTCCTGCTCTGACTTCCTTAGATGATAGACTACATGTGGATGTGTAAGCAGAATAAACTCATACCTCCAAGTTGTCTTTTGGTCATGACATTAATCACAGCAATAGAAACCCTAACTAAGAAAATTCCTTTTTATATTATCTTTAAAAGCTCTGACTTTTCCTTTATCATTTATATATTTGTCTATATAATTCAGTGATCAATTAATTATACGCGTTCTTATCTCTTATTTTTTCCCCTTTTCCCCTTGTTTTAAATAGATGAGAAGATCTTGACTGTCAGGAAACATGACTTTGTCTTCTTTTGTGTTTCCTTCACTGTTTGGGAGGGAAAACACAGAGTTCAAAAGTATTATATTACTTAAAGAATTGGAGATGATGTCTTACATGATTGTCTAGAACTGCTTCTGTACATATAGCTGTAGTCATCTCAAAGAAAGGCCAAAAATATCGTTGCTTATTGGCAAAACACAATAATGTGATATCCATGCTATATCTACACTTTCCTTTTTCTTTCTTTGACAGCAATGTTTTAAATAGTACTTACTCCTTTTGCAAATGCCAGTCTGGTTGGAAAACAAACTCATTGGCTTTATTTGCTCATAGTTAAGCTTCCGATTTGTTAGAAACACTGAAGAAATACAGGACACAGTTGTTTTTGATTCATCCCCATTTGAAAGTGTTCATGTGAGAACAAAATCCATCTTCTCTGTCAGATGCTTGTTTTGAAATTTGAGGAATTTGGCCAGAAGTTGGAACTGATTTGTTAATAGTGTGAAAGGGTAGGAAATAATTAGAGAACAGAAATAATAGACAAAACTTTCAGATGAAAGAGAGCTCCTTCACTTCAATAAGTACTGTTTTTTAAATAATATAATATAGCATAACATAACATAACATAACATAAAATAAAATAACATGGTAAAATAAAAACCAAATACATCAGAATAAGACAAAACAAACTAGAGAAGGGAAAAGCTGAAGATAAGGCACAAGAAACAAATAGGCAGAGACCCCTTTTATTGAATACTTAGGAGTCTGATTAAAAACAAAACCAGAAACTGTAATATATATGCAAATGACCTAAAGGATAAAAGAAGAGAATACAGAAATAAAAAGTAAAAAAAAAATGAATAAAAGAAAAAAAAAAGAAAAGAAAAGCCCTGACATGACATTATGGGACAAGGAACCTCCAAAGATGCCATTGAATTTGTTTTCTGTTGGCATCTACTGCAGGATGTGCAGCCAACACCTTAGAGTAGTTTATATCCCTGGTGAGACTTCCTTGGAGGAAACTAAATTTTCATTTATAATTGGGAATTGCTTCTGGGTTAAGGATGGGAGCATGTGTCCACTTTTCCTTTCAACTCTAGAATCTCATTTGATATTGACCTGTGCAGGCCCAGATAATCAATACTCTTAAAATGGTAAATTTTGCTGTTAACTAGAGATCATGAAAATAAGGAAATATTTATTTTAATAAGAAAAATGGACATAATTCCATAGTTATATCAAAATAGAGCATATTGGATTTCTTTGAAAAAATCCGTAGTTTTGGAACAAATATATCTTAAATGTCAAGAAAAATATCTAGTGTAATTGTATCTTTTTAGGTGTGTTTTTGTAGGTGAGTGTGTGTGGGGGGAGAGTGCATATGCCAGTGTGTGTGTGTGTGTGTGTGTGTGTGTGTGTGTGTGTGTGCACAGTGGTTAGAGTTTTCCACTGGCCCAGAATTCACAAGATAGTCTAGGCTGGTTGGTCAGTGTGCCCCAGAAATATGGCTGCTTTTGCTGTGGAATAATGCTTTTGTACACTAGTTTAATAAAATGCTGATTGGCCAGTAGCCAGGAAGGAAGTATAGAAAGGGGAAGTGGACAAAGAGAATTCTGGGAAGAGGAGGATTGAGTCAGGAGACACCAGTCCCACCATCCAGGTAGCAGCATGTAATGGCACACAGGTAAAGCCACGGAATACGTGGCGACATATAGATTAACACAAATGGGTTGAGTTTAAGTGTAAGAGCTAGTCAGGAGTTATCCTGAGCTAATGACTGAGCAGTTTTAACTCAGCCTCTGTATGTTTACTTGAGTCTAAATGGTTGCAGGACCAGGCAGGACACAAGAATTTTATAAGTGGCCGTGGTGCCAGGCAAGCATAGGAAAACTTCAGCTACATGTCTTCCTTTCCCAGTGCAGGGATTCCAAGTGTGTACAGTCATAGTAAACCTTTACATGTGGATTCTGGGCTCAGTCTCAGGTCCTTATGCTTTCAGAGCAAACACTTTAACCAATGAGATATCTTACCAGACTCCATATCTAATTTTTTATGAAAATTTTTCTGTTATAACAGTCTATACAGTACACAGTAATTTATCTTAATTCATAGAGAATGTTAGTGTTCTGGTAAGACTTGAGAAAATTTCAGCTCAATAACTTTCCCTATTTTGAAATGTGAAAACCACCTTCCTCTGGTCTAAGTGAAAGGATGCCAAGGCATTGCACTGGATGGGGACACACTGATATTGTAACTGTAGCAACTGCATGCTGATGAACCACCTTCTACCAGGAATGTGTTTTAAAAATTCCCATGAGGCCCCAGCAGCTTGGTAAGCCAAAGGGGAACATATTTCAAATTAATTGTTCCCATTTTGTGTGATAAAAAAAAAATCAGCCAGGCTCCTCTGTGACAATCTTGCTTTATTGTGTCAGTAATGAAACCACACATTTAATTGACAAGTGACAGCTCCTTGCTGCTCTGTTTCCTTTGCTATTCATTATACTGTCAATGGGTGTCGGCAGTGCCAAGGATGCTGCTGGTGGGAAGGAGGCAGTGTGAATCCGGTCAGTTCTGCCCATAGTCAGGATAGGCTTCCCTTACTTTCCTTGGCCATGTTTTGGTTGTTTTGTTTCTAAAATTAAAAAATTGAATCATTTTTGTATCTGCTAGAAAATGTATCGCCTGTGGAAATCATACTATAAATTTTTGTGAAATAAAAGATTTGCCTGTACCACAAATAATTAGTTAAGACAAAAGACTAGGAGAATGGTACTCAGTGAGGTTATACAGAACAGAGGCAGAGAAACTCACTAGTGTGGTGATATTTTATTTGTGTACCCCAATAAAGCTTATCTGAGAATCAAGAGGAAAAAGCCAGCCACTATCTTAAACACAAAAGCCAGGCAGTGGTAGTGGTAGCACACATCTTAAATTCCAACACTAGTTAACCATAAAGGTCTGGAGGTCTGTACAGACAGACAGAAAGTGATGTAGCTGGGCAGAGAGAGGAAGTGAGACAGCAGGGTACAGAAACGATATAGGCGTGAGTATACAGGAAGTAACTTTCTCTCTGGAGGCTGAGAGTTGGTGAGGTGAGGGTGGCTGTGGCTTGTCCTAATCCTCCGTTTCCTCAGTTTTCACCCCAGTATCTGGCTCCAGGTTTGTTTTTTTTTAATTAATAAAGCTATTTAGCAATTCATCTTACAGACTAGGGCTCGGCCACTACTTGTTTCTATTCCCCCAGGGAGGGAACCTACTGAGCAACAGTATTCTCTACATCTTGTTTCTGATTTTTTATGCAAGAAGTCTAAAAGGTGAAATTTCTAGTCATCAGAGCACTTAAAGATAGATTTTCCTGTTGTCCTAGTTTAGGATGCTGAAAAGGAAATATTGTGGACTGGGTGGCTTAAGCAGGACATATGTATTTTTCATCAGTCTGAGAACAAAGTGCACTGAGTGCTGCAGCTGGAATCTATCAAGACAAGTTCTTCCTCACTGTATCCTCACATAATGGAGACCACAGACTGGTAGACACGGCTGCAGGAGGGAGGAGAGAGTCCATATTCCTGTCTTATATATATATCTCAGAGTGATCATCTTACTAGAGGACCTCCCCATCACAGCATAGTGGGCAGATAGACTCAGCTAGCAGGGCTGTCAACTTGTAGGACCCAGCCTTTACCCACTGATGCTGGACCCTAGAGTCACCTCAGCTTGATGAGGGTGAGTTGGAGGGTTAGGCACTCTGTCTTGTACTCTACACTGTCCTTTCTTCTTTTAGCAAAGAGTACATTTCTAATGCCTGCATTGTATTTGCTACCTGTTCCTGGCAAACAAACAAACAAATGCGGAATGTAAGCTTTTCAAAACACATAGCACTGATCCCTCATCAACAATGTGAAAGACCCAATGGATTACAAATCCTAAAAATATGTGAAACTGTCAGAGAGCTGAATGAGTACAGTAGCCTCAAGTCCAAGGATATAGGAATCCTTTAGTCCAAGGAGCCATGAGACAGACTTCTCACCATGGAAGAGCGTGGTAAGAAGGGTAAGCAGTTAGCTCCAATGCTAACGGTATTGTTTGCAAAGGCTGCATTCCAGCCAGTGAGACAGACACAAAGGAAGCCCTGGGGAAGCTTACAGCACCTTCACAGCTTCTTTTTATTTCCACCTCACTTTCAACAACTACAACAACAAAATGACTATGGATAGGGTGTGAGAGAGTGTCAAAACCCTGTCACACCCATGTCCCAGGTGAGTAAACCAGTGTTGCTGGTTAAAGGTGGGGTGGGAGGAACAGCACAAGACAAACCAAACAAAACACCAAAACATTCCTCCACACTGCAGGCAGAAAACCAGGCTGGGGCGATTGGGATTCGCCTGGAGCTTGCCTTCCTCTCTGGGAAGGTAGAAAGCACATGGCCATCACAGATTTGTTACAGAGTCCCGTGGCCTTCGAGAAGAGAAAGGTAGCCATGTGTGGTGGAGGAAGCTCTTCCTCTCTCGGTGGACAGGGAGTAGAGGAGTGTAGCATTGGACCTGTTTTTCTCCTTCATCAGCCTTTGTTCGTCACTGCCCCTAGTGCCATCGGATGGTGGCACCCACATTCGAAGTCGGTCTTCACTTCAGTGAGTCCTATCTATAAATACAGCCACGTGTGTGCCTCAGATCGTTTTCAGCAGCATCACAGCGTCCCTTGCTAGCAGCCTTACGAGGAGCATCACATCATCCTGACCACGCATAAAGGAAGAGTGAAGCCGAGGAGAAGTTCCCTTCTTCCAGATCCATGGTGGCTAAGCTTTGAAGCTATGGCTGAGAAAATGAGTTGGGCCAGAAACTCCTAAATCTTAGAGAAGTGCTGTGGCAACTTACCTGCCAGCTGACACGAAAGGCAATGTGATGTTCGTGAAGCATACATGTCAATCATAAGCAACTGGGAAGCTGAACTCAGTTTTATCCCTGACTAGATTGACAGGGTTTTTCTATTAGCTGAAAGTGTAGCTCCCATTGTGGGCTTGTAAACTTTACCAGTCTTTCCTAAGAACACTGCTGACTGATGCAACATACACAGGATTGTTTTCCAGCAGGCATTAGAGAGAGGACAGAAGAAAAGAAATAAAGCAGAGCCTGGCGGTGGTGGCGCACGCCTTTAATCTCAGCACTTGGGAGGCAGAGCCAGGTGGATCTCTGTGAGTTCAAGGCCAGCCTGGGCTACAGAGTGAGTTCAAGGACAGACTCCAAAGCTACACAGAGAAACCCTGTCTCGAAAAACAAAACAAAACAACAACAACAACAACAAAACAACAACAACAACAAAACCAAAAACAAACAAAACAACAACAAAAAAAAAACCAACCAAGAAACAAAAACAAAACAAAACAACAACAAAAACCAAAAGAAATAAAGTAGAGACTGTAGCTTCAAAATAGATATCAGACTATAGATTGAAGAGATCCAAGAATCACAAATGAAGATTAAAATACACCTGTACAATTCAAATAGGCATATATTAAAACTGCTGAAAATCAAGATGGAAATGTGTGTGGCAGCTTACGGGGCTGAAAGCACATTATAGATAGAAGGATAAACCTAAAAGTGACTGTTCACTGTTCATCAGACATGGTTTGTACTAAAGAAAGCTGAGCGACAATCTTAAAGTTGTGAAAAAATTCTCTTATCGATCAAACTCTATGCTAATGAAAATATCCCTCAGATATTAAGATGGAATTTAAGGCAAGCTAAAGTTGAGAGATACTACTGCTATAAAATCTACATTAGAAAGAATGTTAAAAAACTTTAAGGTGGAAAACTGAAATATATATGAAGAGAAAGATGTTCCAAGTCTGAAAAATAGTAAATAGGTTGGTCCTAGTTTTATTTTTGACAGTAGACAAATGATTAGAGTGTAACAAACACATTAGTTTGTTAACAGCATGGGTAAAGTTAGAACATAGGATGATGGTAGGGTAATAGGAGGGATTGGAATCGTATATTAGAAGGATTTAATACTATAGTTGAAGTGCTATGATATTATTTGAAACTAGATTGTAAACTAGAGATATTGCCTATGGAAACCCAAAGTCAAAGGAATAATTGCACAAATAAGTCAACAGTGAAGAAAAATTGAGTCATTAAAAACATACAAACAGTAGATAGAAAAGGAGAGATAATTAAAGACAGAGTAAAAGAGGGGGGAACAATCTAAGCAATGGCAGATGTAAATTTAATCGTATCAATACTTGTATGAAAGAATTCCAAACACCCAACGTAAAAAAGAGAGACTGACAGACTTGTAGAAGGGAGCAGGTAGGATTTACTTTAATAAATTCATTTTAATGACATGAAAGCTGTAGAAAGATTATAATATACATATTAAGGCAAAAGAAGAGAGACAATGCTGATAAATAAATTGGATTTCAGGAAAAAGTGTAGTGCTATAAATGAAAGAAACAGAAAATGATAAAATGGTTAATTTTCCAAAAAAAGCATTAAATTCTTAAATATGTCTTATTAAAAAAGAGCTTTAAAAGACATGGGAAAAAACCATGATTGATCAAAAGGAAAAAACAAAGTCACGGTTATCATTAAAGATGGAGAGACTCTTTTTTCAGCAATCAGTGAAGAAAATATTTGAGTATCAGTGGACAAGGATGCCCTCAAAAGGCATAGATACAATATCAGTGGACAGGATGGCCTCAAGAGACATTTGGTGCTTAAAAAATCATTTCACTCTTTACTTTTCCCTATGCATAGAACGTTCTCCAGGAGAGACCAAATCCAAGACTTTTACTAAACCTTGACTAATTTAAAAGAATTAAAATTGGTAAGTTATGTTCTATGAACATGTTGGAATTACAATAAAAATTATTGTAAATCTAGTTGGGTGATTACCAAATATTTGGAAACTAAACAACATTCTTGTAAATGGCTGATAGGAGGAGGGAAGGTTTCAAGACAAACTGAAAGTATTTTGAATTAAATGAGAATGAGTATCTACCTAAACTCAATTGAAACAAAAAAAAATTTGAGAGACATCTAAAGTAGTGCTTCAAAAAGTAATGGCTCACATTAGAGATAAAGAAAAGCCTTAAATTAATACAATGTAAGCATCTAGATCAAGAAGCAGAAGAGAAAATGCATGCAACCTCACCCCCAAAAGAAGGAAGAGCAGGGACTGGAGAAGACACCTGTGCCACTCACTGGTAAGGTCAACAAAGCCGCTGGACTGCAAAGTTGATCCCTTGGGTAAAACAGCAGTAGGGAAAAGCTGTTAGACCCAAGTTGTCAAGATGATGATGGTTATGAGATGTGCAGTCATGTGCAGAACTGTAGCAGCATCCCTGGCCTCTGCTGCTTAGGTGTTCATAGCTTCTCCACTCTAGTTATGATGATGACAAAAGTCTTCAGACATTGCCAAATGTTCCCTGAAAGACAATATTGCATTCAGTTTAGTATTACTGATTAAGCCATTGATCAGTTTAAAAAAAAAAAAAAGTATGGGGAAGCTATAAATCAACATTGGAAACAACAGAGGTTCAGCACCATTGAGCTTACTCTTATTAAAAATGATAAATAGGAAAAACATGGAATAATTTCATAATAAATTCAATATCTTATGTGAGATGCACAAGTCCTTTGAAAAAAGCCAAAATCACTAGAATAATTAAAGAAATTGTTGGAATAGTGCTATTTCAAGTTCAGAAAACTACTAACTGTAAAATGTTCTCAAACATGTAAAGTAGAAATACATACTGACCAAGAAAACATATTTTATTACATTTGGATAAATTGTGTTATAGTTTTAAAGTTATTATAATACACAATATTGTTACATAATCTCAGCTTTTATTTCTAATGTACAGTAATACAAATGATATTATATCCTCAAGTCTACTCAATTTATACATTAATTCTGTTAGCTTCACTGTTGAGTTTAGGGTTTTCTACTTAAACTATTAAAAATATGTAAATAGTGATAATTTCAGATCTTTTCTAAAGTGGGAAACCCTCCCTAAGCTGATCATATGCGGCCATAAATACTGTTGTAGAAAATCAATTAAAGAGAAGTCATAAGAAACATCATACAATAAAATCTATCATGAACAACTTCTGCAACAAGATGTTAGATACATGAAACCAGCTGAAAGGATGCATCACAAATATGAGAATTATCTAGAAATGCAGGATTCATCTGACATTTGGAAATTTCTAAATGAATTTTATTGTATCAACACATAAAGGAGAAAATTATAAGACCAAACTCAATTGATCAAGATTCAGGAAAACCTGTTGACAAATTCCAAACCCAGTCATGAACTAAATAAGAAACAAAGGAGAGCATGCTCAGGGTGAAAGAAGTCATTTAAAATGTAAAAATGCCACAGCTCACTTCAAACTAAATGGCAAAGTCTGCATTATCAAGGCTGGGAATAAAACAAAGATGTCAGCTTTCAACTCTCCTACTCAACATTATACTTTTCCCCCAGCACAAAGGACAGGAAAAAATAGATGAAATATTTAGTGCTTGTGAAAAAACAGTCTAAAATTATTTTTATTTACAGATTATTTATTACATAGAAAATTATAACATAAAAGATAATAGAACTAATGTATAAATTTGGTAGACTTTAGGGCATAAGATCACCTGTATTATTGTACGCTAGTAATAAATTATATCACAGTACTGTATAGTACAACAATATTAAAACCATAACATTTTCTGAAAACGTAATAGGGTGTGTGGATGATTTGACTGCTAACAAAGGAAATTGAAAATTAAGTAAATGGAAAGATTTACAGTGATTGTAGTTAGAAATACTGAGTTTGGAATACCCCATGTGGTTAAGATGTCAGTATTTCAAAAGTCAATCAGCTTGGAGAGTTTTGTAGACATTCACAAGTCAATTCTAAAATACACATGGAAAATAAATGGAGAATAGCTAAAACAATTCTAAAAACAAAGGTCATAGCTGGGGTATTCATTCTCTGTTGTGGAAGTCTCAATACCAATTTACAATAATCTGAGCAATGTGATATTAGAGAGAATAAACCCAGCTAAATGGAAGGGAACAGAAAGCTGGCATCAGCCCTACACAACTGATTTGCAGCACTGACACCAAGGAAAGCCAATGTAGACTCTTTCCATAAATGGTTCTGAAATTGGGCACTCTTATGAAAGAACTTCCACTGTATACTAAAATGTAAATCTGAAAACTATAGAACTTCTATTTAAAATAAAATATTTGGGGGTTGGGGATTTAGCTCAGCGGTAGAGCGCTTGCCTAGCAAGTGCAAGGCCCTGGGTTCGGTCCTCAGCTCCGGAAAAAAAAAAAAAAAAAGAAAATATTTGATACCTTTTATTAAGCTAGCCATTATTAATTAAAACACAAAAGATTAATTAATAAAAGAAAAAATTGACAACATGGACTTTGTTGCAGTTCATTTTCTGCTTTTCATAAGCGGTTTGAGGGAAATAACAGTTGTGAAATAGCCATGAAATAACCACTATCCACATCACACAAATCACTCTCACAACTCAGTAAATGAGGGAAGCAATAGGAATGTCATCACATACATGGAATAGCTGGCCATTAAATTTATAAATAAAATGCCAAGGATTAATAAAAAAAGATTTGACTTATTGAAGATAATAATACAGCTGGAAAAAGCATGAAAAGATTTCAGCAGCATTTTTAAGTAGGAAATGAAGATTATAAACACAGCCCACCCACATAAATGGCTATGATTTTAAAAATAGGATTGTCCTATGTGAAGGAGACCTCCACATAGCAGGGGATTCCTCCTGGGCCCAGGTTTAGGCAGAGACTACATCCTTTATTAACTGGGGAAGACTGTAACTTTAAAGTGGCTACTTTGTGACTCAGGCAGATGAAAACAGCAGCAAATGATATTGTAGGTGTAGTGTTTTTTTTGGGGGGTGGGGGCTCCATTGCAAATGGCAGAGCCTAACATCATAATGAGAAATGTATGACAGAGCTACTAGCCTTCTGGTGGCCAGGAAGCAGAGAGAGCTCTTGAACACTGGTGGACATTGGGGGAAAACAGCTCATCTTCCTGAGTGTATCTGAACTCTAGTAAGGTGGACTCAAAAATGATAGAAATAAATCATGGTTTAAGACTGGATTTTTCTACATTGCCACTGTTTGAAATACATTCAATAAAGAGTGTCTGATGAGACAGGTGTAGTTTTTAAGGGGAGAAAAAAGGGAGGTCTGTGTTAGAATGAGCTAGGATGTGGTGGTATATTTTAACTGGGCATATTAATTAGGGTAACCAAAGGGGTCTTCTGATTGCTGGACTTTAATACTTCGATAGCTGGACCTTGGTAGTCAGCCTGAGAAGGAGGAAGTGGCCAAATAAGGGAATAAACCTTGGGAGCTAGCTTCCGGAGTGTAATCTCATAATTTTAGCAAGGCAAAGGGAATTGGGGAGAAGGACAAGGCCTGTCAGAGCCACAAGCTCAAGTGGATTAGTCTCTCTTCATCATAAATGCTTACAATCATATGGCATAAATGGAAATGCAACACACTGCCAAGTAAAGACAACTTTACTCAGTCTCTGGAGAGGTTTGATAGTGTGTGTTCCACACTGAACCATGGTTCACAAGCACTCTACCACTGACTCAGACTGCCAGCCATTAGCATTTTAAAACAGATATTGAAATGTAAACAGATACATTGCCAAGGTGACACTGTCAGGTATACAGGTGTATGAGTTCTGGCAAATTCATACATACATCAATACAACTTCAAAACCATATGCAAGAACATCTACATCTCTCCAAATCCTTCTTGGTATCTCTGGTCACCAATTTCAGACCTAACAATGACAGGTCTGTTCTCTATTAATAATTTTATTTTTCCAGAAGGGCATACCAATGGACTCATGAGGTGCACCTACTTGAGATGGCCTTTTTTTTCTCTCAGTGCACCTGAGACTAATTTCCACTGAGCATAGGAATCAGGGTTGGCTTATCCACTCAATTGATGGACATCTCAATTTTTCACAGATGTTGGCCATAAGAATAAAGTCAGCAAAACATTTGTACAATGTCTTTGTGTGGCCATACATTTTCAGTGGTAGAGTGCTTGGCTGGCATTCACAGGCTGTGTTCCATCTGTGGAACATAAGCAAATAAATGTGCAAGTAAATATATAAATAAATGGTTAAAGGTGGTTTATGAAACCTAGTTTGAATTTCATACTGTGTATGAGCCATTCAAAGCTCAAGCTATTTTCTTTATTTTACATTACTAGTGAAGACCAGACAGAGACACATTTTAAAACAACACTGTGCTAATGAAAGGCAAAATGTATAAAATATTCCAAGGGCTCTATCTATCTGTCTGTTTATCTATCTATCTATCTATCTATCTACCTATCTTTTATCATCTGTTTATCTGTGTGCATTCACATGTATTTGGGCACATGTGTACACACTTGTGTATGTGTGGGGAGGCCTGAAGTTAACATCCAATATATTCCCTGATTTCACACCACTTTATTCAGCAGGCTCTCTTGCTGGTTCTAGCTTGTCTAGCTAACCAGTTTGCTCAAGGATCCCCTGTCTCTGGCTCCTAAGTGCTTTCATTACATGGTGGCCACCATGTTGTGTGGGTTTTGGAGATTTGAACTATGGTTCTCACACTTGTATACAAAGTATCTGAAGTATCTCCCCAGCCTTCTAACACAACTTCCTACCTTGAAATTATCATAAAGACAATTAGACAAAAGTGGAAAATATAGTTATGTCTACATACCCATTTTTCTGCATATCATCTAAATCCTTATTCAGCAGGGATTAAGTTTCTACCAACATTTCAGAGTATTTTATTTCAGGTATTTCTATTTTATTTAACTATGAGGTTCTAAGAATCAAATACTGGGCTTTGTGCCCACTAAACAAGCATCCTACCAACTGAGTTATATTCTCCAGCCCTCACTTACATTTGTAAAAGATTTATGTATTTATGTGGTGTGTGTGTGTGTGTGTGTGTGTGTGTGTGTGTGTGTGTGTGTGTGTGTGTGTATGTGTGTGTGTGTGTACACACATGCATGCTTGTGGTATCCGATGTCCTCTGTCACTGTCCACTTGTTCTTTTGAGGTGGGGTCTCTCCCTGACCTTGAAGCTTAAATCTCAGCTAGGCTGGAAGCTGGCACTCCCTACAGATCCTGGAGTTATAGGTGTGCACTGAGTGCCTGGCTTATGTAGGTGCTGAGATCCCAACTTTGATCCTCATGACTGGGTGGCCAGTGCTGTAAAACCTGACCTTTTCCTTCAGCCCCCAGATATTGTCACTACGCATAAACACTAACATGTCCTGACAGTAACTTTACCTTGATGTGTAAAACAGCATCCATGTCCCAGTGTCTGTTCTGCTCTCAGGATATTTGGAAACTGGAATTTTTTTTTTTTTTTTTTTTTTTTTTTTTTTTGTTTTTTGAGACCGGGTTTCTCTGTGTAGCTTTGTGCCTTTCCTGGAACTCGCTTTGGACACCAGGCTGGCCTTGAACTCACAGAGATCTGGTTCTGCCTCTCGAGTGCTGGGATTAAAGGCATGCGACACCATTGCCTGATCAGGTGGTCTTATTATCATAAATAACCAATGAGTTATAAAACAAAATGGTAAGGCTATGTGTTCTCTTTCTATTTATCTAATTTTCCACCAATTTGCCAGTTCTCTGCATTTGTTGAGCCCCTACCCAGCTTCTTTCTTTCTGTTTGCTGTATATACAATTGGAAGTAAGAACACATGGCATTAATATGTTCAGTGCAGTGTACAACAGAATGCTTAGTATCTCTATTCCTTTTATATTGTCCTTATTTTGAACCAGAGACCACTCTCCTTCTTTTTCTGCCCCTTTTTATTTCTTACAATCTCTTGATTCTATCATTCTTATTTAGCTTGAATCTATATAATCATGTGAAAGTCTTAAAACTATTGATTGGTTTGATTGGTCACTATTTCCTAAGCAAAGTTAACAATTCCATACAAAAGGCTGAATCTGTAAGTGAAAGTGAGCTGGATGGATATCTTAAGATATATAAAAAGGTTTTATTATGAATTTGTAATTTTTTTGAGTCAGGGTCTCACTATGTAGCCTTGAGTGGTCGAGAATTCATTATGAACATAGAATTTCTAACTTAGCTTTTATGAATAAACAAACATTAGAAACACTGCCATGTTGAAAAATTCCATTTTTTTTTCTACTGAATTAAAGTAACATTTACCTTTGCCATTGAGGACACACAGAGACCTACACAATGATTCATTTCATGACCTTCAAAAAAGAAAAGCCAAGTGCGTCACCTTATAATAAAACAGGAGACTGAAGAGACAGGTCTTATTACCATGAAGGTCAGCAACCATAATAAAACAAACATTTGTTTATTAGTGCACAATTTCAAAAAAGCTTCAGCAACAAAATAGGCATAAAAATGACATTCTACATTAAATTAGAAAAGAAATGCACCTCTCATTAAGTCTAGAATCTGATCACAGATAGGAGTGTCTGTCCAAATATCATCAGCACATTCTTACCTTAGAAGTGGTATTTTAACTAGGATCAAAGAGCAGAGAAGCCAATTAAGGCTCCTCTAAATTGTCAGTTAATGTTTTAGAACAAATGAAAGGTAGAAAATTGGTGCATGTAAAAATACATTTTGTTTTTACTGTACCACATTTTATTTTAAAATTTAGGCCTTCCAGAAATACCATAGTTTTTCACAGAAGCAACCCTGGGGATCTGCTTCTGCGAAACTGTCTTGAGGTTTTGTTGTGAGACAAGCTCTCTAACTACCATGTTTTAGAACTGTATGATACAATAAGTTTCTATTGTCACTGCTAAAATCAACTGGCAGTCTGTCTTTCCATATCTGACCTGGGTTCTACTTCCATAAGGAAGTCTACATGTCCTAGAAACACAGGCTGACCTGGCAAAGACAGACAATTCCTTGGATGCTGAATGTAATATTCTTTGTGAATATGAAAGGATCTAAAGTTTCTTCCATTTTGAGTATGCAGAAATAGGGTAGAATTTTTTCCAGAAACAGGTTGTTCTCCACAGCTTTCAGCATTGATATTAGTCATGATGGGTAAGCGGCCAGAAGAAAGCAATTTCACATAAGAATTAGTTATAAAGGTGTCAGAAGAGCCATGCAGCAAAGGAAAGTGGGTTGACCCAGATGTTACCATCTGTACCATCTGAAAAAAAAAAAAAAAAAAAAAAAGGCTATGCTGCTTTGCTGCTTTCTCTGTGTGGGATGGCCAAAGGGGAAAATAGATTTACCTAAATCATGGAGGTTGGCCAGCTGGTTAGAGCCAGCATCACCAGGGGGCAGCCCAGAGATTGAGCACCAGGAGTTGGAACCACCACAGAGGCTCATCTTTCCCAAACATGATGCCTAAAGCAATCAGAACGGACACATAATCATTCCGGTCATCTTCCACACCTGTCTGTTTCGAGCATCCTAGTGTCCAAGCCTATCAGAAGACAACTTTATAAGGAGGCCTGAGCAGTGGGAAATTCAGGGGTCAGGATAGGTGGAGGCATGCAAGGTGTCCAATTTAAGAGCAAACAAAAGACCAAATCATTATGGTCATGGATGATGTCACATGCATCCATGATAAACTCCTAAGATTATCAAAATTTATTGTCAAGATTAGTTTCTGGGTTCCTAGAGGCTGTGAACCACATATCTCCAGTCTTTTCTAAAGGGTTGTGATAAATAAATAAAAACCTTTTAATAGGAGAAAAAATAAAATGCTCTTTTTATTATTACTTTACATTTATTTACTTATTTTACACCCCTACTTCAGTGTACCCCCTTCCTTTCCTCCCATCCTCTCCTTCACCTCTGCTCTGCAACCCCCATCCATTCCTCCTCCATTTCTGCTCAAAAAAGGACAGTCTCCCATGGATATCAATAAAACATGGCATATTAAGTTGCAGTAAGACTAAGCAGTCTCCTTCCCTCTCCATTAAGGCTGGACAAGTCAACCCAGTATGAAGAATAGGGTCTCAAAAGTCAGCAAAAGAGTTAGAGACAGCCCCTGTTTCTACTGTTAGGAGTCTCACAAGAAGACCAAGATACATATGTGCAGAGGGCTAGGTTAATCCCTTGCATGCTTCCTGGTTGTCAGTGCAGATTCTGTGAGTGCCTATGAACTCAGGTTAGTTGATTCTGTGGATTTCCTTGTGATGTCCTTGATACCGCTGGGTCCTACAACGATGCTTCCTCTCTCTCTTTAGCAGGATTCCCCAAGCTCGGCCTGACATTTGGTCTCTGCATCTGTTTTCATCAGTTGCTGGATGAAGCCTCTCTGATGACTATTGGGATAGGTTAAAGAGCATTTGGAGATCAGTGGTCTAGAGGAAACAGCAGGAAAGAGGATAGCAGCACTATCTTGGCACAAGTGATGCTGAGTTAAAGATGAGGCTGCAGAGTTGCATATTTTGGTAAAGGTCCATCAGAGCACACGGTATGGCTGACATAGGCAAAGCAGGCTGCACCCCTGAAATCTGCTAGAAAAAGAGCGTGATATGACTTCCTGGACTTGTTTGTATAAAACGATAAGCATTGAAACCAGTCTTTTGTAAATGAAGGGTAGTTACTGAAACTTAGGGAACTAGAGGGCTCTACTATTGACATGTAATATGTAAATATGTTAACAATATTGGTTTATAAATAGTGTTAGTATCTATTGGGCATTGGTGTTCTGAACATGGTGGTGTAAGGAGAGTATCTTGTTTAAATCTTATAGAGTAGGTTTTCTTCTTACTCATAGTTCAAGAGAGTAAAAGTAAATCAAGTCACACCAATGGGAGAGGCAGACTAGAGCTTGAGTTTAGACCACCTGACTTCAGAGGTTTCTGGCTCAGTCATCCACCATGCTATGCTTTCCCACTACACAAAGTTTGTAGTGTGCTTATATAAATTTTCATTTTAAAAAATCAGCCACATTTCAGTTCTTTAAAGGGATAAATTTGGAAGATATTTCTAGGTCATGCCCATTACAGAAAGAAAGCTATGTTTTTCAAGATGTGAGCATACCCCCCAAACCACCAAAGGAAAAGAGAAATGTACATCAACTGACACCCCCAGGGTGGGTATTCAGTCTTTATTCAGTCTGGCCAGATGCCATCCATCTGGCTGTGCATCCTGCTTGGCTTCTTTAGTAATCTATCTCATTGAAGCAGTGTGCATCACAGCCTACTACTTGGGAGCCCTCTTCAAAACAGACATAAAAACTCTGCAGATGTAATCACACTGATGAAAAGCAAGGAACTTTCTCTGTAGGAAGTATTGCCAAGCATCTCATACCATCTGACAGATAATGCCAGGAAGGAGAACTTCCACATTGCTTGAAGGTTTGAGCATTTCTTCCTGGTATTCCAGTGTTTGATAACTGAAGGATCCTGAGATATGCCCTCACGGCTCAAATTTCAGCTGCTGCTTGTCTTAATGTAGCTGTCTTTAGAATTTTGTTTCTGAAGGAAGTCAGCAGGCTGACTTCAGCTGTGGGTAGATATTCCAAAACAGATTCCTTTTTTACTTAGGGAAAAACACTAGCAAAATGCATGAAAAATTAAGTGGCTCTTAGTTCTTCATGGGTATGGTGGGACAGCTAGCTCCTGTGAGCCTTGATCTTAGCTGTCTATCACAATTTGTTAGCTAAGATAACAAAGACATGAAGTAGAAAAGAAACAATATTATTAGCTGGACTCCACATTACAAATGTCTTTCACTTTTAAAATGGAATTTTCAAGCTATAAAAAAAGAAAATATTTGTTAAATGGCCATCAAATGAAAAACAGGTTACTGGAATATGTGAAGTATTGTTAAAACTCAATAACTGAAAAATCAACAAGATGATTTATAAGAAAATGAACAATGGTTTAAACATATTCTTCACTAAAGAAGGTATGCAGATGATATAAAGATAAACAAACACTAAATATTATAGATGTAACCATCTTGTTAAATAAGAAACACAGAGCCAGTTGCAGAGTTAAAAACCAAGAGGTCAGAGCAATAGCTGAGAGCCTTACCCTTCACTGCTTCTGCTGTCTTTCCTCTCCACCAGAGAGCTACTTCTGTGTGTTTTTCTTTTTATAGACTTTCTGTTCTGCTTTTTCATTGGTTGTAAACCCAGCCTCATGACCTCCTTGTCACTGCCTGTCTGTATAGACCTCCAGGTCTTCTATGGTATGGTTGGTATTGAGATTAAAGGTGTGTGTCGCCATGTTGGCTGTATCCTTGAACACACAGAGATCTGCCTAGCTCTGCCTCCCAAGTGCTGGGATTAAAGGCATGCACCACCACCGCCCAGCTTCTGCTATGGCTTGCTCTGAACCCAAAGCAACTTTATTAATATACAAATAAAATCACATTTTACAAATATAGTATCACCACAAAATATAGCTTTGTAGTCAGAAGTTTCTCTGGTCCTACCCAGCCCTGGGGTCCAGATGAATCTCTCTCACCCATGGTCCTGCAGTCACTTATAAAATAATTACTCAGAGGCTTATATTACATGGCTCATGGCTCAAGCCTCTTCCCAGCAAGCTCTCATAATTTAACTCAACCCATCTCTGTCAATCCATGTGCTGCCACATGGCCTTGGCACCACTGGTCTGTTGACATCCTGCTGTACCTTTGGGTGGCAGGTTCACATCTCTCCTGACTCTACCCTTCTCACTGTATCTCTGCTTGAATTTTCTGCCTGGCTGTAAGCTTTCTTGCCATAGGCCAGAACAGCATTATTCATTATCCAATGGGAACCACACATATTCACAGCATACAGAAAGAAATCCCACAGCACTTCCCCTCTTCTTTCCAACCAAAAAGAAAGGTTTCAACTCCAATGTAGTAAAATTATATATAACAAAACAGTTATCAAGAAAGAATTATAGTTACAATGTCTAGTCTATTAGTATTTGGCAAAATTAAAGAAAATACATTCTATCCTCATCCTATTTTTGAGAGTCTAAGGTTCTGTATCCAGTTTATCTTTTATCATGACTAAGGAAAGCTATAATTATAACTATCTAGTCTTCAACTCCATTAAAGATCCCAGAAGGATATAATATTACCTCAGTAAACAGGAAATGCATTGCAAGCAACTTCCATAATTCAAGAAATGACAGAAACATCTGGCTGCTTGGACAGACATCCTCTGTAATGTTGAGGCCTATAGACCTACACTGTGTTGCATAGCTTTCAGCAAAGCAGGAAATTTTAGGGATTGTTCTGTTCATTCTGGCAAAGTTTGTCAGTCGCTTCTCCCCATGTCCTGCAGAATATCTGGCAGTTTCTTCTGCAAAGCAGGAACCTGAAGGACCATCTCACCTTGCAAAGTTTAATGGCCACCCTCCTATGGGTCCTGGATGTCTAGTTTTTATAGCATATTGTCAAGAGGTCAAGGCAATGGCACCTTTTTGCCCAGTGGCTAACTTTTGTCACAAAGAAAGCAAACTTTATAGTGAGTTTCTTTGATGTCCATCATCCTCTTTGAAGTAATTGGTGTTGCCAGGAGCAGATGTGTCTCAGTGTCCAGAAAAATCTAAGTTCTTAATACTTTGAAATGCCATGTTCTGTAGGTCTATGAAATAGTTGAAGATTATTTATCCATCTGACATATGTTTTTTTAAATCTGGAAAACCTAACTAACATAGCTATAGAAATGACAAGCATGGGTGACTATAACTCTGTAACTCTTCTCTACTTAAATAACCTAAGAACTAAGGCTTCATATTAACAAGGTAAACAGTCTGTAAGCAGATGTACTTTATAAGGACAATGACCCCAAAATTGTGACAATACACAAAGTATTTCTCTCCTCTAAACTCAGGCATGTTGTTAAAAGAAAAAAAAAAAATTAAGGGAGTCCGTCTCATATCAGAAGAGAGGAGAGAGGTGGCTTAGGGGTTAAGATCACTGACTGATATTCCAGAGGAACTGGATTCAATTCCTACGTCTTCAGGAGTCTGATCACGACAGGATAATAAACAAAAAAATTAATTAATTAATAAGAGGGAGAAGGCAGTAGGGAGAAGGGACCATGTGATCCCTCTCTCCTCCTTTATAGGAAGTCATGTAACGGCAGGAAGCAACACCTCTTTTGGGTCCTGCAGCCTAAGGTCATGGGCGGAGCAAATGCCACAACATTGCTTAATATCATTGTTTATGGGAAAATACAGGTTGACAATGGGAGATTATGACACAACAATTAGAACAGCTAATATTAAAAGCATGGCTGTCCTAAGTGCTTGTAATATCATGAGACAAATGAGAGTCACCTATATTTTTCATGGGAGTACAAAATTTTATTGTTACGTTGAGAAATACCCTGGAAGTTTCTTTTACAGTTGTATATACATTTACCATATGAGTGGCAAATTAAAAGTAGACTGGGGTTTTGATGTCTGTGTGATTGAGGTTAGCAATGGATGAGGCAGAGAAACAGTGAAGGCTTCATCACCACCGGGTAAAACATGAACTTCGGGAGCAGAGTCAGCGTCTTTGCTAATAATCGGCTGCACGCCTTCCCTGCTTTTTGTGTGATACTGGTGACTGAGAGCAGGGACGGAGCACAGCGTTAGCTCTGGTACTAGACAGGAGACAGGATATACTGAGTCACTTCCTTGCCACAGCAACTGAAGATTGTGATTTTATAAGGGTCTAATTTATCCTAAAAGGCCTCACTGACTATATTTAGTATGCAGAACACTTTATTGCTGACATGGAAAGGAGAATTTTAAAATAATAGGAACTTTTGTTTATGATTTTAAGAAGCTGTGACATGCTGATTCTGTGGCCCAGAACGACTGAGGACTGAAAACTCCCTCATTCTTCACAACAATGATGTCATCTGTTTCCACTTAGCACAAGGGGAAACTGAGGCTGAAGGTCACAGTGACTAGGTGGGAGGAAGGAGTCTGAAGGCAAGACACACTTTAATACTAATGCCTTTGCCACTAGCCACTCTGCTGCTGACCCAGCTGGCTGCCCTTCCGACCTTTCTGACTTCTATTACGTCCACAGCAAGCTATTAGGTTTTTTTCCTTAACGACTTGCCTTACTACTAAAACCTAAAAATAGGAAGAAAGAAAAGTAACATTGCCCTTCCACAAGGACATTTGGGCTCTAATGAATAATCCCTTAAAAAGATAAAAATTAAAAACAATAACCATATTCTAGAAACAGAAGGATGAGAAGGTGTGTGTGCTGCCACACAGCCCTGTCAGATTCCGACAGTGAACTCAGAGGCTGATATTTGTGTATAGTTCACAGGAGGAGGACAGGGATGACGCTAACAATGAAAATGATGCAGACCAGGCTGGCAGTCACCAACAGAACCTCTGGACAAGAAAGTTGGCAGCTTTTCTGTCTAAACAAATCCCATTTGAGTAGATCTAAACTTTAAAGAGACTTCAGAAAATTATTACTTCTTTGAACCACCACATTAATATACCTAGTATAGTAACATATTATAAAAACATGGAAGCATCTTGCAAAATAATTTAAATTCAGTTGGTCTTTATTTTAAAAGAAAAATGATTTAAGTCAATATTAAAACCCTCTTTTCTTCTACCAGCCCATGTTCATCAATGGACAAGTTTTGGTCATGAGCTTAGGCCAGGTGTTTACCACGTCTTATGTTTCTAGGACAAAGCATGGACCTGTAGCCATAGCTGTAGCATGCCTCTTAGCTGCACCATAGCTAAGTATCATGTTTAATGCAGGTCCAGCAACAGCAGCTAGTAGACTAAGATTTGATGTCTTCAGTCTCTTCTCATCATGAGCCACTGCTTCCAGGTCAGTTGTCTGACTGTAATTAGATGAGCCTATGCCAAAGCATAGAAGATCGGCACTTGTGTTTCTCTAGACAGCCTTGTCACAGAGGTTCACAGAGAGCTGTTAGTAAAATTTATAACCTCTTTACTTTTCTCTATTTTCAGTTATTGAGTTCTTGCTGTTTCTGTCACAGGGTGCATCATGAGTTTTACAAAAATTTTCATTGTAACAACCTTTTCACAAATAAAAAAGCCCTGCCAGGTCTTGATGACCTTGAACATAATCATGGAGTAAAGGATGGATTGGAAATGAAACTCAGATCTGCCTCCTGCTCCCAAACCCCATGCTCTTGACCCTTTCCCCATGTGTTTCTGGTTCTCCTTCTAGACTCTGGCCACCATGTACTCCTGTTGACACTTCCAATCTTCAGGCAAGCCTGTCAGTATTACCACCTTAAAGGATTAAATTGAATCTCCAGCTAAGAATAGGTACATCCAGTGTAACATGGTAGTTATTACTATAGCTCTAGAGTCAGACTATGAAGATTCAGTGGTAAACTCCAGTTTATGTCCATGTATACTAGTTGTGAGCCCTTGCCAAGTCTGCAAAGTTTGCTAAAAATTCAACTTCACTATTTATAAAAATGCTAGTATGACTTAAAGATACTAGTTATGATGGTTAAGAAATAAAACTTAATACTTAGCATTTACTTGACTCATAATAAATTTCAATAATATTAGTATGAGACATCTACTCTTTTGAAATAAATTTGTATGTAAGACTTTGGAAATTCAGAAAATCTGGTCAGAAATGTACTTGAATTAAAGATGTTAGTTATTGCAAGAAACTTTAGATAGTATTTAAACCCTTTCTGCACATTGTTGTAATGTACACATCATATACTACTGTATGCTGTAGCATACACATTATTGTTAATTTGTCATCAGAAGCTATCATAACCTTTCTATTCCTACCATACATGTGGTGAATTTTTAAGATAAACAACATGGTATTCCCAATGTAAGTGACTTGTTTTACACATGCTCACTCCCGCACATCTTCACATACCCATCATACCTATTTCTAGACTTGGGTCCAATGCTACATCTTCAGTGATCTCCTTTAGTGTTTTCCCTTACAGGATTGTTTCTCATCTTTATCACAAATCTGAATCACCCAGAGATCTTATTTCAGGAGTGACTGCTATACTCAGCCTCAGAGTTATGATCCACAGGGATAGAATATGTCCTGAGAAACTGCATTTCCAAGAAGCTGCCAGGTGAAGCTGCTGACAGAACTCAGTCACTCCATTTTGCTGACATTGGCTTGCTTACTCATACTATTTGCTATTGTTGACTTTGCATTTCAGTGGCTCAAGTTCATGTCAAATATCTTTTCAAGAGTAAAGTACTTGAGAGTAAGATCTGAGGATAATTACATTTTTGTACCTCTCCTGATATTAGCAGATTCTGTGCCAGGGGAGCTTTTCCATTACATTTTTTTGACAAGTGAATGTTAGTGGCACTGTAGACTTCTCAAGTGTTGGAGTCTAAAGAAGTTGAAACACTATGAACTCATAGGTGTGGTCTCACTTTTGGATGGAAAAGAATCCTGGTAATATTAATAAAAATTAATATTTATTGAGCACTAATTGCAAGATTCTGATGGGTGAATTTTATACATATTATTATTTAATCTTCAGCATAACCATTGGTTGTTAGGTTCTATTAGTCTTCCAATTTTATTGACAAACTACAGCCCTTAGAGATAACAAATAATTCTGCAAGTTCAGCTGGGTAATAAGGACATCTGGGATTTAAACCAGGCTGGTTTTGTCCCCAAATCCCTCTACTCTACTGATGGTAGCTAAATGAGGAGGCTTCACAAAGCTGTTGGTTTCCGTTTCTATCACTAGTGGATAGCAATGGTCTCTGTTAGCAGGGAGGGAAGGTAGGATAATTATTTTCATATGCTTATAGCTCTGGCTTCCTGTGATTTATGTGCTTTATGGACTAAACTTACAAATATACAGTGATTAATCTGCAATCTCATCAGAAAAAATTACCTGATTATATCGCTAGGGAATGAGTAGCCTCAGTATTTTCAGCTTATTAATCAACACGACGATTATCACATCCATTTCCATCAACTTAAAAGTGATGGATATTGCAATAACATCTAAGATGCCAAAAAATGGTGGTGTTGGTAGAATGTACTGAGCATAAGCACACTGTCTGAGTGACAGATAGAAAACTGAAAGAGAAAGAAAAAAAAAACATTCAGAGTTACTACAATGAGAAAAAATTGCTCCAAAATCATTTTAAAACTCTTAATTGCTTGTTATACAACTACAATTTCTAGTACTGAACAGAAACACTCAGGTTCAAAATGATGCAGAAGACGTATTTGTTGTAACATTATCCAAGCCAAAGCTGTCTTCAGGTGAAGACTGTAGTTAAATATGCATTTCCAAATGGCTTTAAAGCATTGAGTTTTGTGGCTACTCTACTTGAGTTTTAGTTCATGTTAGGAAAAATATGTATTTCAAAAGAGGAAAAGGATGAATGTGACCTTTTTGCTATGAGACCAATGGAGCAAGGGTCTGTTTCTAAGCCATCCCACATGGAGATGGACCCAAGAAGGCAGGAGGAGTAGATGGAAAACATCTAGAAAAGCCCTGAAACCTGCAATGTGGTCTGAATATTCCCCAGCTAACCCCCTGAGCTGCAGCTCATTACTCGGCTGTAATTAGTAAAACACCCTGCTGCTACACCGTTTTGAACTGTGAGTTTCACTCTATTAAAAAGTAGATGAAAATTAGTATAAACCTGGCAGCTATATTTGATTATCCCTTGGAGTTTTTGCAATCACAATTCTGGAAAATTGTATGAGATTCCCGGGGCCATGCCATTAACTCCAGATAAAAGACATGACTGATAAGGTTGGTTGCTTAATGGTACCCAATAGTTTTATGGACATTATGGGAGAATTTGTTGTGGTACAAATGAGGTAATTAATATTTTCTTTCTAGTTTATGAAATTTTCTTGAAATGATGATGAAGAACATCTACAGGGGATGAAGTCAAATAAAACGTATCTTCATTGAAATATCAATCTGTGAAGGAAAATGACATTTGTTTAGAGTCCTAAAAATCAATAGTAAGCATCATTAATATAGTCTCTGAGTTTGATTGGAAAATATCAAGATCTCACTAGTTACCCAGTAGAGAACATTATTGAATGAAAGAGGATTGAGCTTCAGAGAGAAAAATTCTCCTGTGGTAACATCTTGCTTCTTGTTTCTCATTTTCTTACATCATAGCTTTTTAACAGTCTCCCTTCAAAAACATGTATCTCCAATGTGATGCAAACATCATTCTTTTAATTGATAGATACATGAATCTAAACATTTTCTCCCAGCTCTCAATAATGCTAAAGGTATTTTCTATAAAGACTGTGGAAATTCTTCTGGACTGGCAACTTTGCATGACTGACAGCAAATTACAAACTGCAGGTTGATGAGAGGAAGTATCATAGGACAAGGAAAGGAACATGCCACAGGAGGTGTCAAAGGCAAGCCAGATGCGCAGCATGTGTACCTCTTTCTAGGTGGCTGAGCTTTGAGAATTTTTTCTTTTTACCTCAAAAGTTATATTTTTCACATTTTATCATTTTCCGTCAAGAACACTGAGGATTGGTTACTTTCTCCTCTGTCTCAGAGTCTTACTTCTGTGACCTCCATTTTCCGCCAACATCAAGGCTTGGAAAGAACATCAGTTTGCTGTTTCCACAAAAGCAAAATGTACAGCAAATCCTAAATGCACTGGGTATTTTGCAATTGCAAACCCCTGAACCTTCGATTGTCAGATTAAAAAAAGGAGGTCAACCTGGGATAGATGAAGCATGACAACCATATCTATATATGTACAGACCACAAGTATAAATGTTTGACATATATAACCTCTTGGTTCTCTGTGGTTTTACCACTTCTTCCCTTTTGCCATAAGTTAAAAAAAAAGCCAATTAAGTCACTTTAGGTGAGGAAACCAAGTCTAAATGAACCCATGGAGGAAGGAAAAGACAAGAAAATATGTTTGTAAAATACCTGCCCATCAAAAAAAGTAGATGTAAGTTGCCCACTTAACCCATAGCTACGTAGCTACAGCCTCATTTTTCCCCATCCACAGCATAGGAAAATCTTAAAGTCCTTGGCATTGGAACAAATGCCAGCTTGTGGGCCCTGGGTTTCCCAGGTTGTTTTGAGGCTTTCCAAAGGGCTAATATAATGTCCATGATTTTTGAAATCAAACGATTACTTGAACTTGATAGTGAAACCAGTGGAATAACTAGGAAAAGACAGGGAGAACTCAGGGACACATACACAACCCTTATAGTTTCCTAAGCATCTTCTGGTTTTTCAGGGTCCTTTGTCTGCTTGCTCTTGGGTGCCCTCTGGTATCTGATGCTGATGATGTGGTTGGTGAGTGTGTGGGAGTAGGAGTGATTTTCTTCTTTGCCCTCACAGCAGAAAGACTTAGATTCAAGTGAGAATTGTATCTAGTCCCTAGCTAGTGCAGGAACCCTTAGTTACACACAGGGCCATATGTACCCACAACTGTCTGTGATGTCAAATTCCTCAGTAGGCTGGAAGGCCATGTGGAATATGCTGTTATATTCTAACCTGTAGATGATGGAGGATTCTGGGATGCCACATAGACACACTGTATTCTTATTTGTCCTTTGTATCCTAACAGGTTACCTCAGGGTACTTTGTCCGGAGTCTCCTTCCAGGTACTGAGAACCCTTTTGATTTAATTACTGTCCCCAGCCCTGCTCACATATCTCTCCTACAACTGGAACAGTGGGCTCCCTTGTCTAAAAATTGCTTCTTTCTTTCTTGCAATGGACAGAGTCAAGTAGACAGGAGGGATCCAGAGAGAAGAGGAGGACTGAACTTCCTCTGTTTTTCCTTACATTTACAAAATGTCCCATGCACTATGCCTCCTCAATCCTGGTATGGTTCTACCTTACCCACTCTGGCTAGAAAAGCCAACATCTCAGGTAATCCCAGAACACAGGAGGAAAAGGCCACACTGATTTCATAATTTCAAAACTCCAGAAAAGTTCCCTGCATGCACAAAGTTATACATAAGAAACAATGGCTAATTTGGAAACAGCTATGTCCTATTAAAAACTGATTGTGAGAGAAATGAAGAGTCTCACTCCTAGAAGAATGACAGTGCTATCAAGCTTGCTTATTGCCCAAGACAAAGACACCAAACATGTTAAACTACTTCAAGATCCTGGACAGATTAATTTTGAAATCTCCCATCCATGTTGTCTTTTAATCAATAGGTTTTAAGAAGCACTACATATAAACATATCACATGGCATATTGTTTTATAATTGTGACAACTCATGTATATATAGTCACTCCTATGAATATTATATGTGAAATGACACAGTGAGATGATCATTTGGGGGATGTATGATTTGAAGGTTTATCTACTAGCAGTATTATGCTCTGGGCTTCTGACCACCGTAGGCCTTTAGTTTGCTAACCAATGTTGGACAAGGAATAAAAGAATGGAAACTAGATCATACAGCAAGGTTGAAGTAATTAGCTTTGCATTTATTCACTTTCTGTCTGTTTTATTTTTCCTGGGCAAAGAAAAGCAATACATGAAAGGTTAGGTTTTGGTACAGGAAGACTTTTAACTTAAAAAATCAAAATGCCTTTCCTTTTAGCAGCAACCACAGGATGGACTTCAAAGAGTGGATGATTTTATTAAGAAATAGTCTATTTCCTGCTTGCCAGGGAAAAGTGACAATGGACATCTAAGGAAGATAACAGCAGTCAGGTCTTCTGTGGTATTCTGGAACATCACTAAGTTTTGACATTTGCCTCACCATGTGCAGAGTTCTGGAACAGACTAGACTTGGAGTTAACTCATCCCTCATCCCTTACTTGGCCTTGAGCCTTTAGCTTCAATAGAGGAGAGCACTCACTGAGTGCAGCTTGGAGACAAGTGCTTCCTTAGCATGCTCACAATATTGGGTTCAATCCCTGGCCTTGTAAAACAAAACAGAAGAGCTAGGAATTACTACAAGAAATGCAGCACCCATTTGAATTAGCAGCAGCTTTGGAATTTTCCATCCTGTTTAGACCTTGATTGTTCAAGAGGTCATAAGGACTAGAAAGGTCTGAGCCTTTGTTCAGTGCCCCATGGGCAAACTCATCCAAGCACCCTGGTGACTGTCACAGGACTGCAGCTCTGGACCTGGGGCTTCTTGGCTCCCAGAGGCTTGTCCTGGCTGCAGTATGGAGAACATCCAACACTGCACAATGTTCACCTGTCACATGACCTTGGGAAGTTCACCTTGCTGGAATGCCAACCTTCTTTTTTTTCTTTTTTTTAAACTTAGGGAAAGCTTTTAGGCTGCAGGGAGATTTTTCCTAGGAGCCTGTAGGGAAATAATGTTGGCCTACTTAGGGGCAGAGAGACTCGGCAAGGAGGGCACATGATCTCTGGATTACTGGTTTGTGAGCACACTTTTAGAACACACTCAAGGTAATGTTTCCAAGGACTTGAAATGACTTTCACAGCCTATTAGAGTCAAGTAGCTTCTGAGCTGGCTAAAGTTTACTCTATAGCCATCTTCCAGGCATGCTGTGGAGTTTTCAACTCTTCTTGGGTTAAATGGGCTGAGAAAAGCAGAGTTTTCTTTATCTTGTGATGGTCAGAAAGAAGATGGCAGCTATAACCCAGCCAGTTCTTGCCTATGACCTCAGGCTGTCAGTGAACCTTTTCAGTGAGTGAAACATATCTAAAAACAAGACCTAAAAACTTTTTTTCTAAAATGTGAATTAAAATGAGACAAGAAATAAACCCCAACATGCCATAGTTGTTGAAGTGGGTGTTTTAAAAATACATCCACTTACAATAAATTATAACTTGCATCAAGTTTAAAATAATTCCTTAAAAAGATATATGGTGGCAATGTATTTTAATTCTTGGTGTTCAAAAGTTTCCTTTTGCATGCTCAAAACAATTATTCCAAAGGGAGGGTATAAATAATTAACAGTCATAAAAATAATAATATTGTATTTGTACACAGTGTATTTAAGATTATAAAACAGTCCTGTATAGCTTATTTATTTGATTAGCCAACATACATTTAAATATTTTTAAGTTCCCTTAACATACGCAATTAAATGAAAACTGTTATCTCCTTTCCCCAAGGCAATTTTTACCCACAGAAAACAGCAAGGCTTCTTGCTTTCCACAAGATAAAGATTAACTGTGCAATGATTTCAATCTTTTCCATAGCTGTAACTCAATTTGCAAAAAAAAAAAAAAAAAAATGATTAGCCATTCCTTGAATTTATGCAGTGTGCTTCCTGAGAAAATTTCTGAGTACAGGAGGTTACATTTACATGTGCACTCACGGTGTTCCCTGTACAAAGTTTGGGAGATTTTGCTGTTTCCATTTTATGAATGGAAAAGTAGTTCATGATAAGATCAGATAAGATGCCCAGAGTTGATTGCTTGGCTGGTATTGGCCCATTTAACTCAGTGAAACAGGGATATGATCTTTCCACAGAGACAGGCTGCTCCATCTGCTGGTGTCTTGGGACCAATCTGCCTGATGCTGCATTAAAGCGCTCCAGGTTTTATCTGGTTGTATGACATCCTTTCCCTCAACCCATTTCCTCACTGTGGACAGTGTTATCATGGATCTGCTCACCGTGTAAATTCAGAGCTCCCTAACATACAGCATCAATTTGGGAAGCCAAAGGATCATAGTAGTTTCTCTGTGGCCTCACCATACCAGACACTTGCATGTGTCCACAGTACCCTCAGGACCAGAGGAGAGAGATGGGACCTTTCAGAAGCCCTGCCTCGCCACAGTTATCTCTGCATTAAGTCCAGGTGAGGCTGATTACTAAAGTGGTCCTGCTCTGCAACAAAGTACTTCCAGGTTAATTATGACATTTCAAAACATACTCTAAAGAAAGTGTCACTTTTCCTATCAACTAGGGAGCTGCCAAGAATCCTATTAAGCATTTCACTATGGAGGTCATGGTGATCCCAAAGTGGCCTTTTATAATGCAAAGTTTCTTTTTCATACACTGGAGGATTTTGCTTTCACCCTGTATCTCTGGCTTATGGAGCATTATAAGAAAATGAATATTTTAGACATACTTTCCTGACCAACAGCTTCAGGAGATTTTTACAATTAAAATTTATAATTTTTATTCATTAAATGCCAGAAAGTGCCTACACAGGTGCTTTATACTCAGCAAAAGATTGTGCATTAATGGGATTGGATATTAAAAAGAAATCATCTTAGTAGTTTTGACTTTTGGTCCACCTAAATATCATAATTTTACTCTCTAGTAACAAAATCCTCTTCCATACCACAGGCACTGGATATTTAAATGCCATATATATATATATATATATATATATATATATATATATATATATATATATATTTAAAAAATGAAAAAACAAAACAATATCATAATCTGAAAAACACATATAGCCTGGATTATTAGGAGGTGTGAATGTAATCTTTCCAGATTTTGAGAACTGATCTTTCCAAGGCCCCCAAGCTTCCTAAAGCTCTCATTTGCCTGGAGGACAAGCCTTTGGAGCCTACTTCTCATTAGAATCTCATGGATTCTTGAAGGGAGGTCAGTTTGTGTCTATTTGAGAAGGACCAAGTTGGATCTTCTCTGCACACTCTGGTCCTCTCCTCATCCCATTCTGAAAGCTAGTCCTTGTCATTTTCTGTTAAAGTTTTCCATTTCCTTTATTTATCCCCTTCAGTATTCTCCAACACTCACCTAAAATGCCCTACCTTACCCAGAAAAACAAATAGTCTTTTCCTATGCTCCTCTTCTGTTCCCACATTGTGATCTTATTCATGTTTTCTAATGTTTTTAAGAGCTCACTCTATACCATGTACATATTAAGTTATTTGAACAGATGAATTTATTCAAGTATCACAATCATCTGTAAGATATATGTTGCCTTTGTGTCACATCATGATACAGTTAAAAAAAATCTACCCAACATTTTACAGGGAGAAAAGAGGGAGCTATGACTTGAGCTTAGACATTCTGACTGTGAGGCCACTCTAAAGTGCTATCTTTTGTGGATAATAATATATATTAACTTCCATTATAGTACATCTTTGGTGAGTTTATCACATCTCATGGCTTCAATTACTATCCTTGCTATGTTGATTTCTCCCAATTTATTATTTTTCTCTGAAACCTGATTTGTATGATCATGGCTATTTCTAATAAACATCTTAAAACTGTTGCATTCCAAATGAAATTCCTGACTCTCCTTTTCAAAGCCTGACCTTCCATAATCATCCTTGTTTTATATGGTGTCAAATATATCCATTCACTTTCAGAGTCACCTGAGATCTTGTCATTACTAGGAAGAATAATTGCTCCACAGTCTCCATTTCATCCTGGTCTCTCTGCCCTCACCTCCCACTGAAATAATGAACTCTGTCTGCATGCCCCAAACCCAGTTGTCTTTCTACCAACAAGGAAGCATCCATCGCTTGCGACTGTCACCACATTGATTTGTCTTTTGGTGTCTTCTTCCTTTTTTTTATTCCGTCTAAACGTTCACATTCCTCTCTGTACCCATCCTCCTTCTACGTCTTCCAAATTACATTTTCTTCTTAGAATCTACTTGGTTCTGGGACTTTAGCTTACTGGTGGACTAGTTGCTTGCCCTTGGGTTTGATGTCCGGCACTACAACAAAACAAAGTAAAACCCAACTAACCAGCCAACCAAATCAAAGCTAAAAAACAATAAAACAACCCTAATCTCTTAATATAATCCCAAATAAATCCAACTGCCTAAAGCACAACCATGTCAGCTCACTATCAATTCATGAATGCACCAGAAGTGGACCTTTTAACACTCTTATTTAATCAACTGCCTTATATGGAGCTAATCACATTGTCTTTGGTGTTTATTTTAAATCTATTTTTTTCCTCTTCAAGTTTCTAGCATATTCTCTCCAAACCTTCCTCTCAGCTGGTGAATGTCACTTTACTAAGATTGAAAATATTAGATAAGAACTTTTAGATTCTTCCAGACTTTCTTAGACTCACCATCTCTCATCATCTATCACTCCTTATGAGGTCTTCTATTTTATTGTAGGTTATATGAAATGAATTACCTACTTCAGTCTAATGCAAATCATTTTAGTTTACAGAATCTGATTCTTAGGCCTAGTTAAGCACAATATTTCAACAACTCTACCTCTTCTCCATCTTTTTAAAAAATAGTATTTTAAACTATATTATAAAAATATTGCAAATAAATAACATCACACACTGAAATTAACTACCTAAACACCATACAACTCAGTGGACTTCAATATAGTTAAAACAGCCATTCAGTCCTTCCTCACTCCCATTTAGCCTTGCCTTTTCTTTTTTCTACATTTATATTATGCCTACATGTACATTTGTTTACATTGATACATATTATTATTAATTAGATTCTGAGTATAAGGGAGAACATAGTGTTATCTTTTTGAGACTATGTGACCTTGCTGAATAGTGTACATTCTAAGCTAATCCACTTTTTTTGCAAGTTTTGTGATTTCATTTTTCTTTAGAGATGCATAGTACTCCATTTTGTATATACCAATTTTTTATTATCTATTCACCTGTTGATGGGCAACAAGGTTGATATCATAACTAGAATAGCAAAACAAACAAACAAACCCCATCACAGTAGGAAGAAATTTGTATACTAGATTAAAACTATATTTATATTTACTTCTGATAAAAGAAAAACAGACATCTAAAGCGATCAAAATATAAAGGAAGATCTTAATTTTGTAGCATTTTAATTTATTTATTTTGTGTGCATGTGTGTGTATGTTTGTCGGTGCATTTGCCATGGCACTCAAGTGGAGGTAAGAGGATAATTTGAGGGACTATCCTCTCTCCTTATACTATGTGTCCTGGGGATTGAACTCAGGTTCAGCTGTAGGCACTTTACCCACTCAGCTATCTGGCTGGCCATGCAATGCAGATCTTGTCAGAACCTTGCTGTTATGGAACTGATGCTAATGCCAGTTGATGATACCAAGATCTAATGAGACCATATCCAAGAAATTATTTATAGCCACATTCTGAATTTTTATAACTGAAACAAAAGAAAATCCAGGAGCAACACTGGAAAAACTCAGCCATCTTTGTTTCTATCTTTACTAATTGGACTTGTACTTTCGTCTTTAAGTAAGAGCCTTAGAAAGTCTGTGAGCACAGCTAGGGATGGAAGCAGGGCCTATTTGTGCTGTCCCCCTGTGCTGCTAAATGCTATTGTGCTTTGCATCTTTTGTTTCAGGTAGACCTTTAGTGGACATGGCAGCTGAGACACAGAAAAACAGTAAAAAAGCACAATTAAGAATTAGACTTTTACCTTGAATGAAGGTCAATAATGTTAAAAATTGACCTGCTCTTTTAAGTAGAAAAAAAAAAAATGACATTTCCTCCTCTCTATTAAATTGATGTGCTGAGAGGGTCAAAACCGTAGGCTACTAGGCCAAATAAATCTTTTACCTACTTTTACATTTTCTATAATGTATCACAAATATGGATGCAAAGAAAAAAATTAAAGGTTGCCCTCTGTTATTGGAACAATTTGCTCTGAGAGGCATTGAAAAGAGTCATAGTCTGCCTACGTATCACTTAACTAAGTGTGTGCTCTGAGGTTTGCAGCACAAAGAGTAGACAAATGGTTGAAATGATTAAACCATCACATGGCCGTGCTCATTAACTTCAAAAAACCTAATTGGTAAGAAGTTACTTAAAAGGCTGTATTTCATCTACATTAAATTCACAGTTAAATTAAATTCCCAGAAAAGCAAAGGACTGCCAGAGCACATGTCCATAAGGAGACAGCAGAGAAGGCAGGCTTCTCAGGCAAGCTGGTGAAAGTAAGAACATCAGAGGTTCTGAGAGCCATCAGGTTGGAAGTCAATCATGAGCTCCTGCTGGGAAGAAATTTCCCCTGGTGCAAGACTGGGAAGGTTGTTATTGGTTTGTGTTTATTGAGTCTTAGTAACATGCTCAGCACTATGGAACTGAAAAACGAGGAGATTTATCCAGCACACCAATATATTAAATATAATACTGGGGCATCAAAAAAAAAAAAAAAAAAACAGAAAAAGTAGAACCATAGCTAAATGATGCTGCTGACACTTGCCATTTATGGTAGTGGGGCTGTCTTTATTTACTGCCTTCCGGACAATAAATGGTCTAAAAATATTGGCCTAGCTTCCTAATTATTGGAATGTTTAGAAGGCATTCTGCTACATTAAATTTCAGTATGAACCTTCACTTCTTGAAAAAGTGATTTCTAAAAGAATATGGTTTATTTCCTTCCATCAAACTCCAGCACCTGGGGGTTGAGTATCTCCCACTCTTCCCAGAAGATAAAAGTCTACATTAAAAACTTGAAGTTTGGAAGCTGCATGAAGTCAAAACTGAATTCTGCTTAGCAACTAAGTTTGGAAAAATTCTAAATGTCTAGAATTTAGTTCACCATATGAAAACCTAGGTGACTGTTTTAGTAGTCATTGTTCTATTGCTGTGAAGAGACTATGACCAAAGAAACTCCTACAAAAGAAAGTATTTAGTTGAGGGCTTGCTTACCATTCCAGAGGATCACTCCATTATCATTATGGTGAGGAGTGTGAAGGAATAAGCAGGGAAGTCTTAGCTGGAGATGTAGCTGAAAGCAGCAGGGAGAGAGAGAAAGAGGGAGGGAGAGAGAGGGAGGGAGGGAGGGAAGGACAGAGAGAGAGAGAGAGAGAGAGAGAGAGAGAGAGAGAGAGAGAGAGAGAGAGAGAGAGAGAGCCCAGTCTGAGCCTCTGAAACCTCAAAACCCACTCTTGATGACAATGACACACTTCCTCCAACAAGGCAACACCTTCAAATCTTTCTCAAACAGTTCACCTACTGGGGATCAAGCACTCAAATACATGAGCTTATGGGGGCCATTCTACTTCAAACCACCACAGTGATCTCTCTCTCTCTGTCTCTCTCTGTGTCTATCTCTGTGTCTCTGTCTCTGTCTCTGTCTCTCTCTCTCTCTGTGTGTAGAATACTGAAATAATTCTAAAAAAATAAGTGACTGAGATATTGTGAGTATCTAGTCAATGTTGGTTCATTAGAGAGATGAGAAATCTGTTCAAAAATCTAAATATGCTAAAATGAGTCTATGAGAACTTTCTAGATGTGACTGGAGAGTAGCTCTCTACTTGAGCATAGCATGAAGGTACATGTAGGGCAACCTGAGGAGCTTCCAAAAGTATTTCCATATAGAAAAAAAATCCTCTTTTGAAATTCTCATGTGTAAGATCATTTCCTTGGATTAATATACTATAGATACAACAGGCAATGATTCAAAATTCAAAGTGTTACATGGAAAGGAAATTTAACTGTGGAAATGAAACAGCTATACAACTTCAAGTAGTTTCAGGGAGAGAAAAGTATGATACATGGCCCAGGGACAGTCAGCTTGAGAGTTATTTTTTCCTTGGAGATTTAAAGGGGTGTTTGTGGTGCTATTGATCTATTAAAACCAGCTACTTTTGTCACCATGCTGCCACATAGAAAGGAAGATAGAATCGTTTCCTTACACACACACACACACACACACACACACACACACACACACACACACACACACACACACACACTTCTAATCTTTTAATGACCATCTGCTTTGAAGAAACATTACCAGCATTCTTCCTGCACAGCAATGCTTACAGGAAACTATCGTTTATCACACAATCAAGCAAGTATAAAATTACAAACATACATCCATGTGATTGAGGCAGTTGTAGTACAGAAGGAAAGAGCTTCATTGCATGCCTGTACATCCACAGCAGCAGCAGGTAGAGCTAAAGAAAAAGAGTTGCCAAAGAATATTTTATTCCTATATAACTTCTGGGAAAAAACACTGTGCATAGGTTCGAAGGCTAGAGAAAACTCCAGTATACGAGTTGTTGCAGATCTTGTGGAGTATTCAGGGGCATGAGAGAAAAGAAGAAGAGACAAGGGTGGAGGTAGAAAATGGAAGTGAGCAGGGAGTAGAGATCGATGGGAGAGGGAGGAAAATGGGGTTGGAACAGGATTAGCCTTGTTACAGCCCTACTTGGCTTCATGTTCTGATGGTACATTTATTAAGGGGACTGGAGGAAATAAAATGATGATTTCTATATTTCTCTGTTTATATGTGCATTCATGTCTGGATTTGTGCTTAACTGTTTTACTACTTGGAGGGTTTTCCAATTAAAAGGAACATTTGACTGTCTTGGAGCTTGAAATGGAACTCATATTTTCTTCCTGAAGCCAAGGGTTGAGTCTTCAAAAACAGACAGTGTTCTGCAAGAGTTGATGGGAATGGGTTAGATTTTTAACTTCCTTTATTGCTTCCACTGTGTTATAACTTGTGGCCTATGATGACATCCAGTTATAAAAGTTCTTGAACTTTCTGAAGATACAAAGAGAATTAATTTTTCCTTAAAATATTTTAAGAAAAATGAAACATGATGCTTGAGATGCAGCTCAGTGGCAGTATATTTGCCTAGCATGCACAAAGATTATGATGAAGTAATTGATCATTAGCTGTAGACACATGAATGTTACATGTTTGCTTTTTGATTGGTTTATTGCCCATCTGTACACCAAGACTTACATAGTGCTTTCATTAGGAACAGCAGAGATTAGTCAACATACATTAATTCAATTTGCTTCTCTGAGAATAACAATTTAATTTACTGTTTATGAAGAACCAAGACTCAAATGGAATTTGGAGTACTTCTCCTAAGACATTAGATCTTAGGTAAACTTTCCTGTGGTCATCATAAACTCTTACTGGCTTCCTCTCGTGGCTTGCTCGGCCTGATTTCTTATAGAACCCTGAACCACCAGCCACTGGGACCACCCAAAATGGACTGGGCACTGTTCCATCAATCACTAATTAATAAAGTCTTAGAGCCTTGTCTGCATTCCAATTTTATGGAGTCATTTTCCCAATTGAGGCTCCATCTCTCAGATAAATTTCGTTGTGCCAAGCTGACATAAAACTATGTAGCACACCCACTGCCCTCTGTTTTCCTCTCCCACTCTTGCTGACCTCCTACTGAGTCCCTCTTCTACCTCCAAGTCTTTTGTATTGAATATTCTTTTTAAAATAAAGATTTTAGGGTACTCTATTGCAGGAGGTTCTAATAAAATTTTCCTATATATAGTAGAAACTCATTCATCACTCATCACAAGAATCATTTTATCCTTCCTAAGGAAAAGAAATGAAATAAATTGTGTGTTAACCATGATTTGAAAGCTAATCTCCTATAAGCTTATTATGTTAGTCTTTTAAAACCAAATGGAGCACAAAATCTTTTCAAACTTCCTGGGTGAAATATTCATCTAAAAATAAACTAATGAAGCTAAAGTTGGATGTGATGATCAGTATCCATTTCAGATCATAAGGACATGCTCAGAGGGATGAGCGTATTCTCCTCAGTCCTGGAGAAAACATTTTGGGTCATGCCCTAAGGGAGGAAAGCAAATGGCCAACTCTTGTTTGGTGTAAGAGCAATTACTTCCCATGCAGAGCTTAGACTATACTTGAATATGGGCATTCTGGTATTGAAAAGGGACTTTGAAAATGTCCAAATGATTTCCTGAAATCCAGACCTCTTATTGTCTAGAAGCTTCTGTCTTATCCATACTTTAAGGGTTTTAAAAGCTGAGGCAAGAGGAGAGAATCCCTAAGTTGGCAAAACCAAGAAGAAATCTGTATGTTGGTATCTGTGTTAGGCATGCTCTTCTTTGGATGAGCCATAGATGAAAGAATATGGGTCAGTTACAAACTGAGTGGTTTTAATTTAATTACACATAAAAATTAAATGAGAAAGGTATCCTGTCATCTTGCTTTAATAAGTCATTATTTATGTGAGCATAAATGACCTTATTAGACACTGCTCAGAGGACATTTCTGACATAAAGCAAGAGAGAATTGTAAAAATTTATGACAAGAGCTTGCACTTTCTAAAAGGAAGAATGCCTGAGTCTCCTAGAGTGTTTGGTGTTACTTGATTTGATCATAGCACCCAATGTTTCTGTTTCCTTAAGTCACCGGCATAAGTGTTCACAAGGAGCTCTTTCTAGGCAGCTGTATCAAGGATGTGAAGTCACCTCATGAAGAAACTGAGCATCCTCCTTCCCCTTCATTTTTCTTGTTTTCCTCACCCTAATTATTGTGTCCAATCTATCACCCATTGACTCTGCCTCTTCATATTTTCTAAGTACACTCATTTTCTGCAGTTCCCTTCATTGTGTTAGGCTATTGATTTCTTGTTTGTGCTCTCTCCAATTTGTTCTGTACAATGTACCCAAAGAACTCCTTCAGACTGAGAATCTAATTGTATCACACTTCAACTCAAATCATTCCAGTATCATTCCATCTACCTCCCTGGCATCAGAGGCAAGACCATCACAATCTGCTCCATGAGACCTCTCTACTGCCATCCTTTCCTTCCTGGTTCTTCCTGTACCAGTGGAATATATCCAGACCACAAAATCTGCACCTTTTGTGTCAATTTGGAGTCTTTGCACAGCCATGCCTTCTGCCTAGAATATTCTTTCTTCTAGTTTTCTTTCATGTCTTTGGACCTACTTTAGATACTAACCCACTGCAACCACTGCCCTGACCTTGGAAGTTAGATTAGATGCCTCACAATGCACTACCAAAGCTCAGTGCTATTTGTCTCCCCACCCAACAGGTTCTAGTTGCTTATGTTTGAAAATCTTTCTTCTAGAGATATAAACCTGTAAGGAACAAAGCTTGACTCATATACTAGGTTTTATCCCAAGCATCTTAGGAGCATCTTCAGACTTCTGTCAATATTTGTTTAGTAAGAGGATTTTCTTCTTATTAGGACTTCTGCAGCTGTCAAGAAGGCAGAAGGAAGAAGATGACTTACGGCAGAATTTTTAGTTCTGTAAAACTAAACAGGATTCTGTAAAACATTGGTGCTCTTAAACAGGAGAAGTATCACCAATTTAAAAACAAAGAAGGAATAGAGGAAGCCTGCCAGATCAACCAGTAGGTTTTTAAAAGGGGAAAGTAAAATTATTAGGATATGAAGAAAACTCTTATACTTCACAATTTTGCCTTCAGTTAAAGTTCCATGTAGCTTGCTGTCAGGTTCTTTTAAGTTAGTGATGCTGCAGAAGGACTAATTGACAACATCACACTCCCTTGGTGTGATCCTCAATGAGTACCTCTTCAAATGTCCATTTTGGCTGTATTTACTTGTCTACAAACTTAAGCTATGATTGTCTGACAGAAGAAAAAAAAGGAACCCATTTTTTAATTCATCTAAGATACAAGCTGTGAAGAGGCCTTCTAATATCATTTCATTTTTGAAGGTGATATGTCTGTTTATTATGTTGCCAAGATTTTTCCATGATATGAATTCATGAGATATGTACATAGATATAGACAAATGTAATTCCTGTGAGAATTTCTGTGTCCATCTGGCTCCTGCAGCCACTCAGATCCAAGTAAACCCACAGAGACTTATATTATTTATAAACTGTATGGCCATGGCAGGCTTCTTGCTATCTAGTTCTTATATCTTAAATTAACCCACTTCTATAAATCTATACCTTGCCACATGGCTTGTGGCTTACCAGTACTTTACATCTTACTTCTCATGGCAGCTGCTTGCAGTGTCTCCTGACTCAGCCTTCCGCTTCCCAGAAATCTCCTCTTCCCTTATCCCACCTACACTATACTTCCTGCCTGGCTACTGGCAAATCAGCATTTTATTTATCAGTCAATCAGGGCAACACCTTCACAGCATACAGAAAGACACCTGCAACAGAAATGTTACACTCCTGACTGCTACCTGTTTGGTAACTTTCTTATGATGAATTTCACATATATTTGCAAGATGTTTACCTGTCAGCTTCCCACAATTGTGGGATCTTGTTAGGCATCTTAAATATTGAGTGCAATATTTCTTTCAATTTTGATGATGTTGCTTGGGCATATAATGTTTACATCCTACAACACAGACAAGTACTTAATATTTAAAAAGGAATTTGATATTTATTGATCCACTTGTGAGGGGAATGCCAGAAATGTGTTTCTAACTTCAGTAGATGAAGCTCTTATACAACTTTAACAAAGGTCAAGTTAATAATAATAATATTTCTCCTTCTATCAAGATATCTCTTTCATTGCTAGTCCACTCCATCTATCCCCCAGCTCAACCATCCTGCTCCCTCATGTTCTCATCCTCCACCCCCTACCCTCTATTGCCCCCAAATTGTCCCCAATTTACTCACAGAGATCTCCTCTGTTTCCCCTTCCCAAGGCAATTAATGCACTCTTAGGATCCTCCTTGTTTCCTAGCATCTATGGAGCTGTGGGTTGTAGTCTGATTATTCCTAGCTTTGCATCTAGTATCCACTTATGAGTGAGTACATACTGTGTTTGTCTTTCTGAGTCTGGGTTACCTCACTCAGGATGGTATTTTCTAGTTCCATTCATTTGACAAATTTCATGATGTCATTGTTTTTTTACAGCTGAGTAGTACTCCATTGTGTACATGTGCCACATTTTCTTTATCTATTCTTCAGTTGAGGGGCATCTAGGTTGTTTCTAGGTTCTGGCTATTACAAATAATGTTGCTATGGACATAGTTGAGCAAGTGTCCTTGGAGAAATTATCAAGTAAGGGAGAAATCTGGTGCTAGGGAAATTTCCATGAATCCACAAGGATGACCCCAGATTAGACTACTAGCAATAGCAAAGAGGGTGCCTGGTCTGGCCTACATCAGTAATCAGATTCATGAATACCCTAACTGTCATCATAGAGCGTTCATACAGTGTCTGATGGAAGCAGATGCAGAGTCCACAGCCAAGCACCAGGCCAAGCTCTGCGAGTCCAGTTGAAGACAGGGAAGAGGGATTATATGAGCAGGGGGAAGGATCAAGATCAAGATGGGAAAATGTACAGTAACAACTAAACCAAGCTCATAGGAACTCACAAATTTTAGACAGACAGCTATGGAACCTGCATGGGACCAAACTATGCCCTCTGCATATAGGAGACAATTGTGTAGCTTGGTCTGTTTGAGGGGCTCCTGGCAGTGGGGTCAGGATCTATCCCTGGTGCATGAACTGGCTTTCTCTTTATTTTAATTTAAATTCTCTTCATAAAATATCTGTTTGACAGATGACAGTAGGGCAAGCAGCTGCCCAAATTAGGGAAAGCTAAAATGCTGAAAGATAGTGGACAGAAGGGCAGGCCCTGGATGCCTGGACTTTTAGATGACTCCAACTCAATTTGGTCTTCAACCCTGTGGTTTCCAAGTTTGGTGATTCTCAACTCATCTTTTCACTTTTTTCAAGTTGCACTCTCTTTGTTGGTGCATGGTCAACTGGCTGTCAGTCTTGAATGGGCATGAAGAAAGTTAAATAGGGCAGGCTATGTAGTTTATAGAGACCTCAAAGTGTCTGGCCTAGTTGCATATGCATAATCTAACTCATAGGATGAATGACGAAATTCTCTGAACCCATTGCATGGAGATGCTACTCATCTGCAGGCCAAGGTGGCACATTATATTTAAAATTAAAAGTTTCACAGTAAAAATGCTGCAAGAAGCATCTTCATACAAGACTATGTTAGGATAATAGAGCTTTTTTCAGTGACAGTTAACTAGAGGACAGCGAGAAATGTGAGCATTAGTGCCCAGTACACAACAGAAAATGTATCTCTCAGTAAGGTTTTAAGACTAAGCATGCAGGTGGCACCTGTAATGCTAGAGCTGTGCTCAGAAAACAATTTTTACATGTAATTCAGCATAAAGGCAGAGTAAAAAGCACTTGATTTTGGTGTGGTATGAATGAGCCATGATTGGAAGTTTAATTGAAGGGAGGAAGGCAGTGTGGGCTGGATTATAAAGTCCATTTAGGGTTCTACTGAGGCTGCAAAGACATGATTGGCACCGATGCTTACATGGACTTTCAAAATTCTCTGTGAATTGAGACACTCATCTACTTAAGTCAATAGTCATACAATTTTTTTTTTCCTAAGGGATAAGAAGGGTATAGATTGTCAACAGCTGATTATGGAATGATATATACTAATATATGCTTAGATCCACTGGAAGGATGGCCACAATGTTAAAGCTGGTGAAGTACCTGTGTAATACTTGGAACACTAAAATATTTTCTACCTCGTGTGCTGACAGCAAGCTGACATATTTTACACGGATGTTTCATGATGTCACTCACTACTCTGTGGGAAATATATTTAATTCCAGTTTCCTGAGAAGAGTCTAAACCCCCTAAATTGCCTACACCCATTCATCCAGTCTGGCTTTGTTGTTATTCTATATCATCAAACTTCTCATCTCTTGATTTTCCAATAACAGTTTCCTCTACCATCCTCTTCTTTATCAGTTCACTCTCATATGCTCTTAATTGTACAGTATCACCTCCTCAGGGATGAGGATCTTTCCTATCTCAGGTAAGGGAAGTATTCCTTGTCTGCTCCAACAGTACCTTGACCACCAATGGGAGTACATTTATTTTGTTGCATGTGAGTTTTAGAGATCTCATTGTGTGTGCTACAGGTAAATGTACTTCATACCCTGCAGGACAGCCATCTTTCTGCTCTCTCCCTGGCTTTGACACATGGGCACTTAATAACACATGGGTAAAGCAAATGATGTGATACATGATCTCTACCTGTGTCCTCTGAAGTACAGTGACTCACAGTGTTCACATTGCACAAAAACAGATTATCTGTGTTCCTAGCAAGATGTGAATTGTGGTTCTTCTCTAGAGCTGAGCTGTTACGTGACCATTCCATGTGACAGATGGTGGGATCTAGAATTGCTTAATGCTGTCAGAACTTTGGCCTCTATTAGAGATTTCATCAAACAAACTAAAAGTTAGATGCTTAAGAGCAAGCTCTCTATGTACTCAATATAATTGCAGAATTGTCTTTGTACATATCTCTTTGAACTGGTGACAGTTTCAGGGTAGGATGAAGGGTGAACCTAATTAGTCTTATCAATAAAATGCATGATCAAATATTGGAGTAATAACCTTAAAGATCAGAGAAGCAGAGGAACAACCACCAGTGGCTTATTACCTCTCTAGATCCTGCAACCGAAAAGCTCGAGATCCTGTCTCTGTCCAGCCTTATCACTTCCTGTCTTTGCCTCCTGAGTGCTGAGATTAAAGATGTGTGCCACCACGGCCTAGCCTTCTATAGTTAACTAGTGGCTAGGTCTGTCCTCTGATCTCCAAGAAAGCTTTATTTGTCAGAACACAAACAAAATATCACACAATAGTGGGGGGAAACTAACCGAATTTCATAAGGAAGGCATTTGTGGAGACCACTGTTTCAAATAGATGAGGTACAGATACTTAATGTGTGTAATTGGAATGATATGCTGAAGGGCAGGGGGAAAAGTTTCCAAAAATGATAGAGGCCAGAGTATAACTGATTCAGCTGATTCAGCATGTAACTGGCTACTAGAGGAGGAAGGCATTTCAAAATCTAAACATGGGAGGAAACAGGTAAAAATCATCCTACATAGCCAGCTTGAACTTCAAACATCTTTCTAAGGCATTGGTAGTGGAAAACTGCTATGATGGGATGAGAGTATTTATCAACATCTAGAATTGTTCCATTTCAGAAATCACGGTATAGAAATTTTTTTAATTATAGCATGTATTTTTACAGAAATTCTAGAAACATACACCCAAAACTCATTATATGGAAATTCAATTGAACGTATATGTGAATGGTGACTATAGATAGCTCAAATAAAAATCCAGCATTTTTTATTCATTCAGTAGGCATTTAGTCGCCATGCACAATGATCCAGGTCTCATTCTTAATGTTTAAATTTCAGCTGTAAGTGAGATTTATATGGAGTCAGGAGCAGTGCAGCTGATAGAAATTTCTGCAATGATAAAAATGTTCAATAACCTGCACTTCCTAATGCTATTGCCTCCAGCCACATGTGGTCATTGTATATTGAAATGTGTCTAGTGTGAATGAAGATCTGCATTTAGACTTCCTGTTCCATCAAAAATGCCAAGCTCCACATAACAGGTGAAAACAGGTCACCCTCTCAGGCCTCGTTTGTTCAGTGCAACACCTAACAAAACTGTTTATGGTTTCCCAGAAAATGCATACCTTTAGTTCTCGTTTGTGTCTTAATTTTCTCTTGCGTAAAATGATTCAGTGCCCACTAGCAATCCCATCTCAAACCTCCCTACCCAAGTTTCCATTCCGATGAAGACACAGCTTTCATAAACCCTTGCCCACATCTCTCAGTCATTTTGCACAGAGTTCCACTCATCTCTGTCACAGCACTCGGGATCTCACAGTGAAGGAAATCGTTTTGAACAGTGTAGCATAGCAGGCTCTGGCATAAACTTACAGAATCAGAAACACAGGGAACTGCTGATAACTAGAACATTTCCTTATTTTATAAATACCAATCATAAGTGTTTTGTATCATTAGCAATTACAAAATGAATCCCAAGGTACAGAAACTTACACTTTTTTTCTTTTATTGAAAATAGATTCATATATATATGAATATATATATATGTATATATATATACGTATATATATATATATATACATATATATATATATCCTGATTATAGTTTCTCTTCCTCTCCTCCTCCTGGTTCCTCCCCACCACCCTTCTTCCCCTCTGGATCCACTCCCTTTTTGTCTCTCATTAGAAAAAAAAAAACAGTCTTCTAAGAGATAACAACAAAATAAATTAGAATAAAACAAAGCAAAAGCTATCGTTTTGAAGTCAGATATGGCAACCCAAAAGGAGGAAAACAGTCCCAAGAATAAGCACAAGAGTCAGAGACCTACTCGCTCACATACTCAGGAGTCCCATAAAAATACTAAGCTAACAGAATAATATATGCACAGAGGACCCAGTGCAGACCCATGTAGGCCCTGTGTTTGCTGCTTAAGTCTCTGTGCTCTCGTATGTACCTTGCTTAATTAATTCAGAGGGCCTTGTTCTCCTGGTGTCCTCCATCCTCTCTGGCTCTTACAATCATTTTGCCTCCTCTTCCTTGGGATTCCCTGAGCTCCTAGAGGAGACATTTGGTAGAGGCTCTCTCTGCCTGGTATCTGGCTCTGGGTCTCTGCATCTGTTCCCATCTACTGCCAGAGAAAGCCTCTCTGATGATGCATGTGTAAAATTCTGATCTATGAGACTAGTAAAATACCGTTAGGAATATTTTATTGATACTTTTATTTTTTTCACACCAGTAGTGTTTGGTTTTACCCTAGGTGTGTGGGCTATCTAGTTTCTGGTTCTTGGACACACAAGCAGTATCAGGTATGCATTTCCTCTTGTGAAGTGAGCCTTCAGTAAAATCAGACGTTGGTTGGCTACTCCCACAAGTTCTGTGCCATCATTGCCCTAGAATATTTTGTAGGCAGGATTGTAGGTCAAAGGTTTTGTGGCTGGGTTGCTGTCCACATTTCTCCTTCAAAGCCTGCAGAGTATCTTCCTGCACCAAAGTGACTAGAATGTATGAGTGAGAGATTCATGAAGGCACCAGCTGGACTTTCCTATGTTCAAAGAGTTTGTGTGAGTGTTGTCCTTGGCTAATGGGGCCCAACTGTCAGTTTTCAGAGGGCAACCTTTTTGTCTTAGCAACAGCCTGGGTTGTTTGAGGATTTCCATGGAACCCCCTTGGCCAGCAATTCAACTGAATGCAACCCAGACCTGCCACTGGAAGCCTTGAATGGGTACAAGGGATGGCTAGTTGAGACTCCAAACCCCCCTTACTAGGAGTCCTCATTAGAATCCCCTTCATGCATTCCAGGAAGTTTTCCCTGTAGTAGGTTTCCAAACCATTTCCCAAAGCCCTCAGATTCCCACTGCCTCTCCCTGCATTATCTCCCTCTACCAGATCTCCCTCTCCCCTTACTATTCCATTTCCTCTTCCCATGAAGATTTCTGCATCCCCTAAACCCCTCCTCCTTACCTATCCTCTCTGGCTCTACAAAGTGTAGCTTTGTTATCATTTACTTAATGGCTAATAGCCACTTATGAGTGGATACATACTATATTTGCCTTTCTTGGTCTGGGTCAAATCACTCAGGATGATTTTTTTCTTTAGTTCCATTCATTTGCCCTCAAATTTCATGATGTCATTTTTTTTTTAAGTTGAGTAATATTCTAATAGTTGTCTAAAGGTATCACATTTTTTTTATCCATTCTTTGGTTGAGGCACATCTAGGTTGTTTCCAGTTTCTGGTTATTATGAATATGGCTGCAATGAACATAGTTGAGCAAATGTTCTTGTGGTAGGATGGATTATTCTTTGGGTATAGCTGGATCTTGAGGTAGATCAATTTTCTAAGGAAGCACCATATTGATTTCCATAGTGTCTATACAAGTTTGCACTTTCACCAGCAATGGAGGAATGTTCTCCTTGATCCACATCCTTGCCATCACCAGCTGTCACTTGTGTTATTGATCTTAGCCATTCTGACAGGTGTAAGATGGAATGTCAGAGTAGTTTTGATTTGCATTTCCCTGATGGCTAAGGATGTTAAACATTTAAGTGTTTCTCAGACATTTGAGATTCCTCTATTGAGAATTCCCTATTTAGATCTGTACCCCATTTTTAAGTTAGATTATTCACATCTTTTATATATACATACATATATATATATATATATATATATTATATATATGTATGTAGTTTCCTTAGTTCTTTATACATTTAGGATATTAGTCCTCTATCTATGGAGTTGATAAAAAATCTTTTCCCATTCTGTAGGCTGCCACTTTGTCCTATTGATAATATTCATTGTCTTACAGAAGATTTTTGGTTTCATGAGGTCCCATTTATTAATTTTTGATCTTAGTTCTGCACTATTGGTGTACTTTTCAGGAAGTTTTCTCCTGTGCCAGTACAGCCCAGGCTATTCTCTTCTGTCAGGTTTGGTGAATCTAGTTTTATGTTGAGGTCTTTGAAACACTTGGACTTGAGTTTTGTACTGGGTCATAGATATGAACCCTGTCTTTCAGCATTATTTTACTTGATGACATCCTCTTTGATGAGCATCATTTGTTGAAGATGATGCCTTTTTTTCAGTGTGTATTTTTGGCTTCTTTATCAAAATCAGGTGTCCATAGGTGAGTGAATTTATGTCTGGGTCTTCAATTTGATTCCATTAATCAACCTGTCTGTTTTTATGCTAATACCATGCATTTTTTATTACCATAGCTGTGTAACACAACTTGAAATCAGAAATGGTGGAACATCCAGCAGTTTTTGTTGTTGTTGTTGTTGTTGTTCAAGATTGTTTTGGCTCTCCTGGATTTTTTGGTTTTCCATAAGAAGTTGAGCATTGTCCTTTCAAGATCTGTAAAGAACTGTGTTGGAATTCTGATGGGGACTGCATTGAATCTGTTGATTGCTTTTTGTAGGATAGCCATTTTTACTATGTTATTCATACTAATCCATGAGCACAGAAGATCTTTCCATATTCTGATATATTCTTCAATTTATTTCTTAAAAAAACTTTAAGTTTTTATTATACATGTGTTTCACTTGCTTGGTTAGAGTTACCCCAAGATACTTTATATTATTTGAGACAATTTCAAAAGGTATTATTTCCCTGATTTCTTTTTCAGTCTGTTTGCCTTTTGTATATAGGCATTGTTTTGAGTTAATGAATCCAACCACTTTGCTGAAAGTGTTTATCAATTGTAGGAGTTCCCCAGTGGAATTTTTAAGGTCATTTATGCATATTATTATGTTGACTTCTTCCTTTGATATCCTTTAATTATCTTATTGCTCTAGGTAAAACTACAAATAATATATTTGATAATTAGAGCAGACAACCTATCTTATTCCTGATCTTACTGGAACTGCTTTGAGTTTCTCCCCATTTAATTTGATGTTGGCTGTAGGCTTGCTGTATACTACCTTTATTGTGTTTAGGTATGGCCCTTGTATCCTTAATCTCTCCGGGACTTGTGTTGAATTTTGTCAAAGGCCTTTCTGCATCTTGGGAGATAATCAAGTGTTTTTTTTTTCTTTTAGTTTATTTATATGGTGGATTACACTGGCTGATTTTCATATGTTGAACCATACCTGCATGTCTGGGATAAAGCCTATTTGATCATGGTGGATGATCTTTTTGTTAGGTTCTTGGGTTTGGTTTGCAAATATTTTATTGAGTATTTTTTGCGTCAATGTTTATGAGGGAAATTAGTCTGAAATTTTCTTTCTTTGTTGAGTCTTTATGTGATTTGGGTATCAGGGCAACTGTGTTCCTTCTGTTTCTATTTTGTGGAATAATTTGAGGTAAATTGGTGTTAACTCTTCTTTGAAAGTTTGGTAGAATTCTGCAGTAAAACTGTCCTGGGTTTTTTTTTTTTTTTCTTTTTGTTGGAAAACTTTTAATGATTGCTCCTATTTTACTAAGGGTTATAGATCTATCTACATTGTTTATCAGATCTTGATTTAATTTGAGTAAGTGATACCTATCAATAAAATTATCCATTTCTTTTAGTCTTTCCAATTTAGTGGAGTACAGGTTTTTAAAGTGTGGCCTAATGATTCTCAGGAATTGTTCAGTGTCTGTTGTTATGTTCCCCTTTTGTTTTGTATTTTGTTAATTTGAATAGTCTTTCTCTGACCTTTGAGTTAGTTTGGATAGAGATTGGTCTATCTTGTTGATTTTCTCAAAGAACCAACTCTTTGCTTCATTAATTCTTTGTATTGTTTTCTTTCTTACTATTTTATCAATTTTTCACTGGGTTTGATTAATTCTTGCCTTGTTCTCTTGTGTGATTACTTCTTTTTCTTCTAGAGCTTTCAGGTGTTCTATTAAGTTGCTAGTATGAGACCTCTCCAACTTTTTAATGTAGATACTTAGTGCTTTCCTCTTAGCACCACTTTCATTGAGTCCCATAAGTTTGGTATGCTGTGTATTCATTTTCATTCAATTCTTGAAAGGCTTTATTTTCTTTCCTAATTTCTGACTTGATACATTTTTCATTCAGTAGAGAGTTGTTCAGTATGAGTTTGTAAACTTTCTTTGGTTTCTTTTGTTGATGGTATCCAGATTTAATCCATCATAGTCTGATAGGATTCAGGGAGTTATTTGAATTTTCTTGTATCTGTTGAGACTTTCTTTGTGATTATGTGGTCAATTTCAGAGAAAATTCCATGAGATGTAGAGTAGAAGGTATATTCTTTTGTGTTTGGGTGAAATGTTCTGTAGATGTCTGTTAGGTGCTTTTAGTTTATAATATCTGTTAATTGTACTGTTTCTATCTTTAGTTTTTGTCTGGATGACCTGTCCTTGGTGAGAGTTGTGTACTGAAGTCTGCCATTATCAGTGTGTGAGGGTCAATATGTGATGTAAGCTATGGTAGTGTTTCTTTTACACATTTGGATGCCATTGTATTGGGGCATAGATGTTAAGAACTCAAATGTCTTCTCAGTGGATTTTTTCTTTGATGGACATGTAGTGTCCTTCCCTATCTCTTTTGATTAATTTTGGTTTGAAGTCTATTTTGTTAGATATTAGAATTATACACAAGCTTGCCTCTTATGTCCATTTGCTTGGTATACTAATCCTTTACCTTGAGGTAATGTCTGTCTTTGATGTTGATGTGTGTTAATTGTATGCAGGTTAGAAGGGTGCCTGCATACATATCCTATTTTCACATCTATTCTGTTTGTGCTTTTTATTGGTGAATTGAGACCATTAATATTGAAAGATATAAATGACCAATGATTGTTGATTCTTGTTATTTTTTGCTGGTGGTGGTTGTGGTTGTTTTTGTGGTGTGTGTGTGTGTGTGTGTGTGTGTGTGTGTGTGTGTGAGAGAGAGAGAGAGAGAGACAGAGAGACAGACAGACAGACAGAGACAGAGACAGACAGAGAGAGACAGAGAGAGCTTCCTTTTCTGTTGGTTTGGCTAGTATGATATCTATTTCCTGTGTTTTCACGAGTGTAATTTACCTCCTTACTTTGGATTTTTCCTCTTAGCACCTTCTGTAGGGCTGTATTTATAGACAGACATCATTTACATTTGACTTTATCATGGAATAGCTTATTTTCTCCATCTATTCTTATTGAAAGTCTTGCTGGGAATAGGAGTCTGGGCTGGTATCTGTGGTCTCCAGGAGTCTGTGGCACGTCTGTGCAGGCCCTTCTGGCTTTTAGAGTCTCCATTGAGAAGTTAGGTATAATTCTAATAAGCCTGCCTTCATATTTTATTTGATCTTTTTTTCTCTTGCAGGTTTTAATTTCCCCTTTTCTGTTCTATGTGTTTAGTATTTTCCTTAATATGTGGTAAAGGAACTTTCTTTTCTGGTCAAATCTATTTGGTGTTCTGTAAGGTTCTTATAACTTTATAGGCATGTCCTCCTTTAGGTCATGGAAATTTTAATCTACAATTTTATTGAAAACGTTTTCTGGGCCTTTGACGGTTTTTTCTCCTTCCCCTATACCCATTACTCTTAAAATTGGTCTTTTTGTAGTGTCCAAGATGTTGTGTGTCAGAAGTTCTTCACATTTAACATTTTCTTTGTCTAATGTATTCATTTCTTCTACTGTATCTTCAACACTGAAGATTCTCTCTTCTATATCTTGTATTCTATTGGTGAAGCTTGCCTCTGTAGTTCCTGTTCAAATTCCTAAATTTTTCATTTCCAGAATTCCCTCAGTTTGGGTTTTCTTCATTGATTCTATTTCCAGTTTCTAGGCTTGATCTGTTTTATTTCTTTCATTCCATTGTTTGTTGTGTTTTTATGGATTTCTTTAAGAAATTTATTTATTTCCTCTTTAAGGACCTCTATCATATTTATAAAGGCTGCTTTAAGGTGTTTTTCTTATGTTTCAGCTATGTTGGAATATTCAGGGCCTACTGTAGTAGGATAGCTGAGCTCTATTGGAGGCTTATTGTCCTGGTTGTTATAAATTGTGTTTTTACATTGGTGTCTAAACTTCTGGGGTTCAGAAGATTATAGTTCTAGGTGCTGATTTCTGGATTTGTCTTTGTTGGATGGGTGTTTTGTTCGTTGGTTTCTGTTTCCTCTCTGGATTTTGAGAGAGTGTGATGCCTATGTGTTGTCTGTTTTCCTGGCCTGTTTAGGTGGTGTGTTCACCGAGAATGCCTGCTGGTGTTAGAGGCTGGGGTATTGGTAGGAGTTGCATGAAGGAAGGCTGGAGGAGAAGAAGGTCTTTGTGATCTGTTGAGGATGGGATCTGAGAGGAGAAGCATCACCACAGCAGGTTTCCTGTTAGAGAGCTGGGGATGAGACTGGAGGGGATGGATCTCAGGAGCAGTAGGAAAGTTGTGGGTCTGCCTTCAGCCTACTTTTTGCCCTGGGAGGGTCCTTTGGGCTAGCAGGGGGTGCCTTCTGGAGTTGGTGGGTAGGCTTTAGTGATGAATTGATTAAATGAAGAGGGTATTAGGAGTGGACAGTCAGTGGGATCCATAGGAGATATGGTCAGGAGGGAAAGGAAGGCTGCAGCTGGTGTCCTGTTGCAACATTAAGGACAAGACTGGGGTGTTCTGTCTGGAAGAACAGAGGGACAGGAGAAGGTCTGCAGGTAGCTTACTGGGTTTTCTGGACAAAATTTATACTTTTAATAGTTATCACTGATGTATTAAGTATCAGTGAATGTTTTTAATGAGAATATTTAAATTATTGATTTTAATATACAGACCTCATCACTGCCTTAAGATAGCCTTAGATAATGTAAAGGAAAAGTCACCAGTGTGTGTTCTGTAAATGCTCAATGTTGGTTTCAGAATATTTAATAGTACAAATGAAGGCCTGCATGAGCACATCAACCAAGAGACAACTTAAGGAGGTAGCTAGCAATTCTTTCCTTGTTCATTGCAGACCAAACAGAGCTTTTAATACTGTTAGAAGTTTGCCAGTGTGCACACACAGTCAGATGGCATTTGAAAGAATAGAAAATCAATGCTGTTTGCTATTATTTCTCCATAAAAGCATAACATTTGAATTACAGGGTCAGAAAATAAGACAGATGGTGAAAGTTCATTTTAACCAGCTATCTTTCTTTTGTTGACACAATGCTGTCTCTACTGCTGTACAAAGATCAGAAGATTGCTCTATTTTTAAAAGGTTCTGGGGAGGAAAAACTAATCCTTTGATACTCTCCCCACTGAAAACTGGTCGTTCTTATTCACTCTAAGTTAATGCTTTTTACTGAAGATTGGTAAGCTAATTAACTTTCTCTTTATCCTCTGGGGGATGGAGACACCCTATGTCTTCTGGAAAACTTACATTATTGAGTATGTCATAAGTTGTTTGATACAAAGAATACAGGTATCTGAGATGTTTCTGGACTTCGTTATTTTTGTATTCTGTACATCTATTGTTAACAGTGACTAATTCTGGCATTAGCTTTCCAAGCCTGTCTTCCACACATGTTCTACTTCTGCCTCCAAGTTGAGGTTCCTTTTCCATTATGTTTGTTTCCTGATAATTGTATATTAAGATGGCTTCTTCCACTCATGAAACCTCTGACTATACTGTCTGAACCAATTTTTACTTGTGAGAATTCACTGTCTACTCTTTATCAGCCATTCTCATTTTTATTTTCTAACTTAATTTTTGAGGTCATTAAATATATGTGTAATGTTTATACTCAGAAGACTCTATGGTAGATACAGCATGCTACCTATAAAGGAAGTGAATATATATATATATGCATACCCAATACATGCATATATAGACAAACTGTTGGTATAATAGATATAAATATGACTTTTTCATATATAACATCCCAAAATTATGTATAGACGATGTTATATTACAGCTTCATCATATTTACAAGTTTACTGATATCATTGATTATAATAATAGTTCCCAGATATCATGACCATTTATTAACTTCTGAAAAACAATAATTTATGGAACACCAATGGTATGTTGAGTGATGAATTCATTTAGTGGATGAACCTCATGCATACTATTTCATGGGATCACATTGCAGGAGACATTGATCCCCTAGACATCATTGTATTGGTTTTCGATACTATGTACAAAAAAGTCACAAAGAATTTAATAATTTAAATAAATACAAATTTGAGTCTGGAGATATGTCTCAATAGATAAAGTTACTTGTTGTGTTAGCCCAGCAACCTAAGTTCCTATGCCTAGAAGCCATATAAAGGAAAAACATAGTGACATATTGGGCTGTGATTCCAGTGTGCACCTCCTGGAGATGAGAGGGGGAGACAGGACAATCTTCCGAAGCCCACTAGCTAGCCATCCTGGTTAAGACGAGGTGAGAAAACAAAGACCACAACCTGAAGGCTGACCTCTGACATCCACATACTCTGTGCAAAGCACAAGTGCCTGTGGAGACATGCATGCATGCCACCAATGAAGAAATACACTTTGTGATCTTCTAGCTCTGTTTGACTATAAATATAGTTTCCCTGAGTTCTCTGCTTATAGATTCAGAAGAGTAGATTCAAGCTCCCTTTTTTATCTGGAGATTCTAAGCTCAAGTAAGAGTGAAAGAATAGAACAACTCAAATCTTCATTAGCTGACAAATGACTAAGTAGAATAGGTTCACACGCATAGAATTTCAACCATAATCCAGCAATATGAAGAAATGAAACACTAATTGGGTCACAATTAGATGAACTTTTGAAACTTTATATTAAGTAGAAGAAGCCAGATACAAGTGTCCACACATTCGGTAATTCTGTTTGTCTGAGCTATCTTGAAAAGACCAATGCAGGCAAACAGAGAGAGAATTTGTGATTGCTTAGGCGGAGGAGTAAGGAGCTTAGAGGAGGAGAGGTAGTCACTAAAGAACAATTGATGAAATATTCTACAGCTGATTGTGGTGAGCACTGAGTAATTACAAATGTACCCAAAGCTTGTTGTGTCTTTTGCCTGTAATGTACAAAATTATAAAGCCCTCTCCATAGGAAATTGTGGAGTCAAACAAAGTGAAGATGGGATGACTGGAGGCGGACAAGAAATAAGGTGTAGAAGTGTTGAAAGATGGTTGAAAGTGAGATGTAAATAGTAAAATGAACAGAAAGAGATGATAAATTATAGGATAATGCAGTTCTCTAAGTTCACATTACTATCCCTGTGTTCTGGCTACAGTCTCTCAAAAGTCTTCTTCATCAACACTTCCTTCCCAAGCTTTTTCCACATAGTAGAAATATTCTGCTGAATTTAATGTAAAAAGAAACCTTAGAAGCTTCATTCCATGATGAATATTCATTAAAGGAGATTGATATTAAGTGTGGGAGCTGGACAGATGGTTATCTGTGTAAGAGCACTTATTGCTCTTGCAGATGACCTGAGTTTTCTGCTTGGAACTACATCAGGCAGCTTTCAACCTCTTGAAACTTGAATTCAAGCCCTTAGGAGTAACCTTGGTCACATACATACATACATACACACACACATATGAATAAAAAATAAATGAAGCTATAGTTCAAGCTGCAGTTAGATGCAGTACTTCTGGCTTCTAGAGGCACCTACACTCATGTGTACATATCTATGCTCAAACATACACATATTCAGTGTTAAAAATTAAATAAATCTAAAAAATGTTATTTTAAAAGAGATTCATGTCTTACTTAGTGTAACCTTGCTTAAATATCAGCCTGTATATCTCACTGCTTTGTCCCTATTCACTTCACACCACTCAGACTTTCTCTGGATCTCATCTGCACTTGGCTCAATGGTGCTTAACACATATAATTTTCTATCAAAGTGATCCCTCTGACTACACATCACCTTGGCATGACCACTGAATATGAAGCTGTGGGTGCAGGTTTTAACCTTTTATCTTTTTTTCTTTTATTAAAGATAGATTGTTTTTTACTCACATAATATACCCCCATCCCATTCCTCCAAATTCCTCCTCACCTTCCCTCCCATCTGGATCCATCAGCTTTCTATCTTTCATTAGAAAACCAGCATGCTTCTAGGGCTAATAATAAAATTAATATAATGTAATATAATACCATAAAACCAAAGCTAACATACCAGGATTGGATAAAACAAGCAGAAGGAAAAAACCCAAGAGAAGGCACATGAAACAGAGACTCACACATTTGTACACTCAGGAATCTGATCAAAACAGTAAATTGGAAGCCATAATATCTATACAAAGGACTTGTAATATAAAAAAAGGGAAGAAAAAAAAATAAGTAAAATTTAAAAAGCAAGAACAAAAACCAAAAGCCAAGGAAAAGCCCTGACCTGACATTGTGAGACAAGGAACCACCAAAGATGCCATTGATTCATTTTCTGCTGGGCGTGAAGCCTACACTTCAGAGCAGTTTGTTTCCCCAGTGAAACTCCCTTGGAGGAAACTAAATTTTCATTTGCAACTCATTATCAATTGGAAATTGTTTCTGGGTTAGGAGTAGGGTCATGTGTCCTCTTCTCCTTTCAGCTCTAGAACCCCACCTGGTGCAGACCTGTGCCAGCCCTGTGCATGCCACCTCAGTCTCTGTGAATTCATATGTGTGTTGACTATTCGGATTTAGAGGCCCTTGTTTTGTTGGTGCCCTCCATCTACTCTGGCTCTTACACTTTTTCTACCTCTCGTCCATAGGGTTCTCTGATCCCTGAAGGGTGGATTTGATGGAGCATCTCATTTAGGGCTGGGTGTTCCAAGGTCTCACACTCTGCACAGTGTTTGCCTATGGGTCTCTGTATTTGTTTCCATCTACTGCAGGAGGGGCTTCTCTAATGGTGACACTGATCTGTGAGTATTTGTAAAATGTCATTAGGAGTCGTTCTATTGCTTCATTGATTAATTATTTAGAACAGCAGCATTTAGTTTTATCCTACATCCCTGGGCAATCTAGTTTCAGGTTCTTGGTCACCCAAGCATGGTTGAGTATGGGTTCCATCTCATGGACTGGGCCTTAAGTCAAACCAGATATTGATTGATTATTCCCACAAGCATTGTGCCACCATTGATTGCACTAGTATGTTTTACAGGCAGAACACCTTTATATCAAAGAATCTGTAGCTGGGTTGATGTTTAGGTTTCTCTTTTGGTATCCTACTGAGGTCTTTATGTACCAAAGATGCTAGAACATAGGTATGAAGGCTCTATGTAGGTGCCCACTTGACTTCTCCACGTTCAGCGAATTCTGTAGGTGTTGTCTTCAGCAATAGGACTTTGTCATCATTTTGCAGAGAGCAAGTTATAGTCTTGGCAAAACTCTAGGTTATTTGGGGATTCCCATGAAACTCCTTTGGCCAACAACTCAATTATATGTAACCCAATTTGGTACTAGAAACTTCATTTGGTAACAAGAGGTGGCCAGTTGGGGCTCTATCTCTCCATTATTTGAAAGTTTCATTTGGATCACCTTCATATATGTACATATTTTAGGAAGTTTTGACTATTTTAGATTTCCATACTACCCATCAAATGACACTTAATTTTAGCCCTCTCCCTGTATTTTCTTCCTAGTCTCATTCTTCCCTTTCTCCACATGATCCTCCATTCAACCACACCCACACTCCATCCATCCATCCATCCATCCAAAACTATTTATTCTATTTCCCTTTCCTAGGGAGATCTATCTGTTCCTTACTCTGTTCCTTACCTCTGGTTCTACTGATTGTAACTTGAAAATCATTGACTTAACAGCTATTATCCACACACAACAGAATGCATACCATATTTGTCTTTCTGGGTCTGGGTCATCTTGTCTGGTCCCATCCAACCTGTCAAACAGTCTTTTTTGTTTTGTTTTGTTTTTGTTTTTGTTTTTGTTTTTGTTTTTGTTTTTGTTTTTTGAGACAGGGTTTCTCTGTGTAGCTTTGTGTCTTTTGTGGAACTCTCTTTGGAGACCAGGCTTGCCTTAAACTCACAGAGATCCCCTTGCCTCTGCCTCCAGAGTGCTGGGATTAAAGGCATGCGCTGCTGCCGCCGCCGCCGCCGCCACTACCACCACGTGGCTTTAAATATATTTATATTATATTGAAATTTACACTTTTTTATTATTATTATGTGTTTTAATTTTATACATCAGCCATGGGTTCCTCTGTCCTCCCCCCTCCCACCCCCATCCCCACGTTCCCCCCAGCCCCTCCCCTCCATTCCTATGTCCTCCAGGACCAAGACACCCCTGGGGATTCATTTAAACCTGGTAGACTCAGTACAGGCAGGTCCTTTTTTTTTTAACCAGAGCTGAGGACCAAACCCAGGGCCTTGTGCTTGCTAGACAAGCGCTCTACCACTGAGCTAAATGCCCATCCCCCCTTTTTATACACAAAGCAAGGGGTGGGGCGGCAAAAGACCTCCCCCTCTCAAGGATACCATGGTTCAAAGAACAAACAGCACAAACATCTGCTTAATTCTGAAGACATCTGATAAGCAAGCCTTTGGCCAAACATCCTGTTATCCAGCCTGAAGGAGCAAAAACAAGCTTGAACTCTCTGACCTTGAGTGTAGATGGAATCAAGCCACAAGCCGGAGTCACTGTGAGCTCCCACATTACCTCACTCAGGATTTTTTTTTTATAGTTCCATCTATTTGCCTGTGAAATTCATAATTTCATTTTTAACAGCTGAGTACTACTTCATTGTGTAAATGTACCACATTTTCTTTATCCATTCTTTCATTGAGGGATGTCTAGGTTGTTTCCAATATCTGGCTTTTATGAATAGAGCAGCAAGGAACATGGTTGAGCAAGTGTCTTTGTGGTAGAAAAAGGTGTCCTTTTGACATATGCCCTAGAATGGTATAGCTGGAATTTGAAGTAGATTGATTGTCATCTTGAAGAAATGCCACACTGATTTCCATAGAGGCTGTATTAATTAGTGCTCCCACCAGCAATATGTGCATGTTCTTCTTACTCCACACCTTGTCAGCATGCGTTGTCACTTAATTGATCTAACCATTCTGACTGGTGTAAGATGAAATCTCAAAGGCGTTTTAGATGTCTCTGATGGGTAAGGATGTTGAACATTTAAGTACTTCTCAGCCGTTTGTGTTTCCTCCTTTGAGAATTCTCTGTATCCTACTTTTAATAGGGCTATTTGTTTTCTCAACATCTAGTTTTTGAGTTCTTTATATATTTTGGATGTCAGTCCTCTATTAGATGCATAGTTGGTAAAACAAAACAAAACAAAACAAAACAAAACAAAACAAAAGCCTTTTTCCATTCCTGAGGCTGCCACTTTGAGTGGCAGTGTTCTTTCCAATGTTTCATGAAGACCCATTTCCTTATTGTTGATGTTAATGCCTCTGTTAATGATATTCTGTTCTGAAAGTCTTTTCCTCTGTTCATTCTCTCTTCTATCTAATTCACTGTATCTGGATCAGACTGGTTTTATGTTGAAATTTTTGATCCATTTGGACTTGAGTTTTAGTGTGTGTGTGTGTGTGTGTGTGTGTGTGTGTGTGTGTGTGTGTGTGTTTGTATCCCTTCTTTTGATTTGCTTGTATGGTATTATTTAATTCTTGTATTTTCTTGGGTGTGGTTAACTCCTTTAGGTTGGAGTTTTCTTCCAAGCACCTCTGTAGTGCTGGATTTTTAAATAGATGTTGCTAAACTTTAGTTTTATCATGGAATGTCTTATTTTCCATCTACTATAATTGAAACTTTGCTGGGTTTAGTAGTCTAGACTGACATCTGAGGTCCATTAGAGTCTGTAGAACATGTTTAGACTCTTCTGACTTTCAGTTTCCATTGAGAGTCAGGTGTTATTCAAATGGTGTACTTTTATCTGTTACTTGGACTTTTTCCCTTGAAGCTTTTAATATTCTTTCCTTGTTCTCTGTGTTTAGTGTTTTGATTATTATGTGATAAGGTGATTTTCTTTTCTAGTCCAATTTATTTGGTATTCTGTATGTTTCTTATACATTGATAAGCATTTCCTTCTTTAGGTTAGGGAAATTTTCTTCTAATATTTTGTTGAAAATATTTTCTTTGCCTTTGACCTGGATTTCTTCTCCTTCTTCTATTCCAATTATTCTTAGATTTGTTCTTTTCATAATGCCCCAGATTTCCTGGATATTTTATGACAGGATGTTTTTTGATTTAACATTTAAACAGTTATCAGTTTCTTCTAGCATATCTTCAATGCCTGAGAATTCTCTCTTCTAGATCTTATATTTCGTTGATGAAGCTTGCCTCTGAGGTTCTTGTTTGAGTTGCTTAACTTTCAATTTTCAGATTTCCCTCAGTTTGGGTTTTCTTACATAGTTTATTTCTATGTTCAGGTTTAAAACTGTTTTATTAATGTCCTTCCACTATTTCTCTGTGCTTTAGTATATTTTCTTAAGGGCTTTATTAATTTCCTCTTTAAGCACCTCTGCCATATTTGTAAAGGCTATTTTAAGGTCTTTTGTTGCTTCAGCTATGTTACATTACTCAGGGTCTGCTGTAGTACAGTTGTTGGGCTCTAATGAAGACATATTTTATTGGGCTCCCTTATTGTTTGGGTTTTTATGCTAGCATCCAGGCACCTGAATTTTGGAAGATTGTAATTCTGTTTTGTCTTTGTTGGATGAGTGCTTTATTCCTTGGTTTCTGATGCCTGGAGAGTGTGGTTGTGTGTTGCCTGCTAGGAGATTTTCCTGGGATTCTGATAGGTGTGGCCACTGTGGTTTCTCCAAAAATGTGTTTCTAGATATTGAGAGCTGTCGGGACAGAGATAGGCTAGAAGTAAGGGCCAAAGGCATCCATAAGAGGGAAGAAAGGCTGATGCTTAGTTCATGTGAATGGGTGAGTAAGAAGTGAGAACAGACCACATCAGGTAGTCTCCTACAGAGCTGGGATGAGACTAGGGGGTTGTAGTAGGAATCTTAAAAGTTCTTATTAATAAAACTCAAACCCGAGGGCAGTTATTGGGGTGATTGCTGGAAGATCAGAGACACAGAACAAGCCACAGTTTTCTCACCTCACCAGTTCCTCAGCTGGTCTTGTTTCCTCAGGCTGGAAGCTTCTGTGTCCTCATCCCAATGGCTCTCAGCTTTACTGTGCTCTAAAGCCTGAATGCTTAACCAGCCGAATGCTTTACTCACTACATGCTTTTTTTGGGGGAGACACCGCCAGCTGCCACCATGAAAAGGAACATGTAAAGACACTGGTAAGCCACAAGCCATGTGGCAAAGTATAGACTAACAGAAATGGGTTAATTTAAGATAGAAGAAGCAGATAACAAGAAGCCTGCCATGGCCATACAGTTTCTTAACAATGTAAGTTTCTGTGTACTTTCTTGGTTGAGTCTGAGTGACTGTGGGACTGGCAGGTAAGAGAGATTTGTCCTGACTGGGCCAGGCAGGAAATTCTAACTACAGGGGGTTAGACTTGGAGGAATGGATAGAGATGTGATGATGTGCGATTAGCCTTCCTGCTTTGCTGGGCTGAGTGGCCTGCAGGTTCCCATGGAATGCTTGGTAGATTGTAAGTGGGAAAAAAACCATGTGTTGCAGGGGTGGATTTCAAGGCGAAGATCTGTGTGTTCTGCTGGAGATGGGTGATGGGGGAAGAGGTAGGATGCAGCAGGTGGTCTGTTACAGAACTGGGGATACGATTTGGAGGAGAGGCATGAGAGATGGAGATCTGTAGTTAGCCTACCTGCTTCTCTGGGTGGGGTGCAACCTTTTATCTTTTAATGAACTCTTGATATAATTTTTGTGAATGTTAAAATTTGAGAATGACTTCCTTAATATAATAAAAGAAGAAAAGATGTCTTTGACACCTATGTCAGTAACTGGAAACAGCATTGCAATTTTAGCTTTATCAAACTTCCCCATTTGTCTATAATCCCCTTGACAAGGAATGATGATTATGTCTCTTCAGTATTCTCGAATCTAGCAATACAACTTGCTAAGATGTACTGCCGTGTTTTCATTTTAAAAGCCTTATTTTATTTTAATGGGATTTTATACCATTTAATTTTTTAATCCATTCAGAAATCTGTGTCTTCTATCATCTTGCCCTCTTGGCATTTGGAGAGGCCTTGCCTTTTGAAGTGCATTGCTTTATCTGAGTTTCTTTGAACATCGCTTGCTTTTCTTCTCTTGTCCCTTCTGTTCAGTTAATTAAGGAAAACACATTCTGCTGCTAGAAAAAAACTTCCCTCCCATCAAAATTAGCAATGACACAGGGCTTACTAGTTAGTCTTCTATTTCCTTTTTTCCTTCCTCTTATTTCTCTTCATTCTTCTTCAAAAGAAACTTATTCAAAGAGTTTTGCCAGCATATTCTTTAAAAAAAAAAAAAAAGCCAAATCCAAAACCAAAAAGAAAGTAAATCACAGTGTCAGGGTGTTACAAGAATAGACTGTGTTTTTAGTGAACAAAGAACCACACTGATGTTCTCTGGGATTGTTGTTGTCTCAGTTCTAGCAAGTTCAGTGTTTTATTTAATCTCCCCTTTTCCTTCTAGTGCACACTTTGGTTTCTTTGAGCATATGCTCTAACAAATCTAACCAAGATATTTTGAGGAAACTGATTAATATCCAATCTACAGCTGAAGATCCCCCTCTTTCACTTACAGAAGAATATTTTTGTGATTATAATTACAACATTCCTTTCTTCCCTTTTCTCTCTCTACTCTTAATCCTTATACCTCTATACTCCTCCCCAATCTTCTTCAAATTCATGGCCTCGTTTTTTACTAATTATTATTGTATGCATATATGTGTGTGTGTGTATATATATATATTCCTAAATATAACCTGTTCAGTCAATATAATGTTAATTTATGTTGTCAGGGCTGACTGTTTGGTACTGGACAAATGAATTTTATGTTCCTCTCTGGATAAGACCATCTCTCCTGTTTCCAGCTTTCCTCAGTGGCTTACAGTTCTTTATGCAGGACTGAGGCCTTGTGGGCTTTTCCTTACCATTTTTGAATGTCCATTGATGTTGTCCTTGTTCAACTCAGATTTGGGAAGTTATGTTGGTGACACTTTGTAGGTGTAGGTTCTGATATCACCTGAAAACACAGTCTTACAGCAAACTCCTTGATCCTCTGGATCCTACAATCATTTTGCTCCTCTTCTACAATGTACCCTGACCCTTACTTAGGTGCTTAAGTGCTTTAGCTGTATGTGTTGGAATGGGTTCCACAAGTCTGTATTTTGATTGATTGTGGTTTTGTACAGTAGTCTCTGTTGAGAAGAGGGTTCCTTGATGGGGCGGGGGGTGGGGTGGTGGGGTGGGGATGGTGAAGACTAGACTTTTCTATGGGTGTAAAGACAAAAGGTTACCTGTTGTTATTAGGGATTATGCTGGTTTAGTAAATTCGTGGTTATAGATAAACCTCCAATAATCATAACTTCACTAGCACTGAGTAGTTAGCTAGACTTCCAGTATTTGTTGAGTGGACCTTAAGTACAATTAGAGAGCTGCTGGTTACTGCTAAGTTATTTATGACACTACTGTGCTCCCTGTTGGTCATTGTTGTGGTTTATAGGCATTGTGGCTGGGTTGGATTGCTGGTTGCCTTTCTCCTTTGGAAGCTTGCATGGTGCTTTTTGGCACCATGAAAGCTAGTCCTCAGTGAATAAGAATTCAGGTTATTTCTAGTTTAGGAGTCTCTGGGTCCTGTTTCTAAAGCATATGTCAGAAAGGGACTTATTTTCTACCTTAAGGGGACAGTCAAGGGCAACAGTAGGCTGTAGGCTTTGGGCATCTCTTGGACAGCTCTGGCAAGTAACTCAAAAGTAGCTGGTGTAGGACTTTTGTTAGGTAATCTTTGTCTTTGGAGGGAGTATCATCAGCCCAGATTAATCAAGTTTATTAAAATTATATACAAATATTTATACATAGAATTACTGGTACTATAGGCTTTTAAAGGTAAATAGCTAATAGTATGATTCCTTGTGGTTTTTAAAGATATCTTTATTGTTATTTTACCCATCTCCCTCCTGTATTTATCTCCCTTCCCTCCCTAAAGAACCATACTTTTTTCCACTTCTATCAGATCACCTACCATTCCCCTTCACCATCTTCCACCTTCTGTATCTTCCTACCTCTCCCTAAGGAGTGTCTTTTCTCATTTTCCCTATTAGACCACTCATCTCCTGCTATTCTCCTTTATTGTTAACTTGACTTTTTCTGTATTTACCTCCCCCTTCCCTAAAAAGCCCCTCTCCCATTTCTCTATCAGATTCCTTATATCCTGCTCTTCTCCATTTATCTGTCAGATTTCTTGTATCCTGCTCTTCTTCATTTATCTGTCAGATTACTTGTATCCTGCTCTTCTCCTTTACCTCCTTCCATCTTCTTCTTGCAGATGGATTTTAAATACTGAGATGAGCAATGTGTGCCTTCCTCAAATGGAAGAGATAACATACAGAGAAATTTATGACATTATTTTTGCAATTTTTCTCTTAAAACATATCTTTGAATTTGCTTTGACTGTAATAAGATTCTATGCAGTTAATATGCATGTGAAAATACAGGCTGAATCTAAGAATTTCTAATAGTTTGTTTTGTTCTATCCTCTTGATTTCTCTCTTTCTGTCTTCCTATAATATATCAACCATATGGTACAATTTCTTTTCCCTAATTCCTTAAGTGATCACTATGAAAATCCTGTCAAATCTCTTCCTGCTGCAAGAGAATATTTATAAATGACTTATAAACTATTGAAAACCAGAATTTATGATGGAGACCCTAACAGAGTCTAACTGACTCTTCACTGCAAGGTGTTGATGGATCAGAAAAATAGATATTACTAAGGGCTCTCTAGCTTTGCAAAGTGTTCCCACAAAAAGGAAGATAATTAATAGCCTGCTCACAAAGAATGGCGATCACTGCAATAACTGTGGTCCTGTTGAGAACCTACAGTGTTCTTGTCTGTAGAGCCCTTAGACATAAATGGATCTGAAAAAGCATTATGAAGTCTCCCTTCTCAAGAGGATGACTTCTGCTTCAAGTCCCCAGAGCCTGAGGTTTAGTTTGTTGTGTAGATAGATGTGGAGTGGTCTGTTTCAGACTCACACAATTAAAAGTTTCAGACTGTCTCAGAAGCATGAGTATGTTGGAGATGCCTAGGTTTTTATGTTACTAAATGAGAGAAGAGGATAAAATCTGAAATATCACATACTCTTATACTTTAAGGACGAGAAATATACAGAAGTATGACATTAACAGATAATCACAAAACTCCCTGATGGGTTTCAAGTTATAACTAAATGGCTCAGTAAGCACAGATACAGACTGGTTTAGGTTTATTTCTCTCTCTCCTCTCATTTATACCCAGTCTTGTAATAGCAAAGCATTGCTCCAAAGTCAAAGTAGTAGCAGGAAGGAAAAAGGGCCAGATAATGCACAAGTGGAAACTGAAAATCTCTGAATCATTTCCTTTGGAAAAAAATTAAATACTGTGCTGTGGATATCGCTCTGTGTAAATAAAGTTCTGATTGGCCAGTGGCCAGGCAGGAAGTATAGGCGGGACAAGAGAGTAGAGAATTCTGGGATGTAGAAGGCTGGGGAGAGACACCGCCAGCCGCCGCCATGAAAAGCAACGTGTAAAGACACTGGTAAGCCACAAGCCATGTGGCAAAGTATAGACTAACAGAAATGGGTTAATTTAAGATAGAAGTAGATAACAAGAAGCCTGCCACAGCCATACAGTTTCTAAACAATGTAAGTTTCTGTGTGCTTTCTTGGTTGGGTCTGAGCGACTGTGGGACTGGCGGGTAAGAGAGATTTGTCCTGACTGGGCCAGGCAGGAAAACTCTAACTACAATACTGTTGTAATCCAAAAAGAAAATCCTCATGCGCTTTTTCTGCAAAATATGTTAAACATGTTAAAATGCTGTAGAAAAATGAAAATATAAGATAAAGTTACAGAAATACTTCTGAGTGACTTTTGGGGCTGCTGAAGCATGTTTCGTGGTTCATGTTAACCTTGCTGGGCACCTTACCCACCATGTCTAGGATGAAGACTATGACATTCTTGCTTGTATTTCTTGTGTCTTCACAAAATGCCCAAAGTTACTTGACTGTGCTATAATTCTTATGGTAGGAATCTTAAATATTCCCCCAAATTCCTATTTTGAATATTTGTTTCACAGCTGGAGCACTAATTTAGGAGGCTCTGGGACCTTTGGGAATTGGGGCCTGGCTGAGGGAAATAGGTCACTGTAGGCCAGTCTGTGTGGGTGTGTTATATCCAGCCACTTCTGGTCAATCACCACTTCCTGGTCTGCTGGGATGGGAACTTCTGCTGCCACATATCTCCACTACTGCCAGCTTCTGCAGACCTCCCTGTTGTGACAGTCTGAAACCATGAATTAAAGTAAACCTCCCATCCCTTAAACCATTTCTATCAGATGTCACAGCCACTGTATCACAAAGGTAACTAATCCAGTTACCATTTTTAGAAAAGAGAATGTAGACATAAGGAGATTAATCATCTAGATTATAACCACACAGCTATAAGACAGTCTAATGCCAAGCAGTCTTATCCATTTAGTGTTCTGTTATCTTCATGGGACATACCTGATACATAGATCTTAATAAGCCTTCAGTCTCAAGATGTTTCCTGTCATCCATTCATATAAATTGAATAATAGGTATTTGTTAGGACTCTTTAAAATAAATGTCTGTGCTCAAAGAGCTTGATTGCAAATAGAGATAAGAAACAAATGGGTGCCGGGTGGTTGTGGCACATGCCTTTAATCCCAGCACTTGAGAGGCAGAGCCAGGCAGATATCTGTGAGTTCGAGGGCAGGCTGGGCTACAGAGTGAGTGCCAGGACAGGCACTAAAGCTACACAGAGAAACATTATCTAAAAAGAAGAAGGAGAAGGGGAAGGGGAAGAGGAAGGGGAAGGGGAAGAAGAAGAAGAAGAAGAAGAAGAAGAAGAAGAAACAAATGGGTGATGAAGATTCAGTCCAATTTTAAAGAAACCTATTAAGTTTGGAGATATATCTCATGGTAATATAAGCCAACATATAACCTGGGCAATAACCTTCATTGCCCACATACTTATTTACCTCTAATATCTATTTAAGTAAATTATAAAATAATTTTAAATTAATTTTAATTACCTAAAAATAATTCATGAATATTTTAATTATAAGTAATTTTAAAGTTATGATAATTTTTAATTATTTAAAAATTAATTAAAATATTTTTTAAGATTTATTTATTTGTTATGTATACAGTGCTCTGTCTGCATGTGTCCCTGCAGGCCAGAAGAGGGCACCAGATCTCATTACAGGTGGTTGTGAGCCACCATGTGGTTGCTGGGAATTAAATTCAGGACCTTTGGAAGAGCAGTGGGTGCTCTTAACCACTGAGCCATCTCTCCAGCCCTTAAAATATATTTTTTTAAAAGGAAAAATCTTACAGGACTGAGAGGGAATTACAAGAAAAAAAATTCAGATGAGCCTTGGCCCAATAACAGTAATATCTATCTAGTAAACTATGGGGGACCATCCCTCACCCTCACATTTCCCCAGAGTACTCTTGAGTAGAAGCCACAGGAAATATTAGTTAGAAGGATAGAAGGGAGAGAAACAGATAGAATCTCAGGATAGCCTCGAGAGGAGCTGGGTCCTAATCCACCAGGCACTTACTGTCTCTGCTCTAGGGTATTTAAAGGAATGCCAAGGAGTAGAGCAGAAGTCCTCCCCCTGGCACAGCCAAGTGCAGACCGTCACTCAGGCCCGTGGTCCAATCATCCTCTCTATGCAGACCTGCTGGGTAAAGCCACTAGGAGACCTAAAAATGGGCTCCAACAGCAAACTAAGTCATAGTAGTCCCCCATATACCTGTGTCCTTGTTCTAAAGCCAGTGAACATGATATTAATAGAAACTTGCAGTTATGATTAATGTTGAGGGACTTGAGATGGAAAAACTATACTAGATTACCTGGGTGGAGCCAAACTAATGAGATGAGCACTGAAAAGCAGAAATATCTCCCAGGAAGAGAAGGAGGAGAGATATTTGGGGGGGGGGTTGGTGGGATGGGCAAAGTAGAGAAAAAGAATCATTATTGCTGATTTTGGAGATGGATGGAAGCACTGCTGGACAAAGGATGAGAAGCTAAAAATGAAAGAGGGTGGAGTCTTTCCTATAGTAGAGAAGAACACAGGAAGGGTTTTAGCCTAGATTGACTGGTGCTCGACTTCTAAATAAGCTCAGATAGTTTAAGTACACTTCAGCAGCAATAGACAGCCAATACAGCTATCCCATACATATTAAGTGGGTCATAGAACTCTTAAAGTGATGGATAGTCCACTCCCAAAGCTGTCTTGAGGGTTGCACTAGACAGCTAAGAAACCGAAAGCTCAGTGGCACTGAGTGACCCACCCAAGGATTCATCGAGTGCATCTCAGAGACAGGCTTTAAATCTAGGGGTTGCCCAGTGCCCTCTATTCTAAAATACCCACATGCAGTATATTTGTATAATGGGCTGACATGTCATGAAAAGTCTTTATTGGGTCTATATATCTCTTAATTGTCACATGGTAAAGGTGATCCAGTGAAACGCCATACAGGTTGTGAAAAGAAAAAAATAAATAAATTTGAAATGTTTCATATGTCTTCAGTTCCTCTAAACTGTATAAATGGAAAACTATTTATTCTCATGATGCCAGCATAGAGCAACCTGTATCATGCTCAAAGAGTTTCAGTTTTTATAAGCTATAAAAACATTTATACTTTAAAATAGAAAATTGTTTCCAAGATTCATCCTGTCAAAATTTATAGTAGTTTTGATTCTGTAATAAGTCAGTTGGCCAAATGCCTCTGTAATTTTAATTAGGCAAATCATCAGAGTAACTTGCTTGGTGTACCACCTTTGTATTGTGAATTGTCTAGTGAATTCATCATCTGTTTAGAATTCCAAAACCATTAATGCAAAAATAAAGAATGTCTGTTCAATTTAAACTAAATTACAGAGATCATAGCACCCATGTTACATAATAACCAAGTAAAAAATGTGAATAATTTATTTGTAATGTACAAAAAACAGATTGAAAATGGGACTTGAATATTGAAAAATACTACTTGCCTGAAGACATAGAGTCATGGAAGAAAGGATGACTTATATGTTCAATAAAACTTTTGCAGTTCTCAAGGCATCTAATGAAATTGGATGAGGATAGCAGGTTAATGTGAACTAATTTCATTTGAATCTAGATGTATTCTTTATAAAAATAAGTTTGTACAAAATCATTTTAATTCATGTACCCAGTGTTAACTAGATAAGTTCCTAGGCTATTTTTGTTTTAGATGGGATTACTGAGACAGTGACAGGCTTCAATCTACACTTTGGGATGGATTGTGGTAAGTATTCTCATACTGTCCAGATAAGTAGTTGCAATTTTTATTTTAATTAACCACAGGAAACAATCTTCATCACGAACCACATTAATGATTGATGGATTTTTGAATTGTTACTCATCCTCATAATTCTTTTGCTTTTATCAAACTCATACAATATTATAAGCATCAAAATCTTATTTAAATACATTTACCTAAAGATACAACATCATTCTAAAATACTGTTTCTAATATGTACAAGTCATTCTGGTAGTGTTCATGTAAATAAATACTAAACAACTAAAAGTTGGGAGAAGTTACAAGAAATTTATGTTCTTCTTATCTGACTGAAGATGAAGATATAATTATATGCAAAAGAAATATTCCATCAGATGATCTCCTGGTAGTCTTGGGTTTACACGTTCTGAGTATTGGTTGATGGCAACTCTTACTTCTTACTTGACCCATTCTTCCTTTCATACTCGGTGTTCTGTTAGACCCTCTTTGTAGCCTGTGTGTGTGTGTGTGTGTGTGTGTGTGTGTGTGTGTGTGTGTGTGTGTGTGTGTGTGTGTGTATACTCACACATGTGTATAAATAAACTCTTGCTTATCCTGGGTGCCATGTTTGGCATTTACAAATTTTTTTAAATTAGGAATCAATTCAGGCTTCATGTACAATAGCAAGTATTCCATTAGTGAGCAACATTCCTAGCCTGGAACCAACATTTTTAGAGTAGTTAACTAACTCTTAAAATATCCTTATTGAAACATATCCAAGAAGATTTATTTTTTATGGGTAGAAATGATGAAATTATACATGGAATAATGATGGAATTATGGATGGAGTAATGAAAAAAGTCCAGAATCCTCTTGGTCCTATGTTTCTGTATCTCCTGGACAAATGAAAAAAGCATTCTCCTCTAGAGTTGAATTAATGTTACTCAGAACCTCAGCACATGGATAAGCTTATCCTGAAAGGTGGTGATCAGTGTTATTTATGCAAAGATAAGATTTCTCTAAGTGGTGCAGTAGTTATGTGCTCACATGGGGGTCGTTTTGTTAATAAATGGTTATTAGTTTGGTGGAATTTGTCCTCAGAATTCCTTTCTTTGTAACCTAGCGTGGTGGTTTGAAAGAAAATGCCCCTAAAAGGAATGGCACTATTAGGAGGTGTGGCCTTGTGGGAGGAAGTGTGTCACTGTGAGGGTGGGCTTTGTGGTCTCTTTTGCTTAAGCTTCCCTTAATGTGACAATCAGTCGACCTCCTATTCCCTACAAGACACAGCACTCCCAGCTCCAGCACCATATCTGCCTGCATACCTCCATGCTCCCCTTCATGATGATAGTGGACTAAACCTCTGACTGTAAGTGAGTCATCCCAATTAAATGTTTTCCTTATAAGAATTGCCATGGTTATGCGGTCTCTTCATAGCAATAGAAACACTAACTGAGACTGCTAGCTCCCGTCTGAACTATTTCTCCTGCTCCCGTGAGAAAAAAGCAACACAAGGGAGAACGCTTATTTTAGTTCACAGTTCCGAGCTCCATCCACATGGAGAAAGAGCAAAAAAAGCAGAAGCTGGAGGCATTTAGTCACATTAAATCAACGGTCAAGAAGCAGAGATTGATGCTTGTGTTTAGGTCACTTTGTGCTTTTTACACATTCCAGAGTCCCATATGGTACCACCCACAGCAGGCAGACTTTCCCACTCCAGGCATGCCTAGAGACAGTCTCCCAGGTGATTCTATACCTCAGGAAGTTGACGGTTGAGATGAACTATCTCAACTCCACTCCTAATTAACTTGATACCAACTTACATCACTTTAAATCATATAATCTTCTATCCTCCCCCACAAAAATCTCATCTTCATCTCATAATACAAAATGCAATTATTCTGGGTTATGGACACACAAAAAAATACACAGTTTAAGGTGAACTCTATGCATTTAGCTTAGATTGTAAAATAATGGAAATTCAAGGCATAGTAGGGTTGATTGCATTGTTCTCTCCAATGCAGGTTAAATTTAAAGAGGCAAGTACATAGCAGGACAGCAGATCAGAGTAAGAGTATAGTCTTCAGTCATCTCCAGGCATGTCACTAATAAGGTTGCAAAGTCTGGCAAAATTTCAATCTCTTTGAAGGAAGATATTTTCAGAAAATACATTGCCACAGATCAGACCAAAGCAAGACCAAAATCTAGCAGAGCTAATACCAAATCCTGCATCTTCATAACTTGCATCTGAGTCTCATGACGAAACTGCCTGGGTAGCAAAAAGCTTCTAGCCCTTTTCCTACAGCTTTTCTCTCTGCAGCATATGTAGACTCTCTCTTGGACGAGCTCCATTCAAGGCCAGGGAATATCTTTGGTGGATGTACCATGGTCCTGACATCTCTAACATCCTGAGGTCTCCATTGCAACCTAGGCTTCATACTCACCTTCTTGCAGTTGTCTCTCAGGACCTCCTTTCAGGAACACTAACCCTGCTGCTCATTGCCTGGCCTTGGTGACTCTTCTAAACAATGGGTCAAGACTCTGTGACTCCCCTGGTCTTATACTTTTTTATGCCTAAGGGGGAAAAAAAAACAGTACAAAATGGACAATGCTGTCAAGTTCTGTTGCCATCTTGGGATGGAGCCACACACCTTTGGACCATAGTAGTAGCTTTTATATGCCATGATGGCTGAATATACAAATTACTTTAATAGGAGATTGTTTAATGGCAAGAAATACCTTTTGAAATAGTCTTAGCCCATGGTTTCTCATTTAATAAGAATGTGCTTTTATCAGTTGGAGCTTTTGTAGAAGGGTGTACCGTATCTTTCGGGCAATTTTTATATTGTTCTAGTGAAGAAACAGAATTTTCTCTTTAGAAATTACAAATGTTTTGCCATCTGCACTCTCTTTCTGCAATTTTAAACTTGAGCACACTATTTTTCGTACAAAACCGTACATTTTCTTAAAATCTTTTTTCCCATGTTTTGTTCTTTTTTCACTGTGGACTGGGGAAGTGAATTAACCAGGTGCCATTAAACATGTTAAATACTTTCCTGTCTTGAAATTTTCTCCGTCAAACAAATTTGTCCATTATCTTCAATTCAGCTTCACCAGGGCTCTCAGCACATGGGTGGAAAAAGGCCAGACCTTTTGCTAAAATGTCACCTAAATGTCCTCTGGTGCAGTTCCCCAGCCGGTCCCTGTCCCCTCCTGGAACAACATGGGTCAGGTCTGTGCAAGCCCAGTTTCCATCTGCACTCTCCTCTTCTATACTCCTAGAAGAACAACCCACTACTCTCTGCTTATAGCACTCAAGGCTTTTATTGCCTCAAGATCCAAACTCTTCCACATTCCCCTCAAATCTGTTCTAAAACCCTGAGACACATGTGACCTGCTTTACCAGAGCAATAACGCCACTGTTTTGCATCAATTTTCTGTCTTAGATAGTTTCCTGTTTCTGTGATAAAATATTAAGTACTAAAATACTAAATAGTAAAGCAGTTTAAGGGAGAAAGTGTTTTGTTTGGTTTGGTTTACTGTTTGGTTTTATTTAGATTTTAGGCTATAATCCATCATGCTGAGGGACTCCCAGCATCAGGGGCACAGGATTATGTTGCATCCACAGCCAAGAAGCATAGAGCTGTGAATGTTTGTGCTTTGCCCCTGACTTCCTTCTTTTGATACAGTCCAGCTTCCCACCCTGGGGCCTGGTGCTACCTGCAATAGGAAAGGTTTCCCACTATAATTACCTTAATCAAGATCATCCCCAACAGGATGTTCAGGGGCCCATCTCCCTGATGACTTCATTCTCATTAGGTAGGCAGTTGGGCTTAACCACTAAAAATATTTATCAATATAACTATTAGTATTTTGTCCAGCTTTTTCATTTACAGCTTATTTAATTTAGAGTTATACATCTGTGTACAAATATCTTGTTTGTTTTTGCCTTACAAATACAATATGTGAAGAAGAAGAAAAAAATCAACATGTTATGATTTGGTATTTCAGTCCTTTATTTGATGAAACTAGAGCTTTGTAACGTTTTACTAGAAATTCTGTATCAAACCTGTACTACTTATAAAAGTAGGATTTAGGATTTTAAATTGTTTTATTAATTTGTATTTTGATAATGTATCACTTTGTAGCCTGGGCTGGCCTTACAGTACAGATCCTCCTCCCTCAGCCTCCTTAATGCATTTACAATTTTGAAATATATTACTATATATTTCGAAGTATCCCAAGAGATGTAATGTATGTCCTTTACCCCCAAACTAGAATTAGGATGTAATAGTTAATTTGAATGGTTTATTTAATACCTAGAGCATTAGGGAGGTAAACTTTTGGGTATGTCTGTGAGGGCAATTCCAGAGAGAATTAACTGAAGGAATATGATCCATCTTGAATATGGGTAGCACCATCCCATGGCTGGGATCTGAGACTGAATGAACAGAGGAAAAGAAAGAAAATGAAAATGTGAATCAAGTAACTTCATTCCTCCTTTCTTGCTAACTCAGATGCTAACATGTGAGCAAGCATCTCCACATTCCTGAAGCCACAGCTACACATTATCCCTTCAGTGCATCGTTCCCACTGGGACTGACTGCAGCCAGAATCAGTCCTTCCCCAAAGTGGTCTCTGTCAGGCATTTTGTCAAAAGGATAAATGAAACTAATATGATGGTGAACAAAGAAGTCATATAAATATCAACAGCAGAATGGCTAAGCGATTTATGCATGAATCAGCACATTAGATATTGAGGTGATAGTTCAAGAATACACAGACACCGAATCGTGAAGTCAGCTGTACTGCTTCTGGACATGGTGATAAGTTGATAAGTAAAGAAGAGAGTTTTAAGTGGAGTGAGTATCTTCAGCAAATGTAACATGAAGTCTAATAAAAACTGAACACCAATGACTTCTAGGCATTCAAATAAAGGAAAATTATAGATGAAAGCATTCATCTTGAGCGAAGAAGTAATTATCAATCATTTAAAAGCTGCCAGGAGGACAGATTAAACATATGGTCTTGCTCATGTTAGTAGAAACAAGCCCTAGGTTTTGTAAAGGAGTTTATAAAATATTTGGTCCTGAGCAGAGTGGCAGCTTCCCCTCTGTTCACATGGTAGTAGACAGCCAAGGACCATGAACCTCTTCATTAGTGTTAAGCAGTTGCAGTTTGCTTCCAAAGGCTAGCGTTTTTAAATGTTTCATTGTTTCCCTTCTGGAAGGCAGCTTTCAATGATGATTACAAGGTGTTCTTTGAAACATGACTAGCAGCACATCGAAAGAGACTGCTTCAGTGGCCTGAATTCTCGGCTGCCTCCTACGTTTGACGTCTTCCTTCCAATAGAGCAGGAAGTCAGAAGCATGTTCACTTAGTCAGGAAACTTGCATTCATTGTTTGTGCCGGCTGCACAGGAGGGAAAGTGGGTCTTTATATTACTGTTCTGCTAGCAGAACACTTTCAAAATATTAATGGTGTTTGGAGGGTTGTGAAAAGAAATATAAAACACTAGATTATTTTTATGAACTTCCTTCAAAGTTCTGAAATTTCTACAAATATTGCCTCTATCATCTACTGAGACAACCAGAATCCAATAGAAATAGAATTGAATAGGAACAAATAAGATGGGACGCTTAAGCTAGCTAATATTTCAATCAAGATAGAATCTTTAAATACACATTCATTAGAATCCTAGCTGCATTCAAGTAATAATTTGTATTTAGTTTAAAAATTTAAAGTATATAGAAACAAGTTTCTTTTTCTATTGGCTTCTGGGCTAGAAGTGTATAGTACAGATTTTTTTCCTGTGACTTTTTTTCCTTTTTTTTATTATTGTATTTGTGTTTTAATTTTACACATCAGCCATGGGTTCCCCATCCTCCCCCCTCCTGCCCCCACCCTCACCTTCTCTCAGCCCCTCCCCTCCATTCCCATTTCCTCCAGGGCCAAGACTCCCCTGGGGATTCATTTAAATCTGGTGGATTCAGTAAGGCAGGTCCAGTCCCCTCTTCCAGGCTGAGCAAAGTGTCCCTGTGTAAGCCCCAGGTTCCAAACAGCCAGCTCATGCACTAAGGACAGGTCCGGGTCCCACAGCCTGGGTGCCTCCCAGACAGGCCCCAGGTGGAGCTCCAGGTGTCCAATTGTCGAGAAAGAGGAAGGACTGTAAGAGCCTGAATTGTTGAGCCCAAGATTGGAAAAAGCACAGGGACAAATAGCCAAACGACTTTTTTTTTTTCATACTTGGAAGATACACAGAAATTATTTAAATTTCCCAGGCTTCTTTCCTGGACTTTAGGGTTCCTAGAGACTAGAGCTATGTCTTTGCCCCTTCATGAATCATCTGCTGAGGAACCAACTCTTATAGCAAACATGGCAGGGATGAAATATCAAATGCTGCCTTACAGTGGAAAATTGAAATACTAATTAAATGAACAACTATCATAAAAGTGGTAAGTACCAATGGTTTGTGGGGAGTGTTGAGACTCTTTTCTTAATAGCAGAACCAAAAATATGTGTGTATTTCCACACAGTAGATAAAGTTCCTTATATACAGTATTAGGCTTATGTACCGTATTAGGACTACCTGGTGCTGAAATCTGTCATTTTTATTTATTTTTATTTTGTCTAAAACTCCAATACTCCTCTAGCTAGAGAGGTGAAGAGATGAAATGAGTGTGCTAGAAAAGCTATTACATAGATACTGTACCAACTGTGGAAAATGGAAAAATAGCTATTCTAAAACTGTTTCCCTATAAAAATGTGGAGAGGTATTGTTAAATGAGTGATTTTTATAAGAGAAGATAGTGGTGAAACCTGATAAAAATTTTCCAGGGAAGACCCCTTGTGCACAACAAAGGATAACTAATGAGGGCTTCTAGACTTTAAGATTATTATTAATATTCCTTCTACACTTGCATTCAGTTATGTGTGGCAAATATGTGACCTCTTGAAAATGAAAACCAATGATACATGTCCCAAATTTATCATAGCAGCATCTTAACATAAAAATATTAATTGCAATGATTCATAGAATTTCATGCCATTCGTGAGCACTTAAACATTTTATATTCTTATCTCTATCCATTCACTCATATATCTAACCCATCAACCATCTACCTATCTATCTATCTATCTATCTATCTATCTATCTATCTATCTATCTATCTGTCCATCTACAAGGCTATGTGGTAAGGTTATTAAAGGACCTAAGCTCTGGAGTCAAGCTGCTGCTGATCAAACCTCAGTTCAATCCATTACTAAGGAAGTATCCTTGGGAATGCACTTAATCCTTCACTGCTTCAGTTTCTTCACTCTCTAAACATATATAACACCTTCTATTAGATCATAGTTTGTTTTGGTGGCTGACATTAGTTTAGTTCTGGATCTCCATCAATGTTCCTAACTTTCTGGGCATCTCCATGCCTGCTGCTAGGGAACATAAAGTGATCTCATTGATTCCCTATCCACCCACCAGTGTGAGATGCTCAAATTAAAGCAAAAATGAGAACAAGAACCCTCTGGACATGTACTTAGTGTAAAGACTGCTTTACATGATCTAGAAAAAAGCAATTTGATCACAAAGCCCTAAGCCATTAGAATTTCTGTTGACCCCAATGCTAGGCTGCTTTAAAAATAAGTCAAACATCTAGATATAGTTTCTTTAGATGACTGGTTATATAGACATATCTTTAAATAAACTTCTCTCTTCCATTTCACAAAATAAATTCTTTATGTTATAAGAGGACTTAGTGCAGGGTTTCTCTAAATAGCAAGCTTTCAGTGCATTCAAAATATGAATCAATTTATAAAAATTGATTTATACACAACTTTACAGGAACAAATCTATTGCAGAAAAGCTGTTGCAGGACTCCATCCAAAAAGCTTTAACAAATGTGGAACCAATTGCTTGTCTAAAAGCAAAATAACTTTTAAACCTTCCTCCCTACTAGGACACCCCCAAATCTTTCAACACCTACATCTTTATTTAGTCTTTTGCATTAATGTTCAAACTGAGTAAACATTACAAGAAATTCCAAAATAGCAAATATACAGACTAGAAGTAGAAAGTAAGCATTTTTGAATAAAAATTGTTCTATTTATTGATTGCCAGGTAAAGTTAATTGATAATTTTCTAAAGCAAAAATTAAAAAAAAACTACATTGTTTTATCCTGCGTAAATCACATAGCTCTTTTTGTTGTTGTGCTTGTTATTCATTGATCCTAAATAAATAAATAAATAAAACTCAAGTCTAAAACCATAATAAGTAGGAAATTCTGGAAAACATTCCTGACAAGCCATTAAAGCAGCAGTTAGCACACTAGCAAAAACCATACAAATAATACCCTTATAGCCAGGTACATACAAATAAAACCAGAAGAACCAAAACCCTCAAGCCCAGACCAGATATAACTGCTTTTCCTGGGGTAGATTCTCTATTTCCATCTGCCCGGTCATGCAAGTCCCTTCATATCCCTTCCCCTCCCTACCCACCCAATCCCTACCCACTCAACTTTAAGGTTCTTCTTAAAACACAAACAAAAACCCAATACAGCAATACAACAACCAAACAAGAAAACAAAATAAAACATCACCAAAAAACCCCCACCAAATTCTCACTAAATAAAAGCATACCAATACCATAGAGTCAATTACTCTTGAACATGAGGCGTGCCCTGGAAGACTGACATACCCAGTATCACTAATTAGAAAAAAACCTGACTTTCCCTCTTCCAGCAAGTACAATTGGCAGTTCAGTTGTGAATCTTTTACCTAGTGGCTAGGTGGTCATTCATTCATTTATTCATTTGTTTTTTAATAACACAAAATAAAATATAGTAAGATAAAAATATCTTATATATAGTTTTATCTTATAAAAATTATCATGTTGGTGGGGGACAAGACAAATCAGTGGAGGGACAAGTACCCAAGAGAAGGCCCAAGAATCACAGACCTGCTCATTTGCACACCAGGAATTTCACAAAAACCCCACTAAACTATAAGCTATGTAAGTGCAGAGGACCTGGTGCAGACTCATGAAGGCCCCGTGCATGCTGCTTCAGTCTCTGTAAGCTCATATGAGTTTTTATCTCAACACAATAAAAGTTCACAGCAAGCCCATAGCCAACATCAACTTTAGTGGAGAGAAACTCAAAGCAACTCCACTAAAATCAGGAACAACTCTCTCCATACCTATTCAATAAAGAACTGCTGGAAATATCATCATCCCTAATTTCATGTTATATTACAAAGCTATAGTAATAAAATAAATATGGTACCAGAACAAAAACAGACATGTTGATCAATGGAATTCGTCAATGGGATCAAACTGAAGACTAAGACACAAATCCACACACCTATGGAAACGTGGTTTTTGATGAAGAGGCCTGAAGTGCACACTGGAAAAAAGGATAGCATCTTTAACAAATGGTGCTGGTCAAACTAGATGGCTGCATGTAGAAGAATGTAAGATCCATTCCAAATGGATCAAAGACATCAACATAAAACAAGATACACTGAACACAATAGAAGAGGAAGTCGGAATAGCCTTGAACTCATGGGCACAGAGAAGACTTTCTGAATTGTTAGCATAGGCACTAAGATCAACACATAACAAATGGGATCTCATGAAACTGAAAAGCTTCTGCATGGCAAGTACCTTGTTATTCAGACAAAGTGGTAGCCTACAGAATGGAAAAAGATTTTCACCAACTACACATCTAATAGAGATTAATATCCAAAATATATAAAGAAACTAGACATGAACCAAACAAATAATCCAATTAAAATATGGGGTACAGATCTAAACAAAGAATTCTCAACAGAGGACTCTGAAATGGCTGGAAAGCACTTAGAGAAATGTTCAATATCCTTAGCCACCAGGGAACTTCACATTAAAATGACTTTGGGATTCTATATTATACAAGTCATAATGGCCAAAATCAATAAAACAAGTGACAGCTCATGCTGGCAAGGATGTGGAATAAAAGAAACATTCATCCATTGCTGGGGGGACTATAAACATATACAACCACTATAAAATCAGTGTGGCATTTCCATGGGAAGATGAGAGTCAGTCTACATAAACATCCAGCTATACCACCCTTGGGCTTATTCCCAAGGACCACTTTATCCTAGGACATGGACACTTGCTCAACTGTGTTCACTGCTGCTCTATTCACAATAGCTAGAAATTGGAAACGACCTAGATGTCCCTCAACAGAAAAATGGATAAATAAAATATGGTACATTTACACAATGGAATATTACTCAATCACTTAAAAAATGATCCCATGAAATTTTCAGGTGTTTTAGTTAGGTTTCTGTTGCTGTGAAAGGACACCATGACCATGGCAACTCTTATAAAGGAAACCATTCATTGTGATGGCTCACTTTCAGTTCAGAAGTTCAGTCCATTACTGCCATGGCGGGAAGCAAAGCAGCATACAGGCAGACATGGTGCTAGACCTGAGAGTTCTTATATCTTGATCCAAAGGCAATAGAAAGTGAACTGAGACTCAGGGCATGGTTTGAGCATGTATGAGACCTCAAATCCCACCTCCACAGTGATATACTTCCTACAGGCCCACACCTACTAAAACAAGTTCACACCTCCAACAGTGCCACTTCCTTTGGTGGCCATTTTCGTTCAAATTATCACATTGATTCCCTGGACCTCGAAGACTTGTAGCCATATCATAAGGAAAAAATGCATTCAGTCCAACTTCAAAAGTCTCCATAGTCTATAGTAGTCTCAAATTTATTTAAATGTCACAAGGTCAAAGTCTCTTCTGAGACTTCTGCAATCTCTCAGCTATAATTTCATGTAAAATCAAAATAAAAAGGCATATCAAATACTTCCAACATATATATTCCAATATAGGATATATATTACCATTCCAAAAACTAGGGGAGAGAGGATAGTGAGGAAAAAAAGGACCAAAGCAAGACTGAAAACCACCTGGGTAAACTTCAAACTCTGCATCTCTATGTCTGATATCAAAACATTCTTCACATTTCCAATTCCACTCAGCTTTGTTGACTGCAACATACTGCTTTCTCTTTCTCCCTGTTAGCAGCTTCCCTCAGCGGGTATCCCATGACTCTGGCATGTCCAACATCTTGGGTTCTCCAAGGCTATCTGGGCTTCAACATGACAGCTTCACACAATGTCCTCTCTAGGCCTCCATTGAGGGACACCCTTGACATATGCCTGATCTCAGTGGCTTTCTCTAGTTGAGGAGGCAAATTCCATAGCCCCTATTTTTCTATCCTTAATTCTAAAGCCAGAAACATGTGGCCAAAGCTGCCAAATTCTGCTGCTGCTTTCTGGAGCTGGAACATGGCCCCATTGTTCAATTACATCTTCACTAGCTTTCTGTTTTCTATTTTTTCCTTAACTGTATGAGCTTGGCTATTCTGGAATTTGTTCTGTAGACAAGGCTGGCCTCAAACTCAGAGGTCCACCATCCTCTGCCTCTGGAGTGCTGAGATGAAAGGGTTGCACCACCACACCTGGCTCTAAGATTTTTTTTTAAAATTCCTTTCCACAAGTTGGAAATTTAGCTGGGTAGGATCTTGCCCTCTGGCCATCACTCCTTTTATTCTATTTCTTAATCTGTTTATTTCCTTGAACAGAAGACTTAGCTCCATTCCACTTCCTGGTGCTCTTTTTCTTCTCAAATATTTTTCCTTGCTCAGCTTGTTCCTTTTTATTACAGGTCTTCATTAGAGTTAACATTAGTAACCATACAATAGAGCCTATACTAGGCTGTTTTGAGATTTCCTCTGCCAATGGAATTAATCCAAAACTCTTTACTTTAGCCTTAGGCAAACTTTTCAGACCCTGACAAAACACAGCCACTTTCTTCACTAAAACATCACAAGAAGGATTTCTAGACAACAAACTAAAATTCTCTTCTGAAACCTTTTGAGCCAGCTCTTCCACAGTTCAAATCACTCATAGCACCACGGTTTTGTATGCTTCTCCTAGGATGTCCCACTAAGCAGTGCTTAAATCATCCCACTGCTTTCCTAACCCAAACTCTGAAAGTCCAAATTTTTCAAACAAAAGTGTGGTCGGGCCTTTCATAGCAATGCCCAACTCCTGGTACCAACTTTTGTCTTAGTGAGGGTTTCTATTGCTGTGAAGAGAAACCAGGACCATGGCAACTCTTATAAAGGAAAAACATTCAAGTGTGGTGGCTCACTTTCTATTTAAACTGTTAGTCCATCACCATCATGGTGGGAAGCAAGGCAGTATGCAAGAAGACACGGTGCTAAAGCTAGGAGTCCTTACGTCTTGATTCAAAGGCAACAGAAGTGAACTGAGACTCTGGGATGGCTTGAGCATATATGAGACTACAAAGCCTGCCTCCACAGTGACACACTTCCTCCAACAAGCCCACACCTACTCCATAAAGTCACACTTCCAATATCGCCACTCTGGGAGCCAGTTTCTCAAACCACCACAACGGGTAAAGTAATGGAACTAGAAAAAAAATGAGGTATCTCAGATCTAGAAAGGCATAAGGTATGTAATCTCTTATATGTAGATATTAGCTATTAAGTCAACAATAAGCAAGCTACAATCCATAGAACCACAGAGGGTAGGTATACACTGAGGGACTAGTGGGAATAGAGAGCTCATGTTAGGAAAGGGAAATAGAATAGATAGATATGGTTGGAAAGAGTGAGCTCTAATGGGAGTGTTAAGTTGGGAGGAGAAGGTAGAAGGGAGTTGTGGGAGGGGATACAGGGAGAGACAAAGTGTCTTCTGAAGTTTTACCAAATATCCATACATAGAAGGCCCAACACTCCAGTGGGAATCAGTTTACTCTCAAATCATCTAGAAGCCACAGTTTTGTGGGAAGGAAGCACTGAGTCATGTATTATAAAAAAAACAAACACAGCAGTTGATGCTGCAACCTACACAGTGTGCAGGAGACAACATCGCATGAAAATATAGTCCAGTGCATGATGCTACCCACAATCAGGCAAATCCAGCTGTTATTCCTTCGTGTGAGACACCATCTGTCTCACGGGACCCTAGAAAGTTACAAAACTACTCTTAGGCTTTGCTTCCATGGGCCTTGTATGCAAGGAAGCTCAAAGCTAGGTCTCCTTCATCTGGCATTTATGACTCATTTGTTGCTCTCCCATTCTAAATTGATTTTGTCAACTATGAATCATTCTACACAAGCCAGGCTGGCTAACCATATAATTTAGTTCCATATGATCTTAGTTGGACTCCAGGTAGCATTGTAGGGACTAACTAAATGTTCTATCTTTAACAACAAGGAAAGGGCTTACCAACTCTTCCATTCATTCTGCTCCCATGTGCCTTCTCTGTCTTACACCCACTCAAATTAATGACTAATTTCTTTACAGCCTTTTTATTTATATATCTTCTATGGTGGATCCATCCCAGCAATGGTAATTATTTGCTCTATCAAAGTTCTACTTTTATGGATTTACCTATTGGTATACAGGGAGGATTATAAACATATGTTTCTTAATTCTAAGAATTTTTGCCATATTTAGTTATAACAAATAACAAGACATGGCAGAGAAAATACTCAGGTGTATATTACAGGATTTGATTGTCTTTTCTCATGTTTTAGATGTAAAGGGCAAACTATTAATTTTTTAATAAAAATGCTTCTCAAAAATAAATCTCTCCTAAAACCACTAGATAAAACAAAAAATTATAATCTTTGCTAAATTAATGCTTTCATGGTTTTAATTGAGAAAATGTAGATTTTTAATCAGATTGACTTATGAATTAAAGATCATCATTAATTATGGACCATGGAGGACTTAAATAGCTCTACCTCCAACTGTTAATCCCACCAAATGAGGGTAAAGACTATCATTCAAATTTTTAGACAAATTAAGCAAGCATCAGACAGTGCTGTCTCCTTAAAACAGGGTTTGAGACAACAGCCATTAACACAGGACACGTGGGGTTTATAAAGCTTAAAAAAATCTCATAAGAATAGGGAATTTCCAAGGGTTGGGGGATTTTTGGTTACCTAGGAACTTGGTTGTACATCTCAAAATTATTTGGCAGAACATTTTATCAGGGCGGAGGTCAGAGTATCATCAGAGTATAGGGTGTGGAACATGTCAAATTCTGAAAATGGGCCAAGACATGGTCAAACCCAAATTTTGAAGAAAACAGGAATGAACTATTTTGACCTTGTAATATGATGGCTTCTAGTCTTAAGATGGTGTCAGGCTGGGCCATCACCAACAGCAAGAACCTGAAATAAATAATGACCTCTGAATTTATTGTCCTTAGCAATATGATCCCATAGATTCAGTTCATGAATTTTAAACCTCTCTAAAAGATGCTCAAAATGGTTAGGAAAGAGGAGCTTGAGGTAAACAGCTGCTGCTGGTTAGCAGAAATGCTCCTTGCACCTGAGCCCTGCCGAGCTGCCACAAAGGCTTCTGTGAGAATGTTATGACTCAGTCTTGTCCTGACAGTTACCAGACTCAGACTCACTCATTCTTATATGCACCTTTCATCCTTCCTGATCAGGGATCATCTTTATCTCTGCTTGGAACTGACTCAGATATGTGACAGCAGTCAACTCCTTAAAGGTTGTTGGATCCGTATTCAGCCTGCTTTGCTTCATCCCGTTCTTTAGAACTCTGGAGCAGGTTGAATTTCTTGTAGAATTCAGATAAAATTTGAGAAATATAATCTATTGATATGAGAGTTTAATGTTGTTTGTTCCTACAAACAATTCCATATTTCAGTTACTCATCAAATAAACCATAATTATCAGCAAGAGAAAATGTAAAGAGGATACAAAGCAAACGTGAAAGGTGGGTTAAGTGACAGGTGCAGGCAGAGGGTTAAAACTGCCAGTTCCCACTGCCGAAAGACTGAGGAAATAAACTGCTAAAAGAAGACAAGATCTTCTCACTCTGCAATAACATCCTGGTCAACCATGCTGGCGGGGAAGAACAAGGGTTAAAGCCAGCTGTGTCCTATTCTCACCCTCCTGTGTCCAGGTTTGATCATCCCCAACTATCCATGCTCTTGCCTTGCATATGTAGAAGGAGACAAAATATACAAGCCCTTTATTTCACCTGATATGTCTGTTAGGCAATGCTGAAATCCAGTAAAAAAGCTGCATGTGGATGAGTGCAGGGTCTCTTAGGTGCATCAATAAGCCACTGTTTCCATGTGGACTGAGATTCTTACTTCTTATTGTGTAGGAGCAGGAAATTCATGTAAAATAAATAATTTGCAATGTTTGCTTTGGACATCAGTGATTGATTTATAATGAGAACATTCCATAATAATGCAGAAACAAGTTTCTATAATATTAGTGTTTCTTCAGAGATGAAGCCATGCAAGAAGGTACCTGGAAAGGTCCCTTTGCTCCTAATTATTATGAGATATATATATGTAGAGACTTTTGTATTACATTATTCTTCCTTGGTTTTATTTTTATTTAGTTATCTTTCTCTACTGGCTTAATTGAGTGATAGAAATACAATAGATGTTGCCAAATAAAACTCTTGAGACAGATTTCATATAGAAAACACTTAAAAAAGAAATAAGATACATCTACTCAGTTGATTATAATAATTCAGTGGAGTCTCTCTGGGCCCTCCTTGTGAGGTATACTTTAGACTGAAACAGGGCCTCAGTTCCACATTAATGACAACTAACTCTTACTGGGTGGTGTACGTGTCATCTTCCACTTTCTACAAACAAACCCATCTTCCTGGCACTATTATTTCCATTTCATGAATGTGGAAATTGAAGCAAGTGAAGTTTCATTATTAGTGCAAGGTTGTCTAGTAGGTAGTAGGATGGATGCTGAAGTTCAGTAGTCAGGCTGGAGATCCCACATGGCTTAAGTACCACTTAAACTGCATCAAAAGCCTGAAGGAAAATAATCCTTGGTGCTCATTTAGAAATCAACAAGGAAGGACAACAGGTGTGCCTGGTAGGAGTCACCTAGCTTCTCTTGATGGGTCTAATCTGTGCCTCGTCTGTCATCTTGACAACATCCACAGCCTTTCCCCCATCATGCACCATCACTGCCCTGCCCCTTACTTTACTCGCTGCTTCACTTCGGTTTGAGTTTCTGGTCTTGTTTTTTTTTTTTTTTTTTTTTTTAATTCTCCTGGTTTGAATGACCCCTTCCTACATTAATAATAAAAAGGTAATGATCTTCCAAATATACCCCCCACATGCATTGAGCTCCAATCCCATGTCCAATGAAGCTTTGACTGTCAGCACTGGGTTGTCTCATAGGTCACTAAAGACCATTTTGTCTAAAAATGACTCCACGTCTGTTAGATAGGCTGTGTTTACAAGTGTGCTTCTCTGCCCAAGTTCTTCATCTTGGACAATGATGTCATTCCTAGCTTCCAATCCATGAGCAACAATCCCCAACCCTGCCTCAACCCTTAATCAAGCTGTTCTTTTATCTTCCTTGGTCTTTGTTCTACTGTGAGTGTACTGGGCCATGCTATGCTTTTTTGTCATCGTTTTCTTTGCCTGTTACTTCCGGCTCTGTATTTCTAAGACTATAATTCTCAAAAGTTAGAGTTTAATTTAGAAACATCTGCCATCTCTCTATCACTTCCAAGACAAAAACCCAAACTTGAAACAATTAGAAAGCTTTTTACAAATATAGCAATATAATATATTCGTACGCAGAATAGTGTGTGTACACACACGGGTGTGTGGGTGTACTTTGTGTGCGAACAGTGCATCTGTGGAGGCTAGAGGTTGGTGTTAGATGTCTTCCTCAATCATTGGTTAACTGTTTGTTTGGAGCCTCTCTTTGAACCAGGAGGTCACTTATTTGGCTGGCCAGAAAACCCCACAGATCCACCTCACTGCTATGATTACAGGTATATGTTTCCATTCCTGGATTTTGATGTAGGTGTTGGAGATCAGTATTCAGGCTCTCATGGTTTCACAGCATGCACATTACTGATGATCCATCTCCCTAAACCATAATTTTTAATGAAAATAAAATTATTATGGCTTTATGTATGTCCTGCTCACACACCTGAGTAATCCAAGAACCCCATTTACAGAGTCAAAATGAGCAAGTCACCTCTGAAAGTGCAGACTGCAGATGAAGAAGACAGCATTTTTCATTTGAAAGCTCTTTCTTTATGCTCTCTTCATCAACCCAGGCTGATCCAATTCTTACACTCCCACACTGCCACCATCTACTCCCTCTTCTTGGATTCAGCCTTGAAGGAGTAATGCTGGAAGAGAGCATGCCAGGAGGAACAAGTCATCGGGTTCTGATTTTAGATGGATGGCTTAAAACAAATCTAACCAAAATAAAGTAAAAAATATAAACCTTTCATACTGCCAAGCAGCATACCCTGCCAGTGTCTCCAGTGTGTTTTGGATCAGCTGAATCATGTTCTGTCAAAATTCACATGCAGAAATTCTATTCTCACAAGTCTCTGAATGTGACTATGTTTGGAGCTGGGGTCTCTGATGAGGGGATTAAAGGAGAATGAGATCAACAGGATGAATCCTTATAGGAAGAGAAAATTAGAAGGGTGATTACATGAGGACTGAGAGAGAAAGTCTTCCAACCAGAGCAAGAGAGGAGAGTCCCAGAAGAAGCTAAGCATGCCAATACATTCATCTCTGACTCTGGCAGTGTAAGGACATAGGTTTCTATGGTGATAACCACTGAGTGCACAGAGCTTCATCAAGGCAGTTCTAGCAAACTCATACAATCTATAAACACTGCCTGGTATGCTGTTTTGATTTATTGCCATATACCACACTTTGTTCTATGTGGTTTGTATATGTTTAACTTATTTAATCGCTAGGATGGCTGCAAAAGGGTACTATTTATACCTCTGTTGTGTGGGTGAACAGGCTCCAGTATGGACAAGCTAGTTAATGTTATTGAATAGAATAGCTAGAAACTAGAGGGACTGTGATTTGTAGCTGTGACAGGTTTGAATACAGTTTGTGATGCCTGCAGAACTCCTTTCCACATATTAGAGCTGGGATGCTCCTGACTTCCTGCATTCTTGGTTTGAACAAGATGTCATTCTCCTTGTTCATACGCAGTGCTGGTCCTCGTATGTTCTTGGACCTATGCTGTGGCTCAGATCAACAATCTCCTTCTTTGTGGGCCATTTTCACTGCATGGCAATCCCTGTGTTGGCTGTAACTGATTGTAATTGAGACGTCTGTCTCACTCTCTGAGCTCATGGGGGTTGGAGAAAGCTATACTTCACATTATATTCTGAAGTACAGAGCAGTGGTGGGAGCATACTACAGTGAAAGCAGAGCTTGTCAGTCTGTCCTACAAATGGTGAAACCTGCTCTGCTGGATACTGAAATACATTTCTCTGTCATTTTGGGCATCTACAGTACCTCAAAAATGAAGTACAATGACATAAAAACTGACCCTCCTGGCTCCATTATAATGTTCTAACGTTCTCCATCAGGAAGAGAAATGGGACCCCGGCTCTTCTTCTAAGGCAGTGTTCAAGCTGTTGAGCTGCTGGGCTCATCTATTCAGCTCTACAGTGATAAGATGGAAGTGGTTAAGGAACACATCCAGGCAGCCACATTTCTCAACCATCACCCTTCTTGTCAATGAACAATAATTCCACTATTCCTTTTTGTCAGGAAGCGTTTCTCTTTTTGAAGAGCTTGCTGTCTTTGGAGAGGAGATCTCCAGTGAGTATCTTTCAAATTTGAACTAACTGCTATTTTAGTGTAAGCCCTGGTTGGAAACCTTGAAATGATGATTAACCACACCCGGGCTATAAATGATTCACCTTTATTGACACTGAAGTGCTTAAAAAGAAAACTATGTGCTGGAGAAATAGCTCAGCTATTAGAAACACTATCTGCTCATCCAGAGAACCAGAGATTTATTCTCAGCACTCACATCCTCACAGCCCTCTTCTGGTTTCTGGGGGTACTACATACACAAGATGTATAGACATATATGCGGCAAAACACCCATAACCATAAAAATATCAAATTTAAGAAATTATAAAAAGAAATCTACAGCTACACCCAAAATTACCAATGAGTTTCTCCAAGTGGCTATACAAATTTATATTCCAATAATAAATGGGCACTCTAGATGCTCTGTTAATATTGCTACCTGATGTTAGCAGTCTTTGGTGGTGTGTGTGTGTGTGTGTGTGTGTGTGTGTGTGTGTGTGTGTGTGTGTGTGTAGTTCTGTGCATGTGAGTGCAGGAACCAAAGGAGGCCACAAGAGGCGGTAGGATCCCCGGAGCTGGAGCCACGGGTGCTGCTGTGAGCTTCATGAGATTGGTACTAGGAACAGAACTCAGGTCTCTACAAGAGTAGTACACAAACCTAATAGCTGAACCATCTCTCTTCAGCCCCAGCTTTGTATATGTTTAGACCCATGTGTTTTGTGTAGAATATCAGTTCATGTCTTTTTGCCCCTTTTCCTACTGAATTGTCTGTTTTCTGTAGTGACTTGTGGAAACACTGAGTTTTTCCATTTTAGGGGCAAGAATAAAAGTATTTTACCTAATTATCGTCTACTTTTACTGCTCTTTGTGATAGTTTATTTAAAAATGGCCCGTCTGGGCCTTATGTTTAGATGCTTAGTTCCTATTTGGTGGATTCTTTAGGAAGGATTAGGAGGAGTGTTCTTGTTGGAGGAGCTATGTCACTGGGGGGTGGGCTTCAAGGCTTCAAACATCCATGTCAGCCCCAGTCTGTCCTTCAGTCTGCAACTTATAGTTCAGATATGAGCTCTCAACTCTGACATCATGCCTGCCTGTCTATTTGCTGCCTTATTCCCCACCATGATGTTCATGGATTAATGTTATGGAACTGTAAGCAAACCCCCAATTAAATGCTTCCTTCTATGTTACCTGGACCATGTGCTTCATCAAACAATAGAACAGTAACTAAGGCACCCTTCTTAATTTAAATGTAGTTTAGCAATCAGCGTTTTACTCACAGTGGAGCTAGCATTTACCATGTTGTATGACCCCAATACAAGATAGGAAATGTGAAGAGGCATTTTTCTTTAAAATAGTTTCAAATAAGTTCCTTTTATTCTACAAAAATTTTCATAATCAGAAATGTTTATCAACTTTAAATATTTTTTCTTGTACTTGTTTCTTTTTTCTCATTTTTATTAGTTCTTTGAGAATTTAATAGAATATGTTTTAATCATATTCACCCTTCTCCCCAACTCTTCCCAGATCTACCTCTTGCCCACCCAATTTTATATCCTCTTTAAAAAGAAAACCCATCAAGCCAGGCGCTGGTGGCCCATGCCATTAATCCCAGCACTCAGGAGGCAGAGCCTGGTGGATCTATATGAGTTCGAGGCCAGCCTGGTCTACAGAGCGAGATCCAGGACAGACACCAAAACTACACGGAGAAGCCTTGTCTCAAAAAACCAAAAAAAAAAAAAAAAAAAAAAAAGAAAAGAAAAGAAAAAAGAAACCCCATCAACTTCAGTTTGTGAGTTTGTGGTACCCATATACTCTTGAATATGTCACATTAGCTCAGTCTATATGTGTTATTTGTATACATGATTCAGGGCTGACCATTTGATATCAGACAATCAATTGGCATGCTCTTCCCTAGGGAAGATGTTCTCCACTCTCAGCATTCCTTAGCTGCCTGTGTTCTTAGTGCAGGGCTGAGGCTTCTGGGGCTCTTCCTTGTCCACTTTAGCCTGTCTACTGTTGTTCTTGTTCTGAGATACTTGTATTCTTAATTTTCTATCAAATTCCCTTTTTAAATGGTTTCTAACTTTCAAAAGTTAAAGTGGAACTGCACAGCTTTTTCTACAAAATTTTCTTCTAAGAAGTCATTTTTCTGGTTGCTTTGGACTTGAAACTGTCTTTGGAGCTCTAAAAATTCCAGCACTGCCATAACTTTTATTACTTCCTTCTGTTTACTAGAAACAGTAGGACAGAAAATATTGTTGCATCATACCAATCAGTCTGTAATTAGAATTTTTTAGATAGAAAAAGGCAATTGTTAGTTTCCTATTTGCGTCACAGAATAAGCTTCCTTTATGGTTTCAAGTATTGCTACTTCACTGCAATGTATGTGCAAGGAGGGATGTTGATAGTACTTGTCATGACTTGGCTCATTGAAATTTTACTGTCTAGAGATGAATGAAAGTTTCTGTGAAGAGAATTCTTCAGGGTTTCTACATAATAAGAGTCTTTCTGCTTGAAAAGATCATTAACCCACATTATGAAATGTTTCGTTTTGTTTATTGACAAATGGGACCCAAGAGTCACCCTTTTAGTTATTTCTGTCCTATAATCAACAGAGTCACCTTAATGGTTTTGTCCTAAATTATTGACCTTCAATTTAAAATGTTGGACTGCAAGCAGTTAAAAAGATCTCTTTATGAGTAAGATACATGAAACAATGGAATTGTCCACTGTTTCTGAAAGGCAAGGAATATTTCCCCAAGGAGACAGACCTTGAGGTGGGTTAAAAAAATGTAGATGTCTTACAGAGACAAAACTATATAGTCCAAGACAGAAACACACACACATAACCAAGTTTGGTAATTCAACTTGTTAAGGGTAAGTGTTCAAGTGACATGCTTGAATCATAGTCTAACTAAATCAAAAAAAAATTATTAAAAAAAAAAAAAACAATGGATGGTAGCTTCACCCAGTCTAGTGCTGAAGCTTACTAAAATAGCAGCAGTTTAGGTATGATGTGGTGTCAATTTGCGCTTTAATGAGCTCTATATTTAAGCCATCACTCTTCTTGTATATGCCATAGTCACATTTTCTTCATCACAACTGACAGTGAGTTGCTTTAACTAGATCTTATTTCTTTTTCTCAACTGTGACATTATTGCTAACTATAGTATCATATTTGATGAATCTCATTTTTTTACATTTTCACTTTTAATCGCTTCATGTAAACATAAAAGTCAGCACAAACCTGTTTACTTTCTCTAGTCTTATTCTTCATAAATATGTTCAACTTATCCAAATTTAATATAACAACCCTTTGAAAGATCTTCTTTAGATCTAGCCAGACTCTTACAGGCCCTACGCTTGCCTCCACTTCTGTTGTATGAACTCTAAGAGCAGGGTACCATATTTGAAGTAGTAATGATCATAAAGCATTAGTTTTCCATACTTATTTACTATGAGGCTACATTTTTTAACTTGTTTAATAGATGTTGTTTTTTGACCTCTTTTGCCTTATTTAATTGCTTATGTCTTCCTTTTATTATATTAATAATAGAAACAAGCTTTTGGGGAAGATTACTTACTCCTGCTAGCAACTTTACAAAATTATTTTTATTACTTGTAATAAGGAAAATGAAGCCTAGAAAAGTTCAATGGGTTATCTTTTAGTGGAAATAAGTCCCAAAAGCACATTTGGAGTTTTGTTTGGTAAGTTTCTAAGATTATGTCCTTACCACTACGGAAACCAATGGTAAGGTATTTATTTAGATACTTCATGCATCTAACAATAGGTTGCTGGAAAGGAAAAGAAGTTAATTATAATTTTTAGACAAGGTCTCATTATGGAGTCCTGGCCTTGGATTTACAGAGAGACGCTTGCTTCTGCCTCCTAAGTGCTAGGATTAAAGGCATGTGCCACCACACATGATTTAACAAAAATAAATTTTCAAAAGTATCCTTTCCCTGTGAATCCCTAGCCTACTTAGTAAGCCAGGCATTCTGTATATGGAGAATATTTAAGATATTCCTAACCATTATGACATCAATCATTTTCTATGTATGGAAATGATTACATGTGAGATGTTGCAGATTCCTTCCTGTTGCTGATAATATATTTGGACCAAAAGCTACTTAGCAGAGGAGAGGATTTATTATTTTTTAAATTACAATCCATCATTGAAGGAAGCCAGACAAAAATTCAAGCAGGAACTCGAAGACAGAATCATGGGGAAACATGTAAGCTAATGCTTAGCTAGCCTTCTTATAAAGCCCCGGACTACCTGTGCAGGGAATGGTGCCACCCACAGTGAGCTAGGCCCTCCTCCATCAATAGACAATCAAGACTGTCTGTCACAGACATGCCCAAAGACCACAGTGACAAAGACAACTAATCAATATGGACCCTCTCTTCAGGTGATTCTAGATTGTGTCAAATTAACATATATCAATGTTAACTCATACATGAATTATTTGTCTGATACACAAAGTTCATAGGATTTAGTTTGATTGAACTTTAACTTATATGGTAAATGAATGGTGTTAAACTATGAAGGTGGACCCATTTCAGAAAAATGCATCTTGGAAGAGACATGAGTTGAATATGATTTGCATCTTTCTCTGCCACTGGATTTTCATTCTTTATTAATTTTTCATATTTAACCTAATTTATTTTTCCATTGGTTTTTATATTTGCTCCATATGACAGACAATATTCTTGTGCTCATCAGATATCAAAGGTAACACCTCACATAGGATCAAACAGAAAAAGTAGTGTGAGTCTCTGGTGATGGAGTATGGGAATTTAAGTGAAATTATAATTGAAATATGGTGAAGTTTCTTAGCCCTCTGAGTCATCTGTTTTTTCTTAAAATGTAATTCAGTAGTTACAGACTATGGATTGCTTCCCTTAACATTTTAGGTTTCAATAGGTGAGAACTTCATAATAACCCATGGTTCATCAGCTCCTGAAACAATAGGGTTCTGTTTTGTTTTTTCAATAGCAGGAAGTATTTTTCATTTTTTTGGGTCAGGATAAATTCTGTAAAGTTCATTCAAAATGTGTCCTTTTGCTTACTAATATTCCAAGAGATATTTGTTTTCACTGTGTGCAAAGATATTTTAATGTTCCGTCCATCTTTATGGAAGCACATATCTATGTATAAAGTAGATATGCCTAAAAAAGAATTCACCCAAATTTATCAATGTCTTAATTTTATTTTTTGAGATTATAATTACATATTTTTCCCTTCCCTTTCCTTCCTCCAGTCCAAAAAGAACAGGGAGTTGGCTATGAGACTGCTTCTTATGAGTGCCAGAAGCCATACCCAGAAGTCTCACCAGCCTGAGGGCCAAAACATGACCAGAACAAGTACAGCACCAGTGGACATACTGCTGTGGATGGGGAGGCTCAGGAGGTCTCGTCCCTACACAAAGAGTTAAAGGCAACTAAGGAATTCTGAGGATGGAAAACAGGTCTCCCCACTGGTTATCCAATACCAAGTGGTCAGCCCCAAGAACATACATACCAGTAACAATGGCTAAGCAGGCTGTATTTATGAATATATATGCATGTATGTGTAACAGATTTATCAAGGCTTATGTGTCACTTCCATCTCCCACTAGCCCTGTCTACATTACTAGGTAAGGACTCACTTCACTGTGTGTCATCCTGTGGCCTGTATTTTAGTTACTAGTTTTCATTGATTCACCGTGTTTAACGTTAAAATTAGTTTTTGAGGATCCCTCACCTTGTGTTCAATTAAAAGTTCTTTAAGAAGTTTATTCTGGGATTTGATAATTCTAATTTTGATGAGGTTGTTCTTAGCTGCTAGGGACAAAAGCAGATTACAGTTTAGGCCACAGCTGATCTCTCACAAAGCAGGATGTATAGCCATTGTATGGTGCAGATTGGGATTTCAGAGACCTAAATGTAAATTTTAAGGCCCCAGAATTTTTCCTCATTTCTTCTCTGACAGTCTCTGTTTGCCACAGTCATGACAGGAATGATGCAGTTCCTAATATCATGAGCCCTTGCTACAACGTGGTCATGATCTCTCATGGTCATTGTAGGAATGATGCAATTCTTAATATCATGAGCTCTTACTACAAAATGGAATACATGGCAGGGAGAAATGGTTTCTATCCATTTATTACCCAGAATCTTTCCCCAAAGCTTCTGTAGGAGACTTCCTGTCATAATTATTAACCAAGATGAGCCACTGTCTCAAATACATGATCAACCTTTAAAATCCACCAGTGTCCCTGGAAGTGAAGATTGGAATCACCTTTCCGGGGCCCACATTCCAAACAGGTGAGAGGAACATTGAAAAGGAGTTGTGTCTCTGAAAGCCTAAAATGCAGTGCATTTAGAAAGTTAAAAAAATCACTCAAGCAGGGCTGTGGCGGCGCACACCTTTAATCCCAGCACTTGGGAGGCAGAGGCAGGCGCATCTCTGTGAGTTTGAGGCCAGCCTGGTCCACCAAGTGAGTTCCAGGAAAGGCGCAAAGGTACACAGAGAAACCCTGTCTCAAAAAAACAAAAACAAACAAAAAAATCACTCAAATTCTGTAGTATTATCCATCTTTCTCTCTGGCATAATATGGTCTCTGACACTTTCCTTTAAGAAGATAGCTTCCTCCAACATTTCCTAAAATCTATGTGTATTTGTACTACTTAGGTTATTAGGTTAAATACTTTGATATATATATATATATATATAGAGAGAGAGAGAGAGAGAAACAGAGACAGAAAGACAGAGATATGCAACATAATTCTTTATTGATTCTTTGAAAATTTCACATCATACACCCTAATCCACTCACCTTCCAGTTGCTCTACATCCATCCCTCACCCCTACATTGTTCCCCCTCCAGAAGAACCTCACCAATTAATTAAAAACAAAGTGAAACAAATAAACAAATAACCCCCCTCACTCCTGAGTCTTACCCACCTCTCCAACCCCTCTTCATTCATCCTAGTGGCACTGGGAGATGCAGTATGTCACACAGTGTACCACTTTGTCCAAACAGCCCCTCCTGCAAATGTTAACTGCAGTTAGTCCTTGGTCTGGTTCAAGGCCTCTGGCCTCTGGCACATCGTCATCACTGGACCCTCACCGGAATGACTCTTAGATATCCTCCAGCTATTGTTCTGCAGGATCAGTCCCTTCATGTGCCCCCACAGGTCATACATGGGGCAGCTGTTCGGGTGGGGCAACCCAAAGCCCAGAACATGGGTCTGGGTGGTAGCTAATCTGGTCAATCCCAGCCACTGAGACTGCCCCCATTTAGGTGAGGGGCAGAGCCAGCTCTTCTATGCCCAATGGTGGTGAGGAGTTGGGGGTGGCACAGTTCTCCCATAGGTGTCAGGCCAGCTTTCTTGCTGCAGTATCTGTGGAGAGGTAGGGCCAGCTATTCCAGGACCAGTGAAAAGCTGGGCCAGCTCAGCATGGTTCTCCAGATTTCAACACACATGGTTCCCATGCCCCCCTTGTAGTAACATGGGCCATGGATATCTACATAGACTCCAGCTGCAGCAGGACCATGGACCCAGACATGGACATTGGCAGCAGCTTGGGCCCAGGTGTCATCATGGCCCCAGATGGCAGCATACTCAGGTCAGTATGGCCTCAGCAGTGGCATGGCCCTTGGACACCAACATGTGCTCAAGTGGCTGACCAGACCCCACACATCCACATAGCTCTCAGTGGTAACAGGAGCCATGGACATCAACTCAGATCCTGGCTGCAGTAGGGCCACAGAATAATTATTTTTTATTTAAGTAGGACTCACAAGTGGGGTTGCTTCTCTAACACTGAACCCAAAAGCCAGTTCCCACTGCATCAACTTCATGAATATATCAGATGCACAAATGGCACCCTATCCAGAGAAAGGTAATTTGGACTTTTCCCCCCAAATTTAGAATTTATGAATCTTGTAAAAACTCCTTTTTAGCATTTTTAGATTGTTTTTCCTACCTATTAGGAGAGGAAAATGTCCTCTCTCAATATGGAAATGGGTGGGGAAAGAAGCCAGTCATAAAGGAAATGTTTTTTGTTTGTTTTTTTTTTTGTCCAGGTGCATATGGAGATAGCCTAAGAACCCACAACAGATAGAAATTTAGAGATGAGAGGGATGGAGAATTTCGATCACTGACCACAAGGTAGGAAATTTGGGGTGAATGAGGATGGCAGGTCCTGACATGATATCTGTGATCAGAGTTGATGGACAGATGTTTTCCCATCTGCCAAAACATCACAAACTTAGCATCTTGAATGATACATATTTGTTATCTTCATATTTTTACAGATGTGGTTGGGCCAAAATCAAGAAGGGGGCGGGCCTGTGTTCTTTCTGAAGTCTCAAGGTGAGTCTGTCCCTTGCTTCTCCTATGTAGGGTCTGCCCTTGTTCCTAGCTTCCTTACTCACTCCTTGGGTTTCAAAGGCTTAGACCTTCTTCCTATCATCCCTCCTTCTGACCATAGGAGGGGAGAAGTCTCTGCTCTGAGAGCACATGAAGGGAGACTGGGCTCACCTGGCTCATGCACCATCCTTACTGTTTACCGAGGCCCTGGGTTTTGTCACACTTGTAAAGCCCCCTTTGCTACACACACACAGGTTTTAGGATTTGGGATATGGATATTTTGAGGAACTGTCATTCTTTCCATCACAGATGGCATGGTTTATCCAGCCTGAATGAGCCACGAGAAAGTGCTCACCAACTTCAAACTTCCTACCTTCACTTCTGTGAGCATGAAGGGAGGTCCTTGTCTGGAAATTTTATCTGCTAAAGAAAGGACGATGGGACTTCTGCCCTGATCTCCCAAGGACAGGTGCACTGCAGCTCCCAGGCAAGCGCAGTAAGTCCATTTGGTGAGAGGAAGCTTCCCTTGCCTTCCAGGGTTCCCAACAGAGGGCTCAGGTGATGGTGAACTTGAGGCTGCATTTTCCCAAATTGGTTACAGAGACGGAAACTGCTAATTTCGGTTCTGTGTGGAGCAACCTTGTTTGCTTAGTCCCTCCACCATGTTCCAGAGATGACATAATAAAGTGCTGCCACCTGAGCAGCTTAATACAGCAACTGTTCACTCACTCACCATCCTGGAGACTGTTAGTCAGAAATCCAGGGCCAGTAGGTAGAGCCTTCTTCGCAGCCTCCAGAAACAGTTCTTCCTTGACTTTTGTCTGGTGCCTCCTGCATTCTTAAATTGTGATAATATGATTCTAACTTCTGCCCTCCTCTTCAGCAGGTGGTTTTGGGTCTTCTTATAGCTGTATATTTTCCAGAATACCTGTTACACTGGATCAGAAGCCCATTCTGTTCCGGTATGACCCATCTTAATGAAGTGTACTCTAGAACGAAGGACTCTATTTCTTAATAAGGTCATTCTAGGGTTTGTGGGATTAGGACTTCAAACTTTATTTTTTTTCCTTAGGAAACAAAGTTTACCCTATCACATTAATCAAGAAAAAAAATCTGTGCAATATTGCATCGTATATTTCATGGAGTTATTTTTACATCTTCAAGCATTTAACTTTCTTCCCATTCTAAATCATACTAGATTGATGCCCTTCACAATGCTGTCCTGGTCCCAAACCAGTCATGTCTCTTATAAAAGTGATTTTACTGCCATTCTCCTTTAGAGACTATGACATTTTTAATAAACTTTTCTAGTTTCAGAATTTAGGCTCTCTTTTTGTTTATTTGTTTTTTAAATTACTTTATCTTATGTGCACAGATGTTTTGCTTGCATGAATGTTTGTGTAATGTTTGAGTACTAATGGTTCCTGGGGCTAAAAGGTGTCAGAGCCCCTATACCTGCAGTCAAAACTAGTTGTGGGCTGCTATGTGGGTACTGGGAATGGAACCTGGGTCCTTTGGAAGAGCAGCAAGTGCTCTTACCTGCTGAACCATCTTTCCAGCCCTCTCCCTTAATTGTTTTTAAGACAAAGTTTCACTATGTGGTCCACGTTTATTAGGCAGAATTCTTTAAGGGGGACAGAACCAATAGCATGAGAGGAGAGAGAGACAGAGACAGAGACAGAGACAGAGACAGACAGAGACAGACAGACAGACAGAGACACAGAGAGACAGAGACAGAGACAGACAGAGACAGACAGACAGACAGACAGAGACAGACAGAGACACAGAGAGACAGAGACAGAGAGAAAGAAAGAGAGAGACTTATTAAAGGGGAATTTATTTACTGGTTTGTCTTACATGATAGGGCTGGGTCATTAAACAATGGTCAACTACACCCTGGAGAGGCATAGAATAAAGTTTCTAGTCCAGAAAGTGAAGTGACTCAGCAATTCCAATCCAACACTGAAAGATGGAAGTTTCTGGAGAGTCACTCTGAGTGAGATCACGTTGAAGGCTGAGGACACTGGAGTCTATGCCTGTGGGCAACAGCAGTGATAGGCATAATCACCCAGTGAAGACAGCAACTCACCTAGCAGTGTCTGTTCCTTCTTCTCTTCTTCATGCATGCATCCTGCTTCCTTCAGGGTCCCATGTATATTCAGGGTATGTCATTTCCCTCTATCAAGGTCCCAGATGTCAATGCCCTCTGGACACTTGTCCACAACATATAGCCACATGTCATCAATCGTAGGCATCTTAATCCAGTCATGTTGGCAATTCAGAGAGGCTAGTTTAAACTTAGTTAGCCCAGGCTAACCTCTAACTTGAGATCCTCTGGAATCCTCCCAAGTTCTAGAAATACAGGTATGAGCCACCACAAAATCAGCTTTCAGTACCATTTTTCTGATACCTAGGACTTCAACCCCAATAAACTGATCCACTTTTCCTAAAAGCATTGGCTGGCTGGCAAGCTTTTATGACTTGGTGGGAAAGAGCATCATGCTCATGTAGTGATATCTGCAATATGCTTGATGTTAGCAGCAGGAGTGTTTTCTGCTGACCAGGAACTTCCTGATACTGAATGTCTAGTGTCTGCTTGGCATTGAACTGTAGACAATGTCTACATACTTCTGAGTATGTTCTTCAAAATCATGCATCAGAGCCTGTAGGAAAACCATAATGATATATATCTTTCTGCTACTCAACATTTACTATGTGCTAGAAATGATAAACTGTTAACATATATTACCTAATTTAATTTCTTCTCTAATTTAATATGCACACTTTTATTGGAGGTAGTATAATTTCAGTTTTGCATAGAAAGACAATTAAGGACTAAAACCATTTCCTAAAGCTATGCTACTAATTGAGGTGGGCCCAGGATTTACAGCAGATTTTTCAGATTCCAGAGTTATTTACAAATTGGCTCCTGTATGATACCCCTTATCCTCAAGCATCTCTTAAAATCTCTTGGTTCTTAGGAGGCATCCTTTGCACTATAAGGACTGTAAACTGGTTGCATCTATTATGACATACACAATTACCATGTGCTCTGGTGTTTTGATGAGGAAAGACAATATAATTTTTCATTGATAAATCACTCTGTATGTTTTGTGAGTCTCTAGAAGAGCCCTAGCAAACAACTCGAAAGGGGACTTCCTATGCTTAGAATAGCTATTTTTGTTAGGGGGTCTTTGGATTTTGGATGGAGCACTGTCAACCCAGGTGAGAAAAGTTCATTAAAGCTATATATGTGCACACAGACACACACAGACACACATACCACATAATGGGTATTCTGGTTTTTAGATAATAGTAGGATTCCTTGTGGCCTTTTCAGACATCCTTGTTGGTATTTCACCCGCCTCCCTTTTTCTTTATTTGCCCTCTCTACCCTCCCTAAAGAGGCTCCCCTATCTCATTTTCCCCACATCAGGAGGAAGGAAGCAACTCCATTTTTATTTATTATGATCCCAAGTAGTAAGACCAATATTAATAATGTTAATTTAAAGGGAGAATGAGGAATAACAGACCATGATAAATGAAGACCACATGGGAACAGGAATAGGCAGAGTGCTTGAGAGGTCCCCAGAAATCCACAATGATATATCCTCTGTGGACTGCTGGCAATGGTCGAGAGAAAGCCTGATCTGACCTAGTCTGGTGATCAGATGACTAAACACCCTAACAGTCGTCTTGGAACTCTCATCCAATAACTGATGGAAGTGGATGCAGAGATCCTCAGCCAGGCCCCAGGTGGAGCTCCAGGTGTCCAACGGTTGAGAAAGAGGAGGGTCTGCAAGAGCGTGAATTGTTGAATCCAAGATTGCAAAAAGCACAGGGACAAATAGCCAAGCGAATGGAAGCACATGAATTATGAACCAAAGGCTGTGGAGCCCCCAGCTGGATCAGGCCCTCTGGATAAGTGAGACAATTGAATAGCTTGAACTGTTTGGGAGGCACCCAGTCCATGGGACCAGGACCTGTCCTTAGTGCATGAGCTGGCTGTTTGAAACCTGGGGCTTACACAGGGACACTTTGCTCAGTCTGGAAGGAAGTGACAGAACCTGCCTGTACTGAATCCACCAGGTTTAAATGAATCCCCAGGGGTGTCTTGGCCCTGGAGGAGATGGGAATGGAGGGGAGAGGCTGGGGGAAAGGTGGGGGTGGGGTGGGAGGGGGGAGGACAGGGGAACCCATGGCTGATGTATAAAATTTAAAACACATAATAATAAAGAAAAAAATTATATAAAAAATTTTTTCAATAAAAAAATAATGTTAATTTAAAGTGAACTTTTTGTCTAAAACAATATTTATTTTTTTGTGTGTATATATATTTTTCTGGCATGTATATCTGTGTACCATGTGAATGCCTGATGTTCACAGAGGTCAAAAGTGGGTATTGGATCTCCTAGGACTCGAGTTACAATCAATTGTAAGCTGCCATGTGGGTGCTGGGAATCAAACCCAGACCCTCTGGAAGAACAGCCAGTGGTAACTGCTGAGCCATCTCTCTGGTCCTCTGAACTTCTTTTCCCTTTCATTAAAAACATTTTTTTTTCTTCTATAATATATCCTGATTATGGTTTCCCTTCCCGTTACTCCTTCCCTTCCATCCAGATCCGTTCTCTTTTTGACTTCAATGGGTTAATAATAAAATAAAACACAATATAGTAAGATAAATCAAAAGCTAACACATCAGAATTGGACAAAACAAAAGAAGGAAAAGAGCCCAAGACAAGGCACAAGAATCAGAGATCCACTTGTTCGCACACTCAGGAATCCCATAAAAACAGTAAACTGCAAGCCATATTACAAATGCAAAGAACCTGTAGGTAAAAGAGGAAGAAAAATATATAAATAATATAACATGAAAATAAAAAATAGTAAGATAAAATTTACAAAAAAGGAAGAGCCCTGACATGGCATTATGAGACAAGGAACCTCCAAAGACGCCTTTGAATTCACGTTCTGCTGATCATCTACAAATATAACAGAGACAGCCTACTCTTAAGAGTAGTTTTCTCTCAAGTGAGACACCCTTGGAGAAAACTGAATTTTCTTTTCAAGTGGCTATCAACTGGAGATTATTTCTCTGTTAAGAATAGGGGTATTTGTTTGCTTTTCCTTCAATTCTAGGACCCCAACTGGTGTAGACCTGTGCATGCTGTTGCAGTATCTGTGAATTCATATGTATGTCAATCATGTTGATTTAGAGAACCTTGTTTTCTTGCTGTCCTCTATCCCCTCTGGCTCTTATACTCTGGGAGGCATATTGTAGAGACATCCTGCTTAGGGCCAAGTGTTCCAATTTCACTCTCTGCATAACATCTGGCTGTGCATCTCTGTATTTGTTCCCATCTCTTGCAGGAGGAAGTTGCTCTGACAATGAGCAAGGCATTGATCAGTGAATGTAGCAGAATGTCATTGGGAGCCATTTTATTCCTAGGTTGGGTTTTGTTTGGAACAATAGTATTTTCTTTTCTCCTAGGTCCCTAGGCTATCTAGTCTCAGGTTCTTGGTTACCTAACCACTATGGAGTATGGGTTTTATCTGATGGAGTGGGCCTGCAGTCAAATTAGGTATTGGTTAGTTATTCCCACAAACTTTGTGCCACTATTACACTTGTATATCTTGCAAGCAGGACATTATATTGTTCATCAAAGGTTTTGTATTTTGGGTTGGTGTTTATATTTCTCCTTTGGTAATATGTGGGGTACATTTCTGAATCAAGGACATGAGAATGTTGGAGTGAAGGCTCTATGTAGGCACTGGCTTGATCTCTCATATCCAATGAGTTGTGTAGGTGTTATTTTCAGTAATAGAGCCTTGCCACTGGTTGGTGGAGTGTACGCTATAGTCTTGGAAACAGCCAAAATGGGACATTCCCATGGAACCCCTTTTTCCAACAACTCAATTAGATGTAACCCAATCCTGGTACTAGAAACTTCAATTGGTGACAAGAGATTACCAATTGGGGTTTCATTTCCCCCCATTATTGGGTAATTTCACTTAGATCAATTTCATATATGTAATTTTAAGAAGCTCTATTGTATTGGGTTTCCATACTATCCCTCAAATGGCACTTAACTTTAGCTATCCCTCCCTATAGTCCACCCCTTGTCCCGTTCTCCCTTCTCTCCCCTCCATCTTCTCATTCCACACAAATCCCCTCTGTCCATACTATGTATATTCTTTCCTTTTTGTAATGAGAGTTATTTTTCCCTTCTTGTCCCTTACTCTATACATAACCTATGTGATTCTAGAGATTAAAGCTTGGCTATCATTGACTTAATAGCTAATATCCACATGTAAGTGAATATATACCATATTTGTCTTTCTGGGTCTAGGAAACATCACTCAGAATGATTTTTTCTCCCCCCTCCCCTTTTTTTTTATTATATTTGTGTTTTAATTTTACACATCATCCATGGGTTCCCCTGTCCTCTCCCCTCCCGCCCCAACCTCCACCTTCCCCCCAACCCCTCCCCTCCATTCCCATCTCCTCCAGGACCAAGACTCCCCTGGGGATTCACTTAAACTTGGTGGATTCAGTACAGGCAGGTCCTGTCCCCTCCTACAAGGCTGAGCATGTGTCCCTGTGTAAGCCCAAGGTTCCAAACAGCCGGCTCATGAACTAAGGACAGGTCCAGGTACCACAGCCTGGATGCTTCCCAAACAGTCCAAGCCACTCAACTGTCTCACTTATCCATAGGGCCTGATCCAGCTGGGGGCTCCACAGCCTTTGGTTCACAATTCATACTCTTCCATTTGTTTGGCTTTTCATCCCCGTGCTTTTTCCAATCCTGGGCTCAACAATTCATGCTCCTACAGTCCCTCCTCCTTCTTGACAACTAGACACATGGAGCTCCACCTGAGGCCTGGCTGAAGATCTGCATCCACTTCCATCAGTCACAGGATCAGAGTTCCAGCCCAACCATCAGGGTGTTTGGCCATTTGATCACCAGACTAGGTCAAATCAGGCTTTCTCTCAACCACTGCCAGCAGTCTACAGAAGATGCATCACTGTGGACCTCAGGGGACCTCTGCAGCACTCTGCCCACTCCTGTTCTCATGTGGTCCTTATCCATCATGGTCTACCATTCCTTGTTCTCCCTTTCTGTTCCTGATCCAGCTGGGCTCTCCTGTTCCCCCAAGCCTCCCTTCCCTCAAACTTGCCCTTCATTTCTCCCATTCTTGTCCAGGTTGTTCATGTAGATCTCATCCATTTCTCTGTCATTGGGTGATCCCTGTGTCTTTCCTAGGGTCCTGTTTTCTAGGTAGCCTCCCTAGAGTTGTGTAGCAGTCTAGTCATCTTTTTTTACAACTAGTATCCTTCTATGAGTGAGTACATACCATGTTTGTCCTTCCGAGTCTGGGTTACCTCACTCAGGATGATTTTTTTCTAGATCCATCCATTTGCCTGCAAACCTCATGATGTCATTGTTTTTCTCTGCTGAGTAGTACTCCATTGTGTATATGTACCATATTTTCTTTATCCATTCTTCAGTTGAAGGGCATCTAGGTTGTTTTCAGGTTCTGGCTATTACAAATAATGCTGATATGAGCATAGCTGAGCTAATGCCCTTGTGGTATGATTGAGCATTCCTTGGGTATGTGCCCAAGAGTGCTACAGCTGGGTCTTGGAGGAGATTCCCAATTTTCTCAGGAAACACTATATTGATTTCCAAAGTGGCTGTACAAGCTTGCATTCCCACCAGCAGTGGAGGAGAGTTCCCCTTGCTCCACATCCTCTCCAGCATAAGCTGTCTTCTGTGTTTTTGATCTTAGCCATTCTGACAGGTGTAAGGTGGTATCTCAGAATCGTTTTGATTTGCATTTCCTGGATAATTAGCAAAGTTGAGCACATCCTTAAATGTCTTCCAGCCATTTGAACTTCCTCTGTGGAGAATTCTCTGTTTAGTTCTATAGCCCATTTCTTAACTGGACTGTTGGGCATTTTGATGTCTAATTTCTTGAGTTCTTTATATATTCTGGATATCAACCCTCTGTCAGATGTGGGGTTGGTGAAGACCTTTTCCCATTCTGTAGGCTGTCGCTTTGTTTTGTTGACCATGTTCTTTGCTCTACAAAAGCTTCTCAGTTTCAACAGGTCCCATTGATTGATTATTTCTCTCAATGTCTGTGCTACTGGAATTATATTTAGAAAGTGATCTCCGGTGCCAATGCATTCAAGAGTACTTCCTACTTTCTCTACTATCAGGTTCAGAGTAACTGGATTTATGTTGAGGTCTTTGATCCACTTGCACTTATGTTTTGTGCAAGGTGACAGATATGGATCTATTTGCAGCCTTCTACACATTGACATCCAGTTATGCCAGCACTATTTATTGAAGATGTTTTCTTTTTTCCATTGTACATTTTTAGCTTCTTTGTCAAAAATTACATGTTCATAGGTATGCAGGTTAATGTCAGGGTCTTCAATTCGATTCCATTGGTCTGCATGTTGGTTTTAATGCCAGTACAAAGCTCTTTTTATTGCTGTAGCTCTGTAGTAGAGCTTGAGGTCGGGGATTGTGATGCCTCCAGAGGTTGTTTTATTGTACAGGATTCTTTTGTCTATCCTGGGTTTTTTGTTTTTCCATATGAAGTTGAGTATTATTCTTTCCAGGTTTGTGAAGAATTGTGTTGGTAATTTGATGGGGATTGCATTGAATCTGTAGATTGCTTTTGGTAAGATCACCATTTTTACTATGTTTATCTTGCCTATCCAAGAGCATGGGAGGTCTTTCCACTTTCTGACATCTTCTTCAATTTCTTTTTTCAGGGACTTAAAGTTCTTGTCATATAGGTCCTTCACATGCTTAGTTAGAGTAACCCCAAGGTATTTTATATCATTTGTGGCTATTATAAAGGGTGATGTATCTCTGATTTCCCTTCTCAGCCTGTTTGGCTATTGTCTATAGGAGGGCTTCTGATTTTTTTTTTTAGTTGATCTTGTATCCTGCTATGTTTCTGAAGGTTTTTATTAGCTGTATCAGTTCCTTGGTTGAATTTTTGGGATCACTCATGTATACTATCATGTCATCTGCAAATAGGGAGAGCTTGACTTCTTCCTTTCCAATTTGTATCCCCTTAATCTCTTTATGTTGTCTTATAGCTCTGGCTAGAACTTCAAGTACTATATTAAATAAGTAGGGGAAGAGGGGACAGCCTTGCCTTGTTCCTGATTTTAGTGGTATTGCTTTGAGTTTCTCTCCATTTAATTTGATGTTGGTTGTTGGCTTGCTATAGATTGCCTTTATTATGTTTAGGTATGTTCCCTGTATTCCTGATCAATCACTCCAAGACCTTTATCATGAAGGGCTGTTGGATTTTGTCAAATGCCTTTTCTGCATCTAGTGAGATGATCATGTGGTTTTTTTCTTTGAGTTTGTTTATATGGTGTATTACATTGTTGGACTTTCATATGTTGAACCACCCTTGCATCCCTGGGATGAAGCCTACTTGATCATGGTGGATAATTGTTTTGATGTGGTCTTGGAGTCTGTTTGCCAGTATTTTATTGAGTATTTTTGCATCAGTGTTCATGAGGGAGATTGGTCTGTAGTTCTCTTTCTTTGTTGCATCTTTGTTTGGTTTAGGAATCAGGGTAATTGTAGCCTCATAGAAGGAGTTTGGTAATATTCCTTCTGCTTCTATTGTGTGGAACAATTTGAAGAGTATTGGTATTAAGTCTTCTTTGAAGATCTGGTAGAATTCTGTGCTGAAACCATCTGGTCCTGGGCTTTTTTTTGTTGGGAGACTTTTAATGACTGATTCTATTCCCTTAGGGGTTATTTGGACTATTTAAATGGCTTATCTGGTCTTGATTTAACTTAGGTATGTGGTACCTATCCAGAAAATTATCCATTTCTTTTAGATTTTCCAGTTTTGTGGAGTAGAGGTTTTTGGAGTATGACCTGATGATTCTCTGAATTTCTTCATTGTCTGTTGGTATGTCCCTGTTTTCATCTCTGATTTTGTTAATTTGGATGTCTTTTGGTTAGTTTGGATAAGGGCTTGTCTATCTTGTTGATCTTCTCAAAGAACCAACTCTTTGTTTCATTAATCCTTTGTATTGTTCTCTTTATTTCTATTTTATTGATTTCAGCTCTCAATTTGATAATTTCCTGGCGCCTGTTCCTCCTGGGAGACTTTGCTTCTTCCTGTTCAAGGGCTTTCAGGAGTGCTATCAACTCACTAGTGTGAGATTTCTCCAGCTTCTTTATGTGGGCATTTAGTGCTATGAATTTTCCCTCTTAGCACTGCTTTCATAGTGTCCCATAAGTTTGGGTATGTGGTGTATTCATTTTCATTGATCTCTAGGAAGTATTTAATTTCTTTTTTTTTATTTCTTCCTTAACCCATTGGTGATTCAGTTGAGCATTATTCAGTTTCCATGAGATTGTAGGATTTCTGTAGTTTTTTCTGTTGTTGAAATCTAACTTTAAACCATGGTGGTCTGACAGAACACAGGAGGTTATTCCAATTGTTTTCTATCTGTTGAGATTTGCCTTGTGGCCAAGTATGTGGTCTATTTTAGAGAAGGTTCCATGGGGTGCTGAGAAGAAGGCATATTCTTTTTTGTTCGGGTGGAGTGTTCTGTAGATATTGATTAAGTCCATTTGAGCCATAACATCAGTTAAGTCCATTATGTCTCTGTTAAGTTTCAATTTGTCAGATCTGTCCAGAGGTGAAAGTGGGGTGTTGAAGTCTCCCACTATTAATGTGTGGGGTTTTATATGAGATTTAAGCTTTAGTAATGTTTCTTTTTCATATGTGGGTGCCCTTGTGTTTGGGGCATAAATGTTCAGAATTGAGACTTCATCTTGGTAGATCTTTCCTGAGATGATTATGTAATGTCCTTCATCTTCTCTTTTGATTGATTTTTGAAGTCTATTTTACTGGATATTAAGATGGTTACACCAGCTTGTTTCTTAAGACCATTTGATTGGAAAGTCTTTTCCCAGCCTTTTTTTTCTTAGGAGGTGTCTGTCTTTGAATTTGAGGTGTATTTCTTGTATGCAGCAGAAAGATGGATCCTGTTTTTGTATCCATTCTGTTAGTCTGTGTCTTTTTATAGGTGAATTAAGTCCATTGATATTAAGGGATATTAATGACCAGTGATTGTTTGTTCCTGATGTTATTTTTGTTATTTGGTGGTAGTGTATGTGTACTTCTCTTCTTTGGGGTTTACTGCTGTGGTGTTATCTATTGCCTGTGTTTTCATGGGTGTATCTGCCTTCCTTAGGTTGGAATTTTCCTTCTAGTGCTTTCTGTAGGGCTGCGTTTGTAGATAAGTATTGTTTAAATCTGGTTTTGTCTTGGAAGGTCTTGTTCACTCCATCTATGATGATTGAGAGTTTTGCTGGGTATACTAGTCTAAGCTGGCATCCATGGTCTCCTAGTGTCTGCATTATATCTGTCCAGGTCCTTCTGGCTTTCAAAGTCTCTATTGAGAAATCAGGTGTTATTCTGATGGGTTTGCCTTTATAAGTCACTTGGCCTTTTTCCTTTGCTGCACTTAGTATTCTTTTTTATTCTGTACGTTTAGTTGTTTAATTATTATGTGGCAAGGGGACTTTTTTGGGGGTCTAGTCTGTTTGGTGTTCTATAGGCTTCTTGTATCTTCATAGGCATTTTGTTTTTTAAGGTGGGAAAGTTTTTTTCATTGATCTTGTTAAATATATTTTCTGTGCCTTTGAGTTGGTATTCTTCTCCTTCCTCTATCCCTATTATTTGTAGGTTTGGTCTTTTCATGGTGTCCCCAATTTCTTGGACATTTTGGGTCATGACTTTATTGGTTTTAGTGTTTTCTTTGACTGATAAATCTATTTCTTCTACCGTATCTTCAACACCAGAGATCCTTTCTTCCATTTCCTGCATTCTGTTGGTTATACTTGCATCTGAATTTCCTGTTTGTTTACTCAGATTTTCTATTTCCAGCATTCCTTCTGTTAGTGTCTTCTTCATTTTTTCTATTTCCCTCTTCAGGTCTTGGACTGTTTCCCTTGTTTTTTCCTGATTTTCTTTCAGGGACTTATTGTTTTCTTCTGCTTTAATTGTCCTTTCCTGTAGTTTTTTGTTGTTGTTGTTTTGTTTTTTAATAACATTCTTCCCATTTTTTTGTTTGTCTGTTCCTCCACTTTATTTTTGATTTCTTCTATAGAAGGCTCTAGCCTCTTCATGATGTTACTTATAAGGTTGTTTTCTTCTTCTTCCATTCCGTGATGTTCAGGTCTAGCTGTTGGAGCAGGGCTAGGTTCTGATGATGCTGTATTGCTCTTTATTTTGTTGTATGTACTTCTGCCTTGGCATCTGCCCATCTCCCTGTGGGTTCGTTCTTGGACTTAACAGTGTACTTGGTCCAGAGAGAGCTGACAGATTTAGGGGGCCTCTCTCTGGTCCAGATGGAAGCTCTGGACTGGATGGGAGCTCTGGTCCAGATGAGAGTGCTGGCCGGATAGGAGGTGGGGTGCTGGACTCTGAGTCTCAGGAAGTCCCTGGGATCTCCTTATTTTATCCAGATGGGAGCTCCTCTTGTCCAGATGGGAGTTCTGGGACAGGATGGAAGCTCTGGTCCAGATGGGAGTTCCAGGGCAGATGGGAGCTGGGGGCTCTCTGGTCCAGATGGGAGATCTGGGACAGGATGGAATACTGGACACTGGTCTCTAAGTCTCTGGAAGTGGCTGGAGTCTCCAGCAGATGGGTGTGGGGAAAAGGCGTTGAGGTTGTAGTGTCAACTGGGGGGGTCTCTCTGGTCTCTGGTCCAGATGGGAGTTCTGGGGCAGATGGGAGCTTGGGGCTGGTCTCTGAGTCTCAGGAAGTGGCTGGGTCTCAGGCAAATGGGTGTGGGGGCAGGGTGTGGAGAATGCAGGGTCTGCCTGCAGTCTTGGAAATGGGGAGCCTTCCCACAGGGCCTGCCAATTGGCAGGAAACTGGGGCCAAGTTGGGCAGGTCCTCCCAGGATGGTGCCCAGGGGTGGGACCCAGGGGCCTCTCTGACTATAACCCTAGGCACTCACCTCTGGTCCAGATGGGAGTTCCCCAGATTTTTTTCTATTTCCATTCATTTACCTGTGAATTTCATTTTTTTAACAGCTGAGTAATACTCCATTGTATAAATGTACCATTTTCTTTATCCATTTTTCTTTTGAGGGATATCTTGGTTGTTTCCAATTTCAGACTATGATGATGAGAAATATCAGTGAACAATGTTTGATGATTCTTGTTATTTGTGTGTGTGTGTGTGTGTGTGTGTGTGTGTGTGTGTGTGTATGTGTGAATGTTACCACTCTTTGGATTGTCTGGGGATTATTTATTCATTATGTTTTCTTGCATGTAGTTAACCTATGTACATTGGAGTTTTCCTTTTAGTAACTTCTTTAGGGATAGTTTTTAAGTAGATAATTTCTTACAATTGTTTTTTTCATGGAATATCGTATTTTTCCCATTTTTGCAATTGAAAGTTTTACTAGATATAATACTTTTTGCTGGCATCTGTGGTCTCTTCAAATCTGTATGATATCTATTCAGGTCATTCTGGCTTTTATAGTCTATCATTGAGAAGTCAACTGGTATTCTAATAGATCTGCCAATATATGTTACTTGGTCTATTTTCCTTGAAGCTTTTTATGTTCTCTCTTTGTTTTGTACATTTAATATTTTGATTATTATGCACCAAGAGAACTTTCTTTTCTGGTCCATTATATTTGGGAATATGTATGCTCTTATATTTTGATAGGCATCTCCTTCTTTAGGTTAGGGTAATTTTCTTCTATTAGTTTGTTGAAAAGATTTTTTTATGTGTTTGACCTGGATTTATTCTCTTTCCTCTATTTCAATTATTCTTAGATTTGTTCCTTGTATAGTGTCTCATAAATCCTGCATGTTTTGTGTCACAAGTTTTTTAGAGTCAACATTTTCATTGACTAAGGTATCCATTTCTTCTATCATAGCTTCAATATCTGAGATTCTCTCTTCCATCTTGAATATTTTGTTGGTGAAGCTTGCCTATGAGGTCCTAAAATTTCATTTCCAAATTTCTCTCAGTTTTGGTTTTCTTTATTGAGTTATTTTCATTTTTGTGTCTTGAACTATTTTACTCATTTCTTTCCATTGTTTGTTCTTTTATAGATTCCTTTTACGGTTCCTTCGTTTCCTCTTTGGGATCCTCTATCACAGTCACAAAGGGTTCTTTCCAGTCCTTGTCTGGTGCTTTAGCTGTGTTGCAATACTCAGGGCCTGCAGAGGTAGGGTTGCTGGGCTCTAGTAGAGACATACGGTCTTGTTCTTCATTGTTGGTTGCTTGTGTGTGTGTGTGTGTGTGTGTGTGTGTGTGTGTGTGTGTGTGTGTGTGTGTGTGTGTGTGTGTGTGTGTATGTGTGTGCTGTTTGTTTTGTTTTTTGTTTTTTGTTTTTGTTTTTCGAGACAGGGTTTCTCTGTGTAGCTTTGTGCCTTTCCACTCACTCTGTAGTCCAGGCTAGTCTCAAACCCACAGAGATCCACCTGGCTCTGCCTCCCGAGTGCTGGGATTAAAGGCATGCGCCATCAACACCCGGCCATTGTTTGTGTTTTTATGCTGACATTTAGGCATCTAGTTTGGAAAGATTATAATTCTAGGTGTTCATATCTGGTCTTTTCTTAGTCATGTGGGTATTTTGTTCCTTATTTCTGATGCCATCTTTGTTAGGAGAGTGTTATGTCTGTAGCATGAATCTTAAATGTTCTTATTAATAAAATGAAACCTGAGGCTAGTTATTGAGGTGAATGCTGAAAGATCAGAGAAGCAGAACAAGCCACAGTCTCACCTCACCAATTCCTCAGCTGATCCTGGTTCCTCAGCCTGGAAGCCTCTGAGTCCTCATCCAGAATGAATCTCAGCTGAACTGTACTGCTTGCTCAAAAACCTAAAAGCTTAACCAGCTTAGTTCCTGGTTTTCATACCTTATATTCCTTTCTGCTTTCTGACATCAGTTCCAGGAATTAAAGGCATAAGTCACCATGCCTAGCTGTTTCCAGTGTGGCCTTGAGCTCAGAGATCCAGGCAGATCTCTGCCTCTGTAATGCTAGGATTAAAGGTGTGAGTGCCACCATTTTCTGGCCTCTATATCTAGTGGCTGTTCCTGTTCTCTGACCCCAGATAAGTTTATTAGAGTGCACAATATTTTGAGGAACACAATACTCTCACAGATGTCTGTGTGTTTCCTGGTAAAATGTGTTTCTAGGTATGGGGATCTGACATTTAGGAATGAGATAGGCTGGGAGGGGTGGCTGAGAGTGTTAACAGGGGGCAGGAGAGCAGAGTGTTCCACCAGTATCAGCTCAGAACCCTGGGAATGGGGGAAGATTGTGGAGAGACCCCAATAGGTAATCTTCCCCCTGAACTCTTCAATAAGAATTACATTTAAGCTCGCAGGCCAGGACCATCACATAGGTTACAGAGAATAGTTTCATACTCTTATACTTTTCTAATTTTTATTAACTATGACATTAGCATTAAATTCTATTTTCTTTTTAGGCAGGGCTGGTTACTGAACTAGGGCCTCATGCATTGTACGCAAATGTACCCAGTAACTGAGCTATAGTCCCAGTTCTAAGAAACTCTTTTGCCAAGAATACATATGAAGTTATTTGTTTACAATCCCCACGTTTTCTTTTATAATGGGTATACCTGAAAAGCTTAAGGACTCTCCATAGTTGGCCCAATATTTTAAGTACTTTGATTATAACATGAAATTTCATTTAACCTAGTTAAATTACACTTGTCCTGTCCTAGGATTTACTCTAAAAAGGTAAGGTATTGATTTATCATAGGATTTGAATTGCATCAAATATAGATTTACTTATATACAGCACAAAGGACATATATGTGTATGTGTGTCTCTTTCTCTGTATGTGTTCTTCTTTTTTTCTCCCCCAGGGGAATGCAATCTTCCCTTACCTGTTGCAATTTTGGCTGAGTTAGCACTGAATCTAATAAAAGTCCATTTTAAATCTCAGAAATGAAACTTTATGATTAGGGGATCATGCGCTCCTGATATGGGATCCCTGTATGTATCTTCAGAGGTTATGGTGTGGAACCCTCAGAAGACAGATTTAAGCACCAATCAAAAGCACCAGCACATATTGAAAACATTCATAAAGCCAGGTTTGCTCCAAGTGGACTATTAACTGCCAGACAACAGTGTTCTCATTTACAATCTAGAAAAATAAGTGGGTCGTTTAAACTAGGTTAGAGAAAATCAAGATGAGGATGGGGGGTGGTATGTGGAAAGAAGGAGCCGGAAGGAGTAGTGCTCATCTGCGACCTGTGTGACTGCAAATGTCTTCAGGGCGTGTGGGGCAGTCCCTGCTTACCAGAGCACCTTCGCTGGGGGTGGGCCTCTCCCCAGAAAGGGCTGTCCTGTGGGCCTGCAGGGGGCATGCAAACAGTGAAGATGGCAAGACAGCAGCAAACAGTTATGGAGGAAATAAATGAAATAGAATTTGCACTTTGAGAAAGAGCTATCCAGGGGAAATCTGGGGCACGATCCTTGAATACACGGCAATAAGTGAGAAAGGGATATTTAAAGAACAAAGGAAGTGCCTTGCAGGGAGCTTGCACACTTTGAAGAACTATAAGAAAACTTGTGTTCTGGGATGGAATCTGACTGCATAGACTCAGGATCCTATGTAAAATTCCTAAGAATCAGGAGCAGGTTATCTATGGGTGAAGAAGGAAAGGCATTTATTTTATTAAAACCTTCGACTGTTGTTTCCAATGTTTTTATTACTAGTAAAGCTAAAAAAAAATCATGAGAGGACTTAAAATACTATGCTATGATGTTAAAATAGGAATAACCTAGACATATTGTTGATGATCTATAGAAAAGTCAGAACTATTGTTTTAATTTAGGCATTGGAGATTGAAGCCAGGGCCAAGCTCATGCTGAACATGCACTCACCCTTTATTTACACATTTTTAGATGATTATACATTGCTCTAGTTAATTAAAACACTTGAGTGATAAAATTTTCTGCTTTTTATAAAATCAAGAGAACATATTTTTTAGTTGAGAAAATATTCTTGGCAGGATTTTAACAACAAATATACTGAACTGAAAGCCACCGGAAACCAGAAACATGCAGGCTTAATAAAGTAAGCAGAGGAGAATCTTTTAGGATTAATATGTTATTATTCAAACTCTGAGCTCTACCAACCAGAATTGTTGTGAATAGGATGTACTCAGAGGACAACATTCATAATACTGAGACCAAAAGGGCATGGACTGTCAAGAAACATCATGTTCTTGTATGAAGCAAGCATTTTACAGAACCAAAGAAGTCCATTTTTCATCCTGTTCTGATCTTTTCACCCTTACCAAATGGATCCAAATACAGAACTTGTATTAACTCTGGAATTCTAAAATAAGCACTGAGTCATCTTGTTTCTTCAGGTTCAATCAACTCAGCTTCTTAGATTTCTCTTGAGCCAGGAAGCTTTACAGGAATCCATCATTTCTGATTCATTCATTCTTTTGTCTGGGATCTTAAAAGCTCAGCAGGTTCAGAATTGATGACAGTGTTGCAATTGTTTTCAGAAACCATCAAGATTTTCTTAGAGCATTGCTGGGGTGCACAGCAATGTGCTGAGAGTGTACTGACCACCAGTGACTTTTATAGCTGAGTACAGTGCCATGGTCGGAAGTCTGGGAAAGAGAAATGCATGGCTTTGCTGCTAAGGCTCTATAGCCTAAGTCTATTATGTAGACTTGTACCTAGGAGCCCCTAAGGGGAGGGCGCTACTGCTTGATTCTAGGGCTAAGTAGCTGTGCACCTAACTGCCCCTAAGGGGAGCTCAAATGCTAACTAGAGTTCTGGCCCACTTGGCACTCACTCGCATGCTCCGTTAAGTACAGAGTGTTGGTGTAGTTACAGTTTCCTGCCTGGCCCACAGTTGGGACAAATCTCTCTTCCCCACCAGTCCCACAGTTGCTCAGACCCAACCAAGAAAGCACACAGAGACTTATATTGTTTACAAACTGTATGGCCATGGCAGGCTTCTTGTTATCTACTTCTTCTATCTTAAATTAACCCATTTCTATAAATCTATACTTTGCCACGTGGCTCGTGGCTTACCAGTACCTTATATCTTCTCATGGCCGCGGCTGGCAGTGTCCCCTTCCTCAGCCTTCCTGTTCCCAGCCTTCTCCTCTTCCTTGTCCCGCCTACCCTATCCTTCCTGCCTGGCTACTGGCCAATCAGCATTTTATTTTAACCAATCGGAGCAACACATTTGACATACAGAACATCCCACAGCATGTTGGTTCTCTTTTCTCAAATTCGTTGAGTTATAAAACACTTCCCCTCTCTTTATCAATGGAAAATATCCTGATAAATTCCCTTTTAATTGAAAAAAAAAGAGATGGAATTTAAAAAAATGAATTACTCAATAAGGATTTATAGTGAGAAGTACATTCCCAGCCCACACTAGGTTTCCAGAGCTCTTCTTTGCTCTGGAACAGTTGTTGGGAACAGTTACTACTATAGGAATATAAATGTGTATTCATACTTCTCCCTTGTAAGAAAAATAAATACATCTTAATTGCAGTACCAGAGCTTCATGGTCATCTTTACACTATCCTCTTGTACAGTTAACATCTTTTCTTAGCATGGCAGATTTGTTAGAATTAAAGAATTATTATGGCACTATTTTAAAACTTCCTCCTACAGTTTACATGACTGTTGACCACTTGTGCTTTACACTTCTAAGGATTTTGTTAAGTATATAATGCCATGTTCTCTGTCATTTTTATACAGACTGCTGTCATTTAGCTATCCTAAGATTCTCCTGTCCTCAATCCCTTTCACTTCTCTTCTCTTTATCCTTAATCCCATGGGAACCATTAATATGTGTGTGTGTGCATGCATGGTATGTGTGTGTGTGTGTGTGTGTGTGTGTGTGTGTGTGTGTGTGTGTCTATGGTTGTGGCAATGGTACATTTATATATATCTTCATATAGATGTGTAAACATGCATATGTGTGCATGTGTAGGTCAAAGGTCAATTCTGGTTGTCTTACTCAATTGCTTTTCATGTTGTTTTTGAGATAAGTTTTTTTTTTTTTTCTGCTGAACTTGGAGCTCACCAGAGGGGAATCTACCTGTCTCCTCCTTTCCAACATTGTGGTTATAGATGTGAGCTGTTGTGCCTGGCATTTTTTATGTTTTTATTTAAGCATCCAAGTCTTTGTTTCCCTTGTTTGTAAAGTAAGATGTTTTAAAGATTAATTATAATAAGGTGTGTAAAGCACTCAGTACAGTAACAGTCAAATATTGATATTAAATAGTCAGACTAATTCCAATTTGCTTTTTTTTTATTTTGTTGTTGTGGTTGTTGTTTTCGAGACAGGGTTTCTCTGTGTAGCTTTGTGACTTTCCTGGACCTTGCTTTGGAGACTAGGCTGGCCTTGAACTCACAGAGATCCACTTGCCTCTCCCTCCCGAGTGCTAGGATTAAAGGTGTGCGCCACCACCACCCGGCTTGCTTTTGTTTTTTTTTTTAAATAACTTTTATTATATTTATTATCTGATAATTTATGGTGCATTATGATTACTCTTATCAACTACATCTTATCTCTCTTTCTCCCCTGCCAACATCCCCTCTCCCTTCAGGTCCATTGACGCATTCATAACCTTTTGTGTGTTTGTTTTTGTTTTTGTTCTGTGATCCACTGAGCTTAACACAGGATGTCTATATGATCATGGTTTTGGATTTATTGGATCCTGGTGGGCTCATCAGTTGCTTGTAGCATGAATCTTAAAAGTTCTTATTTATGAAAACAAACCTGGAGCCAGGTATTGGAGTGAACACTGAAAGATCAGAGAAACAGAACAAGCCACAGCTACCTCACCTTGCCATTTCCTCAGCTGATCCTGTTTCCTCAGACTGGATGCCTCTCAGCTCAACTGTGATGCTCAAAAGCCTAAAAGCTTACTCAGTCTAGTTCCTTATATACCTTTCTGCCACCACTTCCTGGGATTAAAGGCTCACTTCCTGGGGTTAAAGGTGTGAGTCACCATGCCTGGCTGTTTCCAGTGTGGCTTTAAACTCATAGAGATCCGGATGGATCAATGCCTCCCAAGTGATAGGATTAAAGGCGTGTGCTACCACTGCTTAACCTCTATGTTTAATATTGAGGCTTTTCTGTTCTCTGACCCCAGATAAGTTTATTAAAGTGCGCAATATTTTGGGGAACACAATATATCACCACAGTTGCTACACAACCAGAGACATAATAACTGTCCTTCCCTGCAGTCTATCAGTAGCCAATAATTCAGTAGAAAGCAGTAGGGCTCCATAAGCTCTTCCATAATCTACGATTGACTGATAATAGGCCTGGTCTTGTTTAGGTTCAGTGCAGACAAGCATAGCTGCAGTAACTTTGCCACTCAAAGTCTGTGTCATGCCCAGAAGATGGCTTTTCACATCCTATCTCCCTGTCTTCTAGCTTTTACATTCTCTCTAACCCTTCTTTTCTGATATTCCCAGAACCTTAGAGGAGAATTATAAATGTCCTATTTAGAATGGAGTACCCAATTGTCATTTATTCTCTGTATCTGGGCCAGCTATGAGTCTTTGTACTCACCACCACTTATTGCAAGGGGAACATCCCTGTTTAAGGCTGAGAGTAGCATTTGTCTACTCTATTTTTTTTTTAATTAATGTATAAATACAATATGTAGAAGTCACTGTGTCAATTTAGCCATGCAACAGTAATAAATTCCTCCTTAGGGCCCAAGACTTCCTGAGCCATGGATTTTTGACTGATCATGGTGGATAATTGCTTTGATGTGTTCTTGGAGTCTGTTTGCCAGTATTTTATTGAGTATTTTTGCATCAATGTTCATGAGGGAGATCTGTAGTTCTCTTTCTTTGTTGACTGAGCTTATAGTACCAGGCAAGAATTCCCTCCAGTGGAGCAGTCCAGAAATCCAAGCAGAGAATTGTTGGTTAGTCCCATAACACTCTTGCCAATATTGCACCAGTAAACACACCATGCTTGGAAGGCTACACTGTAGCTCATAGATATCTTAGTTAAGGTGTGTCTTGTTGTGACAAAACACGATGACCAAACACAATTTGCAGAGGAAAGGGTTTACTTCCTCTTACAGTTTGTAATCCATCATGCAGGGAAATCAAGCCAAGAACGCAAGCCGGGGGGGGGGGGGGGCACTTACAGTCAGGAACTGAAGAAGAAAACCATCAAGGACTGCTGCTTAATGGTTTGCTGGCTCCTTATAGCTTGTTCAGCCTGCTTTGCTAAACATCCAAGGACCACTTGCCCAGGAATGGTACCACTAGCCATGGACTGGGCTTTCCCACATAAATCACCAATCAAGAAAATGCCGTCACAGGCTTGTCCACAGGTCAATCTGGTGAGGCATTTTCTCAATTGAAGTTTCTTCTTTTCAAATGACTCTAGCTCATATCATGTGGATAGAAACCTAATCAGGATAATAAGGTTTGCAGCTACACAAGATCATTAATACCTGCTTTTTCTTTCTTTCTTTCTTTCTTTCTTTCTTTCTTTCTTTCTTTCTTTCTTTCTTTCTTTCTTTCTTCCTTCCTTCCTTCCTTCCTTCCTTCCTTCCTTTCTTTCTTTCTTTTTTTTTTTTTTTTAAAGCATGTGTCCTAAATATCTGAAGCCAGGTCCTCATGCTTGCATGGTGACTACTTTACCGAAAGAGCTGTCTCCAACCCCCAAGCCACTGTTTATTTGTTCCTATAGTTTTGCTGCTTGGAAAATGTAATTTCGAGGGACTCATAGTACAGTCTTCTTAGATTGGTGTTTTTCATAGCAATATGCATTTAAAACTACAGTTTTGCTATGGCTTGGTGGTTGGTTTCCTCTTATACTGAAAAAAATAACCCATTGTATGTTCCACAGTTTGTTTAGTGACTCATCTATTGAGAATATCTTGATTGCCTCCAATTCTGGCAAATATTAATAAATCTTCTGTATGTATTTGTGTATGGAGTTTTATATGGATACGTTTTCAAATAATTTGGGTAAATATTTGAGTAAGTTGTTCTTGGACATAATGTTAAAGCCATGTCTATTTTTATAAGAATTCCCAAAGGAAAGTATCCAGGCCTTCTAAAGCCTTCTTTGATGAAAGAGAGGGACAGAGAGAGACACAGACAGAGAGACAGAGACAGAGAGACAGAGCTTGTTTTTGTGTTTGTGGGGTGCTCACTGGTAGAAGTTGGAAAATGGCATTCTGGTGTCTGCTCTAACCTTCCTTCCTTGTCTGATGCAGGTTATCTTCACTGAATTTTACCTGCTGAACCCTCTACCAGCCCAAATGTCAGTAAAAGTTGTTTTTATAAAGGTTTATTTATTTTTGCTTAGTGTATGAGAACCTCCCTGTATCTATTTAAATGCATCACATTCATGCCTGGTGCCCTCAGAGCCAGAAGAGTGTACTGGATTCTCTGGAACTGGAGTTACAAATGGTTATAAGCTATCATGTGGATGCCAGGAACTGAACCTGGATCTTCTCCAAGATGGGTAAGTGTTCTTAACTATTGAGCCATTCCTTCAGGCCATGAATATCTTCTGGTTCCATACTATATTAACATCTGGTATCATCATCTCTTTGTATGTTAGCCTTTCTAATATGTAGGTACCACATTCTGTTGTCTTAATTTCTAGTACTCTAATCATCTATGATGATAAGCACTTTTTGTATTTTTATTTGCATGTTTTTTGATAAGAGAACTGCTCAGTTCTTTTGCTTACGTTTAATTGGTTACTTTATTTTGTATTGCTGAGTTCTAAGTATTTTCTGTACATACAAGATGCAAGTCTATTTTCAGATGAATGATTGCAAATATTTTCTGCCAGCTTGTCTTGTCCTTTCATCCTTTACCAAAGTCTTTCATAGAACAGTTTTTCATTTCACAGTGTGCTTTGTCATTTCCCATTTTGTCTACTGTACCTTGGGGATTGTGTATGTAAAAGGCATGTAGACCTTTTCCTGAACATTTCTTGGGCTTTGCTGTTTTCTTTTTTAACAAGATATTACTATGTAGCCCAAGCTGGCCTGATACTCACTGCACAGCCCCGGCTGGCCTGGTACTCGCTGCAGAGTCCCTGGCTGGCCTGGTACTCGCTGCAGAGTCCCTGGCTGGCCTGGTACTCGCTGCAGAGTCCCTGGCTGGCCTGGTACTCGCTGCAGAGTCCCTGGCTGGCCTGGTACTCGCTGCAGAGTCCCTGGCTGGCCTGGTACTCGCTGCAGAGTCCCTGGCTGGCCTGGTACTCGCTGCAGAGTCCCTGGCTGGCCTGGTACTCACTGGACAGTCCCAGCTGGCCTGGTACTCCCAGCATTTCTTCTGCTTTTGCCTCCTCCGTGCTGGAGTTACAGGCACTAACCACTGCACCCAGCTAGTTTTGCATTTTTAATTTAAACCTAAAAGAGTAGCCTTCCCCTGTTTGAATTCCTTTCTCCTATATAAAAAGCCAGAGTGTGTTTCTGAGGCCCCATTCTGCTCCATTGATCAATGTATTGATCCTTCACCAGCCCTGTGTCATCATAATTAGTGTAGCATTGTACATGTCTTAGAATCTGCTAGTGTGGGTGCTCTGATTTTTTCCTCTCTTTGTGTCCTGTAAGTCACTCCAGAGCCTTTGTCTTGGTTTTAAAAATTAGATTTAGCTAGTTGTTAGAAAGAAAATACTCTTCCCCCATTTTGATCAGGGTTGCATTAAATCCATAGACCAGCTGCTCCCACTTTGATTACAGTACATTATGCCTTTTCAGTTCCTTTTAAGTATATTTTCTCCAAGTAAGGTTGTCGGGAGGAGGCTTGCTTCTTATACGGGTGCACGGAAATGGCTTTATGTATAATCCATCTAGATCAGTAATTTTAAGCTTACCATTGATTATGTTATTTGTTTTTTTGTTTGTCCAATTGCTGTTCCCCTCTTGACTTACTTTGTATTTCTTATGAATGAATTGTGCTTATTTTTGTCTCCTTTTCCATACATTTCAATAATCGGGTCATTGCCTTTGAAACTGTAATGTGGCCAGATAGTGGAGCACATATGATTTGTAGCCTGCATGTGTTGAGACAAGTATGGCTTCTATCCTTTGAAGGGACTATAAGTAGAGAGTGAAACAGAGAGATCCTGCAGCCTGAAAAGCTGGAAGGATTATTTTATGGATCTTTATAGAAAAAGAAAAAGAAAAAAAAAAAAAACCTTCCATCTATAGTAGAATACTGTGTCAGTTTTCAAGATAACCGTTTTTACTCTGATGCGGTTCTGTTCCCACAGTCACGTGGTATCTTCTCTTCATAGAACAGGCCAGTGAAGACACTGAGCTTCCCTACCAGCTCTTGTGAGGAAGAAGCTGCTGTCTTTATTATTTCATCTATCTTTTGTCAGCTTGTTAGCTACTCCTCCCATTTCCTTCCACCCTCCCTTCCCCTCCAGATCCACTCCCTTTCTGTCTCTCATTAAAAAAGAATAGGCTTTTAAGAGATAACAACCAAAGATAAATATAATATTATAAAACAAAACACAAAATAAAATATATTACGTTATGTTATGTTATGTTATGTTATGTTATGTTATGTTATGTTATGTTATGTTATGTTTTATTATATTATATTATTTTTAACACCAACACATCAAGGCTGGTTTTGTTACTTCCTTATCTTGTGGTTGAACTAAGGCTTATATGTGTAGGTTCAACTCATCATATTCTACCTTCCAGTGTTTTAGGCTCTTCGCACACCGCAGAGGTAACTGCAGTGTAGCTCCACTTGTGACCATCTTCTCTCTTTGTGTTGTGTTTGGCACTGTCCCCTGCTGTACTTCAGTTCTCTATGTCTTTCTTCTGTATTATTTGATCTGAGGCTAACACCATCTAGAAGTTTCTTCATTTTAAATTTCAGGCAGTAGTGAAGTTTTGAACTGTAGAAGTTTTACTTGAAATTCCAAAATACTCTCCTAGCCTTAATTCACTTTTAGGACATATGGGTGCTGTATATAAACACTGTATTATATTTTTGTCTCTGAATTCTAAATACCTATGTCATCTATGAGTCATTTTTTCCTTTTTAAAAAATATTTATTTATTTTAGTTTATGTGTTTGAGTATTTTTTCTACATGTATGTCTATGCACTATGTTCATGCAGGTCCCACGGGGATCAGAGCAAAGTAACAGATGACTCTGGAACTGGAGTTACAGATGGTTGTGAACCACAATGTGGGTTCTGGGAAGTGAACCCAAGTCCTCTGGACAGTGAACAACTGCTCTTAACTGTTGAGCTCTGTCTCCAGCGCCTGAATCAATCTCTCTCTCTCTTTCTCTCTCTCTCTCTCTCTCTCTCTCTCTCTCTCTCCTTCTCTCTCTCTCTCTCTCTCTCTCTCTCTCTCTCTGTGTGTGTGTGTGTGTGTGTGTGTGTGTCTATCTGTCTGTCTCTCCCACTCTCTCTTTCCTTCCTTCCTTATTTGAAAATAGATTCTTTACTTATATAATATATCCTGATTACAGTTTCCCCTCCCTCTACTCCTCCCATTTCCTTCCAACCTCCCTTCCCTTCCAGATCCACTCTCTTTCTGTCTCTCATTAGAAAAGAATAGGCTTTTAAGAGAGAACAACCAAACATAAATATAATATTATAAAACAAAAACACAAAATAAAACATAAGATATTATACTATATTATTATATTATATTTAAAACCAACACATCAAGGCTGGACAAGGCAAACCAACAGAAGAAAAAGAGTGGAATGAGCAGGCACAAAAATCAGAGACCCATCTGTTCACACACTTAGGAGTCCCTAAAAATACTAAGATGAAAGTTGTAACATATACACAGAGGACCTGGTACAGACCCATGTAGGCCCTGTTCTTGCCGTTCAGTCTCTGTGAGTTCACAGGAGCCTTTTTCAATTGATTCAGAGGGCCTTGTTCTCCTGGTGGCCTCCATCTGCCCTGTCTCTTACACTCTTTTCACCCCCTCTTCTGCCCGGATCCCCAAGCTCTGAGGGGACGGATTTGATGGAGACATCCAATTTAGAGCTGTGAATTCCAAGCTCTCTCTCTCTCTCTCTCTCTCTCTCCATAATATCTGGCTGTAAATCTCTATATTCATTCCCTTCTACTGCAGGAAGAAACTTCTCTGATGATGACTGGATAAGGCACTAATCTATGAGTACAGCAGAATATTGTCAGGAGTCATTTTATTGATACTTTTATTTTAATCATTTTAGACAAGTAGTGTTTGGTTTTACCCTAGGTCTCGGGCTATCTAGTTACTGATTCTTGGTCACCCAAGCAGTGCAGGTATAGGTTCCATTTCATGGAGTGGGCATTAAGTCAAGTCAGACTTTGGTTGGCTACTCCCACAAGTTCTGTGCCATCATTGCCCTAGTATATTTTGCAGGCAGGACAGATTGTAGGTCAAATGTTTTGTGGCTGAGTTGGTGTTTATGTTCCTGTTTTGGTAGTCTACAGAGTACCTTCCCTCACCAAAGACACTAGAACATAAGAGTGAGGACTCCATGCAGGCATTAGCTGTACTTTAGATTCACTATGTTGTATGGGTGTTATCTTCAGCAAATGGGGCCCCATCATCAGTTTGCAAAGACAGTTAGACAATGGAAATGTCAGTTTCCATTGTGTTGGAAGAGCCTGAGTTGTTTGGGGATTTCCATGGGACCCCTTTGGCCAACAACTCAACTGGAAGCCTTGCCTGGCTACAAAAGATAGCCAGTTGGGACTCCATCTTCCACATTAGTAGGTGACCTCATTAGAATCACCTTCATATATTTTAGGAAGTTTCCACTGCACTGAAGTTTCCATACCATTCTTCAAGTGTCCCTCAATTCTATTTGTGTCTCCTTGCATTCACTGCCTTACCCCTATTTCCCCTTGCCCTCTTCACATGACCCTCCTGTTCTCTCCCCACCCCCAGCCCACCCATCAAATCTCTTCTATTTCCCCTCCTAGGGAGGTCTTGAGTCCTTTTCAAGTGACTGATCTATGCACTAATTATTGACCACACATTCTAGATTCTTTGCACACTTAGAAGTTATTAACTAAATATCACTTGTGGATTTTAGCTTGTATTGTGTTAGAAATTTTGGAATATTTTAGAATTATTTTTCCTATTCTGTAGTTTAAGTTACTCAAAAAAATGTCAAATCTCTCTCCTCTCTCTTTCCCTTCCTCTCTGTTTTTTGCTTCTGTGTTTGTGTGTTCTTCAAAGTTTTAGTAAGCTGGAGCAGGGCCAAGTTTAGGGCCAGTGGTTCCATACTTCTGTGATGCGATGCTTCAGTTCTCTGACAAGGGTCCTGCAAACCCTGAAGTCTTGCATTTGGCCCATGAGAACAGCCAGTGTTCAAGCTCTGTATGAGCACTGCTACTTCTCATCCTTCACAGGATTCTTGCTGTGGTCTTTGGGCACAGGGCACTGTTTCCTTATTTGCATGCACTGACCATCACCCAGTTTGACAGAAAACTTCCAGAACCCAAGGTGTCTCCCCTGGAGAAATCTGCCCAGTGATGTCTCACTGTCTTGATATCCCCTGACTCTCCGTTCTGAGATTCATCCTGGGATCCTACCAGGCTTTTCCTTTCTACTGGAAGCCCTGTCAGGGCAGTAAGCTCCAATAGCAGTATTCCTTATCTCACGTACCAGGAGGAACCCAAGAGGGGTTCGTGGGGAAGTTATGAACTGAAAGCTAAATAGAGCAGGACTTCTTAAATTATCTTTTTTATGACCCCTTTTGTGCTTGAAGAAAATTTACATGACCCCAGAGACATAACTACATAAAATTGGTATGAAAGTAATTTTCTAAATAGGAAACCATGTATCTATTTTACAACAGTTACTTGTTATATATATTTTACTGCTTATTAAAGGTCAAAGCAAATAAGATAGACTTAATTATTTCGCAATAAAGAGTTAAATTTTGGTTAAATATTTAATACTGCAGGCTGTGAAGAGAGTGTCTTCAAAGATGTTTTGAGTTTTGTTTTATAATTATTGATGCTTAGAATGCAGCTTAGCCTACGTTCATAGTACAACATGGCAGATGAGGACCATTTCAGAAATGGTTGGATATTTTTCTTAATTCCAAACCAACTAAAATTTAAAGATATTTTCAATGGAACACAAATGAGCAAATCAAACATTTCTCTAACGTCAGACATTCTAACACAATATAACCCAGAAATGTACTAATTTGATACTTAAATATTGAAGAGTAATTGTAGGAAAATATTAAAAGTCCTTGTTTTCTACAATTAAACCATCAAGAGTGCCTTTAAGAGAAGACTAACTGGGAGTTAGAGCACTATACTTGCTACAACACTCTTGAATCTGAGCTGAGGTGTTTTAGGTAGTTTTCTCAGCATGCATGTTATGTGGCCAGGCCCAGTGCAAGATAGACAGGTTGCTTGTTCCAAGTCAAAGCAGTGGTAAAGTCATGTGATACACCATGGCCAAATGCAGGCAGACACACGTTACATGTATTGATTATGAGTTAAGCTTCAGTCATTTCACCTTCAGAAACATGATACTGTTACAAAATCCCATCCCATTTAGTTACAAGACCCATGGTGGGTTGTGATCCACAGTATAAGAAGCAATGAAATCAGCAGAGATGTGGTGGCACACACCTTTAATCTCAGCACTTGGGAGGCAGATGGATCTCTGTGAGTTCCAGGCCAGCCTGGTCTACAAAGGACAGCCAGCACTGTCTCACAGAGAAACCCTGTCTGGAAAAATCAAAAAGAAAAAAAAAAAGAATGAAATAAGGAGCTAATGAAGAATTAAAACAGCAGAAGCTTTTTACATAATAACAGGAGGAAAGGCAGGATGGCTTGAGGGTGATGGGGGAGCAGCTTTTCTTTGACCTTGAGTAAAGGTGTGTGCTAGGAGAGAAGCTGCGGTGGTATGAATGAAAAGAGCGTCCTCCATAGTCTCAGGCATTTGAACACTTGATCATTAGCTGGTGATGTTGTTTGGGGAGATTTCTGAGGTACAACTTTTCTGCAGGAAGTACGTCACTGGGGATGGGAGGCACAGCTTTGCTGTGGGAATTACGTCACTGGGGATGAGTTTTGAGATGAAGAGCCTCATGCCACTTCTACTTTGATCTCTGCATTCATAGTCTTACAGTTCAAGATGTGGGCGCTCAGCCTGTTGCCTGCTGTCCCCATCACTGTGAACTCTAAACCTCTGGACTCTAAGACAAAATGAACTCTTCAGTAGGTTTCCTGGTCATGATGTTTTATCACAGTAACATAAAAATAACTAATATAGAACTATTCCAATGGAATAAACCCAGGAAATATTTTTTTTATCCTAGATAAAGAATCCTTTCTTTCCTTTTCTTTTTCTTTTTGTTTCTTCTCATCCTTATTTCTCTTTTGCTATAACCTATTACTATTTAGTTGATAATGCTTTGTAGATCTTTCTCAAAGTGAAATCAAACCAACAAGTACCACATGAATAAAAATGTATTTTATGAAACCTTTTATTTTTCTTTTTGAACCTAAAAAATAATCCACATCCTACATTTATACTCTGGAAAATTTCCCCTCTAAAATCTATAAAGTTTCATTTCTTCTATGATAACAGCTTAAATCCTTTAAAGCTGGAGATATAATAAAATTTTATAATTCTGCTTCCTCATTTTTTATTTAGCATGCATTATGTGTTATATATATGATCTAATTTTAATTAGAAAAATTCTTTTTTCCCCTAAATTGCAATAGCATCTCGAAGTACAATATGTTTTTACTCACTGACTCTCACTCGGTAAAGCTACCTAGCCTCTCAATTTCTGATGTTCTGTGAACTTATCCTTGATGTAGCAATTGCCTTTTCATTGTTGGGTTCCAGACCAAGATTTGATGAACTCATTAAAGTCAGCTCTCTCAAAGCACTTGGCTTCTGAGGAGTGAGGATCCCGCTGGCCCTCACTTTAATGAAGCAGATCATCTGTCATGTAGCCCTTTTAGTCATCCAGTAAAATATTTTCTAACAAACCTCATCTCACAAAAAATATTTTAAATATTAAGACAATCAGCCACATACTGGCTAAGATTCTCTGTAGCTGACTTAGGAGGGAACATGCCTTTCTAAACCTTGAGAGTTCTCTTACTCAGAGACAGGACACTCACTCCCTAGACTTGACCATAAAGGTCCTACATTGCAGTCCCTGTATAAAAGTGTCAGATCATTTCTGGTTTTAGAAGGCTAGACTGGAGTCTATATGATGAGCTAAACTTTCTGTATCAGACTGAGGATGTGACTAAATGGTAGATAACATACCAAATACATGAAAGGCCCTAACTGTGATGCTCAGCATCACTGAAAACATGTGTATAGTATTAGTAAATTAGTAGATAAGACAGTTTAGTGTAAAGATTAAATATCATGACTGTGAGGTAAAATGGATTAAAATTATAGGTTAGCTACTAATTTTCATCATCATCTTGAATAAATGATACTCAAAACCTCCTTTTAAAAATTTTTTATTGATTCTTTGTGGATTGTACATCATGCATTCTGATCCCACTTTTCTCCCCTCGCATCGACCCTTGCAACCACTTCCCCCAAATCAAAACCAAATTTAAAAAAAAAGCCAAATAAAACAAAGAAACAAAAAAAACAAAAAACAAAACAAACAAAAAACCACCAACAAAACAAGAAGAGACTCTTGTCATGGAAGCTGCAATGTGGCCCACTGTGTCACACAGTTCACTCTTTAGTCCATTCATGTTTACTTGCAAGTGCTCATTACCTCAAGTCACTGGTCAGGTTTGAGGCCTCTGGTTCCTGCTGTACCAGTGATAATGGGCTCTCACTGGGGTTCTTCTTGGATATCCTGTTGTTGCCCTGTGTCATGGAGATCCTAATGTTTTGGAGCTGTAAGTTCCTCCCCTTCACATGCTCCAACAGTTCATAGATTTGGTGGATATTGGGGTGGGCCAACTCAGCCCTGGTTCTGGGCCTGGGTCATAGAAGAGTTGGTCAGCCTGCCAGCTTCCCCTCATGGTTATTACCCAGTGAGCTCTCCACCACTGCACAGCCTAGCTCACCCAATGCAATCTGCAACAAGGAGCACAGCCAGTTCTCCTTCTCTTAGGTCCTCAGATCCAGTTCCCCCACACTCACACCACCAGGGCCCACTCTACAGTTTTGTCCAGGCAAGATGCAGGGCCCTGTCTCCTGATTGCTGAGGGGCAGGAGGGGGGGTCAGTTCTCATGCTCTCATGCCCTCAGAGCTGGCTCACTTGCATCTCTGACATCAGGGTCAGCTCTAGTGTGCTGCCCAGAAAGGGGGCAGAGCTTGCTCTCTCATGCACTGCAGCCAGTGAGGGCCAGGACTAACTCTCCCACTCTTGTGACCCTGGGGCCAGTTCTCTTCCCTGTGGCAAGAAGTAATGGGTCAGGGGTTAGGAGGGCATCTTTCTCTTACTCATGCAACTACGTGGCAGAAGAGGGGAGCAAAGCCTTCTACATAGAAGCTGTCTTAGTGAGTTGTGTGTCTCACACAAGACTTTGGGTCTGGTTCTTAGGGTCTGTTCAGCTTCATAAGGGTAAGCACTGACTTGGGTTCTAAAGACTTCTCTAACCACTAATACAACTGATTAGTTCATGGCCATGTGCTCACTGCTCCATGGAGGCCAAATTGCTCCATGCCCTGAGCTTCACCCAGAATAACATAAGCATGCCAGAACAAATCTATACACATTACTGTAGGGAGAATGGAAATGTTTGTCCCCAGGCTATTCAATCACTAGGGTCACCTTCTGCTATGGTTGGAATTTCAAATGTCTCTCACAGCTCACATGTGTGAACATTTGGTCCTCAGCTGGTGCTGCTGCTTAGGAAGGCCATGGATACTTTGAAGCAAGAGACAAGACTTTTGGAGATCCCACTGGGAGCAGGCTTCTGAGAATTATAAACCGGCCTACTTCTGCCAAGTCCTCTGTTTTGTGATTTAGAAAGATGTAGGACTCCTGCCACTAAGTCACTGCCATGGACTAGGCCCTTCAACCATAGTGTGTTCCCTCCTATCATGTACTATTTGTTCTGAACTTGTAGCCAAGAAAAGCTTCTCATTTGAGTTGTTTCCATCTAGTGTTTTATCATAGTGACTAGAAAAACAAAACTCAATACACCTTCATACACATGGGTAATGGTAACATGCTATAAACAATAGGGCTGGATTCTGCTCTGCTTGTTGCTGTTGGGGCAATATCATTTCTCTCTCATCAGAGAGGTCCTGATGAGAAATGGGGAGGAAGCATCACTGATTTAGCCTATTGACATACAGACTCATCCCACTACTCAAAACTGAAATGTGTACCTGCAGCTTTCTGAGAGGATGGAAGGAAGCCAATGCATTGGCAGAAACTAAGGAAAGAAACAGGTTAGATGGGAAAGTTGGTTCAGAGTAGGTAAGTTGTAAGACACAAATCAGTAAGATTACTGCACAGAACTAGTTTTAAAAAGAGCTACACATTACTGGGATTAGTAAGCTCTATAATGCCAGTTAGCCAATTTTCTCACATGCAGTGCCCTATATTACTGGATACAGTGTTGAAGAAATTAAAAAAAAAAAAACTAAACCAAACACAAATGCTCTTTACTGGTGTCTGATCCACTTCCATTAACTGATATACGAATACTGAAAGACAGTAATTTCAAGGTAACAGTTTGCCAAGAGCACAGGACATCATAAAAGCATCCCCTGGTATTGTGGTTTCCTTGATGATGTATGAGTATCACAGAGACGACACAATGCAGGGAATCTGCAAACAGAAGCCTTCAAATGTGCTGCTGCATTTTCTGTTGCTGAGTCATCATTAGGTCTCTGATGGGAAAGGATGAAATGTCTCACTATTAAAAAAAGCATCCAATGGTATCAGAACTTGCTCATTGTTTTGGGTTTTCCTGAAATCTAAATTTGTATATTACTTTAAAACTTTGAAAAGTTGACTTAAAATGAAAATCAAATCATCACCTTGATTGCCTGGATCAGAAAAACACATACATTCTTATTATGTATGAATGATTGGTTTAGCATTCCTTTTTATAACAAACATTATTAATATAGCAGCATTTTGCATTTAAGTATTTTGCATTCTCATAGAGAATCACATTTCTCTAAACAACAGTAAAAATATAACTAAGAAAACTCTCTTTATGAAGATTTAAAGAGACTAGATAAATTAAAAGGAAAAACCAGAAAAGTAGGGTCATTTTGTAGGACTGTGCACCCCAGAGTGTGCTATACCCTTGCCAAGAGCTCACAGAAATAAAAAAAATATGTATATATTTTCTGCCTAAAAGAAAACTATTTGACTTATCCATATAATTTGAATCATGTCTTTACCTACCCTACTTTTGTAAATAGATCTGAGAGTACAGAACACAATAGCTTGTGCCTGTCTCACAAACACCTGAACCACCTTTACCTGTGTAAACATCAGAATGTCAAGTGTGAAAGGAACAAAGAATGATGCAATATTTTTCTCAGATATTTCACTATACTGGATGCGATGTCTTTGTGTCAATTTCTGTTGCAGGTTCTTCAAGCTTTTCCTTCCACAACTCCTTCAAAACTTTTGGCAGATCCTACCTTCTCAGTAAAGTGCACCTCAACTGCCTTCTCAAAACTTACCCATCTCTCCTATTTTTTTCATTCCCGCCTGCCGAAGCTTCCTACTTCTGTTGTTGCTTGGGTTTCATTTCTCCTTAGTAGAGTGTAAACCCCATGAAAGCAAGGGTCATTGTCTAGTTCACTGATGAAATGTAGAGATATATATGCTGAATGGAAGAATAAATATGGCAATCATTTTCTTTTGTCTTCCTATAGGTACTCAGTACTTGACAACTGTTAAAAAACGTTCAATGGTAAAGTCTTCAAAAATGGTCAATGAAAAATATTAACATACGTGTGCTGACTACATGCTACCAAGAGGAAGCGAAAAATATTTCACAGAGATGCCAGTGCTGAAAGTCTACTCCAGCACTTACTAATGGAGCGTAACAAATTATGGGGTTTTAGAAATTCAATTTAGCTCTCAACATGTGCTCTTTCACCACCTGCGCGCACAAGAGTCACACCCACACCAGCTCCCTCTGCCAGCTCCACCTTTCCCTCCTCCTCATTAGCCAACACCTAATTACATACTAATTGGCTCAGAGAACACAAGCTTATTATTGCACTAAAAACACTCAGAGCTCCCCCACAGACAGATTCTCATGAAAACCAAATATAAAAGGAGTTGGCCTTATGCCTGGTTTTCAGCAGGACTAAGCGAGATTCTTCTAGGTCCTTTCTGGCCACACAGATAGGCTTTGCTTTCATGCCTCTGTGAAGTAATTTTCTTTAGGGACACATTTTAGTAGTTAGTACCATCCAAATGAACCCAACTAGATTTGAGTCTCACATGCACAATTTCAAAAATAAAGGACTCTACAAATGACCTTGACCATTATATGACTGCTTCATTAGTCAGAGACAGCCACAGTTACTCAGGAACATTTTCCCATTCAACTTACTATTGTTCCCCATTTGTGTTCTCCAGATGTCAAGATGTTTTCATTACTGCTACCTCAGATTAGACGAACTGACTTTATAAAGGCATTAGGAGCACAAGCATGCTCTCTTTTTGCTGAACTTTTTATTTCTTCAAACGACAGCATAGCAAACAGTTCCTAGCATCATAGCACAGCTACATGAGCTGTGATTAATGACATAGAAACCATAAGAATATGTTTTGAGATGCAGGTTTCAAAGCTGTTAGATATTTCTCACCTAAGTTGTGGTATTGTAATTATCTGTGATGGGTACAGCCACACGGAGGAGACAAAGCAAATAAAGAAAGAACAGAGTGTCCAAACAAGGACCACTTATGGTACAAATTGGCTCCTACACTCCCCTGGTGTGGGAGAGGTGGAGATGACACCAGGAGAAGGAGCTTGTCATGCTAGGAAACAGAATGTACTGTCAGAGCAGGAATAATTAGGAGCAAGGTGAAGAGAAGCCCCCAAGCTGTATCTTTCTATCCAAATGAGCCACTGACTAAGGTCAATTGCACACACGAAGACAATTTGGAATTTTGGAGAGAATCTATATACAGATTGTTGTTGCTTTGTTTTATGGGTATGGTTCTGAGGCTAAAATATGGACTCCCTCCTTGGAGACACAGGAATTCTTACAATATGGTCCAATCAAACTTCAGGAGAACATCAACATCTCATATATAATGTTGGCTTTATTCTATCTATGAACAGCTGTAGTGATGGGAAACCTACTTGGTAATTCCATCTAATTTAGGGAAGTTTTAATTTTGATATACTCATTTAAATATTATAAATATGGTAGCTAACAATTTTATATGTGTAATAGTATTTGATCTTTAAAAGTTAATTTATTTTTTCATTTAAAGCTCATACTAGAACTCTACATTGTTATTAAGTGAATAAGTAAGTTACAAGTGAACCAAGAATGGTCTACAGCATTCAGCAATGGCAGGCTTCAATGATTATTAATTGGAGAAATAAATATTTTTATTGTTACTTAACAACAGTGCTAATTTTATGCTGTGAACCTCTTTGCTGTGTTGTTGAACTTGGTTTTCATTTGTAGACAACAGTATCTACCTTTGAGTATGTAAGCTAAGATGGGTTTATTAATGGGTGTTATCAGTGCAGAACCATTGGATGGCCTGAACAAACAGGCTCTGATTTAGTTTTCAAGGAAAGACTCAAGCCACCACACATAACAGAGTTCTTACAAGAGTTGCAACCTCTACTTGGGCCCAACAGTTCAGAGTCAGGAGGATTCTGCTGCCTGCTCTGAGATAGTGGGTTATCTCTACCTGTCTTTCTACACATCACTATTGTAAGGAAGAAACCCCAATTTGGGGCTGGAAAGATGGCTCAGAAGTTAAGAATACTTGCTCTTACAGAGATCTTGGACTTGGTACCCAGCACCTACTGTGTGACTCATAGCCATTGTAACTCCAATTTCAGAAGAACCAGTGTCTTCTTCTGACCTCTGGGACACCAGACATGCATGTGGTTCATGTATATGTGTGCAGGTAAAACACTCACACATAAACAAATCTAAAAAAATGCTAATCCTAATTTATATTAATAAACTCTTTTAAGGATCTTAGAAATAGATTTTGGGTTTTTTTTTTAATTGTTTTTATTTTTTTGAAACAGGGTTTCTCTGTGTAGCTTTGCACCTTTCCTGGAACTCACTTGGTAGCCCAGGCTGGCCTCGAACTCACAGAGATCCACCTGCCTCTGCCTCCCGAGTTCTGGGATTAAAGGCATGTACAACCAGAAATAGATTTAAGTTTTCTGTCCCCTTACATTCATGAGAGGAACAGGAAAGTCATATCAGTAGCTCCAGATAAGACCCAAGAGTTTGCTGTGAGGACAGGACATGGGCAGACTGACTTCTTTTCTGATTCATTCACTAGCTGCAGAAGGATTCTTCACTCACATCTAGAACTGTAAAAAGCCTAATTAATAAATACAGAGTAAAATGACAGCAACTGGGGCAAGTGAGTAGAGAAACTGGATCAAATGATAGTTCAGTGGGACAGGAAGGATAAATGAGAGGTCTTTCCTGCATCAGAGAGCCTGTATTCAAAAACACTAGAGTACCCTTGAAAAGTGTCTGGGGAGTGGATTTTAAATGCTTCTCACTGTTAAAATAAAGGTAAGTATGTGGGATAATGCACATGTTAATTTTTGGAATATTCCTTTACACTGTGTTAATATATGTTGCTGTGATTAGTTTAATAAAGAAGCTGACTGGCCAATAGCTGAACAGGATAAGGTTAGGTGGGAGAGCCAAACTGAGAATGCTGGGAGAAAGGAGGGTGGAGTCAGGAGTCACTAGCAGACACAGAGAGAAGCAAGATGGGTATGCTGTACTGAGAAAAGGTACCATGCCACATGGCCAAGCATAGATTAAAAAATATGGGTTAATTGAAAATGAAAGAGTTGGTTAGTAACAAGCATGAGCTATTGGCTGAGCATTTGTAATTAATACTAAGCTTTAGTGTGTGTTTATTTGGGAGCTGCTGGTAGGACAGAAACTTCCACCAACAGTTAATGACATTAATTTAGACATTCCACAAATATTCCATGCAAAACCGTGATCTACAAATGAATGTATATTATTTGCCATCTTTTAAATCAAAAGGAAATTATAATTAACAGAAACAAAAAAGTCTTTAAAAGCATCCCCTATCCTTGAATCAAAAATGTATATTTTTTATAAAGATTCACCAATTTAAGGGCAGAAGGAAATTTCCTTAACTCAACAAAAGCACCTGTATTCATGACTTTCCTTGTTGCTGTGGTCACATGCCTCATCAGAAGCAGCCTATGGGAGAAGGGACTTTGAGGGTGTAGTTCACCTTGGCTGGGAACATTGACAGCAGAGATATGAGGCAGCTGGCTATATGGTATCTGCAGTCAGGAAGCACAGAGATGAATTCTGGTGTTGGCCTTCATTCTCCTTTTAATTCATGTCAGGACCCCAGCACAAAGAATAGTGCCACCCACTTTCAGGGTGAGTTGTCCCTCTTGAGTTGAGCTTTACTGTATACATCCTCATAAACATAGCCAGATGTGTGTTTCCATAATGATTCTAAATCTAGTCACCTTGACAATGAAGATCAGTCCCTACAAACAAAACCACCAATATCTAGTTTTGTAATTGTAATATTTTCTCCACACACAGAATAATAAAACACAGCATTATGGGAAATGTAAGCATATAATTGTATGAAAATTCATAGATATATCTATGATTTGGAGCTAACACAGGACAAATTAACTTTCAGTAAAATCTGAAAATACTTTGAACATGCCTGCCTGCTTTACTGAATCTGAGAATACATCCAACATCATCATATTGAAATGTTTCTTACAAGTGCCTCATTATTGCCTGTTGTTTTGATTTGTTTTTACGAGTTGAAGAATGACAATTTCCTTTTATTGTCAACCATTAATTTTTTGAAAAGCCTAGTTATTTTATTTATCTACCTCTCCACCTGAAAATCCACCATGGTCTTCAGAATATTTCTATCATTAACTTGTTATTTTCTACATTAGAAAATTTCTCTGCTGGAAAATTTCTGGTAAACTTACTTTGGAAAGGAATAGAAGCTATTCCATAGAGTTGAAATAAGGAAACAGGTTATGTTAGTTACTTCTCTGGTTTTGGTGGTAAAATACATGAAAAATGTCACTCAAAGAAAGAGAAGTTCATTTTGGTTCCTAGCTTGAGTATAGAGTCCAGTCCCCATGGCCAGAAATTATTGCAGCAAGATCATGGAGCAGCTTGTCACATTGAGTCTGTTGTCAGGAATCAGACAGGAGGCTGATGTTCATTTGATCTGCTTCCTCCTCTTTATGTTGGGACCCCAGCCCATTAGACGGTGCTGAACTCATTCTGGGTTGATCTGCTTACCTAAGTTAACCACTCTGGAAATACTCTCTCTCTGGATAAACTGTCAGAAATTCATCTAGAGGTTTGTCCCCTGGGTAATTCTAGATCCCATCAGGTCAACAATGAAGATTTCATAGATAAAATATTTAAAATAATTAATGCAGTTTCTAGCACATACTATACCATTAATGTTAACTTACCTTATTGTTCTTGACAGTACTAACATCAAAATAAGATGAAATCTGTCCAAAGCATGGTTCTTGTCATGAAGCTGTTGCTACGTGAGAGTTGCCCATGACTCACCCTTTAACTATCTGGCTATTTCTTTAAAATATGGAGAGATGGCTCAGTGGTTAAGAACACTGGCTTTTCTTGCAGAGGACCCAGGTTTGGTTTTCAGCAGCCGTGTGGCAGCTTACAGCTTCTATAACTCCAGTTCCAGGGGATCTGATTCCCTCTTCTGGACTCTGCAGGCACTGCACAGTGCAGTATATCATATACATCCAGTCAAATAAGCCATACGTGTAAAACAAAAAAACAAAATCTTGAAGGAATCTCAGGTGCTGTACTAGAAGGCTAATTACAATAGCCCAAAGGGTCCAGGAATTGCAGGTCCTTTTGTAGCAAGCTCTATAAAACTGAAGGGGGACATGGTGCAGTAAATCTACTAAGCAAAACACATTAAGAAATGACAGTTCTCTGCTGCATGCAGCAAGCCATGGGAAGCACAGGGTTGCTCAGTGTTCGGGTGCCTTTAGTAACAACATCTCCAGCTCTGGGGGCCCCCCTGCACCTCTTTCCACTCTCATATTTGTACTAGCCCCTCCCTGCCTTCTTATCCAAATCTTTATTTAGCTATGGATAAAGATTGTGATCTTCAGGGTGAGTAGGTCCTCTAAATCTATAAGCCAAACAAACAAGACGAGAAGAAATATTCAGACCTGCCTCTTTGAGGTCACCAATCCTCTTTACGCTGTACTATTATTGTTTCCAAATGTGAAGCCATTTCCAAGAGGCTGCAGCAGAGCCTGACGACAGGATGGTGATTTTGAGACCAATGCCAATGATTGATTTTTGTAATTCTCAAAATGCTAAGATACTACTCAGTGCTTACCTGAAGAATGCCTAATAAAAGTTAACAGAATGAGTAAATGAATGACTGAAGCCCTCCCCTTTCTCTCTCTGTCTCTCATCTACAGTAACTCTCACATCCGTGTATTTGTTCATTTCTTAGGAAATATTCTTCCTCTGAAAATTCATTTTCCAGTGTGTCTCGGGATGTCTGACCTGTCAGAAAGCAGGGGCACATGAAGGCAATGTAAAATTCTTTTCATATACCACTCTGAAAGAGGTACCAGATTGCTTTTGTAACATGCAAAATTGATGGCTCTCTAGGACATAATGACAAATACAGCTCATATACTCCAGGTCACCGCAGCTTATTGCCCAGTTTCCATGCCTCATAAATTAGATTAGATTCTTGCCTCCTTCGTGACCCAACCTTCTCAGGCAGAATTGATTATTTCTCCCCGTGGTAGCACTTTGCCTTTATAAACCATGAGCATGGATCATACTTCTATTATTTTTATCTTTGACCCCCTTGACTGAAGGTGCTTAAGGACAGGAATCATATTTTATTTACCTCTGTTTCCTGAATCTACAATTTTTTCAATAAACATTTTTTCATAAATAGATGATCTAATGAATAAACTACCAGCAAACTAAACTATGTTTTCCATACATATTTGTTGCTGGGTACTTTGCTCAGACCTTTGGCAACACGGCTTTGATCCAGCCTTGCTACTCCCCTAGGATTGAGATAATATTCCTACCTAGGTGTTAATGACGGTTAGTAGTAAAGAATTTGCAAGTTTAATTGAAGCTTTATATGATTAGGAAGAAAATCAGGCCTTGAAGAATTTTTGAGATACTCAAGATACATACTACCAATTTCAAAAAGGTAAAAGATCCTATGGTAATATTTTATTTGTGCTTTAATAAATAAAGTTTGCCTGGAAATCAGAGGAAATAGCAAGCCATTATAAGTAAACAAAGAAGTCAGGCAGCGGTAGCATAGGCCCTTAATCCTATCACTTAGCAGGCATGATCTCTGTATGTTCCAGGCCACACTAGGGAACAGAGCCAAGTGTTGTGACATATGCCTTTAATCCCAGTACCAACCATAGAGTTCTGGAGGCCTATAGAGACAGGAAGTGACAAAGCTGGCCAGGAAGAGGAAGAACAGCAAAGCATATAAGCCTGGGTAGACAGGAACTCCACCTCTTCGGAAGCTGCAGAGTTGGTGAGGTAAGGTTGACTGGTGGTTTTCCCTACTTCCCTGATGTCTCTAATGCTTACATCCCTATATTTGGCTCCATGTTTTTAATTTAATAAGACCATTTAGAAATTTGTCTACAAGATCCCATAGGAATAAGCAAAGTACTGGAAGCTCAGAAAAAAAAGTTCTAGAATAATAACTGCTGCCTACTTAGACATATAAGAAAATCATAAGGCAAATATCAAGAACCAAGTCAGTCCCCAGCTTTGAGCCCCACTAAGTCCTCCAGTCCTTGGTGAAGTCCATGCTGATTATCCCGCTGTCCAAGATTGCACCTGCTACAGTTCCAGCCACATCTCCCAGTCACTGCCATTCACTGATACTGCAGCAGATACATCAAATCCAAATATTTTACATACCACACATTTTTTTTCAAAAGATGTTTAGGGGATTTTTAAGAGAGTTCTGATGTGCACATCATCCTATCTATCTGCCATGAATTATTAAAAATAAGAAATTGGACATGGAATTAGCTACTTTAATAACCTTATCAAAACCATTGCTTTTGCTAGTAATGCCTATTGCTTAATTCAGCTCATGAATCACCTCCTTTAATGATCCTTTTCAGCTTTTAAGTTCTTTTCATAGCACCTCATGCATCTCTCTCACAGGTATCTTATTTTAATGATCTCTGCATATGGGTTATGAGCTCATTAATGAAAAAAATACAAGTTTGATTAATTCGTATTTCTTAATGCAAGTGCCCATTTTAATGCATTGGCCCATTTTAACGCATTGGCCCATTTTAATGCATTGGCCCATTATAGATAATGAACACATTGGGAAAATGAACATTAAATTAATTTTCCAAAGCAAGTGATGAAATGTAGTATCGATGAAGAGAAACAGGTTATTTAGGAGGTAACACCTATAATATTGGGGGCTTGATTGCATGAGGTGAGGTCTGAAAATCAAAAAACAGAGACAAGACTGAGAGGCTATGGTTCATTAGGGACAATGGACAGGGTTGCTGCTTCTCAAACATCCTTTCCAGATTTTTGAGATGGCCTACTTAGTTACTAGAGAGCCTTTGACAAGAGTCTAGATCATCAAATGCTTTTTAGGACATGTTGGTAATTTTAGAGATTGTCATCTAACCTAAGCTACCTCCAACAATGTTCTTTTGGGGGTATCAATTAAAAATACAATGAGTTTTTAATTCTATTTTCTGGTTGTGAAATATAGAAAAGCTAATCAGATGCTATTTTAACATCTCTCCTATTGACCTGTGGGGTGAACCTGGCTTTGTGAGGCGCCATCAAGAGGGTCAGTTGAGAAGAAGAAGTCCACACTGTGAAATCTGAATCCAGCCATGCTTTGCCTGGGATCTCCAAAAGAATGGGACATCAAACTGATAAATTACTTTTGCTACAGCTATTTTGTGTTGCCAATTCCTCAAAAACAGCCATAACTACTTTCTGCTTAAGGCCCACTCCATGGGAAGAAACACATGTCTGGTACTGCAAATTTTGCTAAGGAACCGTATCTGGGGAATTCACAGGCCATGATGGAACGAACCTATTACTATTACTTTCTAAATGGACATTGTATTACACTGCCATCTAAATTTGCATCTCTGTACATAAGTTAAAGCATCTCCATCTCTCAGGCAACCTCAAAGATGTTTCTTTGTGTAGTGTGGACTGTGGTTACTGAATAAACTCACTCTTGGACACATATTTTGGAGATGGCATCTCAAAACTTAGGTCAGAAGTAGCCATGCCTCTCAGGATGGTGATATATAATGCCCCAGCATCACTTTGGAAATTCAGACCCTCCCTACACATCTAGCATATATCAAGACTGGATAACAATGACTCTGTCATTACAGACAATTCAGAGATTACCTTCTTCTGCAGAAAACTCAGAGACAGCAGGAATGAGCAATGTTGTGAGTCAGATGTCAACATGGTGAGAAATTTCTTACATATCACATGCATTTTCATGACAGGTCATCTTATAACCTGAGTTCAACTCTAGTAACCTATATGATTAAAGGAGAGTACAGTCCTAATAAATTGTCCTACACACACACACACACACACACACAGAGAGAGAGAGAGAGAGAGACAGAGACAGAGACAGAGAGACAGAGAGATGGAGACAGAGAGACAGAGAGAGATGAGAAAATAAATAAAAGCAAAAGATAGCTCATTTAAAAATTCAGAAACTCTGTCACGTCTCTTTTAAATACATTTGTATTAGTAGGCCTTATTCATACACTTTAATTTATATTACTTCACTGGTTGAGAAATTTTATTTATCATTAGTTTTTATCTTTCATTCTTTTTTAAATTCTGTTTGACAGAACAGGTTCTTATTATTACTAGTTTGTCCTCTATTAATTTTGATAATTACTATTTGTATTTATTTTTAGAGTTTACCTTAAACACTTAATGAGATATATGACATGAAAGTGAATTCCATTGACAAGAACATAGTTTACTCAGATATGACTCCTAATTTTTTAATTGAAAAAAGTTTTTTTTCATACAATATATTCTGATTATGCTTTCCCCTACCTCTACACCTTCTAGTTACTCTCTACTTCTCATCCCATATGAATGAGATGAATCTCTTTCTTTCTATCTTTAGAAAACAAACAGGCATCTAAGGGATAATTGTAAAATAAAATATAAAATAAACAAAGCCAAATCAGAATAGGACAAAACACAGAAAGAGAAGGGAAGAAGCCTTAGAGAAGGCACAAGAAACAGAGATGTAGAAATATATCTCATCCCCATTTTCAGGGGTCCCAAAAAACACAAAAGTGCAAGTTGTGATAGATACATAAAACCTTCGGAGTAAAAATAGACAAACAAACTAACAAACAAACAAGGAAACAAACAAATAAATAAAAGCCTGACATGACATTATGAGATGAAGAACCTCCCAAAAGGCTGTTGAGTTTGCTTTCACTTGGCCATTTACTGCTGGCCATGCAGCCTATCCTAAGAGTAAATTACCATTGGAGGAAACTAATTTTTCATTTGCAAGTGTTTATCAGTTGGAAATTGCTTCTGGGGCAGGAATGGAGACAAATGCCACTTTTATCAGCTTTAGGGTCCCAACTGGGGCACACCCATACAGGCTTTGTGCATGCTATTTCAATCTTCTAGCACCATTTGCTGAAGATGCTGTCTTTTTTTTCCAGTGTGTGTTTCTGGCTTCTTCACAAAACAATCAGGTGTCCATTGTTCTGTGGATTTATGCCTGGGTCTTCAGTTCAATTCCATTGACTAACATATCTGCTTTTATGCCAGTACAATGCTACTTTTATTACTACAGCTTTGTGCCACAACTTGAAATTGGGGATGGTGATACCTATAGCAGTTCTTTTATCATTCAGGATTATTTTAGTTATCCTGGGTTTTGCATGTGTCTATGGTTTTCCATATGAAACTGAAAATTGTCCTTTTGAGATCTGTAAAGAGTTGTGCTGGAATTTTGAAGAGAAATGTATTGAATCTATAAATTGATTTGGGTAGGATGGCCATTTTTCCTGTATTGTAAATCTGATTGATCCATGAGCATGGGAGAACTTTCCATCTTCTGATATCTTCTTCAATTTATTTCTTCAGTGACTTAAAGTTTTTATCACATAAGTCTTTCATTTGCTTAGCTAGAGTTACCCCAAAATATTTTATATGTTTGAGGCTTCTGTGAAAGGTGTTGTACCCTGATTTATTCTCAGAACTTCTGTCATTTTTTTTTGTAAGAGGGCTATTGATTTTTGTGAGTTAATTTTGACCAAGCTACTTTGCTGAATGTGTTTATCAGCTATAAAGATTCCTGGAAGAATTTTTTTGGGTCTCTTATGTATTTGGAATACATAAAATACTATCATATCACCTGTAAATAATGATACTTATCCTTTTTCCTTTCCTGTTTGGTTCTGTTTGTTTGTTTTTGTTTGTTTGTTTTGTTTTGTTTGTTTTGTTTTTCGAGACAGGGTTTCTCAGTGTAGCTTTGTGCCTTTCCTAGAATTCACTTTGTAGCCCAGGCTGGCATCAAACTCACAGAGATCTGCCTGCCTCTGCCTCTCAAGTGCTGGGACTAAAGGCATTTGCCACCACCTCCCAGAATCCTTTCCTATTTGTATCCCCTTGATCTTCTACAGTTGTTCATATTTCTCTAGCTAAGACTTAAGTGGATAGGTATGGAGAGAGCAGACAACCTTGTCTTGTTCCTAATTTTAGTTGAATTTCTTTGAGTTTTTCACTATAAAGTTGGCCATGGACTTGCTGTAAACTGCCTATAATGTATTCAGGTATGTCCCATGTATCCCTAATATCTTCAAGACTTTAATCATGAAGGGATGCTGGATTTTGTCAAAGGCCTGAAATAATCATGTGGCTTTTTTCTTTCAGTTTGTTTATATGATGGATTATGTTTATCAATTTATGTATGTTAAACCATCCCTGCATCTTTGGGATGAAGCCTACTAGATCATGTAGATGATCTTTTTTTTTAAATTAATTAACATTTTTTATTTATTTTACATCCTGCCACAGCTTCCCCTCCCCCCCTTCCCATTTTCTTCCCCACCTCCCTTCTGTCCTCTTCCTCAATTTATCCCTCATTCACCTCCATTCAGAAAGGGGCAGGTCTTCCATGGATGCTAACAAAGCATGGCATATCAAGTTGAGGCAGGACTAAGCTCCTTTCCTTATATTAAGGCTGGGCAAAGCAACCCAGCATTAGAAACAGGTTCCCAAACGCCAGCCAAAGCATTAGGGACAAACCCCACTACCACTGCCAGGAGTCTCACAAGTAGAACAAGCCACACAACCATCACACACATGTAGAGGGCCTAGGTTGGTCCCATGCAGGCTCCCTAGCCATTGGTCCATAGTTGGTGAGCTCTCATGAGCAGGCCAATTGCTTCTGTGGGTGACCCTGATCCTTTCCCCCCACCCCTCACTCATATAATCCCCAGGCTCAGCCTGGTGCTTGACTGTGGGGCTATGCCTCTGTTTCCATCAGTTACTGAATGAAGGCTCTCTGATGACAATTGGAGTAGTTGATCTTTTTGTAGTGGATATTTTTGATATGTTCTTGGATTCAGTTTGCAAGAATTTTACTAAGAATTTTTGCATCTGTGTTCATAAGGGAAACTGGTCTGTAATTCTCTAATATTTCTAACTGTGATCACTAGTCCTACCATATTATAAATTGCTTTCTGCATTATGATTTCATCTCCCTTATAACTATGCTTTCATATTAAGAAATACTTTTCCTATATATGGTGAATTCTTGTGCAAATTTGTCCCTGGGAGAATTATGCCGTCATACCTCTCACCACTCTCTTGAGTCCACACTCCCTCTTTTCTCATTCGATCTCATGTGTACTTAGCCAACCAAACTCAGCAGCATGGTTGTTGAAAAAGCTTCACTCCTTTCCATGATGGAATTAGCTGGAACTTCCCAACTTTTCCATGATGGTTTAGCTGGAAAGAGAGCCTTCCATTGTCATCTATTTTTTCCAAGTACTGTAAGAATATTATCATGATGTCTTCTGGCTTCTTTTACTCTTGTTGAAAACTCCCTTCTTGCCTTAGTTTCTTTTGAGTGAGTAATTTGCTTCTTATTTATTTGTTTTAATAATAAAATAAAATTCTTAGGGTATTTTTAAAGATCCCCTAAGAAGAGGAATCACTTGATTTGGATTTTTATAAAATTTCATATACTTGGTTGCTTTGTCAGCTTTGATTTGTGTGTTTCATCAAAATCTGGAAAATGTGGCTATTTTACCTAAAAATATTATTGTCTTGTTCTTATAAATCAAGCCTATTATAATTCCTGACATTTTTCTACTGTCAAGGGTGACTTCCTGTTCATCTCTTCCATTTCCTTTGTCAACAGGGAACTCAGTACCCATCCTTGTTCATGTCTTCAGCAGTCTTTTGTGTGGTTACCACTTGACGTTATCACCTTATGGAGATTCACACAATATTTCAAGGATGTTTCAATGTATCTTTCCTCTGATCTCCATGGAGAGTAATTTCTTCTGAACTACCAGCCAGTTTCTCTCTGTAGCTATCACCAACAGGCTGTTTAAAATATCACTGGAACTTTCACATTAACAAAGGGTTTCATTTAAAGCTTGGTTTAATTCTGCTAAGTTTTATTCTTTCTTTGTAACTCATCAATCATTTAAAATGTATTTTTAAAAAGTCTCCATTGCGGGTATTCTATTGCTCTAAGTGGCTGTGCGCTTAGTCTCATATTTGTCTCATCTTCTGTATTCATGATTGATTGTTGCTCATGCATTTTCTTATGTTCATTGCAGCTTGTTTTTCACTTTGGGAAATCTTTGTTTTAAATTATGTTGATATCACTCCTGGGTGACTTTTTCTCTGCCAGTTACTCCATGATCTTTTGTTATGTTTTTGGTGTGAGAACTCTAGAATTAAATAAAAAATAAAATTGACATTCAAAACCCATGACTCACAGACCTGAGCATCAATTTTTTATAAGTTTTTCTCCCATTCTTACGTAGAAATAAAATGTATACTCATTTTTCCTCATCAGCGTTTATAGTGGTCCCTCCTTTATGCAAGACTAAACTTTCAGTGGCACAGACCCAAGTTTCCAGATGTCATTCACTACTTTTAGAGCTAAAGCAACACCCAACTGCTTGTTAATTCATTGTCTCTACTTTCTCTTTTATCTCTTTTTCTACCAATTATGGGTATTCATTAACTATATGGCAAACAAAGTTATACATCCAACTTGATTAAGTGTACCATGTTTTATTTATCATTTAATGAATGGATTGGGAGTATTTTCATTAAATCTTGAGGATGATGTTGTCACAAATTCTCAGTTGTTCTTTACCTCAGTTTTCAAGATATCAGCTAGCTCAGGAGGCCACTTTTGATTTAAAGATGAGCCTAATATCATCTTCCACCTCTGGACTCTACCAACTTGAATTCAGTAGTTTATAAAAGATACTTTCTCCAAACTTTGTATCCACCTTAGTATTTCTTGAATTCCATGTCACTAGCAGAATTGTTTAAAATGTAAACTTATAATTTGAAATCCAGATTTGCCCAGCTGAAAGTTTAACAGCCTGGGTTCTTTAAGCATTTCTCAGGCAATTTCCTTTTATCTTGTTTTGCTTTGCGTTTGGAAGCAGTGTTTCATGTAATTCAGCTAGTCCTTGAGCTCACTGTACAGCTGAGAAAGACCTTGAACTCCTGATTCTCCTCTCTCAAGTGCTAGAATTAGTCAAATGCTACCAAGCCCAGCTCCAGACAAATTCTGTAAAATCAAGCATTTATAGGAACTGATATGTATGTATGTTTGTATTTATGTATGCACACTAACATCATTTAATTTAATGCCTCATTGTGCTGTGTTTCTTCAAATATTTCTTTCTTGTTTGTCTGGGGGACTTCTGTTGTATGTGTGTTTGTCTCAGATGCATAAATCTGGGCATATACCACATTAGAACCAAGAGATCTTGAAACCAGCTGTATTTAACCCATGGCTTCAATAAGCTCCCCTCTCCAACTATGAACTGAAGCCTATTCAAGGTTTAAATTATGCAAGGCAAATATTTGATTATGTATCAATCTAGAATCCCTCAAAAATATATAGTTTAATATATATTATATTCCTTAAATCCATTTCCTCATTGTGAGTTATTTACAGGTAAAAATCATACCTACAACAACACAACATTTCTCTATTAAAGATGAATATCATTTTTTTAAATTGTCAAAGAATACATTTAATAATAAAAATAGTATTAAAATTGTGAGCCAATGACCATCCTTAGAACAAAATTTTCAGCTCTTTAGGAACAGCTATTTACATGTTAATTTTGCATTTAATGGCATGTGGTGATCTTTAAAATATGTTGAATATAAGATTGTTTAATATTCCACCCTTGCCTTAAAGCAGAAATTACCACAATAGTTCTAGTATATAATTGCTGTTATAACTAATAACAATGGCCTCCCAGAGGATCTGTTCTTCCCTAAGACAGAGAGCACTAATCAAAAGGTGGATGAAGTCACACCCAAAGAGGCCCACACCTAGGTCCCAGCCCTGGGCACCAGCCATTCCAGGGAAGACCTGCCAAACTTGGCCCCAGGTTCTGGCCATAGGGCAGGACCCCCCATCCCAACCGGGAAGGTTCCCCCTCTACAAGACCATCTGGTGGACCCTACAACCTCCACATCCTGCCCCCACACACATCTGCTGGAGACTCCAGGCACTTCCAGAGACTTAGAAACCAGCCCCCAGCTTCCATCCTGCCCTGGAACTCTCATCTGGAACAGAGGTGAGTGCCTGGGGTTATAGTCAGAGAGGCCCCTGCCTCTAGGTCACACCCCTGGGCACTAGCCATCCTGGGAAGACCTGCCCAACTTGGCCCCAGTTTCCGGCCATTTGGTGGGAGGGCCCTTCAGGGAGGATTCCCTTTTCCAAGACTGAAGGCAGACCCTGCAATCTCCACACCCTGCCCCCACACTCATCTGCCTGAGACCCCAGCAACTTCCTGAGACTCAGAGACTAGCCCCCAACTCCCATCTGGCCAGAACTATCATCTGGACCAGAGCTCCCATCCAGTCCAGAGCTTCCATCTGGACCAGAGAGAGGCTCCCTAAATCAGTCAGCTCTGTCTGGACCAAGTGCACTGATAAGACCAAGAACTAATCCACAAGGAGATGGGCAGACATCAAGGCAGAAGTACATACAACAAAATAAAGAGCAATACAGCATCACCAGAACCTAGACCTCTTCCAACAGCTAGACCTGAACATCACAGAATGGAAGAAGCAGAAGAAAGCAACCTAATAAATAACATCATGAAGAGGTTAGAGCCTTATATAGAAGAAATCAAAAATGAAGCAGAGGAACAGACAAACAAAAAATGGGAAGAACACTACAAAAAAAAAAAAAAAAAACTAGAGGAAAGGACAAATAAAGCAGAAGAAAACAATAAGTCCCTGAAAGAAAATCAGGATGCCAGCCTAGGCTAATATACCCAGCAAAACTTTCAGTCATCATAGATGAAGTGAACAAGACATTCTAAGACAAAACCAGATTTAAACAATACTTATCCATAAACCCAGCCCTACAGAAAGCACTAGAAGGAAAATTCCAACCTAAGGAAGTCAGATACACCCTCGAAAACACAAGCAATAGATAACACCACAGCAGTAAACCCCAAAGAAGAGAAGTACACATATACTACCACCAAGAAATAAAAATAACAGGAATAATAACAAGACTACATACAAAGAAATAGTTACCAAATATTGTCCAGGAGTAATGAGGAATAATGACCTAGATAAGTTGGAATTACAATAAATGCAAACAATATCAAGCAAAAAACACATACTAAAATCCAGGGAAGTCTAGAGCGTGGGTAGGTGGCATGTTACAAAAATCATTCCAAAAGGTGTCCTATCCTAAAGAACCTGAGTCTAATACTTAATATATTCTATCTAAGATATTATATATGTATATATACTAAGGTGTAACTATAACTGCTAATCTCCAACCTCATCAAAGACCTGAGAAGGAATATAATAATACCTGAGAAATGGGAGAAGGACGCAAGCAACTTTTGGGAGTCTTGCAAGAGTAGACAGAGACAGCTAGCAGCCTGGACAGTCACCTAATGTTTCTCAGCATCGTTGGTGCATTCAAATTGGCTACAGGCCTAGAGTATCTGACAGACCATTTTCAGAAGCAGGAATTCTGAAAGACCATCTTACCCTGTCTTGGCAAAGTATAGTGGTCGCTTTCCTTGTGTCCCTGCTTGTCCAGAAAGGACAGCATTTATACTGTCAGCAGTTGAGGCAAGGGCAGTTCTTTGCCCAGTAGGCCATTTTGTGCCAAGAAGACAAACTTGCAAATGGAAATGTCTTAGAAGCCCAACATTCTCTCAGGATCAAATTGGTGGTGCCAGGAGCAATTGTGTCTCACGTCAACAGAATTCTAAGTTATTTAAATGCCATATTCTCTAGGTCCATGAAGTGTTTGAAGATTACCTGTCCATCTGACCTATGTATTTATAAATCTGGATAACCTAACTAACATAATTATAGAGATGACAAGCATAGGTGACAATAAATCTATAAGTCTTATCTACCTAAACAACCTAAGGACTAAGCTTCCTATAAATAAGGCAAACAGTCTGTAAGCAAATGTACAGTAAAAGGACAATGACTTTAAATTGTGACAATACACAAAATATCTTTAACAGAGGTAGGAATGTATAGTGCAATATGCAATATGATAATAATCCTAAATATATATCAGTATACAGAATATCTTAAACAGAAGTAGAACATACATACAGTATGACAGATATAATTTTACATTTGTATCAATATACAAATATTTCAAATAAGAGTAAAAATATGTGTACAATATAACACACATTGTATCAATATACAAATTATCATAAATAGAAATATAAAAAGTTTATATTTGTTACATTTCATCAGATATGCTTTCAGATTTCTCCCTTTATTTATGGAGAAAATTAATAGAACTGATATCTTATATTTGGTCTGTTTGTGATGGGTCAAAGCAGAAAAGGTAAAGACCAAGTAAATAAATGGCTAGCAACAGACACTTTGCTGGCTATCAGCTTACCAGACCATTGAGTGTCACAACACAAAACCTCATTCATCAGTACTTCCTGTAAAAGTAGATAAATCTAAGTTCAAGTTTCTAGAAACTTTTTGCCACTGAGTCACAGGATTCAACCTTTCAGTGACTTATTCCACTTATAATAGGACACATTTGTTATTGTTATTGTTATTGTTAATACCAAAGTTCAAATGCACCATGTCAACTGGTTAAATATCATCAGTCTTAGAACATGACAGAAAAATCACCATGAGATTGGCTTCTCCTTGGCATTAGTAGCATCATGCAGTTTAGTAGTATCAGCATTTGCAGCACTTCAGGCTCTCTAAGGGTCCCAAGGACAGTTCTCTTCTGGTAGATTCAGGAGGTACCACACAAAGCTGTTTCAGCAAGGCACTTTTAGGGCCCCTCCATTTAAAATCAATCCAAAGAAATGTTGATGTCTAGCTCTGTCTGGAAGTCTGGTCTGGCTTGGCTACATGTGCAGAGGTCATGTTTCATATGTTTAGATTAATCATAACGTAAATTAAAATTTAAAAGTATAGAATCTAATCTTATAGTCCTGGATCTCTCTAGCTTCCTTGATAATTCACTTAAGCAATATAGCCTGCTGCAGTCTCAAGGCCTAACAAAGAGCTTTCTTTGACTCAGTTTTGTCTGATGGTTTATTTTATATAGGTACTAAAGAGTTACAAGTGGACAAAAACTAGAAGGAACTTTTAACTTGTGAGAACTAGGAACATGGTTCAGTAGAACACTCTCTGATCGTCTTTTCCTACCTGAAAGCTATCAATCAGCACCCCCCCTCAGTCTTAGGTGTCCTACAAAGTGTCCTGAAAGTGAAAAACACAGCTTGTTATGAACTGCAAAAGAGTTATACCATTCTTAGGACTTTACCTAAAGAACTTTATATCCTGCTACAGAGACATTTACTCAACTCTATTCAGGGTTGTTCTATTCAGAATAGCAAGATTTTTTGAAGTAGCCTAGATGTCCATTAACTGATGAAGGGATAATGAAACTTGGTACACTTACACGGTATAACATTATTCAGGTGTTAAAAAAAATGAAATTGGTTGGATTTAAGGCCTACGCAATGAGATATGATCCATACATCACTACTAAAGTAGCCAAGAACCTGAGACTACATAGGTCGTGGGTCCTAGGGGAAAACCTACTGCTAAAAATTCTTCTGCTAAAGAAACAGCAAAAAAGGACTCTTCATGATATGTTGCTATACCTGTAGATCAGAGTATTACTCAACTCTCATCATTGAGGTTTCTTCTTGCAGTAGATGGGAATCAACACAGAGACCCACAACTGGACAATATGTAAACAGTAAGAGACTTTGGAGAATGCAGCTTTAAATGAGATGTCTTTATCACACCCTAACCTCAAGGATTAGGAATCTATGTGGAAAAGGAGGTAGAAAGATCATAAAACCCAGAAGGAATGAGACCAAGAAAAGAGCATTTTAAAGACACACAGGAGTGATGTATATATGAGCTCACAGAGACTGAGCAATATGTGCAAGGCCTGCACAAGTTCAAGCCAAACAAAATCCCAGTATGGAGAAGGAGGAGTCGGCATGAAGTCCCACCCCTAAACCAGAAGCTCTTTGAAATTAGTAGCTTGGAAGAATTTTCTTCATTGGTGAGATATTGGCCATATCAACTACATTCCAGGGTAGGCCTCATGCTCAGGAATAGTTAACTACACAAATATGATTCTATGTATGTTTTTGCTTTTGTTTTGTTTGATTTGGGTTATTTCTTAAGAGAGAGAAATAACACAAAGTAGTATGGGTATAGTGGTGGAGAAGATCTAGGAAGAGTTGGGAGAGAGAAAAGAATATGATCAAAATATATTGTATGTAAAAAATTTTAAGTTTAAGTTTTTAAAAGAACTACAGTGAAGACAAGGTTACTAAAATTGAGTTTGGGTAGCTCTATCCCAGAAGTATTTCATTACATACATTTTCAAGTACTGTATCCAAATATCCTGTCCTGAATAACTGGGCTTTTCAGATAGACTACAAGATTGTACCAGAGGGTCATTCTTAATTTAAGAAACATTGGCCAGAGTAACACAAGTCACTTAAGAAATTAAAATGACAGGTAAAGTAAATAACCATGTCATTAGAAGGTATGAAAACTTTCCCCCACCAAATAGCAGTTGTAGAGACCCATACTTCCTGCTGCAAAGATCACATATTTATCCCTGGTACTGTGATGTACAGGGTGAGACTAGCCACGGGCAGAGATGATGGATCTCAGCTGCTCTAATAATCTCTGAGTCCATGATGGTAGAGTAATAGACACCATAGGGGCCGGAAGTTGGGCCAAGTGAACATTAAGAATGACATTAACAAAGTTGGCTAGAATTATACAAAACCAAACACATGCAAAGAATGGAAGAAAGTTTGGATGAGGGTAGGGGTGGGGTGGGGTAGGGGATAAGTGGCTTAGATATATTTGCCCTTATACAAGTAAGAAACAAATTATTGAGAAGAATATAGGACCAAATACTATGTAACATATTGCAGTTGCAGCTTATAAGATTTATTTGCCTTTGATTCATGTTTCATCATTTTATTTCTGCAGCAACCTTGGATAAAGCCTCAGTCTTTTTTCAGACCTTGGACTTGTCTGACCTTATTGCGAATGTAATTTCCTAACCTTGTCTTCTAACCCAGTACATCCTTTGCTTTTATTGTTCTGGTTTCTCATGACCTCCCTACAGTACAAATTCTTGATAAAATGCCTTAGGAAGAAAGCAGAACTGAAGAAAATTCCCTCTACTCTTAGGCAAGAAGAGCAAGCTATCAAAAGTGTTTCATGGTGATGCCTTTGAATGTCTGAATGGCCAGCATGAAAAGAGGAGCATTGTGGAGGTTTGAGAGAAAATGTCCTCCATAGGCTCACAGGGAGTGGAGCCGTGCTGGAGAATGCGTGTAACTAGGGAGTGGGCTTTGAGGTTTAGAAGCTCAAGCAAGGTGTATATTGTTCTCTCTTCCTGCTGTTTGTCTATCTGTATGAAGAACTCTTGGCTCCTGCTCCAGTACCATGTCTGCCCATGTGCCACCATGATTCCTACATGGTAACAAGGTACTAAACCTATGAACTGTAAGCCAGGCCCATTTAAATATTTCCCTTTACAATAGATGCTGTGCTCATGGTGTCTCTTCACAGCAATAACTCCCTAAAACAGGTATAATTAACAAAAAATTCTTGTAAGTTTTTAAATGATATCAAAAAGCTCTTCATTCCAGAGACATTTTCTTCATGTTTGGTGCTGACTAGGAACTATTCCAAAGCAGAAAGAACATCAGGGGGACTGAAAGAAAATATTTGTCTACTCTCAAAAACCATTCTGACTCTCACAAACATTGGCATTGGTGTCTAAAACACAGTCCAACCTTTCTTAATTACCAAGCAATCGTGCTGGTGTGAGGAAATATTCCCCCCCAGGCTCATATAATTAAATGTTTGGTAGCTGTTGATGGAACTGTTTAGGAAGGACTAAGAGGCATGGTCTTATTGGAGGAGGTGTGTCACTGGGACAGGCACTGAGGTCTCAAAAGCCCAGGTCATTTCCAGTTAGGTTTCCCTGCCTGCTTATAGACAAAGATTTAAGCTCAAAGCAACTGCTTCAGGGCCATGTCTGCCTGCTTGAAGTTCCCTGCTGTGGTGCTCATGGACTCTGACCCTCTGGAACTGTAAACCACAAGTAAACACTTTATTTTATAAGTTGCCTTGGCCATTGTATCTTACCACAGCAATAGAAAAGACAAACAAGATAGCTTTATCCAGCATGCCTGTATGTTCCCAGTCAGTCCTCAGACGCAGGAACTCTCATTTGCTAGACTACTCTAATACACAACTGCTTTTCTTAAACATTCCTTTGCACGATTTCCCTGGGTATTATGCCCCAAATACAGCCTGTTTCACAAGAGGTCTGGTGTTTGTCAGTAACTCCAAGCTTTCCATTGTTCAGGCAAACTAATCACACTACTCAAGTACCCTGGAAGAAGTCTGAAACATGGAGAATCAGAGTTAGGAACAATGGAAAGACTTTGAGCTGATGCTAAGAGGATGATCCTTTAGACTCAGAAAACAGAGTACAAACAAAACAATATGTCCAAAATAGTACAGTTCTCTTATGTGCCCCCCACTGTGATCCAAACAGTTTTTAGGCCCAGCCACACACAGATCAGTAATATAATTATCCTAGTTATTTTAATATTACAGTGACAAAACACCATGACCAAAGCAACTTATTAAAAATAAAATGTTAATTTGGGACTCATGGCTGTAGAGGGTTAGAATCCCATGGTGGAGTACATGGCGTCAAGCGGACAAAGTCCTGAAATAGTAGTTGAGGGCTCAGTACTTATCTATGAGTAGTAGGTAGAGAAAGCTAACTGGGAATGGTATGGGCTTTTAAAACCTCAAAGGCCACTCTCAGTGACCAATCTCCTCCAACCAGGTCACACCTCCTAATCCTTCCCAAACTGTTCCACCAAGGGGACTAAGCATTCAAATATATGAGCCAACAGGGTCATTCTAGTTTAAACCACCACAATGATGAGTTTTGTAGATGATATCTTCAATATGAGACCCCAGGGGAAAACACTTATTTGCAAGGGAGAGTCAAATGAACTGACCGACATGATGAGTTTATTAATTACGTTTCTCATTGCTCTGACCAAGCAACCTGGTAAGAAGCAACTTTGTCAGGGAGAGTTTCTATGTTGCCTCAAGATTTAGGAAGAAGTTACATCACTCTCTGGTAAGAATGACATAACTCCAGGCCCAGTTTGTAGCAATGACAGTGAATATTTGATGAGCATCTAGGTGGATTTTGAAACAGAGTGAAAGATTGACATAGAACCTGGGATATAATCACTACAATCAACCCTTAATGTCTTATTTTCTCCAGTTTGGCAACACCCTCTATAGATTTCAGAGCCTTGTAAAACAGTAATATCAGCCTACAACCAAGTCTTAATATACACAAACCTCAAGCCATGACCTTTACCCTAGATTCCATGGAAGCAGACCATTTCTTAAAGAAAAATGTATTCAGCCCAACTGCAAAAGTCCCCACAATCTTTAGCCACTCCAACAGGGTTCAAATGTCTAAAGTCTTCTCTGAGGCTCTCAAGCTATGAAGCAAAATGTATATAGCTATTATTCATAACTCCAACCTACAGTAGCAAGGTAAACATTCCCACTTAAAAAGGAATGAATAGCAAGAAAAAGAGAGACCAAAGCAAATCCCAAACACAACAGAGCAAACACAAAACCCTGTAGCTCCACATCTGGTCTCTGGGGCTCATGATAGAGTGCACATGAGCTCATCATGTGTACCCTAACAGACTTAAACAGCCCCACAGCTTTACTTCTCCTACTCTAGTAAATGCTTTTTCTCTTGGTCTGGCTCTACTTAGTAAAATAAAATAAAATAATACAATTATTCTGTTTCCAAGGAAAATTCTGTATTGTAATTCCCTAGATCAATTAGCACAAGAAAGAATACTATAATTTCTTTAGTCAATACAACTATAACTTAGTAGAACACAGTATCCATGTCTGAATTTGTTGAAATCAAAATATTCCAGCAAACTAAAAAATATTACTTTCTTAGATTTGAAATGTTTATTTGGTGTAAATCTACAGCAAGCATCACCACATTGCTGTGTTGGAAATATCCTCAGGGACAGTCGGTGGTAAGACAGGAATTTCTGCTAGCACCTTGACTATTCAGCAGATTTCTTAGCAAGGCAGTAAAGTAAGAAAACAGAATGTGGTGCTAACTACTGATCCTTGCACATAACATGGCTGCTTCCTTCAAGGACTAGAAAATCAACTGAGAAGCCATTATTGGTAGCAAGAGAACACAACCAGTCTAAGAATTTCAAAATTGCTATAACAGATATTGTCATGCAAAAATATTCATACAAAAACCAAAAACCAAAATAATAAAACTCTAGAACCTTTATTAGTTTGGTGATGAAACTATACTGTACAAACAGAATACACAGACGAATAAAGAAATACTCACAAAAAGTGAGATTCACTGCTTTAAAGTTAAGAAGTAGAATCAAAGCAGCTATAGATTTAATAAGTCACAAAAATTTCCAGAAAAAAAAACTGTAATAAAATTAAAGAGAATTCTAAAAGTTACCTCAAAGTAACTATGAGGTTTGGAAAAATAAGGACTAATTCTAACCCAATAAGAGAACACTTCAAAAGAAAGTAAAAATTACTTGATCATTAAGCTTTGATAAATTGACAAATTAGTGGGACAGACAAGAATCCTTACAGATTTCCTGTGTATTTTTAGTATTTTGTTCATAGTAAAGGAAAATGGTCTGTCGATGGTGAAAAGACAGATCCTTCACCAAAATGGTGTTGATGTGACTAGAAAATGAAGCAAGGAAATGAAATAGTTTCAAAGTTAAAGCATGTACAAAACCCAAAAGGTTCTCATTTTGTAATTTTGGTCACAGGAAAATCCTATTACAGAATTTGGTGAATATAAAAGGAAAGACCGAAGATTTTACCATACTAAAATTAGTAGCCAAACAATAAACAAAATCATAAACAAAGTAAAATATAAAGCTGCATAAGCCTGGTGAATATTTTTTAATAAGAAAACTGTAAGAAAGACAGCATAATTGAAATAATAGACAAGTATGAACAGGAAAAAAATCTAAACAAAAATAATATAAATATCCATAAAAGCAAATGAAAAGGTGGTCAATCTCACTATTATGTGGACAGACACAAAGTAATATAAAGAAAACACTTATCTCATCAGAGCGACAATAATTTAAAAGTAAAATGATTTTAGAATCCCATTTAAGGTTGAAGTATAGAATCATTTCATATTCTCTTTTGTAGCTTTCTTTACCTTTTAATGAGAATTTATACATAATGCGTTTAGAAAGAGTTTAGAAACAGCTGTAGAGAGATCTCACATCAGTTTTGTTTCTGGAGAACAGGGCAGAGGAAAAGACTGGAGCAGGGAATGGGAGGAAAGGTGGCCTTCCTTTTAACTCTGTATGATTGTTTTAGACTAAGAAGATATCAACATTACTTATATATTTATTTTAAAAATAGTTAGCTTGAGTTAGAACTGGCTGCAGAGATGGGAAGGATAGCCTACTGTAGAACACAAAATACATTTATTAGAGTTTTCCTTCAGGTCAAATGAGGACATGTCTTCATGGAAGGCACAATTTGCCTTTGTTCTGTGAACAGTTGATGAAGGACATTCCATTCTCGCAATCCCCCCGCCCCCGCCCTGCCTGCTATTAAAGATCTTCAAGTCTCTTATGTTTTTTTCCCATTTTATAAACACAAATTCAGCTTTTCTGTTTAATACTAGAGACCCATGGTTGGTTCCATGGCAAGCACCTCACTAAATCAGACCTAACTGAATTTGCTTTACAGCTGTTACAAGTCTTTTAGGCCATTAGGCTTAAGTGGAATCTCTTGAATATGTAATTGTACAATGTCAAGAGCAAAGGGAAGATATTGAACTTGAGCAAGATAGAAGACGCTTTCTAAGCAATTTAAGATAGCCACCAGTACTCATTACTCCTGTTTCCAATAAGTATATTAAGAACACTTTGATGTCCATGCATTACATGTGGTGAAACTCCAAAGGAGGCTTTGTCTTCTTGCCTGCTCACTCTTTGCCTGTGTCTGTGTCCCTTACTTTACTATTATTGAAAAAGCTTCCAGATGAGTACCACCAAAAACAGTCAGCAACTGAACTAGATCCTGAAACCTCTGGTTTTCTTTCTTTCTTTCTTTCTTTCTTTCTTTTTTTTTTTTTTTGTCAGCATTCTATTTTAGCCCAAACCCCTGCAATTTCCATTCTCTCTGAGAAATGAGATACCATCCTCAAGGATATTTCCCAGTATCCCACTGAAGCTTCATTTTGGAAAAATTCTAGAGACTTTTTTTTCTTCCCTCTTCTTCTGCATAGGATGTTTACTTCAGTGATCAATCTTTTATTGTAGCTACTTCTCTTTTTTATGGATGTTCCTCTTAATATTATTGAATATACTTGTATTTTCTTCCTTATATAAAGAGAACTCTCCCTCAACCCTACATATGTTTCAAGCTTCCATATTCCTTCTTTACTGTCATACTTCTAAAATATCATCCTTCTCTGGTGAAAATGTTTTTAAGTTACTAATTTGAATAATTGCCAATATTTTTCACACTTCTCATTGACTCCATTCAAGTAGAGAACTGCATGCTTGGCAAGTATTCTTAAGAGGGTAATTAAGCAAAGTTATTTAGAATGTGACTTTCAGTCTTATTTTTAACTCTATCATAAAAAAAAAGATGTTTGGAGTGTAGATAAAGTGAGTGAGACAAGAGAAAAAATGGTCACCAGGCTTGCCAAGCCTCCACCTCTCCCTGGTGGAAGATTGGGTTGATCAAGGAGAAGAATGAAGAGTTTGGTAATGAGGATAAAGCCCCAGAGACAAGGCAGCTTCTTAATGGAGTTCTTGGATCAGTGGATACTTGTAGACTGCACTGTGTTCTTTAGGCAGATTTCTAAGGGAAGTTCCAGCAGGAAATGTCTTCCTAGCATCTGCAGATCTGTAGCCAATGAGACTGTTGATGTTGGTACCCGATGGATGCCATTAGGTTTAGTGAGAGCCTCAAGATTTATGAGTCACTAAATATAGGAATTTGTAAAAAGCATCCTTTATGTTCTCAATTCCCAGTCCTCCTCGGAATTTTGATTGTTTTCTAGGGATAAAAGAGCATCTGAAGAACTTGGCTTCATTTTATGTCCATCATTTTATGTTACCCAGGTGGAATGTAGAACCTTCAATAGCATAAATCAGAACGAGAATGAAATTTAGGACAAGATGTGAAACAGCTTTTACTCTTGATAAATCTAGTTGATGTGTCTTGGACATTTTTAAATTTGGTCTCTGTTACAATGACTCCATTATTAACTCCTTCTCTGAAGCTCTCTGCCTGAACTTTTTAACACTGAAATCTCTTACATCATCACCAACTTTTGCTAACTGCTCAGTCTGTTTTCACAGGCTCTTTTGCTTCTTTTGTAACTGTTATCACTTGCTATCTCATTGAACAAATACCTGTTATGTCCATCATGTGTCTGGCACTGGACTTATCAAAAGGAAAAAGGTAGGGCTGGCACTTCTATAGACGTAAAGCCTAGTAGTGTAATGGAGAAACCAAAGTGAGCAAGGAACTGATGAGGAACCCACTCAGACTCTGGCCAGAGCAGATGGCACTCCCAGGCTACTTGATAGGATTTCCTAAGCAAATACAGATTAAACTAAAATGAAGGAGTAATTAGATGAATACTGTGTAAATCTAGCCACATACCTCTCTAGAGTTTCAGATGGCTTTGTTCATCTTTGTCCTTTGGCTCTTTCTCCTTAAATATCCTTCAACACTTAAAATGGAAGCTGTCAAAATGTTTTATTTTTCCTGCTTTGTAATGCTTTATGGGGGTTAAGGTATGATAAGGGTACCTTGTAACCAAGCTACACACTTGGTCCTGTTCTTTAGTATTCACTTTATACCTCTCCTTTAACTCGACTTGGTGATTTCACAGTGTTGTTGGGAAAAAGTTCACCTAGTCACAATCACATATCTGATCTTAATTTGCAAACCTTTCCATTCTCACCCTTGAACATCCCACTTTTTGTACCATTGGGCCATTTCAGTACCCAAGAGCTCAATTTGATCATCCATTTTTTTTTCTCAAAACTTGAATTATTCTATGAGCCTCTAATATGTGGAAGTTTCTGTGCACTGCCTCCCCTATCAGGGACTTGACCTTGTTGCTATTTTTCCCCACTTTCATTTAGAAAAGCAACCAACATTCCAGACTTGGTTTGTATTTTATTTCTTTCCCCAATAGAGTTTATACAACATATAAGTCACACCCCATGTAAGACCCATAATCACACTGTGTTATAACATTTACAGTCCTTCTTCTCCAATAGTAGTTCTTTGAAAGCCAGGATTCTCTGTTATTCATTATTGCCTGGCATATATTATACAAAAATATTTGATTCTTGGTATGAATTATAAATAAATACAACTCATACACATCAAATATTTACTAATTGGATATTTAAACATAATTGTACAATAAATATTATAGAATTGTAGTTGGAACTACAATACCAATACTTTTACATACAAGAAAGTTCAAAAACTACTTGAGACACTATGGTGATTGAGGTGGTAACCTCTGTTATAAGACAGACACAAAGATATTGCCCAGTGCCTTCTGAAGCAGATTTATTATGAACCTAATGGAGCTGGGGTTATAGACTCCCTCTCAGGGATAGAGGCTCTTCCAACATCATCTCACAGGGACTTTGCAGTGTTACCACAAGTCTGTGGTTTAGTCCATTTTGAAGATACTCTAATTGTCATTGTCCTTTCTTACTCCAACTTCTCTTCTGTCATTATTTCCCTTTCCATGTGCTTATTCTTATGTAGCTACAAGAATTGTTAAATATAGAATCATATACCCCCTGAAAGTAGGATCAGATACACTAAATTCAAATGCAATAGGATATATATTTTTACTTCATGGTTATTTCTATGCTCATGGGTTGTCTCACTAACTAATGAATAAAATATTCTATCCATCTGTGGCAATAAACACATACAATCCCAACTCTCAGAAGAATGATATAAGGAAATTATAAGCTCAAGGCCAGCCTGGATTATATAATCAGACACTATCTCAAAACAAACAAATAAAATCAAAACAGCAGTGAAATTTTATTATTTTTCTTCATTCCACAATAATTTTAGTTTTGTTAGCTTTTATAAATCAAACTAGAGGGAACTCATGAAAGTTGGGATCAATGGCTGTAGAGCCTACATGGGACTGGACTAGACCCTTTAAATGGTGAGACAGTTGTGTAGCTTGATCTGCTTGGGAGGCCCCCTGGAAGTAGGATCAGAATCCATCTCTGGTGTATGAGCTGGCTTTTTGGAGCCCACTACCTATGATGGGACAATTCATGCAGCCTTGAGGCAGGTAGAAGGGCTTAGACTTGCATCTACTGAATGTGCCTCCCCATGGGAGGCCTTGCCTTCTTGTGGGTGGGAGTGGGAGGTGGATTGGGGGGCAGGCTGGGAGGTGGGAGGAGAAGGGAAGAGGGGATCTTTGATTGCTGTGTAAAATGAATGAAAATTTTTTCTTAATGTTATTTAAGTTTATATTTTTTAAGAATTTGTCTCATTAACAATTAATCATGTTTATATATCAGGGTACATTTGTCATACACTATTTGTCTGAGCATAAGCAAAAAAAAAAGGATCAGAACAAACAGTTCTATTTGTACCTAACATAAATCACAGAGTTGTGTTTTTGATAAGAAGAACTCCAAAAACCAGCTAGGCCTCTGGTCTTCAGTGAGACTTTTCTTAGCATGACTTCTCTTTGGTCCTTTAATGACTGTGGTGGTTTAAATAGGAATGGCCTTTGTAAACTCATATAGTTGAATGCTTGGCCTTTAAGGAATGGCGTTACTTGAGAAGGATTAGGAGGTGTGGACTTGTTGAAGGAAGTATGTCACTGGAGGTGGAATTTAAGATTTCAAGGGTCTTTCTCTTCCTGCTGCCTGTAGATCTGGATGTAGAATGCTCAGCTGCTTTTCCAGCATCATGTCTTCTTGCATGCTGCTAAGCTCCTTGTCATGATGAAAATGGACTAAACCTCTGAAACCATAATTAAACCTCAGTTAGATGTCTTTATTTGAAAGAGTTGGCTTGGCCATGGTGTCTCTTCACAGCAATAGAACAGTGACAAAGACAGAAGTTGTTGGTACCAGGAGTAAGGTATTGTTGTAATAGGCCTGACCAAGCTGCTTGTTGGTGGAATATGGACTTTGGGACTTTGGATTAGAAAAGCAGTTGAATGCTTTAAGTAGGGCTTAATGATTGCTGGGGTAGGCCATCTCAGGCATCCTCTCTACTATTACTAGTAGTATTGCTAGTGTTATTACTTATTATTATTGTTACTATTAGTAGTAGTCTAAGCTGGGGTCATCCTTGTGGATTCCTGTGAACTTCCTTAGCACCTGGTTTTTCCCTATCCCCATAATGTCTCCCTCTATCAAGATATCTCTTTCATTGCTCTCCCACTCTGTCCTTGTTCTAGCTTGACTATCCCATTCCCTTATGTTCTCAGACCCCATCCCCTACCCTCTATTACACACCCTCTCCAAGTTTATCCAGGAGATCTTATCTATTTCCCCTTCCTAGTACAATTCCAGTAATCAGATTGGTGGACATCCTAATTGTCATCATAGAGCCTTCATCCAGTAACGGATAGAAGCAGATTCAGAGACCCACAGCCAAGCATCAGGCCAAGATCCAGGGTCTATTCAAAGAGAAAGAAGGGGGATTCTACAAGCAAGGGACATCAAGATTATGATGGGAAAACCTGCAGAGACAACCAAACCAAGCTAGTGGGAACTCATGAACTTTAGACCAACAGCTGTGGAGCCTGCATGAGACTGGACTAGACCTTCTGCACAAGGGAGATAGTTGTGTAGCTTGGTCTGCTTAAGGGGCCCCTGGCAGTAAGATCAAGATCTACCCCTGGTGTATGAGCTGGCTTTTTGGAGCCCATTACTTATGGTGAGACACCTTGTACAGCCTTGATGCAGGGGGAGGGCCTTGGACCTGCCTCAACTGAATGTGCCAGGCTTTGATGACTCCCCATGGGACACTTTACCTTTTTGGAGGAGGTAATAGGGGGTGGGTTGTGGAGGGGAGACTGAGGGGAGTGAGAGGAGGGAAGAGAGGGGAATCTGTGGTTGGTATGTAAAATAAATCAAGGAAATCCTAATAAAGAAAAAAATAAGGCTTAATGAACCATACTAGTAGGAGCAGGGAAGACAGTGGTGCTGGAAGCAATGTAGATTATGGTGGCCTAGCTCAATAGATTCCAGAGGAAAAGAATATTAGTAAATGGCCTAGAGACTAATCTTGTCATACTTAAGCAAAGAATATGACTTCTTTCTGCCCTTGTCCAAAAACAAATGCTGGGGCTAAAGTGAAGAGTTTTGTATTAATGGTGTTGGCAGAGGTTCCAAGATACCCTAGTATAGACTGTGTTGTGTGGTTATTAGTGGTCACCTTTAAGCAGATGTGAACAAGGAAAGATTCAAAATGTACAATTTGAAGAGAAAAGAAGCACCAGGAAGTGTAATGAAGCTAAGTTCGGGGTTCAAGAAGATAAAAATTATAAGAAAGGCCTGATGATAAATACAATAAAGGAAGTGATTACCTCAGGGCAAGACCCCACCCAGTTAAGTTTCCACCTGATGAATTAAAGAAAAGCTTAAGCAGTGAAGGAAAATATTAACTACAGAAAGCTGGTGTGTATGTGATTGAATGAAGGAGCCAAGTTCCAGCCTAGCAAACAGCAGAACTTGGCCATTTTAACCATGTGGTTCTGGCATTATAGTCAAAGATACAAGAAAAGGGTCATGGAATATCCCTCCATGGCCACTGAGACCAGGAGCATGTCAGGGGTGTCCCTTCATGAAAGTGAAGCCTGGATTTCATTGAAGAACCCAAGATGTTGGAGATGCCAGAGTCATGGGATACCTGCCAAGGGGAGCTGAAGACCAGACATGGAGTCAGTCCATGAGAGGGAACTGTGCTGCAGTCAACAAAACAGAAAGGAGTTGGAGATGTGGAGTGCTTTGGCATCATACATGGAGATGGAGAGTTTGGAGGTTGTCCAGTTGTTTTTTGGTCTTTCTTTGGTTCAGTGTTTCCTCACTATGCTCTCTTTTCTCCCTTTTGGAATGATAATGTATATTGTGTATCACTGTGTATTAGAAGTATGTGATCTGTTTTTTAATTTTGATTTTATAAGAGGTTATAGTTAAGAGATTGCTGTTTCAGACTTTTAAACAGTTTTGAGACTGTTATAGACTATAGGGAATTTTGAAGTTGGACTGAATGAATGTTTGTATTATGACATGACTATAAGCCTATGGGGGCCAGGGATTGCAATGTGGTATCTTGAATAGGAATGGTCTCTATAGGCTCACGTATTTTAATTCTTGGTCATTAGGGAGTGGTGCTACTTGAGAGCAAGTAGGAAATGCAGTCTTATTGGGGGAAGTATGTCACTGAGGTTATATTTTGAGGTTTCAAGGGCCCAAGGTAAATCTAGTAGTGTCTATTTCTTCCTCCTACTAGTCTATCTGGATGTGGAACTCTCAGCTGCTTCTCTAGTACCATATCTGCCATGTTCCCCACCATGATAAAAGTGGATTCAATTTATGAAAGCAAGATATAATTGAACGCTTTTCTTTTCTTCTCTTTTTTTTTTTGTTTTGTTTTTTGAGACAGGGTTTCTCTGTGTAGCTTTGTGCCTGTCCTGGATCTCACTCTGTAGACCAGGCTGGCCTTGGACTCACAGAGATCCACCTGGCTATGCCTCCCGAGTGCTGGGATTAAAGGTGTGCACCACCACCACCCGGCTGAATGCTTTTCTTTATAAGAGTTGCTGTAGTCACAGGGTCTCTTCTCAGCAATAGAACAGTGACTAAAGCAATGATATTTTTCTGGATTGGCCTTATAACCATGGTCTGCCTCTCTTCAGCCCACAAATGAATCCTAATTGGTGTAGCCTTCCTAGAAAACAGTGCAGATATTAAATATCATAGAAGATATTTTTCACACTGTGTTTTCTTTATCTGTGTTCTACATGCATTAATTCTAGCTTTGGTACCACTCATCAAGAGATTCTCAGTATAAGAACGATGAAATAAGGGAAACAAGATACCAGTGTACAGTCTCCCTCCCACCAAAAGTTCTGTCTTTACAATGCTCCCAGCTAACAATGACTGAAGGCACACTCTCTTCACAGAATTGCATACTTAAGTGGGACATGGATGAATGGAGCTATGACCTTTGTCCAAATAGTACTCTACTCAAATTGAAATAAAGGATAGTAGTAACATGCTATCTGACGATCTTCAGGTAACTCACCATTGCTAATTGGAAGCAGAAAAAACAAATTTCAATTTCTGCCAAAGAGCCTTGATGGTAGCAGTATTTAAATAGCTTAACCCATATAAAAGGAACTAATGTTGTAAATATTCTACTTCATAATCAAAGAAAATGAAAATGGTTTTCAGAGGAAATGAAAGAATGATGAGCTTCCTGCCAGCCTGACTAAAAGCATGAATCTCTTAGCTTCCAACCAAGCAATTGACTATTTCATTTATTACATAGTAACACTCCTACTCTCAACAGTGGATAACTAATTAGAAAAGGATAGGGCACGCTCTCATTTGTTTTGAGGAAATTTCAAGAAAGTAAAGAAAATATGCTCATTCCCCATTTTAATGAGTATGTTTAATATGTTAAACTTTCTTCTCTCTGTTGCCTGACTCTCCCTTGATAGAAAAGAATGTTTTATATGGAGATGGAAACAAAATTATGCCCCTGCAGTGAAGCTAACACTTGATGAGGAAACTATTGTTTCCATTTATTATCATGATTAATTATCAGAAGAACCCTGCAAGATAAATATTATTATATGAATGCAATGAAACACACCATATTTGAAATCTTTCTAGGAGAGGATGAATGCCGTAGCTGCCAAAGACGTGTTTTTGTAAATCATTCACTACTCTCTCTGTATACTTTAGGTCAACCAACATCAGGGATAAACAGAGGTAGATGGGCTAGGGGCAGCATGGGACAGTTGGCGAAACAGGAAATTTGCAACTAGAAGCCACAAAATTGTTCACCAGCTTTGCCATTTAGTCACCTTGTCTTTGTACATCTTCTATAATTTCTCTGTACCTGGTACTGTAACCTCAGCATAACAAGAGACCCAAATAACAGGAAACACTTCCATGGCTGCTTCAGAGTAAGAACTGCTTATTGCCATTTTCCATTCTTTGAAAAAATACTACTGTGGTTGTCTGAAAGAAAATGCCCCCAAAGGGAGTGGCATTATTAGGAGGTGTGGCCTTGTTGGAGTAGGTACGGTTGTTAGAGGAAGTGTGTCACTGTAGAGGCAGACTTTAAGGTCTCATATATGCCCAGGAAGACAGACCAGTTCCTGTTGCCTGAGAGTCAAGATGTAGGACTCACAGCTACTCTTTCAGCACCATGTCTGCCTGCACAACACCATGTCCCATCATGATGATAATGGACTGAACCTCTGAACTGTAAGCCAGCCCATTAAATACTCTTCTTTATAAGAGTTACTGTGGTCATGACGTCTCTTCACAGAAATAGAAATCCTAACTAAGACAGAAGTTGGTACCAGGGACTGGGGTATTGCTGTGATAGGCCTGACCATGTTTTTGTTTGAAAGAATGTAGACCTTGGGACCGTGGATTAGAAAAGCAGCTGAATGCTTTAAGTGCTGGTTACTGGGCCACTGGAAGGCAGAGACTGGCAGATCTTTGAGTTTCAGGCCAGCTTGGTCTACAGAGAAAGTTTCAGGACAGCCAAGCTTAGGCTGTGAAGGAAACCATGGAAAACAGAAAGCTAGTGAAGATGTAACTAAATGAGTGGCCATGTTCCGGCCCCAGCAAGTAGCAGAACTTGGTAGCTTTGGCCATGTGGTTCTGGCTTTAGAGTCAAAACAGAAAAAAAACATTATAGGAACTTCCTCTTCCACTAAGGAAAGCCACTGAGGCCAAGTATGTGTCAGGGGTGTCCCTGAATGAAGTCCCAGAGAGGCAGGCCATTGTGTAAAGCTGTGAAGGAGAATCTGGGATTTCTTTGAGACTTGAAGATATTATAGATGCCAGAATAGTGGGATCTAGCCAAAGAAAGCTATTAAACAAGCCCAAGAGAAAAAATGTGTGTTGCGGTCAACAAAGCTGAGAAGATTTGGAGATCTGAAGAGCATTTTGACATCAGACCTAGAGATGCAGAGTTTGGAGTTTGCCCAGCTGGTTCTTGCTCTTGCTTTGGTTCAGTATTTCCTAACTATGCTCCCTTCCCTTTGTTTTGGAATGGTAATGTATATCCTGTGCCATTATATGTTAGAAGTATGTGATCTGCCATTTTATTTTGATTTTACAGTGCCTTACAGCCGAGAGATTGCACAAATCTTAAAAGAGAATTTGAACATTAGACTTTTCAATAAATTTCAGACTGTTACAGACTATGGGGACTTTTGAAGTTGGACTGAATGTATTTTTTCATTATGATACAGCTATAAGCCTTTGGAGTCCAGGGAAAGGAATGTGATAGTTTGACAGAAAATAGGCCCCAAAGGGAGTGGCCTTGTTGGAGTAGGTGTACTTGTTGGAGGAAGTGTGTCACTATGGAGGCATGCTTTGAGGTCTCAAATATGAATAAACCACATTCAGTGGGACAGACCACTTCCTGTTGCCTGTGAGTCAATAGGGCCCTCAGCTACTTCTCTAACACCATGTCTCTCTGCATGCCACCATATCCTACTATGATGATAATGGACTGAACCTCTGAATTGTATACCACCCCATTTATAAGACTTGCTGTGGTCATAATGTCTCTTCACAGCAAAGAAACCTGGACAATACATTTTTACAATAATAATCAAATAAATTCAGCATTTTCCTCAAAATTACAATGAATGTAGTTGGAAATTTTCCTACTTTCTTTGCTTCTTATTTTTTGATATACCATAGAATGTTTCTATTTTGTTGAAATACTTAAAAGATACAATGTGTTATTTCCAACAGGCTAGTTAAAAACAAAAAACAAAACAAAACAAACAAACAAAGCAAAACCGAAACAACCTACCAAGCAACAATACTGTTTATTTCTTCTGATCCAAATAAGGAATAAAAGGTTTATGGCTTGGATCTTAAGCAGAAATATTTTGAAGAGACAATTGTGTGCATACCTTGTGTGGTGATTGGCTATGCTTAGCCTAGGTACCAAAACATCAGTTACCGACAAGCTATAATATGTATTTTCTTTATATTTACATAATTGGAGCTTGATAAGATTATTTTGAACTTTTTAGATTTTGCATAGTAAATGTTAATGTACAGTTGCAAAAATTTAGAACTTACCACAGAAAAATGTTAGTAATGATATAATTAGAGTATCCATTTCTATGTATATACTGTCTCATTTAGGTAACATGAGCACAATATGGCATTACCTGATTTGCTTTGCAATTTTAAAAAGTTAATTAAATTGTTGAGCAATATTTTAATTTATTCTAATTCTCCTCATTGGGATTCATCCTTCTAATAGTCTTGAATATCTTTGCATTCATTAAAGCCTATTAAAGCAGAGCTTTTTTTTAACTGAATACTCATTCATAGCCACACTTAAAACATGAACTCCATTGTTAGCCAAATGTCAGAAACTTTAGAAATTTGTGCATTTAAAGATCATTTTCCTGTAGCTGAAGTCCTTTTAGTCTTACTACATCTTGGAAGAGAACAGACTTAGTTATTCACAATTCTTTTCCTGCCTCTATAGCAGGTGTGGGGAAGAATTATAGAGTTTTTATTGGTGTGGTTATATTTGTTTTCTGATAGTTTCCAGGACTGCATTTTTATAAGAGCATACAAGACCCCATTTTTCATCCTAAGAAAAACATTTCTGCCCTGCACATGGGAGCAGACAAGCATGTGTTGAAGTAGAGTGCCTACTCAAGGAAGTGGCATGATGCCAGCAGCATAGGACATTTTCATATTCCTTACCCACTGCACACAATGTGGATTCTCCAACAGAGATGATAATTTCAAGCAAAGAGTAACACATTTTAGATGATGTGTTTCAAGAACATTTCATGCTAGAGAGATGGTCCAGCAGTTAGGGTCAATTACAGCTCTTGCAGAAGACTAGATTTAGATCCCAGCACACCCATGGTGGCTCACAACCACCCTCCACTACATTTCTGCAGGATCCAGCACCTTCTTCTGGCCTCCACCAGCACCAGCTACACATATGGCTCACATACATACATGCAGACAAAATATCCATACACACAAAATAAGTAAGTCTTAAAAAAGATTCTGTAGCTGAATTTCTAAATGGTCTTATTAAATAAAAAACACAGAGCCAAATATAGGGATAAAAGCCTCAGAGAGATCAGGGAAATAGGGAAAAAGGAAATAGGGAGGCCACCCTTGCATCACCAACTCTACAGCTTCCAAATGAGAGTTACCTCCTGTCTACTCACATCTATATGCCTGTTCTGCTGTCTGATTTGCTCTCTGTCCAGCTACGTCAAGATTCTGCTCGGCAGTGGTGGTGCATGCCTTTAATCCCAGAACTTGGGAGACAGAGGCAGGTGACTCTCTGAGTTCAAGGCCAGCCTAGTCTAGAATGAGTTCCAGGACATCCAGGGCTACACAGAGAAACCCTGTCTTAAAAAAACAAAAGCAAACAAACAAAAATTCCATGTGATAATAACAGAATTAATGGACAGGATGAGCATCAGTGAGGAATAGAGAGAAGAGAAAATTTTACCCATGATTTTGAAAGTCAAATTGATGTTACCAGTAGGCTGATGTACTTTTAATGTATTTTAGCATCACAAATATGAAAAATTATAACCAAAGTATTATTTCCATATTATCAGAAGTATTATGTACATAAAATGTAATTATCCGAAGAAAAGAGTTGTGGTTTCGAAAGATTTTACTTATTAATGATGGAACTAATATGTTGTTATGATTGATTCAAAGAACACTTAATTTTTAGGTATTTATAGAATATTTAGTAAAGAAATGTGAGACATTTACTGATATTGATTTTATTAATGCTGCTCAAGATAGTCCAAATGTCACAGCTATTTAATCTCATTCATGTCACCAAATTATTTTCATCTTTATTGCTTAACATATTTCAAATAAGTAATTTCATGAAATCTGGAGTCTCCAATCAATTATAATCAATAAGATAAAGTAAGTATGTTATTCTTTGCCACACAAGATAATGAAAAACATACTCAAACTCTATGATTTTTGCCATGTTTTGATAATTTTTCTGATAAAAGTAATGAGTTATGCATCAAATAATTTTTTAATGTTTAGATAACCAGGAAAGGGAGAATTACTTCAGCTGAGATATACGATCAGTGATAAATTTTTGTTTTGGTTTCCTCCATAGATTAAAGTTGAATTGAAGATGAGTCATTGGCATGAATGATACTTTATTGTCACTTTGTTCTGCTTATATACCTTACACATGATATATTTTTCATGACATATGCATTTCTCATCTTGGGTGTATGTAGAGGCCGCAGAAATGCAGGCAGAGTGGAGAGATGCTGAACTTCTACATCAAACACTTAAATTGCCTTGTTCTGATCTATGCTGCCCCACAGGTTGATATTTTCTTAAAGTTGGGGAATTGCTTTTATAATACATGTGTCTACCTGTCTATGCCTGATACTGTCTTCAGTTTTTCCTGAAAGTGCTTCTCTGCAATGTCCTAGCATACAACATGGTTGGCCACATAATAGGGATACTCTGTGGATTACTACATGATGATATAAGCTCTGACACTGGATTTGTCACTTTGAGTTCTGACTAAGAGAGGGGAGACAACCCTAAATCTCTTCTTATTTCTAAAATAAGTCAATATAAGTACTTTCTATAGAATGCTCTTCTAAGAACTAAATAATTTTTATCATGTACTTAAGACATTGCATATGACCAAGTAAATGGACAGCAATTAAATAATAAATATATTCCATATCAATATAATTTTTTTAAATCGTAATAATGAAGTCTCAGCTCTTTTTGATCAGTTTAACTGCTCCATCCACTCTTCAGTGCTTCCTCCTCTTCCCTTACTTTGGTCTCATCTCACATCTAGAAAATTAATTGCAACAATCCTTTGACACTATCCCAGTCTCTCTACCTCTAAATGACCTCCTGTTCTAAACAGCCATTGGAGTAAATTATTGGTTCATCAGTGTTCTACTACTAGGAAGAGACACCAAGGCAACTCTCATAAAAGATAGCATTTAATTGGGATTTGCTTGCAGTTTTACAGACAGACTGGGCCTGGTGTGGGCTTTTGAAACCTCAAAGCCTACTCCCAGTGACACATTTCCACCATCAAGGCCACACTTAATTCAACCTCCTAATTCCTCTCAAACAATTTCACTTCCTGGTGACTACCAACCATTCAAATCTATGAGCTGATGAGGGCCATCATTATTCAACCCATCACAATTATATAGTATGCCACATTTGCTGCTACTTCATGTATTTAATTAATTCTTTTATTGGACATGTGTACCTTGACATCTTGAGAATATGCTTCTGCTTCAACCTGAGAAAACAGGCTCTAAGACTCATGCTAATACGAGATTAGGATGAGGGAGAAATTAGGTACAATGTTATCAGTTCAACTCTCCTCCCAACAACTCTGCTCTCTAACTTCCCTAACTCTAATGACATGTTTCATTGGCATACTCGTCTGCCTCCCGATCTGCATGTGAGGTCTCACTGGGACTCTGTGCTTATGGTGCTATTCTTTGAATTTTATTTCACACTTGACCTAGTGTCTTGCAATGGAAAATAATAATGAAACAAGAAATACTTTCCTTCTGTATCCATGAAAACCTTTTATCTGGTCACTGTACAAAGCATTGGAAATTAGTGATTATACAAGACATTGTCCTCTCTTTCAATCTATTTATAGTTTTTGAGCACAATAATAGTTTCCCTAATTTTCCATTTTTACATCAAATTTCCATTTTAATTATCATGTAAGCTTAATTTTTGACTTCTGTGTTTATTTATTTTGGGGACTACACCTGTGGGGAAGTCAGAAGACAAACTGTGGGAGTGGATTCTCTTCTTGTACCATATGAGTTCCCAGATCAAACTCAGATCACCAGGCTTGGAAACAAACAATATTACCCATCAAACAATCTTGCCAACTTTATATAGATTTTAAATATGGATTATTAATTTCATCCTTCTCTCACTTCTGCCTTGGGAGTTTTGGTTTATAGTAGGTCTCTAGAGAGAAATAGAGGAGTCGACAAAAATTTTCTTTTCAAATGTCTTCAAAACGGCTTACATTCCATACTGCTGTGGCCCAAGGAATACTTGGTCCATGGGCTTAGGCTCATTTCCTAATATTTTCTTTCATCCATCCATCCACCCACCCCCCATCCATCCACCCATCCTTCTCTTTCTTCTTTCTTTTCCTTCTTCTCTTTCTTTTCCACTTCTTCCTCGCCTCTTCCCCTCCCCTCCTCCTCATCCTTCTGTCTCAGCATAAACTCTGTCTATCCAATTGTTCTGCATGTTTCCTAGGTGACAGTTGGCCCTGTGGTACTGTATGTGGGCTAGCTCTGAGTTTCTGCATAGAGAGTTAGTTCTATAACTCAGGAAATCCCACTCTCCAGAAAAGCCAGGACAGGTGTTCACTGGGATGTTATTACATCAGCTTTGTCTCAGATACTGTATTGGAGATTCTTAACTTAGCAATTCCTGTGTCAGACACTAGGTCTACTACTTTTAGTATCTTCTTTCACAGAATGTCAAGGCAATAATTGCTTAATTGTATGCTAGAAGACCTGTGTCACTTGCCACCAGTTTCACGGAGGAATGAGCATAGGACAGTGGCTCCCCTATACCTCACTCATGGGTTCTGTTGCTCCTTCCTACTTCCTGTTCCCCTCAGTAGCTTCAGCACCCCCACCCCACTTTCCTCTCCTACTCTACTCTGGTAGGTTCTGAATTTTTGGAAGAGCTAAATATTTGTCTTCTGAAAGTTTGCATATTTAAATTCAGCTAATTGGTATCTTCTTATCATGCTGAGCCAAGATTCTTACCTTGATATCTTTTCCTAGTTATAGAAAAACGTATCTGCCAAGGATGTCTTTTTAAGTGTCTAGTCTGAATCAAGGCCAGCTCTCCCTTGGCCAGACACTGTGTGCCTTTCCTTTTGTTTTACCAAGTGATAAATGCAAATATTAAAAATAAGGCCATCTTTAGAATTTTAGAGTAAAAGGGTGAAACAAATGGAATAGCAGAACAGCTAATGTTTTTCTCCTCCATTGAATGAAGAGACGGGAATAGCCTTAAAATGCCCCAGGTCTTTTTCTCCCAGAATAATAACCAGATATGCACTTGATTCCCTTAGAATGTATTTATACAAGTTGTGGTTGCTGAATATATGAGTTGGTAATGAGCTCCACAGGATGCATGCATATAGCTCAGCAATAGTGACAGAACAATATGCGTCAACCCAATGTTTGGGAACTCTGAGCATAACTGGTAACTACTATGATTTAACAGTAGATGACAAGAATCACACATAGAAATTGTATCTTGGCTTAATTGGAGGCAACTGTGATAAGAGGTAAAACTGTTATTTTACAGAAGAAAAAAGACGCCCCCTTTTAAATTGTCTTAGTTACTTTCTTATTGCTCTGGAAAAAAAAAATCATGGAAAGTTTATTACTACAAGTACACTTGTTCAACTATATTCATTGCTGTTCTATTCATAAATAGGCAGAAATTGGAAACAACCTAGATGTCCCTCAACAGAAGAATGGATAAAGAAAATGTGATATATTTATACAACAGAGTATTATTCAGATTTTAAAAAATGGTATCATGAAATGTTCAGGCAAGTGATGGAACTAGAAAAAAATCATTCTGAGTGAGATATCCCAGACCCAGAAAGATAAATATGGTGTGTATCCATGTATATGTGGATATTATCCATTAAATAAGTGATAAACAATGTACAATCTATAGATCCAGAGAGGCTCGGTATAGACCAAAGGACTAGGGCAATACATGGATCTCTGTTGGAAGGGGAAATAGAATGACTTTATGGGTAGACTCTAGGCAGGGGAGATAGGAACAGAGGATGAGGTGGGGAGGGGGAGGGAGATGGGGATAAAAGGGAATGTGGGGACAGGCATTTGAGGGATGGTATGGGAACCTAGTACAGTGGAAACTTCCAAACATATTAGAAGGTCATCCTAATTGAGTCTCTAAATATTGAGGGAGATAGAATCCCAACTGGCCATCTCTTGTCACTAAATGAAGCTTCCAGTACCAGGACTTGATTACATCCAATTGAGTTGTTGACCAAGAGGTCCCAAGGAAATCCCCAAACAACCCAGGCTGTTGACAAGTAAATTGTCCTCTACAAACTAGCAAGGCCCCATTGCTAAAGTCATAGCCACATAACTCATTGAATATGGGCAAGTCAAGCTGGCTTTACACAGAACCTTCACCCTCATGTTCTAGTGTCCATGACATGGAAAGTTACTCCCCAGGCTGCCAAGAAAGAAAATTAAACACTATCCCAGCCTTAAAACCTTTGACCAATGCGGTCCTGTGTAGCATGAATCTTAAATGGTCTTATTAATAAAATCAAACCTGAGGCCAGTTATTGGGGTAAATGTTGGAAGATCAGAGAAGCAGAATAAGCCACAGCTTCCTCACCTTTCCAGTTCCTCAGCAGATCCTGTTTCCTCAGACTGGAAGCTTCTGAGTCCTCATCCAAATGGGTCTCATCTGAACTGCTGCTCAAAAGCCTAAAAGCTTAACCAGCTAAAGGCTTCTAGTTTCTGGTCCTCAAGTCTTATATACATTTCTTCTTTCTGCCAACACTCCCTGGGATTAAAGGTTTACTTTCTGGGATTAAAGTCGTGAGTCACTATGCTTGGCTGTGTCCTTGAACACACAGAGATCCAGGTAGATCTCTGCCTCTGGAATGCTAGGATTAAAAGTGTGTGCTACCACTGCCTAACCTCTATGTTTAATATTGTGGCTGTTCTGTTATCTGACCCCAGATAAGTTTATTAGCGTGCACAATATTTTGGGGAACACAATACCACCACAATCCTGCTTTAAAAATATGCTAGGGCAATGATGGCACAAAGCTTGCTTAAGGCCTACCTCACAAGATAGAACCCTTACCCTACGCTGCTTGGGTGATCAAGAGACCTAGGCTAAAACCCTTATAATACTAATAACCCTTATAATCTAAAAAAGGTAGAAGTAAAATGACTCCTAATGACATTCTTCTATACTCAAAGATTAGTGGCTTATTCAGCCATTATCAGAGAACCTTCCTCCTGCAGCAGATGGGAACAAATGCAGGGACCCACAGCCAGACAATATGGAGAGAGAGAGAGAGAGAGAGAGAGAGAGAGAGAGAGAGAGAGAGAAGGATCTTAGAGCACTCAGCCATAAATGGGATGTCTACATTCGATCCCTCCCTCAGGGAACTCTGGTGCAGAAAAAGTATAGAGCCAGAGGGGAAGGAAGACACCAGGATAACAAGACCCTCTGAATCAATTGAGCAAAACACATGAACTCAGACCAAACTAGTATTTACTAGGGCCTGCATGGTTCCGCATCAGATCCTCTACATATGTGCTATGCCTTCCAGTTCAGTGTTTTTATGAGACTTCTGAGTATGTGAATGAGTGGGTCTATGATTCTTGTGCCTTTTCTTGGAGCTCTTCACCTGTTGGTTTTCCTTGTCCAACTTTAATGTGATGGTTTTTGTTTTATCTTATTGTACTTAATTTTGTTGTGATTTGTTGTTACCTCTTAGAAGCCTGTTCTTTTTAAATAAGAGACAGAAAATAAATAGATCTAGATGGGAGGGGAGGTGGGGGAAATAACTGGGAGGAGTAGAGGGAGTGGAAACTGTAATCAGGATATATTGTATGAGAAACAAGTCTATTTTCAACAAATGGGGGGAGGAGACTTCATAGAAAAACAAAACAAAACAAGAAAAGAAACCAAATAAAAGCAAATTAAAGGATAAAGGGATTACTGGGTTTATAGCTCCAGAAGGACACCATTCATCACATCAGTGAAGCCGTGGTGGCAGAAGCAGGGATCTGGTTAAGCATATTACATCCACACAGGAAGTCAGAACTCATAAGAAGGAGAGACAGGCCATAAAATCTCAAGCTCTGCCCCTAGTGACACATTTCCCCCATCAAAATGTCAACTCATAAGGATTCCACAACCTTCTAGGACTGTGGTACCATCTGGGTAGCAGTCTTTCAAATAAGTGAGCCTGTGGGAGACATTTCACATTCAAACCCCTACACTTAAGCACCATAGTTGCATCACGTCCTCCTCCTCATGAAATTCTTCAAGGGTGTTCCATTGTTCTTCATAAAGGGCATAGGGGTTCAAATCCCCCCCCATGAAAGTCCAAAAAGTTCTTCATGATTTGGTTGCCCTTTGCCCCCACCAGAGGACATCTACAAATACTGGAAAAGATTTTTATCATCACATCAGAAGGAAAGAAGACATGAAAGGCACCTAGTGAACATACACAGCTCCACACCACAGAGATTCATCTAGTATTGTGTCAATCATAACAAGGTAGACAACCCTGACTGCAGCTGGAAGTTTTCCTGTGTCCTGCCCAGTCCTGCAGCCACTCAGACTCAAATAAACACACAGAGGCTTATATTATTTTCAAACTATATGCCCTAATGGCTCAGGCTTATTGCTAGCTAGCTCTTACATCTTAAAAATGACCCATTTCTATAAATCTATACTTTGTCACATGGCTTGTGGCTTACCGGTACTTTACATCTTGCTTCTTCTGACAGCAGCTACCTGTGTATCCCCAGCTCTGCCTTTCTCCTTCCTCTTTCTCTAGTTGAAATGTCCCGCCTAACCTTACTCTGTCTCACCATTGGCCAAACAGTTTTATTTGTCAAGCAATCAGAGCAATACATATGCACAGCATACAGAACAACATTCCACAGCACTTCCCCTTTTCTATCTAATCCAAAAGGAAGGTTTTAACTTTAACATAGCAAAATTATATTTAATAGAACAGATATTAAATAAAAATTACAGTTACAATATCTAGTCTATTTGTATTTGGCAAAATTAAAATGTTCCATCTATTCTATATTTGTGAATCTAAAATTTCATCTCTAATTTATCTTTTATCATAACCAAGGAATCTTATAACTATCTAGTCTTCACCTACATCAAAGACCTCAGAAGGATATACTATTACCTAAGTAAACAGGAAGAGCATTATAAGCAACTTCCAAAAATCTAGAATGATAGAGACAGCTGGCTACCTGGACAGTCACCCAAAGTTCTTCTTCAATGTTGTGGCATCCATCTTCAGCCTGCAGGTGTAGAGTCTCTCAATTGCTTTTCTCTGTGCCCTGTTGACTGTCTCCAGTTTCTTCTGCAAATCAGAAACCTGAAGGACCATCTTGTCTTACAAAGCTCAGTGGTCACCTTCCTATGGGTTCTGAATGTTCAGTCAATACAACATTTTGTCAAGCAGTCCAGGCAAGAAAAGTTTCTTATCCAAATGGCTAATTTTGCCAAGAAGAAGATAAACTCCATATGGAGTGTCTTTGGCTCTCATCTTTCTCTTTGAAGTAAATCAGTGCTGCCAGGAGCAGACATGTCTCACTTTCCAGAAAGTCTAAGTTTCTAAAACATTTTAAATGCCTATTCTGTAGGTCTTTGGAATGTTTGAAGATTACTTGCCTAAATGAATTATATCTATGTATACCTAGAAAACTTATCATGACTATAAGTTTGACTATCATACAAGACTAATTATTAATCTGTATTTCTTAATTATCTATTACAATTTAAATGAGTTACATAAACATAATACCTTAATGACAGTAGAAATATATATATAGTTACATATATATATATTATAACAAAATCAACTTTAAATGTGTATCAATAAACTAAAGTCCATAGCAATGTAAAACATTTCAAACAAGTTGTTGCTCTTTAAAAGTGGGTTCATTAATATACCCTTTCATCTTATCATATCTATACTATCCCCTTTCTTCTTTAGAAAGAGATTGCATAGATAATCAACCTGTTTTAAATAAAAATAAGGCCAGGCAGTGGTGGCACACACCATTAATCCCAGCACTTGGGAGGCAGAGTCAGGCGGATCTCTGAGTTTGAGGCCAGCCTGGTCTACAGAGTGAGATCCAGGACAGGCACCAAACTACACAGAGAAACCCTGTCTTGAAAAACCAAAAAATAAAAAAATAAAATAAAAAATAAAAATTCATAAACAATATTTTAAGAATTTAGGTGTAGCTTCTCATACTACTTCTTGCTAGAAGAGGGTGCTTACAATCTAATGGAGATCCAGGCCCTCTAGATAAGTGAGACAATTGAATAGCTTGAACAGTTTGGGAGGCACCCAGGTTGTGGGACCCGGACCTGTCCTTAGTGCATGATCTGGCTGTTTGGAACATTGGGCTCACACAGGGACACTTTGCTCAGCCTGGAAGGAGGGGACTGGACCTGCCTGTACTGAATCCACCAGGTTTAAATGAATCCCCAGGGGAGTCTTGGCCCTGGAGGAGATGGGAATGGAAGGGAAGGGCTAGGGGGGAAGTTGGGGGGGGCAGGGGAACCCAAGGCTGATATGTAAAATTAAAACACAAATATAATAAATAAAAAAAGAAAAACAATCTTTAGAATATACATATTAATTTAACTCAGCAGCTTTTACAATCAAATGTCTCTCTGTTGTTAAAAGTCCCAAAGACAATATAATCTCCAGACTCAGTGTGATATTGATCTTCACATGGCTTATTTTTTATATTATCTTTACTGTCTCTTTAAAGACTTTATTTTTAAAAAACTATTTCTTTATCTCTATTTCTTTATCTGTCTATATTCATTTTCTTTTCTCTTCCAAGCCTATGTACATTTTTTATACACATTGTAAACAGTTTAGAGTTTTATTTCATCTGAATCTGTCTTATTGTGAACTTATATTCTTTCTCTGACCAGGAGAGATTTTAAATTGTTAAACTGCATGGCTAGTACAAAAAGCAGCAGCCTTGACTGCTCCACCCATCTCAGCTTCCCAATATGGCAGCAGTATGTTTACAGCCAGCCCTGAACATCATGCTCTCTGCTGACTCTGGGAGGCAGTGGGTCTATGCTTCCCTCCAGCAGCATGTAGCTCAAAACCTTTTCTTTTTCTTTTCTTTTCTTTTCTTTTCTTTTCTTTTCTTTTCTTTTCTTTTCTTTTCTTTTCTTTTTCTTTTCTTTTCTTTTCTTTTCTTTTCTTTCTTTCTTTCTTTCTTTCTTTCTTTCTTTCTTTCTTTCTTTCTTTCTTTCTTTCTTTCTTTGTCTGTACTAGCAAAAGCTAAATCTACCACACAGTGCACTACATGGCTTGGAGAAACCTCTGTGTACTACAGCAGGAATCCACCATGCTGAACTCAAAACCATACATATGCTATGAATCCCTTATACTGTAAGCTCAAGTTTGCACGCCACAGCATCTCTGTACCTTGGCATCTCTATATCTCAGACTGCATGAGACATGAAGTAGAAAGCTATTTTTGGTTCCATTATTATGTTTTTAGAAGCCCTTTTTAAACTCTTTTAGGCCTTATGAAAATTTGAGAGCCCCATGTTAATATGCCAATTGCAGCTGCAAGTTTTTCTGTGTCCCGTCCAGTCCTGCAGCCTCTCAGACCCAAATATACACACAGAGGCTTATATTATTTTCAAATGTTATGGCCTAATGGCTCAGGCTTCTCACTAGCTAACTCTTACATCTTACATTAACCCATTTCTATAAATCTATACTTTGCTATGTGGCTTGTGGCTTACTGGTCCTTTACATCTTGCTTTTTCTGGCAGCAGCAAGCAGCATCTCCTTAGTTCTGCTTTTCTTCTTCATGTCTCTCTAGTTGGAATGTCCCACCTAACCTTATTCTACCTCACCATTGGCCAAACAGCTTTATTGATCAACTAATCAGAGCAGCATATTTTCACAGCATACAGAATGACATTCCACAGCACTTGGCCTCAGGACGTTGTCTCTCTCCATTGTGTTCTCAGCACCTTGCCTTTCTGAGCTGTGTTCTGTTACACTGGCCTCTCTTTTATCCTGGAAGGGGTGTTTCCTATCCTTCCCGTATTTGGAACTTTGGCATGATGGTTCTACGGACACAGGCACTTCCTCTAGACCTTTCTATATGGACCTAGTTAACATTGTTTTCTTGATCCCTTGACAGGTGAAGCACTTTCTCTGAGCAACTCACCCTATTAATCAGAAAGAAATTTCATCAATGGTCTCCACAGCTGTTGAGTCTGTATACTATAACTCCAGCCTGCCAGGCAAGAAGTGCCCACTGGTGTAATTGTGAGAATGTTTGAGGGATGACCAATTGCTTCCTGATTAGATTTGAAGCCCACTCTGTGGGAGAGAATACATGCCTGATACCATAAACCTGATTTTAAAAAAACAGCAAAACCTTAGGGCTGGGAATATCACAGCCTGTAGGGGAGAGTGTGCTGCCTGTAATTTGCTAAGTGGACTTGTAGCCAAATTGCCTTCTAAACATTAGTATTTATACTTATAGAATAGTGCTCTTTTCTGTCTGGGTCAGAGAAGCTCCTTTTTCAGAGGGTGTCAGTTAATACAGTCTTACAACTAATCAAAGTGCTGAGAGTGACTGTTGAGTGGTCAGCCACAGGCATCCATATCACCGTGTCCAGGGCCCAGTGAACATGGAAGAGGGTCAATAACACTGTAAGAAAGAGAGATGTACTGTGAAATGCTTTCTTCTGGATGCGCTGTGGCTGCCTTTAAGAAAAAGAATGGGGTTGGGAGAGGGGATTGGGAATAGGAGACAGTAACAGAGGTTAATGGTATGACCACAAATGTTTACCCATGCAAACAGACAAACAAAAAGCAATAGCAAATGAAAAAGGCTGATATTTATAGTGTTTTGTGTAGAGAATTCCTTGCCTGGTATTTCATAAAATTACATCCTTTTTGAAATGTTTGCATGAAATTTCCCTCACTTCTTTCACCCTGTGAACAAGTGAGGAAACAGAGTCTGTGAGAGGTGGCCATCTTACAGGAGAGATAAATACATGTACATGTGAGGGTACCAGCACGTCTACTCAGACCTGGATGACTCCAGTGACTATTGCTGAAATTGGTCTGAATTTGAGAGCAGTGACAGCACTCAAGAGGAAAAAGAGCAAGAAAATGGAAGAAGCTGCCATGTGCTTTGTGGTAAGTTTTAGGCCTGTTGAAGACCTCTCTGCCATCTCAATAAACTGAATCAGACCAAATTGGAAAGCCCAGGTTTAATGGGGAAAGCACCCCCAGGCGATTCCCAGACCCACAGAGAGGAGACAGGGTTGTGAGACCAGAAGAACCACAAGTCTGTTTCCAGGGATGCTGCTTACATATCCCCTGTGGCAGTTGTCCTGAGCCTCTCTGGGGAGGAGCTGTGTTTGGAGGGCTTTGGAGGGGCGGGTTTAGGGAAAGAGATGGGGAAGGGAGCTAAGGTGGATCTTCCACCAGACTCCTTCCAAACATTCCAGACTCTTTGGCTATAGGGATACCAGGTGCCAGGGGAGCTGGCACCCAAACACTTTGCAGAGATGCTTTTTCCTGAATATTTTTGATTAGTCAGCTCATGTTACAGGGAGACATTTATAAACATGGTAAAGCCTAGACAATGGCCAGGGCCAGGGTGAGGCCAGGTATTCAGGCTTCAAGCAAGTTGAAAAAGGGTAGCCACAGGGATTCAGGATTTTAGGCATGATCAGTTACAGACTTCAAAATATTGCTTTCTGAGTCCTGAATACTCACCAGAATTCTCTTTAAAATTTCCCATGTATATTTTCACTCTCAATATCCTCACTAGGATATTCATTTTTTGGTATTTGATTTTGTTTTCCTGTGGTTTTTTTTTTTTTTCATTTTTTTTTAAATGAGAGCTAACTCTATAGCCAAAGTTAGCCTCAAACCCCATCATCCCTGTCGTGGAATATTATTTTAACTGGGCAAAGATGTGTTACATTTGTTTAATTATGTAAAGATGTGCTGCATTTGTTTCACCTTGCCTGCCTAAGGCACCTGATTAGTCTAATAAAAGGCTGAACAGCCAATAGTTGGGCAGGAGAGTGATAGGTGGGGCTGGTGGGCAGAGAGAATAAGTAAGAGGAGAAATCTAGGCTCAAGAGAGAGGAAGGAAAAGAACAAGAGAGAAAGAGAGAGACATGCCCAGGGCCAGAAGCCAGGCAGCTGCCAGCCAGCTAGATTCATACAGAGAGAAAGAAAGGTAGAAAGCCTCAAGGCAAAATATAAAGAGAAACAGTTGTATAAGAGCTAGCAAGAAACAAGCATAAGCTAAGGCCAAGCATTTATAACTAATAAGAAGTCTCTGTGTCATGATTTGGGAGCTGATTGGTGGCCCAAAAGAAAAATCCTGTTATACATCCTACTTGAGCCCATGATCACAGGCATACAGCACCATGAATGGCTGTGTTTGCTTGAGACAGAGTCTCACTGTGTAGCTGAGGTTAGTGTGAGATACCCTGTGTAAAACAGGCTGTTCTCAAACTCCTGGTCATCCTACCTCAGCCTCCTGTGTCTGCATGTGCCACCACACCTGACTGATAATACCGCTTTGGGGTGTGTGTGTGTGTGTGTGTGTGTGTGTGTGTGTGTGTGTGTAGTACATATGTTATGTGCATGTTCATGAGCATGAGTGAAGTTGTGCACTGCCAGAGCACACATATGGTAGGGAGAAAACAGCATCTGGTGACAGTATTTGCCTTCTACCTTGGGTGAGATAGTTTCTTGTTCTGTGACCAAGTGTCACCAGCTAGATGGCCCAGAGGCTGCCAGGGTGTCTTCCATCTCTGTCTTCTGCAGTCCCTTTTTGCTTCTACAAACAATATAAATCTTTCCATTTAACAAAGATTTTATTCTTAATTAGGTGGGGAGTAGGGTGCATGAGAATGAATTAGATCCCCTGGAGCTGGTGTTATAGACAGTTGTGAGCTACCCAAAGCAGGTGCTAGAAACTGAACTCAAGTTCTCTGCAAAAACAATATTTGCTCTTAACCACTAAGCAATCTCTTCAGCCCTGTGCTTGTGTGTGTGTGTTTGTTTGTTTTAATGGGCTCTGTCATGTCACTGATTGACGAGTCAAGAGCTGTTTCAGAGGATTGGAATGAAAGGGAAAAAGAATGGAGCTTAGGAAGGAAGTGCAGGGCCGGAGACTTAGATTAGTTTGATCCTAATGTAAACATTTTGTCTACCCTCTCACACTCGACATGCCCTAGCCAAACACTGTAGTGTCTTTATTAGATGTTTAACTATGATACTTGTAAGAAATATGTCTATAAACATCTTTAAATTCAATCTTGTGATAATTTTGCTTGTGTGAACTTGATCATATTTTAAAACATCCATCCAGTAGGAACACACTTCTAAGTGTGACTATGAGAGTATTTCCAGAGAGAAATCACACTCACCTTGGAATATAGATGGTGCCATAGTATAAGGTAGGGGCAACAATGGAATTTTTAAAAAATCAAAGGAGAAAGTAAGCCCAGCACAAAAGCTCCCTTTCCTATGCTTTCTGGCCACCTTGAAGCAAAGAACTCTCCTTGGCCATATATTCTTGTCACTGTGATCTTCTAGCGAAAGCACACAGGCCCAAACAGCTATGGACTAAACCCTCTGGAACTGTGAGTCCATATGAGCCATTCACCCCTTGTTTCATGTCGGCCATGGCGATGAGAAGGCTAATACGGAAAACCAGTAGAGTGAGATCACCACTAGGAGAAACCAGTAGAGTGGGATCACCACTAGGAGAAACTCTAAGCATTTGGAGGCTAACCCTAGAACTTGTTTGTGAGATGAATTTGCAAGAGTTTGGAGACATGGATACAGAAGCTTTAGGACTGTGTAAGCAGAGATTGGTGGAAGATTCCAGCGCCATTCCAAAGGGTTTATTGTGGATTGTGTACAGTCCATCATGGCAGGAAAAGCATAGTGTAGGGACATGATACAGCACTTGTCACATTGTGTCCAAACTCAGGAAGCAGGGAAAGCTGGATGTTGGTGCTCAGCATGCTTTCTCATTTTCATTCCCAGTCTCTGTAATGGTGTCACCCATATTTAGAATAACTCAGCCTGCCTTCTATCCGAAACTCTCCATGTTTCATGTCCAGATCCTATTGATTTAACAATATATCATCACATACAACAAATATAAATGCTACCTCATACCTTTGAGGTTCCAGGCCCTATTCTCAGGCTAAATGGGAAGAGAGAAAAAGAATCTGTCCCAAAGCTAAGTAAAATCACTGAGCTACTAATTATAAGATCAAAAGAATAGACTTAAGCTCTCAAAAGGGAATAATAAATGAGGGTAATTGGTTTATGTTAGATATAAAAATATGGATTATATCTAAATATGAGAAAAGTTAACCATTTGTTCTTGGATTTAAGTCATGGCTTTAGTGAGATAACATCTAACTGATAGCACAGTAGCATCTACAGTAGGAGAGTACACTCTGACAGTGAGTATGGAAGTGGGTAGAAGGGGGAGGGACTGGTGAGTGGGCACGAGCGTAGGCAGCAATAGAGGAGTGCACAGAGATAGGAGTGGTCAGAAGAATGGAAGAGTAGGCATTGATGATAGGGAGTGGGCAGTGAAATCCAGTGGTGGGGTGAGGGAGGGCAGTATATTTACAGTGTGGAGAATGGAGGGGTGAGTGGGCAAAAAGGTGAAATTTAGGAATCAGCATGGGGAGTGATGATGATGGGGCAGTGGGTACAAGAGTTAGCAGTGATGGTTGGTCCTAGAGAGAAGAATGAGAAATGATCATGATTAGGAAGAAAGTAGAAGAGTGAGCACTGATGGTGACAACGGAAAAAGAATGGACAGTTGTGATGATGGGCAGTGGGTGTAAGAATGGGGGAGTGTGGAGAGTAGGCAGTGATGGATGGCAATGGGTGAACGGTTAAAAGTGGTAATAGTGGTGGGCCATGGGTAGGAACATGGATGAATGGTATGGACTGGGGACAGGAGTAGGGAGTAATGGCAGTGAGAACACGTAGGAGAAAAATGGTGAGGGCTGGGTAGGTAGGAAAGTGGGAAACACCTGAATGGGTAGGAGAATGGGCATCGGAGTAAGGCCATCTTAGTAGAGCAGGCAGTGATGAGGGGAGTGGGCATTAGAATTGCCAGGGGTTAGAAGAGTAGGTGGTGCTGGCCAGATTGGGGATTTAGCTCAGTGGTAGAGCACTTGCCTAGCAAGCGCAAAGTCCTGGGTTCGATCCTCAGCTCAAAAAAAAAAAAAAAAAAAAAAAAAAGAGAAGAGTAGGTGGCATTTGAAATGCATCCCCTCTTCACCCAACTGCCATGTCATGGATAAACATTCTCTCTTTTGTGTAGTAGGAATTTTAAAGGTACTTGTTAATAAAATCAAAACCGAGGCCAGTTATTGGGGTGATTGCTGGAAGATCAGAGAAGCAGAACAAGCCACAGCTATCTCACCTTGCTAGTTCCTCAGGTGATCCTGTTTCCTCAGGCTGGAAGCTTCTGAGTCCTCCTCCACATGAATCTCAGCTGAACTGTGTTGCTCCAAAGCTTAATTAACTACATGCTTTTTCCTCCCTAGTTCCTGGTCCTCACGCCTTATATACCTTGTTCTTTCTGCCCCCACTCCCTAGGATTAAAGGCGTGGGTCACCATGCTTAGCTGTTTCTAAAGTGGCCTTGAACTCAGAGATCTGGCTAGCTCTGCCTCCCAAGTGCTGGGATTAAAGGTGTGTACCACCACCACCCAACTTCTGCTATAGCATTCTGATAAAAAATAAGTTTTTTCCAATAGCAATCTCTGAAGTCTCCAGAAGGAAGATGGGGCCCCAACAACAACTCTACCCAATCCAGAATGATGCAATGGTAATCATCATCATACTACATTTCTTGCCAGAATTTCAGACAATCTTACCCATTACTCTGAGAGTTGCTGCAGAATCTACAGTTAGTCTAACTGAGATTTAACTATCTGATCACAATACCCAACAGAGATACCATCGCCCCCTAAACAGCAGGAAGCAATTCTAAGAAAACGACGCCCCTTATCCCTAAGGTTTCATATTTCTCAGGGTTATGGATAATAGTTCTAGGGTTTGGGGTGGAAGAAACTGTTAAACTCAGTACTCTCCTTAAGGAAAGAAAATATGTCTCAAAAAAAAAAGGGAAAAGAAGAAATGGAATGGATAGGTATAAGATATTATGGTAGACTATCATATACATTAGTAAACAAATTTAGTAACATAGCAGCCTTTGCACTGTTATGAATTCTTATATGTTGATACAAATATTAACTTTTTACATTCCTATTTAAGATAATTTGTATATTGATACAAATACAGAACTATGTTTGTTATATTGTACACATATTTTTACTCTTATTTGAAATACTTGTATATTGATACAAATGTGAATTTATATCTGTCATACTGTATGTATGTTCTACTTCGGTTTAAGATATTCTGTATACTGATATATATTTAGGATTATTATCATATTGCATATTGCACTATACATTCCTACCTCTGTTAAAGATATTTTGTGTATTGTCACAATTTAAAGTCATTGTCCTTTTACTGTACATTTGCTTACAGACTGTTTGCCTTATTTATAGGAAGCTTAGTCCTTAGGTTGTTTAGGTAGATAAGACTTATAGAGTTATTGTCACCTATGCTTGTCATCTCTATAATTATGTTAGTTAGGTTATCCAGATTTATAAATACATAGGTCAGATGGACAGGTAATCTTCAAACACTTCATGGACCTAGAGAACATGGCATTTAAATAACTTAGAATTCTGTTGACGTGAGACACAATTGCTCCTGGCAGCACCAATTTGATCCCAAGAGAATGTTGGGCTTCTAAGACATTTCCATTTGCAAGTTTGTCTTCTTGGCACAAAATGGCCTACTGGGCAAAGAACTGCCCTTGCCTCAACTGCTGACAGTACAAATGCTGTCCTTTCTGGACAAGCAGGACACAAGGAAAGCGACCACTATACTTTGCCAAGACAGGGTAAGATGGTCTTTCAGAATTCCTGCTTCTGAAAATGGTCTGTCAGATACTCTAGGCCTGTAGCCAATTTGAATGCACCAACGATGCTGAGAAACATTAGGTGACTGTCCAGGCTGCTAGCTGTCTCTGTCTACTCTTGCAAGACTCCCAAAAGTTGCTTGCGTCCTTCTCCCATTTCTCAGGTATTATTATATTCCTTCTCAGGTCTTTGATGAGGTTGGAGATTAGCAGTTATAGTTACACCTTAGTATATATACATATATAATATCTTAGATAGAATATATTAAGTATTAGACTCAGGTTCTTTAGGATAGGACACCTTTTGGAATGATCTTTGTAACATGCCACCTACCCATGCCCTAGACTTCCCTGGATTTTACTATGTATTTTTTTGCTTGATATTGTTTGCACTTATTGTAATTCCAACTTATCTAGGTCATTATCCCTCATTACTCCTGGACAATATTTGATAACCATTTCTTTGTATATAGTCTTGTATCAGGTTAGAACTTTCTTTAGACAAAAGGGGGAGGGAAGATGTAGTGGATAGCCATCCCAGCATTGGCCTGGAAGTTCCAACCCCCATTGAGGCTTCGGTAATGGTCACACCCACAAGGCAGGGTGGAGGAGGAAGCAGAAGACCAAGGATCGGGAGGAGGTCTCTCGCTTGGTTCCGGGACCCTGGACGCTGGGGGTAGACCAAGCAGAGTTCTCCAGAGAACACTGCTGGACTGCGCTATATCTTTGCCAGACCCTGCAACCTACCCCTTCATTTGTAAGTTACCCCACAAAATAAACCTCCCTTTTAACTACGTGGAGTGGCCTTAATAATTTCACCAATACTTTTGTAAAACATATCCTGTCAATAATTGCCTTACTGCACTACAAACAACATGAGTGTAGGTAGGTAAGAACCTCGGCAGTGGGTGAGCTGTAAAAGATAGCCTGGTGACCTCTTCCTCATATATATGGTGGCTTCCTCTGTGTTATGACCGCAAAACTGCCTCAGAAATGCTGACCCTTCAATTTCCTAGTCTCCAGAACTGTCAGGAAAATAAGCTTCTGTAGCTGTTTATCAATTACTATGTGTAGTATTCTTTAATACAAGGTAGACTGAAAGGAGGCTACTCCCTTAGTCCTGATGCACGTACAGTTTGTAGGGAGAAATGCATGGTGAATCTGAAGATGCTCTTGAGTTATGTCAGGCATATGTGTTTCTCTTCCACAAAATATGACCAAACTTGGTTTTTAAAGCTCTTTGTTCTGTGATGAGAATTTGTGCCATCTGAGTCTGTGGAAAGATCTCTGAACTGTGTTATTGAGAGTTAAAGACCAAAGAGAATGCATTCCCGTCATCTATGTGTGAGATTGATGCTGTAATGAGACCTAGTTTAATACCAAAAGGAGACTAATGAGCTTATCTAAAAATACATGCACCAAATATCATTGTACAGATATAGATGATGAGTTTCAGGTTGAAGAGACAAAACTTGGGGCAACAGCCCACTGCTTCATTCAGTCTTTAAGTAAGGGAGTTCTGGGAGGAAGGGGTTGTTCAACCTTTCCTTCTGACTGTTCTCAGAGCAAAACAGTTTTACAGTCTAAATGAAGGGAGATGTCTACCTAAGGTACTCAATTTAAACAGGGAGGAAACATCTTGTGGAAGTTTATATTTATTTTTTATTTCAAGATTTTCCCTCATTGCATGAAGCTGAAGAAATCGCAATATTTAAAACATTATACCTTAATTAAAACTGTTGCCCCCCAAAACCTTGTCTTTTAAAATAGGTGTTATTTGAACATTTGGCATGAAGTTTCAAAGATAAAAATGATATATATTTTTTGCATACTTAACTCTTTCTTAGCTCTCTAACTTTGATACTTGAAAAGAGAAATGTTCTGTAGAAACGTTGTCTTTGATGCAATAAGACCATATGTACTTTTCAGTCACATGCAATAACCCCTTGTTTAAAACAGCTCTCTACTCTCGGTATTTAAATACACTGATTTTTCCCTATAGGAGAATTTTAAATTGTACATTTGTAATTGATGCTTTTCTTGACTTACTATGCAGTTTGAGGCTGTTTGTTACAAGGTTCTAGATTTCTCTGCTTTGTGCAGAGAGACCTGATGACAGTTTCTGGCACTGCACATGGGAAGGACTCCAGGCAGAGTAGGACCATCAGCACCAGGGGAAATCAGTCTGGATTCGATAAACTCACTTCCCAAGTACTTTCTAACTCACATGACATATGGAATCTGACCATAGACTACTACTGACTCTGTACCTCTATACTTGGCAAAGACCTGGAAAAGAGTCGGCCAATTGTAAATATTCATTGGCTGGCTGTGGTTTCTGCAGAATCCTAAGGCTGTTTCAGGTTTCAAATGCAGATGCTCATTATGGCTCTTATGTGGTTACATAGTTCATGGATTATTTTTAGTCTCCAGAAATTGTATCTGCTTCCTATCACAATCTATTCTTTGAACATAAGACTTGGTTTATAATAATCTTATTATGTGTATTATCAAGTTTCAAAGGAAATTCTGGTTTGATGGAATAAACCCAATATATAGCCCCAATTTGCTACACTACTTTAAAAAACAAAATCCCAAGTCCTTGTTGCACTGTGTTCAGGTGTAGGGAAGGGAGTTCATTTTTATGTTTAAAAAATAAAATATTTTTAAAATTTTATTAAATTTGTGTTTTAATTTTACACATCAGCCATGGGTTCCCCTGTCCTCCTCCCTCCCGCCCCTGCCAGGCAGGAAGGGAGTTCTTTATATTAGTCAGGATTTGTTGCTATGACAAAATATGGATGGCAATAGCCTAAGGATGGAAGACAGTGGTTTAGGGGTTGCAGTATATAATCCTTGCTTCTGTTGATTATAGGTCTGTGGTGAGTCTGAACCCATAGAGACAAGACCATGTGAATGAGGAGGCTTTTCATCTCATGATGGACAGGAAGTAGATACCTAGCTCAGGACAAGGGATCAGGTACAGCCTCTGAACACTACAGTAATCTCTTTCCTGTAATCATGCCCCTCTTACAATTTCAGGACCTCCCAAAATATCACCATCGGTTGGGGATACCTGAGCCCATTAGGGATATTTTATGTTCCAACTGTAACATTTCTCTACTCCACTTGAATCTCCAAAGCTCACGCTTAGGCACCTGGCTACACAATTACCAATAAGCTCATGCCCTGTTATTTGCCACACTTGGGTTGTTTAATCTTGCCCTTATGCATATATGGAATTTGTGTTTTGTATATATTTACTGTTATCTCTTCAAGTCCTGTGGCTAGAAATTTCAATGGCTCCTACATATCAAATTTATGAAAATCCCAAAAGATCCTTAGGATGAATTCCTGGAGGTGAAATTGTGGATTTATATGCATACATATGCATTTGCCATATCTTTCAGGAATATTAGGGCTGGGGATTTAGCTCAGTGGTAGAGCGCTTGCCTGGCAAGCGCAAGGCCCTGGGTTCGATCCTCAGCTTAAAAAAAAAAGGAATATTATTAAGATAATTTCCAAAAAGATTATACCATCCTGTATTTACTGCCAGCATATTGTTAAAGTATGCACTTCAATGTTCTCTTGCCAAAATAACACCAATTTACAAAAACCCATGAAACTTGCTCAGTTTAGTAAGTAATAATTTTGTTGGCTTACACATTTGAAATTTAAAATAAGTGATTTATTATTTTTATAACAGTGTACTTCTTCACTCACTGTTGAAAATGTCACATGCTTGTTTTCCTTTGTAATTGTTTGCTTGTTAGTGATTCACACCCATTCTATAAATCAGGAATACCAAGATTTTGTCCACCACTGATGGCAGAATGTTTGCTAGCCATCAACAGCTAGGCTGTTAAACTCATTTAAATGGAAATTGAATGGGAACATATATTGAATAGTGACATTAAATAAAATTTAGACTGCTTCATTTTTTTCTTGATTTGCTTAATTAACACATATTAGTACATCATTGTTTCAACCATTCAGATTCTTTGAAACTGGAATTTAAAATAGTAGGTTGTGTAGTCTCAGAATTACTCAAGTAATTTACTACCATTTAGCATAAGTTATGGCCACTGTATTGTTTCAGCTACTGTACAATAGTTTAATCTTTCTGCTTGAAACATTCAATGCTTGGAGTTCTTTACATGTATCTTATCTTTGCATGCTAATTTTTCTTTTGCCTTCAAGAAAATCAAGATTTGAGTTGAAACTATCATATGTCACTTCTACTGACAGATCTTAAATCACATTCCAGGAAAGCATGATAAAGAATAGGTTCTTTATCCTAAATGTTAACCCCCACATTTGTCTTCATGGCTATATCTGGGCATCAGTTATAAAGTCATCCTGGTATTTACTGTGGTCTAATTTTAGAATAACCCTAATACTTATTAATCTTATTAGGATTTGGGGGGTTTTTGTTTGTTTGTTTGTTTTTCGAGACAGGGTTTCTCTGTGTAATTTTGGTATCTGTCCTGGATCTTGCTCTGTGGACCAGGCTGGCCTCAAACTCCACAGAGATCTGCCTGCCTCTGCCTCCCCAGTGCTAGGATTAAAGGCGTGCGCCACCACCGCCCAGCCTGATTCGGATTTTTAAATAAAGAAGCTTTACCTTATTTCATTGAGAATTCCACACACTTATACCATGTTTGTTTGTTTGTTTGTTTTATCATATCTACCCTTGCTCTCCATCCAATTCTACTTGGCTTATCTAACACATCTCTTTCCTAACTTAATATCCTCTTTAAAAAAGCAAACAAACAACTCACTGAGTCTAGTGAGGTCTGTCTCTGTGCATGGATGTGAGGTCATGTGCTAGAGTGTGACCTCCCAGCAGCCACATTCCCAAAGAAAACAAGGGCTCCCTCCCATATGAGCTGTCACCTACAAATAGTTCCTCCACTAGGAATGGGACATCACGAAGCCCTCCCCCACTCACACTGGAACAATGGTGGCTTGAGGTTTTGCAGCTCTCATTCAGTTTATCACAGTTGCTGGGAGTTCCTGTGCACAATGGCCCTGCTGTGACCTGAAGACAGCATTACACAGCACTCTTCCCCATCCTTCAGCTCTGATATTCGCTCAGTCCTATCTCCCACTTTGTTCTTCAAGCCTTGGTAGGGATAAGGAAGCTTTGATATATAAGTTCCTTTCAAAGTTAAATAACTCACAGTTGCTTATCCTCAGCACTTTGTCTAGTTACATGTCTGTATTAACATTCTTTGACCAATGGAGAGCAGCACAAATCCCTTTGAATACAAGCACGAATATTTAGAAGGCAGTTTGACCAGGTGACTATTTTTCAAAATGACAGTAGGAACTTCCCCTTAAAATTCATGTTCCTCATCAATGGGCTTTTGACCATGTTTATAATATAATGTATGGAATCCCTTCTGTGACCTAATCTCAAATCCAAGCAGAAAGTAGGTGGTTGCCCCCATAACAGTCATGGGGCTATTGTTAGTATTCTGATCTGCCCCTTGGAGACCTGCTGAGCATCCTGATGTCATCTTATGTTAAAGCCCTCTTAAGAGGAAAAGGAACCCTTCCTGTCTTTCTCTCTCTCACCTCTCACCAGAGGTAGATAATAATAATAATTAATAATAAATATTAATTAATAATAAAACTTGCCACATGGATGTTGTGTCTGCGGTGTGAGTAACTTTCCACAGGACCATGCTGTCATCCCCTTAGACCCTCGTAGCGCGTCTCACCCAATGCATGACACCTTGGTCCAAACCTGCCCAGGCTTCTCACGTGCTGTTTCACAACATTAACAGCTACTGCATCAGTGAGAACGTCTAGCCTGACAGGTATGTATTATAGCATGCAGTATTGGGTAAGATCATTAATATCTTTTGTTTCTTGGTTGCCTTTATGGCACCCTCAAGCACTATGAAAGCTAGTCAGCAGGGGAAAAGTTTCCTGGTCAGTTCCAGATTGATTTTTCTATGAAGTGCAACAGAGGCATGTAGTGTTACTGTGTAGCAATTTCCTCTGAGGTTAAAACCTTTCATCTTGATAGAAACTTCTTAGGAAGGATGTTTACAAGGAGGTGAAACAGGTTCTAAGGGGAGATGAAATGTCCTAAAGAGAAGCTCTCTGAAGGGAAAAATAAACAGGCAGCCCTGGGTGGCCACGAAGGCAACCACAGCCTCCCCTCCCTGTCATTATGAACAGGTATGTAGTGGAGAAATGGGAGAGAAGAAGCCGACTGGTTCATTCACTGTGGAGAGAAGCAGAACTGAAGATGGATAGTGCTGAAGAAGAGGCCAGCCTGGGTTGTCTACGTTGCCATCTGAGGCCATGTGATATCTGGGCCTATGTGGCTGCTGAGAGCCATGTATGGGTCCATTGCCTTACCGCAGCCCAGGTCTGTGTTGATGTCTGTGGCTGGTGATACCACCAAGGGCCGTGAATGCCTATGATCTGGGCTGCTACTGGAGGCCATGTTGATGTCTGAAGACCATGCTGCCACCAGGTCATACTAGTCTGAGTATATGTGATGGAGAGGTGGGGAAAGACAGAGGAGTGAAATATTTCTGTTTGTTTGTTTGTTTGTTTGTCTGTTTGTTTGGGGGAGTGGAGGGCAGGGCTGGGAAATGAGTGGGATTGGGGGGCATGATGTGAAATTCCCAAAGAATCAATAAAAACAATTATGTTTTTAAAAGTAAGAAAAAATAAACAACTTTAAACAGCTAGAACTTAAGCCTAGTTCATCACTGAGTTATTAGGCATCTGTTATGGTATTTGCCTGGCCTTCTTAGCTTGGCCCATAGGAAGTAGCACAATTCAATGGTGTAACCTTGTTGGAGGAAGTATGTCACTGTGGGGATAAGCTTTGAGGTTTAATAAGCTCAAGTCTGGCCAGTGTGTCTCAATCTCCTATGGTGACTGCAGATAAAGATACAGAACACTTAGCTACCTCTCCAGCACCACCTCTGCCTGCACACCACCATGCCTCTTGCTGTGATGATAATAGACTGAACCTCTGAACTGTAAGACAGCCAGAATTAAATGCTTTCCTTTATAAGAATAGCTATGGTCATGGTGTCTCTTCACAGCAATAGAACCCTAAGAAGACATCATACAAGGCAAGGGAGAAGGTGTCCTATGTTGCAGTCCACCATGAGAATAATTTCTAGACTTAATTTACTAAGAGATCAACAACATTATTGGCCACTCTAGCCTGAGGTCCTAAAGATGGAAACAAGGAAAGGATTATAATTTACCATAAATCACATGGCTTCTTGATCGATGAGAATATTTATTATATTCTCAATTTGGGTGTTAGCTTTGTTCACTATTCCTGTTGTGTATTACTTGTTTTTAGAAAAGGTCTTACTGTATAACCCAGTCTGGCCTTAGAATCATCATCATCCTGCCTCTGACTCCAAATTCAGGCTCACAGTTTTTAAAGGAGAAAAGAATAAAGTGAAAAACTCTCCCTGGGAATATACCCAATAGACAAGAAACATTAGCCATACAATGAGTCCTTGGACTGCTGAATTTTAGTTGCTCAAACAGAATAGAAGCAAGCCTCTATAGCAAAGAGAGTCTGAAGTTTGAAATGTACCTTTAAAATGCACATCTATTAAGAGAACCTGGCTTAGATACCACAATAGATATCTAAACAGGTCTCTCAATGGTAGATGGTAACATTGCTAGGAAAGGCTTTAGGACATGACATTGCTGCTCTCAAGGCTCTCACAGTGACTAGCAAACTCATGGATGTGTGTGTGTGTGTGTGTGTGTGTGTGTGTGTGTGTGTGTGTGTGTGTGTGTGTGTGTATGTGTGTGTGTCTAGTTGCTGAAGTCAGTTTCTCATATATGGAACTTTGACCAGGTTCTAAATCAAATTGCCAAGGGTAAGGCAAGTGCCTTCTAAGCTGTCTCATTGGGCCCTGAAGACAGAGAGGAAGGGACATACTTCAAAACAGCAATCAAGTGTTGGGGATCATTTCAAAGCTATGTAACAATTAATCAGTGATCTCAATTGAACTCAATTCTAAGTTATATTTTCTTACATATTTGCCTTAAAGCCAGTTTATCAAAGAGAAAAATACTTGTAATCAATCAAAGCAACACAATAGTCCTTGATACCATATAATAATATAGTCAGTAAAAGAACCAAGCCTGATTTTCTTAACCATTTAAATGGATTGCCCTAGTGAGCTTTTCAGCTCCCACTAGGCTATAAACATGCAATACACAACTGAAAACATATCCAGTTATTATAATTTTAGAATTTAGAGAGGCAATTGATTTCAGAAAATTATGTGCTTATTCACTTTTTAGTGAATAAGTTTTTGAAATTCAGTTGTTTTCTGAGTAATGTGTTCTTTTGCTTCAGTTAAGCTGGATTAAGGTCCTAATAGTACCTGTAACTTTTATGTTCAGTGGGTTTTTTTTTGTTTTGTTTTGTTTTGTTTTGTTTTGTTGAGCTGGGGATCGAACCTAGGGCCTTGCACTTGCTAGGCAAGTGCTCTACCACTGAGCTAAATCCCCAACCCATGTTCAGTGTTTTGACATGGAATATTTCATTGGTAAGTCTGATGATTCCTGTAGCTTATGAGCTTGACGGTTTGCTCTAACTTCATGGGAATGTATAACTCAAAACCTTGGTATATTTTGTATTACTATATGCCACATTAGTAAATGTTTTAAGCATGTAATCAATGTCCAGTTGCAAAGACTGTAAATGATAGGCATTCTGGGTATTTGTGTTAAAGCCATAAGTACTTAGAGCAAATTTTAGCAAGTCTTGTGGTTATGAGGCACCATGGGTCATTTTATCAATCAATGATGCTCTGGGCTATCAGTTAAAGCATAGTAGGGTCTGTGGCTATCTTCCTTTTCAATATTGGGAAAAGGAAATAGTATTACACCTCCAATAAAAACGCCACTGACTGCGCATAGATTCACTTTTCTACAGTCAAAGAATGCCATACATATGCTCAGCTACAAATGGTATATGATATCATGTTGTTTTGGAGAGAGGAACATGAATAAATGTAGAGCTTTTTCACTAGAAGGCAAATAAATGCTAGTATACTTCATAATAACATTTAATTAGGTTCCGCAGTGATCCTGACTCTAGTGACAAGGGGTCTGTATAGTTCCATTTCTTCAGTTCTCCAGCTCCCAGAGAGCTTTTGTGACACCGGTGTAACTTGTCTTTTTGTAACTCAAGGATAACGAGCCAAAAAAAAAAAAAAATGGTGTTTATCCCCATTGAATAGTCAATTCAGGTAAACAACTGTCAACTAGTTTATTTAGTACAGACAAGAATGTGAAATTGTCCATATCTGTAGGCCCAGAGAAAAGCAGGCTGCCAGTGTAAGCAAGAAAGACCTGACATCGAATAAAGATTCTTCTACAGGTGATGATGCAGAGTCACAAGTTACAGCATCAAACTGGAATGTATCTCATTGTTTTCCCAAGTATTGCACAGTATTAGAGAAATTGATGCTGGAGACGGATTAACATTATATGAAGAAAGTACTTCAGTGGTCCACACAAGAGACAGTACAAGTGAAGGCCGGTGTGGCTGGCCATAAGAATGAAAAACAAAAAGTAGATTTGTCAAATAGGAAGGAGGATCAGGGGAAATTGGAGGAAAAACAGAGGGGAATGGGGTATTCAGAAGTTAGTAATAACACTAACTAAAACAAAAACATTTCTATCTGGAAAGACATTGTTCATCAGTTTACTGCATATATATATATATAACTTCAGTTTGGCTGCTTTAGAGAAGAGCCCTAACCTCTTCCATCTCATTTGTAACTGGGACATATGCCACAATGGTCTGCTGAGCAACACACTCTAATTACCCCCTGGACTTGGGCAGGGATTATTCTCTTTTCACTTCAGTGAACATTGACTTAGTGGCCATTCTGTAGCAGACACTGTAAAGAAATTAGAACAAAATCCATGCCATGGCAACCACAGCTTATGTGTTACTGCAATTGTGTGTTAGACAATGCAGTCACTGTAGCCTAAATAAAACAAGCCCAGAGTTTTGCAAGCCAATAAAGAAGCAGGCTCCTGAAGGTGAAGGAGTTAACGCAGATGCTAAAAGATAGCGTCTGCCTAATTAACTTGTACACTATTATACATGTGAGAGCTTAGCTTAGTGTAGGACTCAGGATATATAGGCATATACATTGTTTCTAATGCCTCTGTGCAAAAGCCATATTTAGAGAACAAAAGCCAAGATTGCTTCCATTTGCTGTCTGCATAGTAGACGTGTACTGTATATGGGAACAAGAAAGTAAAGGTGGAGGTAGAAGTTGTGCAAAAGCCTGATCGGGTTTGTGGGTCAGCATTTCATGATATAGTTTCAATAATGGACTGACTATAGCTCAGTAAATAATTTGACTCTGCAAAAGAGAAGGCTTCATCAATCTGCCATTAAATAGCAGTTATTGACTGTATTGCAGCTTACACTGTTCTTAACAGAAATGAAGTCCAGCAGATGGGACCTGCACCTAACAGTTTGAAGTTTTGAACAAACCCAAGTTATATTTACCTCATTACCTTTAGGTCAGGATAGGTAAATACTGTTAAGCTAACCTAAGAGATGAGGATAAAGTCTTTGTATGATGTGAAATCAAATGCTTTGGAATGTACACAATGGAGACAAACTATAAGTTCCATATGGAAGCATAGGATTAATAACTAATATTTGAATGCTCATTTTTACTGCTCTGTCTTATTTTTAAAAACTACATATTATGGCTATCATTTTTTGGAAAGGGCACCAGTTGGTGAATATTTTCTAATATTGTTGCAAGATTTCTTTACATATGACTCATGGAAATAGAGCCTTTCCAACAGTCACTTCCTCCATCAGCATGCTTGCTTACACGATGACTCAAATATGTGACAAATGAATGATGGTTTTTCTTTTTTTAAGACAACAAACTCATAAGACAGCAGAATTGATTACCCTTGTCATTTCACTTCTTTCTCATTTGGGTAATTTCCATTTGAAGGAGCTCTGTTAACCCCACTAAATGCCTCCTAGTCATAAAAATACCAAATGTTCAGTGCACAAACAATAAAGACTGGAGACTACACTTGCAAGTTGGAAAATGAGAACTAAAGGGCCTTGACTGAAGCCCTGGAAGGGTGTCATCTTGGTTGTTTATTCGAGTTCAGGGAGAAGCTCACTCTTGGGGAAGAACATCTGAGAACACACAGGGACAGTCTGGAATTGTACACATCCTGACCAGACTACACAGCACCCGGGAGCTTCTACTACACCCAAACAATGGCAGTACTTGACTGTGGAGAACTGTGCCAAGCTTGAGTGTTTCTTCCCTATCAGAACACTGACCAGCTGTACTCAAGTCTGCATATTGGAGCCAAAGTCTGGATTAAAGAAATCAGTAAATGAGACTGCTTCATGAAATGCCCAGTTTCTTCCATCCTTTGGTAGTTCTAAAGATTCATTTGCATGTGTTCAGAACCCTGTAACTTTATGAAGACACTCAGATTTGTCTGTTTGAGTAGAGCTAAGGATTTTTTTTTAAATTAAGTATGTTGTTTTTGTTGCTTAAAATTACCATCCATTGAACTATTACTGAGGATCAAACAGTAAGTTAAGTATATGGTGCATATATTTACTTGAATAGCAACTCTGATAGCCCTATGATGGAAGGGGATGGTTAGCACTGGTTGCCAATTTGACTTCACTGAGATGTCTAAGATGGTGGGGAAAACCTGTTGGTTTGCAGAGGCTTTTCTAGGGCAGAATGACATATGAATCGCTGATAGAGAAAAGACCCACTCTGAACTTGGGCAATATCCTCACTGAAAAAGGAAGTCAGCAATGTCATAGCAGGCAAGCCTTTGTCTAGCACTGCTGGTGTTGGTTTCCAGTTCCTTTGACATTTCACTGTGCACTGTCCAATGAGCTTCCAGCCTTTCAGCATGGGTTTGGACCTGAGGAGGCACTCTGCTTCCTGCCTGGAAACTAAGTCCACTGTCGCTCCAGGATGTATGTAAACAGCCATTCTGTTGAATTCTCAAGGTCCTGCCATGTGAACCCCAATAAATCCCTTTTTGCAATGTCTTCATACATTCTGTTGTTTCCATTTCTCCAGAGAATCCTATCTAATGCATCCAGTCATTATTTCTTCTAGATGATGAAGAAGAGTAAAGAGAATTTGCACAGCCTGTTTGAGGCCATCTGTGTAACTATAGCTGGTAGAACTGAGATCCAAATCTAAGCCTGAGAAAAAGGTTGAGTGAGAATGGCACCCATAGGCTCATGTGCTTGTCCTCAATTAGTAGTCCCAGTGTTTGGGAAGGATTAGGAAGTGTGACCTTGTTGGAAGAGGGTGTGTCACTGGGGGTGGGCTTTGATATTTCAAAATCCCACACCAGCCCCAGGCCCAGTCTGTCTCTCTGTCTCTCTCTGTCTCTCTCTGTCTCTGTCTCTGTCTCTCTCTCTCTGTCTCTCTGTCTCTCTCTCTGTCTCTCTGTCTGTCTCTCTGTCTCTCTCTCTCTCTCTCTCTCTCTCTCTCTCTCTCTCTCCCCCACCCCCCACCCACCCCCCGCAGATCACAATGTAAAGCTCTCAGCTCCAGTGCTTCCTACCATGATGATCACAGACTAACTCTCTAAAACTGTAAGCCAGCCCCCAGTTAAATGTTTTATTTCGTAAGAGTTGTCTTAGTCATGGTGTCTCTTGACAGCAGTAGAACCATAGGTAAGGTATCATTTCATAGCAGGATCATTAGGCAATTTCAGCAAAAGTCCTCTAGCAAGAAACAGAGCTTTCCTCCCTAATATACACAAACATCCATCTGCAGCAGTAACAACTCTGGGTTAGGATAATCACGAGGTTATTTGCCAAAAATAAAAATAGAATAAATCCACAATGCTTGTCTGTCCAGTCTTTGATCACATCCTCTAGCTAGATGGTAACAAGACAACTCAGGCCTGCTTTCAACATCTCAATCAGTTTCCCTTCATGCTGCCCTCTCCAGTGCCCTTGCAGTGACTCCTTTCCTTCTGACCTGCTCTCCAGACCGATGAGCTGCTTTTCATTTCTCACTCACCCCTTCCAGTTCCCCAGCGGCTGCACACACAGAGCCTCTCACAGGTACCTTTCCATCCTTCACATGCTGTTGCCCTTGCCCAGGATTTTGTTCTCTTTCAAAGGTCGTGGATTGGGTTCCCCAAAATCAAAGCCTACAATGGGGTCTGGATAAAGTGAGAAGTGATTCCATTATTCAGTAGTGAGCAGAGCCTGAGCACAAGGAACAGCAAGCCAGACATGGCCTCTCTGGCAGTGTTTCTTCTTGCTGGGGATTCTCTAAGGAGTCATAAAGAATTTATAGCAAAGTTCTTTATCTAAACTGTGGAAGGCTGTGCTTCTAGCTGTGTCCCTCTTTGACTGAGGATCACCCTCTGGGACCCTAGCTCCCCTGTGTCTCCACTGGAGCAGATTTCAGGGAGGCAGACTCTCTGAGAGAAGAAACCAATGGGAGATGTGGAAACTTCCACAGTTCCAACATCAAGGCAACGTTAGTGGGAACCTCAGGAACTGTGGTGTGAAGCACAGAGAGCATCCACACATGGGAAATTATTCCGCTCACACACTTGTTATGTTGTAGTTATTTGTCTTGTCTGTGTGCCATTGTCCCCTCACCTCATACAGGTTTACTAAGGGTGAGAACACAGGTGCTTACTGGTCCAGGTTTCCTCAACTTTCTGAGCACTTCTCCTGGAGTATCAACACACAGAATGCTGCTGAATGAGAAGTGATATTGTGTTGCGTTTCCCACTGGTATTTTCATCTGTGCCAGTTGCAAGAAGTGCCAGCACACTCTCCAGGGCCTCTTTTCCACCCTCACCAGAGGAGGGAACTCTCCAAGCATGTCTCGGTTTTCTGTATATATGGACTCTAGCTCTGGAGCCCTCAGTTTTCTCTGTCTTCAGGTTAGAACTTATTGACACACAAACATCTTTGGGCAACATCCTTTTCTGAGTGATTCACTTTACCAGTAGAGGTTTGCTCACTCCCTGGACACTGGGAACTACTTGCACAAAATCAGGATTATTATCCAAAGTGGCACTTTTGGTCCTTCCCATTTACACTTGGACCAAATAATAAAACTAAGAAAACAGAAGAACTGAAGAGTCATGGTTTTCACCATCTTTTAGGTTTCATACACAGTAACAGCTTAGGGACTCTCATTCTGCCCCTGAAGTCTCAATAAACATTAGCTTGTTTGAAGATAGGACAGTCTCTTCTTCCTCTCTCCTCTCCCAAAATAAGTTTTGAACACAAACTATGTACAACGGACTGCATTAGAGTTTAATTCATTTGACTTTTACAAGATCTTTATATAAAATAGGAAATCTCTGAAAAGCAGATGTAGACTCAGAGAACAGATTAACTAATCTGAAGTCAATGAGCTACATTTGAAGGACCAGGCTGCACTGCCCTTTGTCTCTGGGTGTACAGCTACAAGCACAGTCCCTACTATACACAAGAGGTTCTCTGTTCGGCTTAAATGCAGCAGGTCAGTGGGACACTCCATGCCTACACCTAAACTCTACCTATCACCAGCGACTTTACCTGAGTCTAGGGCCAGCCTATGCTAAACCTTGGTAACCACTGTGCTGGATGGATTTTGCCAACTTGACACAAACCTAGACACGTCTAGGAAGAGGGAATCTTAATTGAGGAAATACTTCCATTAGATTGGCTGGTGGTAACTCTGTAAGGTATTGTTTTGACTAATGATTGAGGTGGGATGGTTCAGAAAACTATGTGTGCTGCTGTCCCTGGGTTGGTGATCCTAGGTTCTATAAGAGAGCAGGTTGAGCAAACTATAGAAACAAGCCAGTAAACGGTGCAGGCTCTGCATTAGTGCCTTCCTCCAGGTTCCTGCCTTCAGTTTCTTCCCTTACTTCCCTCAGTTATAGAGTGTGATTTGATAAGTACATGATAAAATAAACCCTTTCCTCCTCAAGTTTCTTTGATCATGGTGTTTTATTACAGCAATATAAACCCCCAGACAACCAGTGGTTAAAAAATAAATAAATAACCGAGGACCTATATTATTGCCACTGTAGATATAAGATGCAACAGCAAAGGAATAAAGGAGAATAATAAATGTAATGGAACCAGAAGAGATGAACCAAAAGAAACACAGAGAGGCTGATGCACTTACCCTGTGTTCTCATAGCACAGAAAGGCCTCAACACCCTTACAGCCTGCAGAGAACATAGATCATTCTTCCTTGATGCTTCCAGGATCCACTTCCCTATAGAAATGGTAGAAGATGGAAGAAAAAGCATACAAAACGTGAAGACATTGTTATGGAAGACAATGGAAGCAGATTTGCTTTGGGAAAAGGTGACAAGGTGCAATGTGGCATACAAGAACACTTGATATTGTCTTTGGTTTGTTTTGAATGAATGTTAATTTCACAGCAGTTTCTGCATGATCTTTTGTCATTTTTTAATCCATTCCCTTGGTCAGTTCCTTTGTGAGGACTGCCTTTCAGATACAGTTTTATGAAATAACTAGTTTCATAGTGGGTTTACTTCATTTTCTTTCTATAACAAGTTGCTTTTGATCTTGATTATATAATAGGCGAGATGCTGAAAGTTTAAAAGCTTACACGAATTGGAAATGAAAAAATAAGAGAAGTTACAATCATTTTCTTCCTTTTAGGGAAGACCCCAGAGAGTTCCCACTTTAACCTTAACTGGAGGCTGTTATCAGGAGCACTCGAAAGATTGAGCTTTGGCCTGACTCTATCATTTTTATGACAAGTGCATTTCTTACAAAGCCCTTTACAAAATGAAGTGGGTATATTCATAGTTCTCAGTTCTAGCAGAATAGAAAACAGATGCTTACTGAACAAATGGGACAATTATTAGCAATAAAGGGTGGAAAAAAGATAATAAAAGTGGAATAATTGAAAATTATTGGGTATCTTTCTATTTTTCCTTTCTGGAGATTGAACCTAAGGACTCATGTCTCACTAGATAATCTCTAATCATTCTTTGTCTCTGTCTCTGTCTCTGTCTCTCTCTCTCTCCTTCTGAGCCATATTTTGGCCATGATAAATCACAACATTTGATATTTGATAGTCCACTGATATTTTCAGTAATGTCTCCTGAATCAAGAACTACGAGTCAGTCACTGGTAATGATAATTCTAGAACGACAGCTAACACTCATTTAGGTGTTAGACATGCTCTGAGCTCTTCACTCTGCTAACTCACTGAAGCACAGAGAAGATAGTTAACTTGTTTTAGGCCAGGAACCCTGGAGCTTAGGCTCCAGTACCTATGCACTTGACTAGTAGTCGGTCCTGCTACTGATGACATCTGATGAGTTATTCATGACAATGGACAAGCTCGAATCTCTGCTCTAGGAAATCACGTTATATAACAGGAAGACTGGATAATTATAATCAGCTTGGTAAGAGGATCTTAAGAAATGTCAAGGGAACGTCAGAGCCCATCTGGGGAACTGATCTAATGGTGAACAGGCAGATAGAGAGGAAGGGCTGGTGATTCAATAGTAGAAGCATTTGCAAAGACAATAAGATGAGGAAGTCTAGACAGTCCAGTAAAGAAAAGTAATTCAGAAAAAGCTTCAATAACAAGAGGAAGTTGATAGTGTTGAGACAAGGCCTGAGAATTAAGTTTGTTTCCAACTACACAGAGACTCTCAGTTAGGGCTTCTAATGTTGTGTTAGAACACCATGAATAAAGACAACTTGAGGAAGAAAGGGGATTTTTATCGGTCCTACATGTTTCAGGTCACAGTAGGAAGTCAGGGCAGAAATTCAATGCAAAAACCTTGAGGCAGGAACTGATATAGAGGCCATGGAGAAATGATGCTTACTGACTTGTTCTCATATCTTGCTCAGCTTTCTTTTACAACCCAGGACCATCTGCCCAGCACCATCAAGAGTGAAATTGACCCTCCCACCTAAATTATTAATCAAGACAATCTCCCCATTAACGTGCTTACAGTCCAACTAGGTTAAGAGTCTAGCTCCCCAGATATGTCTAGGTTTTTTGCCATGTTGACAAAATCCATCCAGAACATGAAGCTCTGTGGATCAGGATGTAGATTTTGGCCAGTCACACTACAGCTACTCGCCTTTCAATACATCTCATGTAGGAATATGATTCAACAGTATTTTTAAGAAAATACCTTCAGAATTAGAGAACATTCTGGAAAGGGATGTCTGCAGGGACAGAGGAAACTAGTAGGGTCATTAGCAATGCTTACAGGAAAAATGGCAAGTGTCAAGTCTTAGAAGGTCTTCACATTTCTAAAGTGGACTGTCCAGTAGTGGCTATTACCATGGAAAAAATATCTTCCTGGGTGTTTTTTCAATTGTTTTTCATTAAATTTTTCTAAATAATGACATTTCACATCTGAAAATTCCCATTAATTATCTGATGTTATATGTGAATTGCAATATAAATATTCAATTATTTATACTTTATGTACTTTATACAATCCTCTTTTTAAGTATTTGTAGAGGTCTTGTTCATAAATTTAAAAAAAAAATGGAGCAATATAAATTGAAAAGAAAGCTAAGCATAATGCTCACAACTATAACACCAGGACTTAACAGATGAAGGCAGGGGAATATTGAATTCAAGATAATTTCTCAGCTACCTAGCAAACTCAGGACCAGCCTGGATTGAAGAGCTCTATGAAGGTACTGTCTCTCACAATGGGGGGTCATTGTGGTAGAGCCTGAGACAGCTGCTCACATTGTATCTACTGTCAGGCCCCAGACCTGAGACTTTTAGAGGTCTTTATGTGGAGGAGAAAATATCAAGAGAAAGTCCAGGCAATAGGCAAGGCATTATGTGTTGCTAGGTAGGAGGAATGTGTTCTGGTGTTTATGGAACTGTAAGCCGAATAAAATTATCAACAATGCATTTCATATCTCAAGATACTTAAAAGAATTAGAAGAGTCTAAGTCTTTTTAAGAAAAGCCATCAGATGGCCCACTGTGGGTTGCAAGTTAAGCTTATACTTCCATTAATTTTAGTGTGTTCATCATGGAGAGAATACTAAAAGCAAGTTTAGGATAATATATATGCTAATAACCCTGAGCTGACTACTACTCAATATACACATGAATCAAAATTTCATGTTGTACCATGTAAATATGCACAAATACATGTTAATTTAAAATCACCAGTAAGAATAGAAATGAGAATTCAAAAGGTGAATTTAAAAACATATATAGTTATCATATACAGCAAAAATAATCTGATTTTCAACTTTGAGGGGGTCAAACATAGAAATTAAATTATGTCAAAACCCTTCTGGTCAGTTTACGCATCCCTTCCCTCTTGCTGTTGTGAGTTTATGCTAAATTGTGTCGTCACTTTGTAGCATGAATCTTAAATGGTCTTATTAATAAAAACAAACATGAAGCCAGATATTGGGGTGAATGCTGGAAGATCAGAGAGCAGAACAAGCCACAGATTCCTCACCTTGCCAACTCCTCTACTGATCATGTTTCCTCAGACTGGAAGCCTCTCAGTCCTCATCTAAATGGGTCTCAGCTGAACTGCTGCTCAAAAGCCTAAAAGCTTAACCAGCTCTAGTTCCTGGTCCTCACACCTTATATATCTTTCTGCTTCCTGCCATCAGTTCCTGGGATTAAAGGCATGAGTCATCATGCCTATCTGTTTCCAGTGTGATCTTGAACTCACAGAGATCCAGGCTGATCGCTGCCTGTGGAATGCTAGGATTAAAGGTATGTGTACCACCATTTTCTGGCCTCTATATCTAGTGGCTGTTCTCTTCTCTGACCCCAGATAAATTTATTAGGGTGCACAATATTTTGGGGAACACAATACCACTACATCACTTTATTCTTGTATCCCAAGGACAGAAGTGAGGTGTTTGGGGCTGAATTTAGCAAATACTTAAGTTTGATATTCCAGCTGGACTGCTCTTGGGGAGGGCCAATTTTCAAAGAAACCTCATTCAGAGAAGAGTTTGTTAAGTTCATTAAATTCTCCAAAGTAGCAATTCAGAAAATATGAAAAAACGTTAGTGAGGGGGAAAGAGTTCTTCTCTAACAATAGTGATAATTTGGATGAATTCTTAAGTAACAGTAATCTACCCTTATATCACAAATGAAATGATAGTGCCTGAATGCTGGGATAAGGAAAGTCTCTTCCTAAATACCCAATCCATCACCCTGATATAACAGGAAAACTGGCTCTGAAGCTCAGGCCTCTGTCTGTTTTATTTTATTCTGTCTGTCACTCAGCCAATTAAGTCCTATTGTCATAGTGATTACAGTCATTTGTTTCCCATAGTTATGCTGAGCACTAATGTCTAATTTGTTCAATAAAGGCTATTTACCTAAGTTATTTGTATGCAAATTATTTATGGCTGTAGACACACAACTACACACACACACATACACACACACACACCTTGAATATGTCTGATAATGAAAAATAAATTTTCCAAGGAAAGTTCATATTATGCTTTTTTCTCTGTTAAGCCATTTGCTATCTGCCACAATTCAATATTTCTAATGTCATTAATGTGCCAAATTGAAATGACGTTTGTCTTAGCATTGGGGTAAAGAAGAAGAGGAATGTTTTCTCGTGCAGATTTCATCCTTGCCCATCATCGAGCACCGACTTAAGAGTTTTAATGAGGAGAGAGAAATGTTAGCCACAGTCCTGGGGCAGGGGCACCCTGCACTTCAGTGGTGCCTTGTTTCCTTACCACAAAAGGCAATGGGAGTTTTTCATTAACTTGGCTTTTATATTTTTTAATGCATTTATACTGTGGTTTCGGCTGATGCTTTTCTAAGAATGTTCTAACTGTATCATTGTTTTTCCTTTTGTATTTCAACCTTCTATACGGCTTATGTTCTCACAGAACTCAGCATAAACATGAAGCAAGGGCATGCCTTAGGAAAACTGAGTTCAAGGGCCATCCTGCTTACAAAAATCAGGTCAACAGAGGGAGGGTTCTAATTATTGGTATTCAAGTAACAAGTCTTTATGGAAAGCTTGAGGACTATAACAAAGGTTCTGCTAAGAAAAGGCTCCAGGTGGGCCTTTGAGTGATGGAAGCTAAATTCATATTCCTATACATTAGTATCAGGTAATTGCAGTGAACAGTAAACAGCATCATGGTCAGAGGATGTACTAAGACTTTGTCCTTGAGATCCTAACAGAAAGATGATTGACTTTTTCTTGTGTAGAAAATGAAGAATACTTTTAAACAGCTAGACACAATGCAGTGCCTTCTCTTCCCAAACATGCATTTCCATGGTGTGAATCAGGATGAGATGGCTGAAGGGACTCTGGCATCTGGTCCAGGGAGTGTGGCCTTCAGCCCATGCTGACCACAGTTCCTATGCAAACAACCAGGACTGGTCCAAATGAGTTCCAGCTGGGGCAGACTCCACAGTACATTTTAGCTAGGGAGCAAATCAGGCTGTCAACTAGCAAATCCCTCCCAGAGCTTCTACAGACATTGAGAAATCCTGTGTGTAGCCCAGTATGAGTGTGTTTTAGGCTGTGGTCCAGAAAGAAGCCACACCTCATTACTTTTCCCTGACAGTGTAGAAGGACCCTCTCCTAGAACAATTCTCTCTGTCTCTGTCTGTCTGTCTATCTGTTTCTCTCTCTCAAATTTATGAGTAACAAGCATTCAATGTAGACATATGTGTGTATATATACTGCATATATAATATATCTTATATGTATTTTACTTTTGTTTACTGTCAAAATACCAAATCATAATTTTAAGTTTAAGGGAAAAAGTCCAACACGGTATTATTTCCTGTTCTCATCTCCTTTTCTTTGTGTTCTCTTTCACTTCTGTTTCTGCCATGCACCATGAGGATCGGGGCAATGAGCATATTTTCTTCTGTTCACCCATCATCTAACTCAGCCATTTTCAACCTGTGACTCTCTACCACTTAGGAAGTCGAATGACCCTTTCACAGGGGTGGCCTAAGACCATTAGAAAACCTAGATATTTATATTACAACTCATTAGAGTAGCACAGTTACAGTTATAAAGTGGCAACGAAAGTAACTTTAGACAAGGGGTCACTACAACCTGGGGAACTGTATTAAAGGGTCGCAGCATTAGAAGGTTGAGAACCACTGTTCTAACTAGAGGTAGTAGCTTAGCTAAAATAATTGTCCTAACAGCTACTGTGAACAGTATTGCTGGGCACAGTATTTCTGAAAACACAGCTAGCCTTGGAGAATGTGTGGTTCTTAGCTCTGAACTACAAAACAACAAAAAGGCTCTGTCGGTACAGAGCAGGCTGCGGCCCCAGTGTCAGTGTCTTCCCTAGGCAGTTGCACTCACACACCAGGAAAAGGCAGCCATCTATCTGCCTTCCGGAAGAATGCAGTTAAGAGAGATCTAATGCTATTAAAGCAAGATTAAATTTCTCCTACATGACTTACAAAGCTTATGTAAAAATAATGTCAATCACCCTAGCAGTAACAAAAGAACAAATTATCAGGTTCTGTAGGTATAGACAGATCCCACTGCATCCTCTCCACTCTGGGGATCACTGCATGTCATCCCACTTCAGCTACTCAGAATTACCATGAAAAGTCCGTGGCTTTCACACTCAAAGAGAATCAGCGTTTATCTACCAAATACACAGCTTTATCTCCTGTCCATCCAATTACTGTGGAATCGGGCTTTCTCTCTCTCTCTCCTTTTTAAATAATTTGGCAGTTTCAAATGTGGCAAAAGGATTTCTCCTAGGCCTGCTATCCAGCTCCATATTTAATTATCCTGTCCATACTAATGAGCCACTTAAATGAACAACCAGTACCCCAAACCCCAGGAGAAGATTTTAACACAGTGTTTGAAGACTTTGTCAAGTCCACCTTTGAGGCTGTCTCTTCTAATTACTAGAAATTTACTGCTGGCTTCAGATATACTCACTATGGGGGATAGAACGTATTACACAGCAGTTTCACTTCATGGCCAGTAGTCATGGCAACACCAGAGGATACATCTTAAAATAAGAAATAGTTTCCAAGGGCAAGAGCTCGGCTCTTGTTGCCAGATGTTTGCACTTTCGTTTTTGGAAATAAACATGTTATTTATGTTTTGAAAAGCTTAAAAATCTATTTTAATGGTACAATATTTTTTTAAGTTCACCATGAAAAAAACTTCGTGATGTTTTCTAAATAGCACCATATGCTGCATTTTTAAAATCATTTTTTTGAGTTATCTTATTCAGAAATCACATGGAATTTTTTTTCTTGTTCATTCACACTATCAAAAATATTTATTGAACACTTAGTTCATGCTGGATACCTTGCTAAATGTTGTGAACTCAAAGGTAACTTGCTGTTGCTTACTTTGTACATAGACAGCTGTTTCCTCGTGTGCAGACTTGGAAAACCCTGATGTTTGCTATATTCCTGTCATGGATTTATGAAAATCACAAATCCTTAACTGGGAAGCAAACACAAGAGAAATTACTATTCCTTCTCTATGGTGCATGTAGAATAAGAAACATGCTAGATATTTTTTTTTCTTTTTATTTTGTAAACATTTTAATCAAAGAGCAGTGATGGCTGGTGTACATTTACAAAATAAGTTTGACACCACTTTCTACCTTTGAAAGATAAAATCAATTTATTATAGTAGTAAAGTTCAAGATTCTGTATTTGTGTTTTTAAGTCCTCTATCAAACTCAATCCAATTTACCATTTTATCAGGCATTTATGTCAGATGAGAAGGTAGAATTGTGGGTATATCTCAGAGGTGTATACATACTTAACAAGTGTGAGCCCTGGGTTCCATCCGGAGCACACACACACACAAGCACACAGAAAAATAGACAAGAGTCCTACAGAAAAGCTGGGTGCTTGTGCATTGCTTTTTTTTCATGTCAGCACCACCTATCAGTAACCACTGGCCTCCCAGTTAACTCCACCGCTTTTTTCAACCTTCACTGACTTTAACTTCATATATTTTGTTCTAGCTACACTACACTGGCTGATATGCTCGCTTCTTCAGATATTGCCAGGACATAGCTGAGACTTAATAATCTTCCATGATGGTCTTCTCTCTTTCGTGATCTTGACCTGTGGTTTAAATTATCAACTTTAATAAAAGTAGTCACAATGCCTTCTTGAAATAAGAGCAATGTCTTGATTTTTAAAAAAGAAGTGATTTTATTGGTGGCAGGGCCAAGTTTTTCTTAAACCTATTGAAATATTGCTCACTTGATTTTAGAAGAAGTTTACTTTTTAGGATCTAGCTATATTCATAATCTTTTTAGCTTAGTTTAGTTTAGTTTAGTTAAGTTTAGTTTAGTTTTTCAAGATAAGGTTTCTCTGTGTAACAGTGTTGGCTGTCCTGGAACTTGCTTTGTAGCCCAGGCTGGCCTGGAACTCACAGAGATCCGCTGTCTCTGCCTCCCAAGTGCTGGGATTAAAGGTGTACACCACCACCACCTATCCTTCATAACCATTTTAATTCCTACCTGCCATTTTGTAAGTCAGTTCCATATGCACACTTGTCTTCTCCCCAGGGTAGGACTCTGGCTACTCCTTTCTTTGAATCCAAAGCTCTTTCACTGTGTATTTTGATGTGCTTTTTTTTTTTTTCCTCAGCAGGCTGAACATCTTAAGGTCAATGAATAAATCATATCTACATTTTACTCTCTCTGGTATACTGTCAAATGTTTTCTGCTACTTGTCAGGTAAGCAACATTTATTAAATTGGGAGATGTATGTTTATACTCAGGAACAGCATTACCATTTCCAGAAACTTGGTGAATGTTATAATTCTTAAAAATCAATGGCATATCTTTCCTTATGATGTTCTTACATGGAAGCTGGTATATGTTCAAGACTTGAGCTTCTATTTGAAAAGGAAGATCATCCCATACCTTTCAAGTCTGTGTATACATAAGAAAACATACATTAGGCAGGGCTGTGGTAGCACACAACTTTAATCCAAACTCTCAGGAGGCAGAGGCAAGCAAATCTCTGTGAGTTCAAGGCCAGCCTGGTCTACAGAGTGAGTTCCAAGACAGTCGAGACTGTGTCACAGGGAAACCCTGTCTTGAAAAGCCAAAAAAAAAAAAAAAAAACCAAACCAAAAAACAACAACAACAACAAAAAAACCATACCATACATTAGTTACAAATACACACACACACATACACACACACACACACACACACACACACGCCTAAAGCAACAATGCTTCTAAACATGGTGTGGTAGTTTGAATGTAATTGGCCCCCATAATCTCATAGGGAGTGGTACTATTAGGAGGTGTGGCTTTTTTGAAGTGGGTATGTCCTTATTGGAAAAAGTGTACCACTGTGGAGGCAGGCTTTGAGGTTTCTTATGCTCAGGATACCACCCAGTGTCTCGGTCAACTTCCTTTTGCCTGTAAGATGTAGCAGTCTCAGCTCCAGCACCATGTCTGCCTGCACGCTGCCATGTTCCCCACCATGAAGATAATAGACTAAACTTCTGAAACTGCAAGTGAGCCACCTGCATTAAATGTTTTCCTTATAAGAGTTGCCATGGTCATTTGTCTCTTCACAATTAGCACTGTTGTAGGCATCATAAATCACATGACTGTTATTTCCACTTTGCACTGGATAGTTGAAGTGTTTATGAACAAGTCTTTTTAGGCCATTTCATCTGAGAGGCCCAGACTCCAAATGTCCTTATTCTCAAGCTACAGTTAGCAAGATATGGATATTAGACAGCTACTAGGTACACCACAGGACAGAAGTAAAACATGACACTAAGAAAAGAAAGTGAATCTAAAAACAAATTTCACCTACTGAATAATTGGTTGTGATGAGAACTGCATTTTATTCATGTAAAATTCATTTTAGGAAGGAGTTTCATTTCTGTATTTTCTAGAACTTATATTTGAGTGTTAAACAGTTTACAAACACTCTTTGTTTGATATTTATTACAGTTTATACATAACAAAGTTCAGCTTTTGGTAGCTACCAACAGTACCAATGACATCAAGGCAGTACTTGGTATCAACAACAAGTAGTTAATGCTAGGACTAAACTTAAGAGCTTTTCAAATTAACAAAAAAAATTCAATTTCCAAGACAATACAAAAAAATCAAGCTTGCCATGGTAGTAAGCTGCAGATTCTTTTTTTTTTCTTCAATTCATCAGAATAAGAGCATCCTACTTTAGAAAAGCAATTTCCTTGTGTTTCCATAGTATCTATGCAGACAAGTCTCCCTAGCCTTGCTCCTTTGCACTTTCCTTTATTCTGTCTTAACTTCCAGGTAGTTTTATCAGACTCTGATTCTCTTCCTTTGGAGAATGATCAAAAGATTAAAACTCCAGTATATGAAGCACTAATCTTTAAAGGCCCAGTCCATAAAATCCTGATAGCTTTCTACATGACCCTTTAGGTTTGCAATGTAAGTCAATGTATAGAGCAAGCCACATGACTTGTTCTTGCTTTTTGACAATAATACCTCATTCAAAAAGAAGACTGTTGAAAGCACTTTTCAACTTAGCCATTTAGAGTAACTCCAGAGGGATGGAGGATGGCTAAGCCATTAAAGGCTAGGCTCACCACCAAAACCAGTTACTTCAGCAATTTTTAGCATGGTCATAACATGTGGCCAAACTATGTGCCATGGAAACTTCACAGCTCACCATTAAATTGCTTATGTAACATTTGTTTTCACTTTCATCAAGCTTATGTAAAGTTTCATTAATATCCACTCAAGTGAAATGCTTCCTTCAGTTAGTAGAATCACACTCACTATGAGAGAGAAACAGACATGGCACACGTCAAGTCAAGGCCACAGTGGACTCTAAGGCACTCTAAAGTGTGCAAGGAAGAACAGCCCAGGTAGAAAGTAATGAGGTCTAATCACATAGTGCTGAAGAGGCACCCCAAGAGTTGACGTCCTAACAGCAAGTTTCTATAGGCAGTGTAAAACTCCTGTAATAGTGAGTTAATGAACAGCATTGCTATTGTTCAGTGTTGTTATGTCACTTCTTATGTGCTATCCGTAGGCTAGCATTCAGATGTGTGGGACACATTAAAATGTCTGTAAGGATTTGTTTTAGGAGAGCAAGAACACTGATAAGGAAATGGGACAGTATAATCTTTGTAATTTTTTAATTGTGACAGCATGCAGCATCCCAGTGAACAGCTATTAGAACAGCTTTTTCTGAATCTTAAATAATGCATGGAGCCAGTCTGTGATTATGTCTAGAGAGGTGTCAAATCTATGGTATTGTTCTCATTGGCCTTGTGTTCTAACCAACAGAATCCTAACAGAATCACAGATGTGTAAGGTTGGAAGAAACTCAAAGTAATGCTGTAATTCATTAACCAGAATATGCTAGATGCATCTTTTCTGAAGCACATATCTTTTGCTAAAACAATAATCATTTGTTTTGTAAAGCTCTATAAAGAAAAAGCAAACGTTTTAAAGCATAAATTCAAGTAAATGGTTCTGATATGTGTCATCCTTTTCTAAATTTAAGTTTTCAAGTGATTATTAACTAGCTCATATTATACCTTAGATTAAAATACTCACAAGAATATTAAAATATGAATTATGTCCTGCATTCTAAGCAACCATGCTCACTACAGATTTGCTTCATATAAATATGTAAACATATTTTATATTAGAATATTTATATTAAAGTCTATATGAGATATATATATATATATATATATATAAATACATGTAATGTTTTTGCATTTATTGCCAAAGCATACAATTAAACAGAATATTTAAAATGGGGGACGGAGAAATGGCTTAGTGGGTAAAATGTGCACCCATGTAAAAAATGTATGCAATGGCACTCATTTGCAACCATAGTTCTGTGGTGGAGGACAAGATGGTCAAATCCAAGAGGCCTCCTGGCCAGCCATTCCCACAAAAACAAGCTACAGATTCAATATTTACTGTCTTAAAAACTACAGTAGAGAAATGATAGAAGAAGACACATGAGGTCAAACTGGCCTTCACAAGTGTATGCATGGAAGAATATACCCATACACATGCACATTCATATGACACTCACATCCATACCTACATATTAATATGCACACACACCTCAAACACACATTCGTGCATGCATATGTTCCCCTCCACAGAGGCAAGAAAATAATGCTTCAAATATAAATATTAAAGAAAGGCAGACTCCTCCATAGTCTTACTGATGGATCTGAAGTTGAGTTGATTATCACTGCAACATTCTCCTTTGCTGTGCCCATCTTTGGGTATCTTGATTTTCTTTGACTTTGCCAAGAAAATATTTCCTTTACAATACTTGCTATTTCTCCAACAGAAAAACTCTTTTATTGAAAAGGGGACACTTCAAAGCCTTCATGCCCTGATCAAACGTCAACATTTAAAGAGTTTTTTCATTAGGACCATGAAAACCAGCAATGTTCTCCCCAACACCATGTCTACTGACCTCTCCCCTGCTTCTTTCTGCTGATGTCATTCATGAATGACTTAATACTGTTTTCCTTTCCCCATTTTCAGCTTAGTTTCCATCAGTAGAAAGCAACAACATCTTCACTGCTCTGTCCTGAGAGTTCTTAGCATGGTGTATGGGTAATAAACATTTATTGAATGAATGTGTTACTGGTTGATTACATGGAAACATATAAATTACTCAGGTCATGTATCATATACAGGCTTAAATGGTTGTTTCTACCAAGGTTTCTAGTTCAATAATAGCTGCTCACTTTTCTGTGTTCTCCCTAACTATTCAAAGTTCTAAGAGAGGTTACCAGTGTAACCCAGTTGTAGAGCATATGCTTAGCATGTGTGACACTTCACTTCAATCCCTACCATAAATTATGATCATGATGACAGTAACAGAAAATTTCAGATATTTTAAGTTGTATTTTACAACTCAACAGTTGTAAATTGATAGCAAAATACAAACACAGCAGATAGTCAATCATATGGTAATATAAGCTTAAATTACTTTCTTTCTAAATAGGAAAGACTACAATTTTTAAATGTAAGATGACATCCTGCCTATGATATCAAGTAAGTATGGATAATATTTTAATTTTGTGAGAACAAAGTCTTCTACTTCCTTATACTGGTAAATAGAAATGTTATATAAAATCTTAGTCATTGAAAGTTAGTATTAAAAATTGGTCATAAGCTTTACAGAAATATCTAAATCAACCTCTTTGAGGAACTACTTAAGTAAATGCCAATTCATTGTGTTTTTAAAAGGTTATAATCTATGTTGAAGTTAGTGAAAGGGTACTCGGATTTAAAGAACTGGAGAAAGACAGAGAGGAAGGAAAAGAACAGATAGTCAGTGAAATAGTTCATTAACTAAATACATCTAGCTCAGTGGTATTTCAACTTGAGGAATTCTGTACCTTTGCTTAGGGCCACGTGTAAATGTCTACAAATGTTGCTGGTATCCATAGCTCTTTTGTGTATGTTTGTGAGAGCGACGGACTGTACTACTAGCATGTAGTAACTAGAGCTTAAGGATGGGGGCTGTGACATACTACTAACCATTCCATGTATGCCCAGAACAACCTTCACTAAAGAACTATCTAATCCAGCTCAACCCTTTCCAGGCTCACCAGAAGACTTGATGCTATTTTCACTACTATAACAAGAAAGACAGCACTCATCCTGTTTGGGCTGAGATGTCCTAGTTGTTAAATATGTTGAGTAAAACCAATCATTCGGCTTCACTCAAAGCTATCCAATGACTTAGTTATAGAGATGAGACTAAGATCTACATAATGCCACTTTTCCTCTCCACAGCACTACTTCATGCAGTGTGCCTGCAGCTCATTGTATTTAGCCACATGCCTCCTTTGCACACAGGCAATGGCTGGTCATTAGACGCTGAGAAGATGGTGGAAAACCTCAGGCAAGAAACTCATTTGGTCTGTAATGATTGGCCTCTGATCATAACTGTCATTGTGTGTTGTGTACAAACTCAATGAAAGCAAATGAATATTCTTAACTTCTCTCAACTATTATAAAAATCAGGTCTATTTTTTAAGTTTCCTAGAGTGTTGTTGAAATGATGATTTGTGGCTAATTCTTCTAAATGTATTGCAATACCACAATGTGTATTCCTTCCTTGATTTTGTTTCTAAACTCACTGGGTTTTTACTGTTTCCTGTATGTGTATGGATGTGTATATCTGCTGGAACATGAGTAGCTTCTCAGAGCCTGCATCCTTGGAGACAACTGAAGACCCCCAGCAGCCATCAATTGCCAATATCTTTTCAACCAGGGGTGCGACTTCCTGAATCTCTCCCATATCAATGCTTGGATTTGGGCTTGATTCATCTTATTCAGGTCTTATTCAAATACTCATGTCTGTTATGAGTTTACTTGTGAGACAACCCTGTCATGTCCAGTAAATAAAATTCCACTGTAGATGTCCACTATTTCTGGCTTGCATGGTCTTTCTGCCCACTCCTCTGCAGTGATACCCTGAACTTTGTAGGGAGGGGATATGATCTAGCTATTCCACTTAGTCCTGAGCATGTCCAGTCTCTTATTCTTTGTAAGTTGACCATTTGAGTCTCTCTGTATTAGTAAACATATACTAGAAAAAGAAGTTTCTCTAATGAGAGTTGAGAAATGAGCATGTTTATGAGTGTAAAGATACAAACTTAGAGGGCTGTTTATTATTATGCCCATTTAGCAGAGTAATAGTCTTAGGTTCTGCCTTAGGCCCTATTGCATATTCAGTATGGATTTTTTTTTACCCATTTAATAGTACCAGGCATGAATTTTTACTTTCCTGGTGGTATTTCAAACAATCAGCAGTTCCAGAATAAACCAGCCTTTCAAAACTCAGACCACCCAATTCCTATTTGCATTCATTTGTTCTTTTCTGTTTCCACTGCCAATGTCACTGTGTAGTTGAGGCCTAGGTTACTTCCAAGCTGCGGTAGTACAATGTGTTCAATTTCCTCAGCCTGGAGCTCAAATTCACCAACTTTAAGCTCTAGTGTAACTGTCAAAATTATCTGTTATATTTGCAGCACCCTGACAGATACATGGGGTTAATCTTGATTATCAACTGATTACATTCAGTGACACTTAGGAAATTGGTAAAAAAAATTCCCCTGGGTATGTCTGAGAGAGCATTTCCAGAAGTAATTAGACCAAAAGAGTCTGGCCTAATGTATGGATTAACTCCCGAAGGGTCAAGATAGGACGGCGTTACTGGGAGGTAGCAGAAAGTGGGAGGTGGATCTAGTTGAAGGGAACAGGTCAAGTGGAACACTTCCTTAGGGGCCATATTTCACCTTCAGCCCTTCCTGTTTTTCCTCTCCCTGCTTCCTGTCTACCATGATTACAAACTGCTTTGTTCTGCTTCCTGTCCATGCTCCCTTGTCCTACCATTATCTTCAGCCACATCACAAGCCTGAAGGAATGGAGCCAGCCAATGCACCGAATCCTACAAAACTGAGACCCAGAATGAATTCTTTCTTCCTTAAGTGCTTTTCCTTTTTTTTTTTTTTTTTTTTTTTTTTTGTATCTAACATCTACAGGGCTCAGGCATCAGTTGCATATATTTTCCCAGAATCTCACCTTTTCATAGCTCCTGTCCCAGCAGAATGATTCATAGGCAATTAAAAATGCCACAAGAAAATTCACTGTTCTCCAGACAATGGAACACTTATGTCTCTAGTTACCCAGTTGTCCTGGATCTGAAGGCCATTGGCTTCTTCAAATGGGACGTCCTTGCTTGATGTAAATACATCTTTCTTTTCAGTGCCTTAACTACATTTCCCAGGAATCATAGCATGCAGAAAATGATACCTTTTATGACTTACTCACAGTGTCATGCTAAGATCACTGGTACAAATCCTCAACATAATTCTTTTTCCTCAAAGTTTTACTGGAATATAATTGAAAAATAAAACTTTTGTTCATGAAGAGTATAACATGCTATGTTCCCATCTCCTTTCTCCCTTTAATGCCATTTGGACAAGAGTCAGTGTAAGGATACTGCCCACCTTTAGAGCAAGTCTTTCCCTGTGGTTCATCCTCTCTGAAAACAATGTCACAGAAGGGCCCCAAGATGAGCATTGCTATTTGCTGCATGTAAACCAATGATCAAGACTAACCATTATGCTTACCATCCTACTTAAGATTTCTCACTCTTGAAGCAAGAAAGTATAAAGAAAATGTGTGACTTTTCTTTTCTCAAGGGTACATTTCCCAGAAAAGGGTTTTTGTGAACATTAGTCTTAGTGAAACAAGAGAAGATAATGACAAATTATACACATGGAACCATCTCTGCTAGGCAAGTTGATTTGTGTGGGGAGAATGTATTTAAATATTTTAATAAGGACATTTAATAATCAGAAAATGTTCAAATAGAAGCCTGCAGAATTTATTTTTACAACAAAACCAGCACATACATCTTAGCACCCCCCACCCCTACCCCCATAGTCCACTGGCAAGGTCCCAGCCTTTCTCTGAATAGGCACTTAAGTTTTCTGGGAAAAAATTTTCCTGTCTTATTTCAGACTATTCTTCTGTATGTGTGAGTCCTCCAGTTCCAGAGAAAGGAATATTTACCTTCACATATCATTACTGAAGGACTAGGGTCCTCAGCAAGGCTTTTGTGCTCTAATTTGGATGAAAGTTAAATCATGTAACTCAATGTAGAAGATGGTTTTTAATTAATACTTCAATGCAAGTAGTTTATTATAATGGTTCCTTTTTCAGGAAGTTTCATGAAACTACCAACTACATCAAAGTTTTTACAATTTTTTTTCTGAATTATTCAGGTTGAAACCAATTTGCAACCTAATTTCAAGCGTTTTATCAATGCTTAATTAACTTATTTAACTATTACTTATGTTACTTTTACAACCTATCTTTAGTTAAATCCTTTTTTAAAGAAACTTCCTATGAGTATATTTTGTTTTTCTTTCCTAGTTAATGAGATATTTACTGTGTTTCTGACAGGCTCTGGTTTAAAAAAAAAAATAGCTGACATTTATTATCTGATTGTAGAAACCACCCTACCACATCATCTCTACTGTTATGGCAGTCTGAGAGCGCAGCAAAATTGGCCTTGTTTTTCCTCACTCGAGTCACTGGAAATGTCTGTTCCATAGAATAAAAGTGACCATGGCAACATGCAGTTGCAAAATCAATCCCAGGAGGTGGCAGCAATTTTCAGCATTGCAGTCCATTTCCACCAGTGAGCACATTTACACACACTCTATTATTTGTTCAACCACCCCAGCAATTTAGCATTTTTAGAATATTTTATTTTTGTCATTCTTCTGTGTGCATGTATATGATGAGGGAGTTTACCAGAGCATGGATGTGGAGGTCAGAGAACAACATGCAGGAGTCTGTCCCTCCGCTCTGTAGGTTCCAGAGATCACTCAGGTCATGAAACTTGCTCAGCAAGCATTTTTACCCCCATGATCCATCTCATCAGCTCCAAAAGTTTGCTGTCTGACATCCATTGTTCCTGTCTGTGTTAGCATCTCAAATGTATGTCTCACCACCTCCTGTTTCCCATTTTCCCCCTTCTCATTGCCATTGGAGACACAGAGCCCCACAGCAATCCCACACTGGGCAGGTCTCCTTAGCCCCCAGTCACTGGAGACACAGAGCCCCCCAGCAATCCCACACTAGGCAGGTCTCTCAGCCCCTAGTCATTGGAGATACAGAGCCCCACAGCAATCCCACACTGGGCAGGTCTCTCAGCCCCCAGTCAATACACTCACTATGAACACTCCTCAGGTCTCTAGTCATTTGTTGTCCCCTGACTTTCCCTCTCCAGGTCTGTGACAAATGACTTTCATTTTTCTACTCAGTAGTTACCATACTTTCCACAGTAGAAATGTAAACAATTTTTTTCAGGTACAGCTGTTTGTCCTTGGAATAACTGATAATTTCTATAATTATTAAATGTATTTTTACTTTTGCTACATAAACCACTTTTGATATACATGTGTGCATGTCCTTTGTAACAGAGGACAAGTTTAGAGAGGCATGTAACTCTTGGTGAAAGAGTTGAGCAAAAGCAAGTTGCTTCTTTCCTCTTTTTCTATAAGTACCATGGTTAAATGCTTATTGCTTTTGCAAAGAACCCAAGTTTATTTCCTGGTACCCACATCAGGAGGCTCACAACCTCCTGTAACTCAAGCTCCATGGAATCTGACGCCCTCTTCTGGACTCTGAGGGCAATACAATCACACACTCACATTCATATCTCTCTCTCTCTCTCTCTCTCTCTCTCTCTCTCTCTCTCTCTCACACACACTCACACACACACACACACACACACACACATTTAAAAATTAAATTAATTTTTCAAAAAACAAATAATTAGTATGTTAGATGTTAAATATTTAAATAGAATAGAACATGATTCTATCCACTCATACAATTATTCTGAAAACCGGTTTATTTCAGGCTGCTGTCACAAATGTCCTGTCCTGGAATTAGCAGCATCAAATAAATACTCACTTTCCAGTTCTTCAGTTGGGAAGTCTTAGATGGTGTCTGCAAATTGAAAGCTGCAGTGTAGCTTGAATCTTAAAAGGTCTAATTAATAAAATCAAACCTGAAGCCAGTTATTGGAGTGAATGCTGGAAGATCAGAGAAGCAGAACAAGCCACAGCTACCTCACCTCACCAGTTCCTCAGCTGTTTTCTCAGTTTTCTCAGTCTGGAAGCCTCTGAGTCCTCATCTAGAATGAATCTCAGCTGAACTGTGCTGCTCAAAGCCTAAAAGCTTAGCCAACCAAATCCTAAACCAGCCAAATGCTTCTAGTTTCTGGTCTTCATGCCTTATATATCTTTCTACTTTCTGCTGTCACTCCCTGGGATTAAAGGGTCACTTCTTGGGATTAAAGGTGTGTGTCACCGTGCCTGGCTGTTTCCAATGTGGCCTTGAACTCACAGAGATCCGGATGGATATCTGCCTCTGGAATGCTAGGATTAAAGGTGTGAGTGCCACCATTTTCTAGCCTCTGTATCTAGTGTCTGTCTGTTCTCTGACCCCAGATAAATTTATTAGAGTGCACAACATTTTGGAGAACACAATACCACCACATTTCCCCTTTTTTGTCTAAAATTTTAAAAAGCTTGTAACTAATACAAGAAAAACTATCCAATAAGTATATACAATATATATAGTCAAAAATTACATTAACAATGTCTAGTCCATTAACATTTGACAGATTCAGATAAAAACTCCAATGTATATATATATATAAATTAACAATGTCCAGTCCAGTAACATTTGATAATCTCAGACAAAAAAATTTCATTACTTATCCTATTTAAAACAAGTAGTTCCTTTTTAAATATAGATTCAATAATTGACCTTTTTATCTTATCATATCCATATTCTATCTTTTCATAATAGATTCAGTAGTCTACCTTTTGTCATTTTTATATTTTCCTCTTTTTCTTTTTACAGTAGATTCAGTGATCTATCCATTTATCCTATTATTCTTTATCTTTTTTCTCAGTAGATTCATATCTACCTCATATCTATAGCTGCAGTTTCTGGTGAGTGGTCACTTCCAGGTTTTCAGAAAGGAGTGAGGAAGGAAGGAGGGATAGAGAAGGAGAGACAGAGTGAGTGTGTTGTCTTTTTATATGTAGGGCACTAATCCCACTTTCTAATTCTACTCAAAACCTTGTGACTTTTCAATGTCCCCACTATTCTGGCCGTAGGAAGATGTACCCATGGACCTCCTGATAAACTTATAGTTACCGACCTAATTCCTAAAATCACTTTGAGATGTCCCAGACGTCTCAGGGTTCTACACAAAACAAAGTGAAAGGCAATTTTTGAGTAATTTTAAGAACTCCACAGATGACTGAAAATCCATAAATAAAAGACAAAAGTAAAAGATTAATGGGACAGTCCAGATACCTTATGATCCGAACCGACAATGCCTGTTGTTCCCTTCATGAGAGCTTATGCCAGTCCTAGAATCCATATGCTGTGAGTGTTAGGGTGTTGTATATGCGCAGCTCAGGGTCTTGCATCTTACATCACCAAGGGGCACTGGCAATCACAGAAGACCTGCATGGTTACGCAATCTGTACCTTAAAAAGCTGGAAGTGGACCCCACCCTCTCTCTCTGTTCCCCCTCTCTCTGTTCCCCCTCTCTCTGTTCCCCCTCTCTCTGTGTTCCCTCTCTCTCTCTGATCTGCTCCCCACTTCCCTCCCCCACCAGACCAGGCTCTCCTCTCTTTCTCCCTCCCCCCTTTTCCCCTCCTAATAAAGCTCTAAAACTAGCACTGGGTTCTGTCATGACTGTGACTTTTCCATGTGGTAACCAGCACCTCCACCAGCGCCACCACCAGCACCGTTTACCTATCAGTGAGTATACCTCATTCTAGGGACATGGCCTGAGCAAGCTGCTTCTTGTAAAACACCTTTCATTACCCTGAGCTGCAAAGTTTTCAACTCTGGATTAATGTTAAGTAACTCATGAAAAATTTAAATATATTCATGTAAGTTTAGGGAGGTAGCTCAGTCAGTAAGGTGCATGAGGACCTGGGTTCATTGTTAAGCACCCAAAACTGATCATGGTGATATGCACCTGCTATCCCAGTGCTGGGAGACAGAGGCAGGAGAATATCTGTGGCTTGGTGCCCAGCCAACCCTAGTTGAATTGGAGAGCCCAAGTTCTAGTGAAGAGGCCTAGTCTCAAAAAACAAGGTGAAGAATGATTGAGGAAAAAGTCTGAAGTAGACTTCTGGCCTCCACGTGCACAAACACACAAGCATGCATGCACCACACACACACACACACACACACACACACACACACACACACACACACACACTCAAACACACAGACTTGCAATAACCCCTCATAATGCATATGTAAACCACACCCATAAAGTATATAATAATCCTCTGGGAACTGAGGGTGTCTTTCTGAGATTCTAGGGTCCACACTAAAGTGGTTGCATGTGAGTCCTGGATCTAAAACACAAAGAACTCCTGAGTTCCTTTTTCTATTTCCAAAGGATGCCTGTTGGGTTGACTTTCTCTCTCCTCCGCAGGAGGGTCTTCACCTCTAATCAGGCATTAGCACCTAGACTCACTGCCTGTCAGACATCATGCCACACCTAGAGCAAATTAACTCCCATAAAGTAAAAATATGTATATCAAAAATAGAATTATTTGTTAATGCCACCCACATTGCACATCTTTAAACTGTAGAGATTAGTTGCCTTAGAGAAAAGCAATTTCAGTGCAAGTGAGAACATAAGAGAAAAAGTATTCTAGCTGGTAAGTAGCATGTCTGTAAAACACATGATTTAAGAGACTAAACTGTATTATGAAACTCTACACTCCAATTTAAAGTTCATTTTCAAAGCAATTACTAAAATGTAGAAGGCTATTTTTTTAACAGGCCAGAGAAACATTGCAAACAGAAAGAGCAGCAAGATCTCCATGTCCGTTAGATTCTGAAGCACTTCCCCAACTCACATAGGTCAAAGAACTGCACATTCATCAAACACTGGGCACACGATAGGGAAAAGAAAGAGAACACAGACAGACACTGAGGGCCAGAGTGATGACCCTCCCACAAGCTCCCAGAGTCACCTGCAGCTCAAGTCCTACCATGTACTCTGTTTCAAAACTGTGCCACCAAGATCTGCTTGCAGAGTTTAAGGGTCAAAAGAGCTGAGGCGGGAGGATTCAGAGGCAGTGAGTAAGGCAGGAGAATGTGAAGCTGGAGATCAGGGGTGCGGAGTGTTCTGCTCTTCCAACCATTATAAGGGGTCCAGGTTATACCAACTGTAAAGCACTGATTCCCAGTGACTCTAGGAGTCTCCAAGGAAGCCTCGACTTTGAACTCCATGTTCTCTCAACAGCAGTGCCTTAATGTTGGCGGAGTCAAGAATTGGATGCCCCAGAAGTTGCCTGAAATAAAACAGCTTTTCTAGTTAACACTAAACCAACCTCACCCTCCATGAGAGCACAACTTGTTAGTTTTGTTAAGCCAAATTCAGTTTAACACAGTTCCAATGAAATGGGTTTTTACAAATGTTCCTCTTCACAAAAATGTACACACTTAAGTATTTTCCCCTTTGAATTTACATCTGAGAGGAAGTGTTTGCTGAATGTGACTACCACCCTGAGTGAACAGGAAGCAGAGAGGTGACAGAAAGACACCAGAGGGTAGACCCCACATTAGAGAAGTATCCAGGAAAGACAGCATAGAGAGACTAAAGAGAAACGGTTGAGTCTGGAAGGCAAAGAGGATGGTCCAGGACAAGGGCTGGCCAAGGTGAGAGGAAGCGATGAGTTTGTTTGACTTTGGCTGTGCTGTCCTCCTCTGGCACAAAGCTAATAACATCCCTGTGAATCTGAGATGTCAGCTGCTGGTCCCTCTTAGACAGCCCCTCTTCTCCCTCCTCAATGCAAGTAAAGGAAACGTCTCAGTATCGTCTTTTTTCCAGGTAGTATTAGCAAATTCAGTAGAATTTAATCTAACTTTGTCAGAGAGAAGAGCTGTCAAATATCACAATTCCCTTGTCATTCAGGAAACAAAATAGGCCAAATTTACCTGTCAAGGTTAATTGCAGTTGAAATCTATTATTATTTTCCTGGAAAAAGTGCTTGTAAACTTGGATGACAGAGGTCTAGAAATAGTATTCTAATACCTCACTGTATTAATAATAATTAAGAATTATGCATTATGTGTATGTTGCCTTTTACATGAGGCCACTAAAATACATTAACGCTACCAAATAAATTAGTAAGCTGATTATGCAAAGACACTGGGAAAGAAGGATTACAGAAGAAAAATTCAATGTAAGAGGTAATAATGACATACTTATCACTATGTTACATATACCATACTTTTGCTTGTTGTGTTAAAATTCAGAGACAAGAGAGCTACTGCCACTTTATATATGGAAGTGATTTATTTGTCTTTTATACTATTCTCTTTAATTATCCTTGATTAGACTTCTTAAATTACAGACTTTTAGTAATTGATCTGGCTCAAAATTTTATAAGGGAGAGCCTTTATGGGTAAACCCAAGACAATTTAAATGATGTAGTCCAGACCCTTCTTTGATTTCACTTACTTTTGGCTCAAAACTCAGCAGTGCCCTGCTCTCAACGTCTTCTTTCGTATCCTGACTAGGTGTTCTTCTGCGGCAGGGTCAGCACAGGAAGATGCTTGTGTTGTCCGTGGTCTTTGGTACAAACAAGCTCAGCATCGGATTGAAGTAGAAGTGCAATAATAGCAACAGTATTTTATTTTTTAGAAAATGCTGTGTCAATGAAATGTAAAACCTTCCAAATCATCTATTCATGTAGAAACTAAAGCTCTGTCTGTGTATGCCTAGAGACTGCCTTCGGGGTTCCTCCTGGAGATAGAAATGAAATAGTAGGGGATATGATAGATTCTTTTTTGCTCAACAGTTTTCCTTATATTTCTACCAGCAGACATCAGGGTTTGTTGGGTCCATCTGGAGAGGTTCCAGGGTCCGGAGTCCTGGGACTAGGAACTGGAAAGACTCATGGATAGTAGCAGAGGCAGGGGGTTTGCTGGGGAAAGATCCTCTCCCAAGGGAGGAAGAAGAGAGACCAAGAGTAGCAGTTCCAACAGCTCTTCTGTGTGGGGATGGGTCTGATGTCACATGGTGGGGGCTTCTCACCTGACACACACAGTTCTACTACAACTTCGTTGGTCTTGCTGGTCAGGTGTTTCATTAACATCTTAAATCCACACGCAGGGGCATTTGTTATGTATTAAAATGAGCTATTGGATCTCCTTTGGACACTGTGAGTACCTTTGTACCTGCACCAGTTCTGGCCAGTTCTAGTTAGTCTCAGCCTACAGTTTCCAGTCTTCCTCTTTGAGAAAGGCTTTTCTCACATGCTAATTTTATAGCCTTGCAGACCTCCCTCTCCATCTCATTCTCCTGCCTAAATATGAATACTTAATTATGGTGATATTTTATTTGTTTTGAAATGTGATTTTATTTGTATGTTAATAAATAAAGTTGCCTGGGGATCAGAGCTAAAAGCAAGCCATTTAGCAGAAGTCTGGTGGTGATGGCACATGCCCTTAATCCAATCACACGGCAGGCAGAGTCTCTGTGTGTTCAAGGATACAACCAAGCAGTGACCTAAACCTTTAATCTCAGTACAAACCATAGAGACCCGGAGGTCTGTATAGATAGGCAGTGGTTGGGTTTAGAGCCAATGAGAAGGCAGAACAGAAAGGCAACAAAAAGACAGAACACAGGAAGAAGGTCTCTCTCTCAGGGGAAGGACAGCAGTGAGTGATAAGATGAGGTGGTCTTAGATTTTAATTATTTGGCTCTGTGTCTCTTATTTAATAAGACCGTTTAGAATTACATCTACACTTAATAATGGAAGATTTGTATTTTAATTATAAAGTTAGCATGCTACAAATTCTTTTAAAAACACATTGAGGTTTTTATAAATGGATCCTGGAAAAGAACAATTTTGAAGCTTAGGTAAATAATTTTTATTTGAATAGAGTACAATAGCATATTATTTCAAAGTCAGGCTAAAGGAGGCTGGTTCATTCCATTTAAGAAACCAATCTGTATTGAACATTTATAATTTGTTCATTTATTCTTACCAGAATATAGGAACTAGGAGATACAATTCCTGTCTCTGTGGTCCAGAGCAGGTAACAGGATGTAAGACCCAAAGCTACATTTGAAGTTTTAATTACTGTGCCCTAAAGATCCATGAAACAAAAATGCCTCCAATCTGTAAGCTCCTTGCCCAGGTGAGGAGACCTGCCTAACTCCAATTTGAAGGCAGGATCCATTGTGCTGTATTTTTTAAAATAAGTTTCTATTTTCTGTAAGGGTTGAGTTGCTCTCTGTTTCCTGGAACCTGTCCTTCCCCAACCCATGACCTTGGTTTTTGTTTGTTTGTTTGTTTGTTTGTTTGTTTGTTTTTTGAGAATACCCTGACCCTCCTTGACCCTTCATGACCCTCTCTGACCCCTCCCTAATCACATGGTGACCACATTTTTTTTTAAAGATGTTTCTTATTTCCTTATTGCCCCCTTCTCTACAATTACTTGTGATTTTGCTCCTTAAAAGGAGCCCAAGAGATGGATTTGGGGCTGCTCTCTTTAGCCTGACTTAGGAGGCAGTCTCTGGCCAGCTCTTGGGTACACCCCAATAAAAAAAAAAAATCAAGCTTGCTACAAATGTGGCTCAAATAGGGTAGTGGAATTATTCTCTCTGATGGGATTAACACAAGTTATTTAACACAGATAGTTCCTGAAATGCTGGAAGCTATTGTTTATGAGAGATAATAAGCCGCATGTTTACACTCCCCTAAACAAGTTTGTTTGACCCCTCTGCACTGGATATGCTAGATCACATGTGGGCGAGTGGTTCACAGGCAGGAAATATGTCAGGATGTATGTCAGTCCCTGATTGGATGTAGGCTGGAGGTAAGTCAGGATGTATGCTTGCCCCTGATTGGACCTGATGGGAAATATTTAGGCCACTGCAAAATTTGATTCAGGGCAATTTCTGGAAACCCGGAGATGGGCCTGGCTAGAACCCACCCACCTGGCCATTATTTATTTAAAACTTGCTTTTCAAATTTGGCCTTAAATTGTGGTAGTGGTCTTATTCTCAATCGATAGGTGGGATTGCAAGGAAGCAAAACTGTAATAAAAATAACCATCTTACAATTTTTAGTGTGCAAACATAAAAGAAGACTTCCTAATTCAAATTGAAAGGTCCAAGGAAGACTGTTGGAAACAAGAATTTGGGTATGACTCTCAAGTCATAAAAATGAGAGGGTTCCAACAGGGAGAATCCTCATAAAGGAGCCTGGAGGAGGACATCAAGTTTGAGAGCCTTGTGCTTAGAAGTTGCTTTAGGGTGGAGTCCTTCTGTTCCCTATCCTTCCCTTTGCTCCCCCCACCACCACTCACCCTGATACCCTCACACCTAGGGAAGGGTAAACAATAATTTCATCTAATAAGTGAGCTAATGAGGAGACAGAATATAAAGCTACACAAAAGAAGGAAGGATTAGGTGATGGGGAAATGCTTAAGGAGAGGTAGGGAGGTCAGAGTAGAAGTTAGTGGGCTTCAGATGGGCAGGAGGAAGCTGTTTTATGCTGATTGAAAAGTAAACAAGGAAAGACTCAGATGAAAAATATTTGATGGGGTTGTTTGAAGTCAATACATGAAGATAATACCTGAAATGATTTTCCAATTCTTTTCTGCGAACATAAAGTCCCAAGTAAGCCTGGTGCTTAAAGACTTACCTCAGGGTATATAAGATAAAGATTTTTGTCTTAATGTAATTTAGTCAAAGGTAAACTATAAACTATAACGATATAGTTCAATAAGTTATAAGACAGGAAAAATAAGTATAGTAGGATTAAAAATAAAGGGCATAATAGTTCAAGGAAACATATTATTTTAGGTAAGGATAATATTACTTATTCATTTACAAATTCCAGGAAATAAAAGTACGTCACAGGCTAGAAGTTAGAAACTGAACTAAAAATCAGGTGAGTAGATACAGGAATGGATCCAAACTAATTACTGCAATCTAGCTGAAGGGGGCGGCCTCGGTATCTTCTCAGTGTAAAGGGAGGGGCCTCAGCATCCTCTCAATGTAAAGGAAGGGGCCTCAGCATCTTCTTAGTGTGAAGGGAGGGGCCTCAGCATCCTCTCAATGTAAAATGACGGGCCTGGGCTTCTTCTCAATGTAAAGGGAGGGGCCTGGGCTTCTTCTCAATGTAAAGGGAGGAGTTCGGCATCTTCTCAATGTAAAGAATGGCAATCCATACCATCTACTAAATAATATCCTCTTTCTCATTCTCTCTCCCTTCATCCTTCCATTCTGCTTTCCACTGTTTCCTCCTTGTCTCCCATCATTAATCTCTAAAGACCTATAAAGACTGCTGACAGGAATCAGCAGAGGCCTTCTTATAAGTCTGACAGGAAACACTGGGGGAGATAAAAAGAAGAAAACCAGGAAAAACAAATTGTGTTAAGTAGAGGGTAGGAAGGGGCTCGAGGGTAAATTAGGAAGGAAGAAACAATAAGCCAGACCTTGGCTGTCCCAGGAGACTAGGAGACCTATAGGTAAATTTATTATAATACATGATGAACAGGATGTTAAAGCCCTCTCCTCTGGCTATGACATGGATATTGATATCTTAAAATCAGAATAGATAAAATTACCTACAGAAGATACTCATAAGATTGAGCCTATTAACACTCTTTCATGGAACAGAGGGAGGAGTTGGGTGTCAGTCATGAATGGGGCCCCACCCCTATCAGAGGGCACATAAACCAGGAAGGGTTTTAGGGAAGTGGGAGGCTTTTCTTCAGTGGCATAGACTTCCATCAATTGCAGGCATGGCCTGAAATTTCTTGATGCTCATTCCAAAGCCCGGCTCAGGGCTGATGCTAACAGTAAACAATGGATTGGACTAGAGGAATGCGAGTGATGGGCCCAAGATACTGGAAAGGCAACAGGGTAAGTCTAGATGGAGATTGACAGCAGACGTGGACAGGAAGGCTTCACAGATGAAGACCTGGATTGATGCAGCATACAGGGATGACGATCCAATGAGCAGTCTGGGAAAGATGTGTGCCACAAGCAAGCCTTGTATTGAATTTTCCCTAGGTTTATACTTGACTTTTCTTATTTTGTATTTGGGCTATTTAATATAGATCCAAATCTCAATATCTCAATGGAGGAAAATGCTTGATAAAGCAGTTCCCAAAACCAATAAGAAATCACTCATCTGTCAATAAACAAATAAAGACTATGGAAAGAGTTCTTACAAAGACAAATATAAGTGGAGAATAATTATTTGAATAAACTTATCCTAACATACTTTTTAAAAGTTCATATGAAGACAATAAAGTTATGAATAGAGTATTTTCTTTGTGGTAAAAAAAAAAATGAGGCAAAAGCATAGCTTGTGAAAGTCAATGAGGGGAAAGACATTAGCAACAACTGGTAAAATATGGCCATTCACAACCAGGGAGATGTGTTAGAACAGTCTTGGTCTGAAGCCTAGTAATACTAGTTTTGATAGTATATCGATTATTTTGAAGAGTTTTAAACAAAATTCAATGAAGGTAGTATCAAGGAGTTATCTAAAAGATGTCTGTAAGTTACCATCAAAGAAAAGATATACTAAGAATCCACAGAATTTTAGACATAGGCAGGCAAAGATGTTGGTCAAAGAGTTCTATGCAATAGCAAGTAAATAAGAAAGAAATAAAATAAAAATGAAAAATCAAATAGTCCTAATTCTTCCCCAAATTATAAATGTCTAAGTGTAGATACTTGTCCTGTGGCTGTGATAAACCACCCAGACAAAAGCAACTCAAAGGAGTTTATTGTGACTCACAGGATCAAGGTGCAGTGTATCTTGATAGGGAGTTAGGAAGAAGGAGCTGGAAGTGGCTGGTCACATGACATTAACACTGTCAGGAGGCAGAGAATGATAAATTTTATGCTCCGTTCACTTTCTCCTTTTTATTACATCCAGGATCCCATCACAGGGAATGTCACCACCCTTGGTGGACAAGTCTCCCCACCTCAATTAGCATAATCCAGATCATTCCACACAGGGACACATCTTCAATGTGATTCTAGATCTTCTCAGGTTGACAATTAAGATTAACTATCACAAGGAGTAAGTCATGGCTTGCATATACCATGGCATCCCATGAGAAGGTATCAAACAATGGTTAAGAAAGGCTGGAGGCTTTTATGTACAAACATTAATAATGGCTAACTATAGTCACTTTATAAACAGCTTATTCATCATATATTTCTGTTTTTTTTTAAATGCATTTACAATTACATTTTAACATAAACTAAGTAGGGCTAACATGGTATGCAGTTTAGATTGCCTCTTGGTAAATATGTAGCTTTTATCATCAATGTTTCACTTTAATAGTCACTAAAATAAGGGCAATTTGTCCCTACACTTCTATTTAAAATATTTTCATACTGATGTGCTGATTGTTCTCCAGAAGAATAAGTTAAAATATTAGGTGTTGCAGCAGACAGAAGAAGTTATTGACTGTCACTATGTGTCATACAGTCATATTAGCACTTGTTTTTTCTTTGAGTTTGTCTCATGTCTAGTTTCTTCAGTTATAAATAATCTTATCAGGCTTTTCTGATATACAAAATAAATAGTATAAATGGATATGGGAGCAAGGGAGCAGTCTTTGTAACAGTTAATCACTTCACCTCAGCAAGAAAATAGAAATTTACTCCCTTCTGTTTAGACATCCTCCTGGCTTCATACAAAGGCTGGAACCAACTGCATCCTTAAGTTACATTCAGGGTAGTGTCATGATACTATCAGATAGTATTCAAAGTAAGCTGAATTCATTATAGTCTTTATCTGATGACCTGCTATTCTTCTGCATGCTATCTTGTCATTATAGAACATACCTAAAACTCTCATAAGTATCAGAATGAGCAGTCTGGAGAGCTAGTTGAATCAGCCTGCTGTTTTCTACTTCTATAGTTTTTAATTCTAAGTCTTGAAATGAACATTGATTTCTACCAAGATGGTGTTGATACTGTTGGCTCAAGGATCACAATAGACAATTACTGTCCCATGTCAATCATTTCAGTTCTTGTTGTTATCTTACTTAAGGCAGACAATCATTTGTTTCCAGTGATTACATTTACCCTAGTCATTTTCTTTGGTAAAGTTAAGATGATGAATAATGGGAGTACTTCTCATTGTAGACATTATAGACTTCTCCCCAGTAGAGATTTGGGGTAATAGTGATGGCATAAGTAGCTTTCCAAAGAGAAATCAGGTTGTAGATTAGGTGCATGGAATACAACTTTGGTGCTTCTAATTCCTGTTTCCATGGCTACAATATGTTCAGGAAATCGAGCACAGCTTATATGAGCATTGGGATTATGAGCTTTTTCCTTAATAACATAGGTGAACAAGTGAACATGGAGCTTTTGAAATAAAACTTTCAGAAGGCAATATCAGAGGATTATCTATAAAATGTGTGCAGTTATCATCAGAAGAAAGATAACACTAAATATGATATTCTGAAACCTTTCAGTCCACACTCCAAGCTTTTATAGCAGAATCAAAGCTCTTTACTCTCAGCATGGTTTTAGACAGGTTCCCTGAAAGAGTATAAGATACCTGGCCTCTAGTCCTCCAGGAACAGAGGAAACATAGCTGTGAATGACCCCATTAAACTTTTTTTGTTTACTTTACCTTTTTATATAATTTACATCTACTTGCTTTTCTTAATGCTACATATGAACTTCTTATCACATCCCTTTGAATCAAGTAAAATGATGTCTTAGGATTTTTATTGCTGTAAAGAGATACCATGACCACAGCAACTCTTGTAAAGGAAAACATTTAGTTGAGGGTGGCTTGCTTACAGTTTCAGAGGTTCAGATCATTATGCGGGTAGACATGGTGCTGAAGCCAAGAGTGCTACATCTTTCAGGCAACAGGAAGTCAACTGACACTCACACTGAGGGAAGCTTGAGCAAAAGAGACCTCAAAGCCCGCCCCCACAGTGACGCACTTCCTCCAACAAGGCCACACCCACTCCAACAAGGCCACACCTCCTAGGCTCCCTTTAGGGGCCATTTTCTTTCAAACCACCACAAATGACATAAAGATAGATAGATAAGAGTTCAGTATAAATGTAAAAGCACAATGAGGATGTTTTCTGTCTGACAGGATTGAATAGAGAAATTTAACTGGTAACTTAGAGCTTAAGGATACAATCAAGACATGATGGGAATTTATTGTCACTTGAGTGGTGTAATGGTTGGTTTTAATGTCAATTTGCTACATGTTTGAAAAGTAGGGGCCTCAACTGAGGAATTGTCTTAATTTTCTTAATTGACATGGAAATACCCATCTTCAAGGTGGTAGTACCTTCTGGTAAGAGCCCAGATACAAATGGGCATTACTATCCTTTTGCTCACTTACCCATTCCTCTTGTTGCTGTTGATGATTGCTTTGTTGATATCATAACAAGAGTTTCCTCAGGATTTACTATCAAACCAAAAGATAGATGTCAGCATGTGCAGTCACAACTCCATGTGGCCCTTCTATTAAAAGCATAGCTATGTCCACTGAGTATGTAAACCCCCTTTCAGAGTTTTACTCAAATATAAAAATGACAGCCAAGAAGCAAAATTGTTGGAGAGATTCCTGTAATCTAAAGGACAGGCTTAAACAAACCAGCTGAAAGCCTGGCTGCTGAGGATAAAGTTGGTTTTGCTACAAAGCAAAAAACTTCAAGCTTGTAGGGGTATAAAATAGCAGTTGTTTTCCCATTTCCTGCTATACGCTTACCAAAGACTGCCAGGAAGATTCTGTAGTGTTACTCACAGTTATTTGATCACCTAGATGGGTAGAGTAGCCATCCTTTGTAACTGAATAGTCACCAAGGCCTGAGTGAAAATTCTCTGGAGACTGGAATGAGGCCTTAAATTCTCTAGCCTGAAAGTGGTACGTCCCATCTATTTCCTACTAGTAGCCTGAATGTGGTCTTATGGTTGCATTCAACAATGAAGAAACAAAGGCATCATACTATCAGGTACTTTTTTGTGTGTATGTGTATTTACACACAAGTTTATGTGCACCACATGCATGTAGATGCCCTGAAGGGCAGAGGGCATCCAGTCTCTGGAGCATATAGCCAGAAATGTAGAAATACTTTTAAGATAAGAATAATACCTAAAAAGCAGATATAGATAATAGAGGGAACAAAAATCTTAAAGAAAAGCTATAATATTATTAAATATGTATAAAAAATATTGTGTTGGGGCTGGAATATTAGCATGGTTGGTACAGTACTTGCCATGCCAGCAGAAATGCTTGTTGTTGTGCATCTGTGATCCCAGCAGTAGAGAGGTGAAGCAAGGAAATCCCTCAAGCCCACTGGCCAACTAGTGTAGCCAGTTCAGCAAGCTCCAGGTTCAGTGAGAGACTCTATCTCAAAAACAAGCAAATAAACAAAAAACAGTGCTGAGAAATATACCAGACTACCTTTGCCCTTTTTACACATGAATACACATATGCCCATATTTGTGTGTGTGTGTGTGTGTGTGTGTGTGTGTGTGTGTGTTCACACTCACACACAGAGACATATTCACACACAGAAAATAGTGCCGGGCCTAGTCACTCATATCTATAGTTCTAGATACGTGGGAAGCTGAGGCAGGAGGACCATTGACCCTGAGAGTTCAGGGCAAGCATAAGCAATATAGTAAAACTCTTCATTTCTAAAAAATAGAAATAAAAACAAATATTGTATATATAATGTAAAAAGTTGTTGTTAGAGTTTTCCTGCCTGGCCCACAGTCAGGACAAATCTCTCTTACCCACCAGTCCCACAGTCACTCAGACCCAACCAAGTAAGCACACAGAAACTTACATTGTTTAGAAACTGTATGGCCGTGGCAGGCTTCTTGTTAACTACTTCTTCTATCTTAAATTAACCCATTTCTGTTAGTCTATACTTTGCCACATGGCTCGTGGCTTACCAGTGTCTTTACATGTTGCTTCTCATGGCGGTGGCTGGCGGTGTCTCTCTCCAGCCTTCTACTTCCCAGAATTCTCTTCTCTCTTGTCCCGCCTGTACTTCCTGCCTGGCCACTGGCCAATCAGAACTTTATTTACACAGAGAGATATCCACAGCACTTCCCCTTTTCTTTTGTTTTTAAGGAAGGTTTTAACTTTTACATAGTACAATTACATATAACAAAACAATTATCAAGCAAGAGTTACAGTTACAATATTAAAGAAGATATCCCATCTATCTTATATTTGTGAGTCTAAGGTTTTATATCTAACTTATCTTTTATCATAACTGAGGAAATTATAACTATCTGGCCTTCAACCACATCAAAGACCTCAGAAGGATATATTACCTGAGAACCGGGAGAAGGATGCAAGCATTTTTCGGGAGTCTTGCAAGGGTAGACAGAGACAGCCGGCAGCCTGGACAGTCACCTAATGTTCCTTTGTAAAGTTGGGGCATTTGTCTTCAGCCCACAGGGCTAGAGTCTCTCAGTCACTTCTTTCAATGTCCTGTAGAATGTCTGGCAGTTTCCTCTGCAAAGCAGGAACCTGAAGGACCATTTTGTCAAGCAAAGTTTAGTGGTCACCTTTCTATGGGTCCTGCATGTCCAGTCAATCAAGCAGTCCAGGCAAGAACAGTTTCTGGCCCAAATGGCTATTTTTGCCAAGGTGAAGATAAACTCCATATGAAGTGTCTTCAATGCCCATCCTCCTCTCTGAAGTAAATTGGTGCTGCCAGGAGCAGACATGTCTCACTGTCTAGAAAGTCTAAATCTTAAAAATAGTTTAAATGCCATATTCTGTAGGTCTTTGAAGTGTTTGAAGATTACCTATCTATCTGAAATATCTCTGTGTATACCTAGAAGACTTACCTAACATGGCTACAAGTATGATTATCATAGATGACTAATTATTAATCTATTTTTAATTATCCATTATAATTTTAAATGAGCTGTACAAACATAATACTTTAAACAAGAGAAGAAATATATACACAGTACAACAAAATTAACTTTAAGTTTATATCAATAGACTAAAATCTATACCAATGTAAAACATTTTAAACAAGTTGTTGCTCTTTAGAAATAAGTTCCTTAATCTACCCTTTCAGACTATTATATCTATAAAAAGTGAATGCTATTTTTTAAAAAAAAAGATATCTGTGAGCATTAATCATTCCAGGATTTTAGGCAGTTACATGCCTCACAGAATATTTTACCTGGAGTCTGCTGTCACTGTTGATTGTAGGGTGCTTTCAATTCTGTTCCTTATTTTAAAAGAATGGGCAACACAAAAAGCCTGTTTGCAAACTTCTTTTAGAATAAATATTCATTTTTATTTTTAAAGAAAAAAGAATATCTAAAAACATAAAATTCTTTGAAAATTAAGTTCAAATGATTTCTATATTATATATCTAAATATATATCTCATAATGTGTATTTTCAAATTTATATTCATCTTAAAAACATAAATTCTATACATAATAGATAATTATTTGCATTTAAAAATGCATATAAGAAATATGCCATGTGGAAAGAAGTTTAATATACCACAAGAAAATATAAAAATTCTGTAGAGTGAAAATTCAAGAGCTTCAGTAGAAAATCTTAGAAAATGAGATATAATTTAAAAGTACGGCAAATAGGGGAGCATGCTTAAAGTTAAGTAAGAACATGTTAATGATCTTGATATTAGATTGATACAATGTCCAGGAAGGGATAACCAAGACATTAAATAATGGGTTCAGTGCAGTTTCTTATGTGTCCATTGCATGCAGAGTGGAGACCTTCGCCAAGCACATGTGTCTACACAGAACCAGATATCCCACTTCTCTGAGCTCCTTCCTGCACTGTTGGCAAGAAAGTTTTCTAAGGATTTCAGTTATTTTTAAATTTCTTTTACAAATAAGCAGTAGTCATAAGAGATTCAGAATGCAGAAGAAAGGAAAATCCTGTTACTGGTGAACAGCAGCTGTGGAGAGGCTCACTCACAGTGTCAAATGTGGAGTTTGCCAGTGTGGGATCATTCATGAGAATCATCCACTGTGCTGCCCAGCAAGCAGAGATAAAGCATCCGAAACCTTAAAGGCTCCTGCACTTCCCTGCACTCTCCAAGGTTGTATGAACTTAGTACTCACTACATTAACACTCTTCCTACTTGAGAATATGATTATGTGTCTACAGACATATTAGAATATTCTTTTAAAAAAAACAAACACAAACTCGATAAAGAACTCACAAGCTGTTGGATAGTGAGAAGAAAGCATTCACAATATTAGCATTAGAATGTCCTCAAGTGGTTAGTGTTGGACACCAGAAGTAAGTGAAATAATGCAAAATGATTTCCAATCTAGAAATTATAATTCTTACTCATAGGTAAAATCATGAACAGTGTATAAGTGTTTAATCAGATGTATAGATACAGATATTAACCAAATCAAACTCCCCAAATATTAATTGCCTGGAAGGACTGTTTTCTGCAGAAGTAAGAGGAAGATAGGTCTCTCCAAGTCTTTCCCAACAAGGGGAAAGACTAGAAGCCAAAATCAAGTGTAGAAAATGAGGAACTTCTCTTCATGATAACAAAGTATTAGGGTAGCTTAGGAGTAGGAGCTCAGAGTCGAGGACTTTCGTGGGAGGGAGGATACACCAGGATTGATGCCTCTAAACAGTATCACCAATTGTGTTTGGTCACCTTGGAAGGTGTGATGCCATTCTACAAATGAGTATGGAGAAGAAGTAGTTATTATAGAGTAGGTAGGATTATTTGTTAGAAAATGATTTGCTATGTCCCCCTCATCCTTCCTCTGATTCTTATTTGCCTTTTGCTGTGACAAAACACTGCGACCCAAAGCAGCTTGGGGAGGAAAGGGTTTATTGGGCTTCTACTTCCCCATCATAGTCACCTATTGAAGAATGTCAGGACAGAAACTCAAGGCAGGACCCTGAAGAAAGGAACTGAATCAAAGACCACACCGGAACCCTGCTTACTGACTTGCTCCCTCCCTGCTCAGCTACATGTTTCATATAATCCAGGATTATTTTCTCAGGAATGGCCCTGCCTACATGTGACTGGGCCCTCCCCACAACAATCAGTAATCAAAAAATTTTCTTCACAGACTTGCCTACAGACCAATCTGATGGAGGCATCTTCCCATTGGAGGGTCCCTCTTCTCTGATGGCTCTAGCTTTTATATAGTTGACCAAAAAAGAAGAAAGAGGAAGAAGGAAGAAAAAGAGGAGGAAGAAGAAGAAGGGGGAGGAGAAGGAGGAGGAGGAGAGGAGGAGGAGGAGAAGAGGAGGAGGAGGAGGAGGAGGAGGAGGAGGAGGAGGAGGAGAAAAAAGAAATTAATTACTAGAAGAAAGTTCTTGATTTGAGGACCTGCTCTGGCGTCGCTTGTTGTGGACTGTGATGTGGAAGTACAAGCCTAATAAACCCTTTCCTTCCCAAGGTTCTTTTGGTCACTGTCTCAATTGGAGTTTCTATTGCTGTGAAGAGCCACTGTGACTCTGGCAACTCTTATAAAGAAAATGTTTAATTGAGGCGGCAGCTTACAGTTTCAGAGGTTCAGTCCATTATCATCATGGTGGAGAGCATGGGGTCATGCAGGCAGACTTGATGCTGGAGCTGAGAATGCTACATCTTACAGGCAACAAGAAGTTTACTGACAACAGGAAGTATTTCTGTGTAGCAGGATTGTTAGAAGTTCTTATTAATAGAATCAAACCTGAGGCAGGTTATTGGGGTGAATGCTGGAAGATCAGAGACACAGAACAAGCCACAGCTGTCTCACCTTGCTAGTTCCTCAGGTGATCCTGTTTCCTCAGGCTGGAAGCTTCTGAGTCCTCCTCCACATGAATCTCAGCTGAACTGTGTTGCTCCAAAGCCAGAATGCTTAACCAACCAAATGCTTAACTAACTACATGCTTTACTCCTTTAGTTCCTGGTCCTCAAGACTTATATACTTTTCTCTTTCTGCCCCCACTCCCTGGGATTAAAGGTTGGGTTTCTGGGATTAAAGGCGTGGGTCACCATGCTTAGCTGTTTCTAAAGTGGCCTTGAATTCAGAGATCTGGCTAGCTCTGCCTCCCAAGTGCTGGGATTAAAGGTGTGCACCAACACCACCCAACTTCTGTTATGGCTTACTCTTCCCATTTTCTAGCCAACATTTTTGGCTTTGTTCTAGTGGCTGTCTGTTCTCTGACCCCAGATATGTTTATTTCGGGGAACACACAATATGTCAGGGAACACAATACCCAACACATTTCTGAGCACAGGAAACCTCAAAGTCTGACCCCACAGTGACACACTTCCTCCAACAAGGCCACACCTCCTAATAGTACCATTCCCTATGACGACCAATTACATTCAAACTGCCACAGTCATGATTTTTTATCACAATAAGAAGCAAAACAAGACACAAATAAAGGATAAGGGAAATAGCAAATAATTTATTAACAAATAGTGCTGCCTACTCCATTATGCTTACTTCTTTCCCACCCTTTTTAGGAAGAGAGCCATTTTTTGAAACACTGGCATGAGGAGTGTTGTGCAATCTACTTTGCCCAGTGCAATGAGAGCAAAGGTAATGCAGTCAACGCACAAGAAGCCATGCAGGATTTTCCAGTTCATTCTTTTCTCCCTTTCCTGAGTTCAGTAGGTCACAACCAAAGACTGCTCATTCACCCTGGGTCCTAGACAGACAATACCAGAGGATATGAGTTTCTACCCTGACCCAGAGAAGACTAGAACTGAAAAGAAGCTCGCAGTGATTTGACTAGTTTTTATTGCATCAGCATAATTTAGGCTAAGCTGATTAAATATACAGAAAAACAATCTAATAAGCCAAGCAGTGGGAATGCAAAGCAGACCATTACAGAAAAAATTAAGTTCATTGTAGACTATTACACAGCTCAATCTTAAACAATTCATTCATCCAACAAATGTTAGCACCCCACTGTACCAAGCATTGTTTTATGCACTGGGAACAGAACAGCTAATAAAACTGATGCTGTTATAACCCCGTGGAGCTTAGTGGAATATGTGGATACCCACAGTAAACAAATATAAGAAATATATTTGTATTTGCAATGAGACTTGGAGGATATGAAAAATGGAGCCATGGGGTATCTGAAGAGACAATCTTCCAGGAAAAGAACTAATTTTTAAATTGAAAATGGATTTTTTTCATATATTATATTCTGATTATTGTTTCTCCTCCACCAGCTCCTCTGAGATCCCTCCTATCTTCCCACCCACTCACATCCATACCCTTACTTGCTCTCCCTCATGAGAAAATAAGCAGGAATCTAAAAACATAATCATGATAAAATAAAAACAAATAAACCAGAATAGGATGAAACAAGCAAATAGAAAGAAAAAATAACCAAAGAAAAACATATTGATGCAGAGACCTTTTGCACACACACAAATCCCATGAAAACACAAAACTGGAAACCATAATATACAAGTGAAACCTGTAAGGAAAAAAAAAATTATGAGATAAAAATCTCCAAAAGTCCAAAACAACCATTGAGTGAGTTTTATGCTAATCATTGGCTTCAGGGCATGGGGCCTGCCCATAGGTGTGGTTTGCATACCAAGTGAGACTTAGTTGACGAACACTAGGTTGTTTTTCCTTTGTCAGTGGCTGTCAATTGGAGATGACTTTTTAGTTAGGGAGGAGAGCATGTGTCTTCTTCTCCTCTCAGTGCTGGGACCCCAGCTGGCCCAGACCTCTCCAGGCCCTGTGCATGCTGCCACAGTCCCTGTCAGGTCATATGTGTGTCAATCCTATCAGAAGGATTAGAAGTCCTATTGTATCTGGGTTTTGGTGCCTTCCATTCCTACTTCCTCTTGCACTATTTCTGCCTGTTAGTTCTTTAGCGACACTCTTACCCTGCAAGGAACACGTCCTGAACACGACAAATCCACAGAAGAGCTGTTTATTAATATAGGATAGAGGATAGAGGTGACAGGCCTGTGTGAAGCACACACGTGAGTGAGGAGAGGAGAGAAGAGGAGAGAGACCTGTGCAAAATGGCGCCGGCTTTTTAAAGACTGAGCCGCGTATGCGTACAGGACCACATGTGGCTACTCCATGCATGCACATAGATTACATGTCCATGCGCTCTTTACGCAACCATGTAAAGCCACGGAGTCCTAGCCACGCGAGATGTTCTGACCTGGAAATGGCTATTTTGAACCGGAAATAATTAGGCAGTCCGCCAGGCAAGCCCAACCGTGTGGACATGTTGTAATTTTCTATCACTGCCTCCTCTTGCATGTGTTTTCCTGAGCTCTGAGATGGATTTGAAGGAGAAATCCAGTTTAGGGCTGAGTGTTCCAAAGTCTCACTTTCTGCACATTGTCCAGTTGTGAGTCTCTGTCTTTGGTTCCATCTACTGCAGGGGAAGGCTTCTCTGGTGATGGCTGGACAAGGTACTGATGTATGAGTATAGCTTAATTTCATTAGGAGTCATTTTATTGTTCTGTTCCTTCAAGGGAACAGTAGTGTTTGGTTTTCCCCTAGATCCTTGGCCTAAATCTAGTCTCAGGTTCTTGGCCAGCCACGCAGTGTCAGGCATGGGTTCTACCTCATGGAGCTGGTCTGAACTACAATCAGACAGTGCTTGGCTACTTCCACAACTTTTGTGCCACCATTGTACCATCTCAACTTGCAACCAAGTTACCAGTGTCTATCTCAAGGTTTGTAGCTGGGATAGTTAGTGCTCGCCTTTTTTCTATGGTAGTGTGCCGAATACTTCCCAGTACCATAAACACTAGTCAGTAGGAGTGAAGGCTCTAAGTTGACACCAGCTCAACTTCCCTCTGTTCAATGAATTATGTGGGTGTTGTCTTTAGCAATGGGGCCTTAACTCAAGTTTCTGGAGAGCAACCAATAGCCTTGGCAATAGTCTGGATTGTTTGCAGTTTTCATGGGGCCCCTTTGGCCAATGACTCTATTAGACATAACTCATTCCTAGCACTGGAGGTTGCAGTGGGTGGCAAGAGATGTCTCTTTGGGGCTTTGTCTCCCTGTTATTTGGTGATGCATTTGGATTTCTTTCATGTACAAATATAGTTCAAGAAGCTTCTATTATGCTAGATTCCAGGAAAAGATGTTAGCATAGCAGTCTGGAGAAGTATCCTGGACCTCAGTGTGGCTGAGAAGACCAATGAATGGCAAAAATTAATATTACATTAGAGGGGAAGGTCTAGGCAGGGCAGTGCTCCATGCAGGACCTCAAGGCCCTTGGCACAGGACTTTGGCTCTTATGTGGAATAAGTAGAAAGCAACCAGAAGGCTTTGAACAGCACAAAAGGATTTCATAAGAATTTTAAGCTCGTTTGGAAAATCTTGGGGTAGACAAGAACCGAGGGGGAAGAAAAGGAAAGATTATGGCAAAACCAGGAGAAATAAGCATGTAAACATGTTATTTGGAAACGTAAAGATAGAAGCCATAGAAAAATCATTTCTGGAAGAATTGGACAGACTCACATTTCAGAAATGAGGACTGGAGCTGTAGTAGGCTGGTGAGAAGACAGCTGTTTTCACAGTGAGCCTTACCATATTTCTGTGCATTATGGTATTTTGATAAAAGTAGAAATTAAATTTGAAAGAGTTAATCAAATATTTTCAGAAAACATTTAATATCTATATTGTAAAGATAAATGATGATTGTGGCCAACATCGGGGAATTACCCAAGAAGAAAGCTTCTCAAGACGTTTGTATTCTGAATTTATTAAATCTGAATTCAGTAGTTATTATAGAAGGCCAAAAAAAAAAAAACAAGATAAACATTTATTTTTTCCATATAACATTCTTGAAACAAATGATTGAAAGGTAGAAGACCCAAGTTTTGAGAAACTGGAATGTTCACAATGCAAAGACCCAATCATTCCTTGTTATTGAAAATGCCTCGTTGGATTTAATTTCTCAGTCTATGTTAGACTCCTTACAGAGAAAGAAAACATCCCCATAGAGGGAGGCACATAGGTCTCAGAACCAAACAGTCTTGGGCTTGAACTAGCTCACTTGGTTGTTAACACAGAAAAGTAATGTAAGCCACTTCTGTTTACATGTGTGTAAGAAAGGGACAAATAGGATTATTGTAAGGTTTAAATTGAGTTGTACATAAACTTAACAAATATTTGCCAGGAAATAACTATAGTTCATCAAATCAGACCTATAATAATAGTAGCTAATGCGAGGCTTTTAAGCAAAGTAATGAGATGCAAATAAAATGCTAGGAATGTAGCTCAGTTGAAAGAAGTTTTGCATAGTATGCACAGAACCCTAGGTTCCATCCCTAGCACTGCCTAAACTGGACAAGGTGGTATGTACCCTGAAATCCCAGTACTTAGCAGGTTGAGGCAGAAAAATCAGAGGTTCAAGGTCATCCTCAGCAACATAATTCAAGGCCAGCCTGAGCCATATAATTCCACATATATGGATATGCCCCTGATTCCTTTCATATTAGAATCATATCTCAATTTCTTATCACAGCTAACAGGATCCATCTGATGTATTTCTTGTCTACCACTCTCTAATAAAACAAACTCAGATTTTAGGGTTGTGACTCTTGCTATTCCCTCTGCATTGGATTCTCTTCTTCCAATATACTGATGCACACATGGCATGCTCTCTAATCTTATTCAGGTTTATGCTAAAATATCACCTTCTTAGAAAGATGTAGTGGGTAGCTGTGCCAGCTTTGACTTGGAAGTACTACCCCTAGTGAGTCTTCTGGTAACTGCCACACCTACCTATGACATGCTCCTTGGGCAGGTTCAAGACGGGAGCCCTTAAGACCAGAGATCTGGATGTGCCAGCCCTCTTGGTCCCTAGTGATCCTGGATGCTGGAAGATAGACCAAGGAATCAGAATTCTCCAGAGAACCCTGCTGGACTGTACCTCACCTCTCTGGGATCCTGTAACCAACCCCTTTAATGGCTGTAAGTTACCCCAAAATAAACATCCTTTTTAACTCCATGGAGTTGCCTTGATAAATCCCCACAATAGAAAGACATCTTCTATACATTATTTATCTTACCCAAAGATGGGTCAGTCCCTTATGGACAAAAACTGTGTAATTCTTCTTAGCTATATCTACAGTACCTAAAAATGTGTCTTACATATGATAGGCTTTAATCAGCATATGCTGCAAGTGCATCAGGAAGACAGATATACTGTGCCCATTGCTGTGCAGATAGTCAAGAATGAAATTAATTTATGTGGAAAAGAGAAGCAAATCAGGCAGAGATGAGGGCTGAAGGGAGAGAGAGACCAGAATTCATATTGGAGCAGTAGAGGGAAAATGATGGTGAAAGACACATTGACTGTTGAGTGAAGCCCTAATCCTATGAGTCAGAATAAAGAGGGATCTCCTTGGGTAGCAACCAAGCTGAGCTTCAGGAAGTGCTTGTCACTCAGTGAATGAATCAGGGCTCCTTTGAGCCAAGGTGTCCTGGACCAGCTGTCTAAATTGACTAAATAAGCTTAACAGACACTGAAATGTTTTATATTTTATCCTCTGTGTATTGTACTTAATAGAGAATTGTGAAATATTATTTTAAAACACCATAGAAGAAGACAGTCTTAGTACTTATATGCCTAGTGGAGCATAGATATGTAACTGTTAACATGCTAAAGGTTTTATTCTCTCAACTGGGTATTGTTGTCTTAGGGCTCCTATCGCTGTGAGAAAACACAGTGACTGAAAGCAACGTGTTGAGGAAATGGTTTACTTTGCTTCACACTTTCACAACACAGTTCACCATGCAAGGAATTCAGAGCAGGAACTCAAACAGGAACCTGGAGGCAGGAGCTGATGCAGGTCCTATGGAAGAGTACTGGTACCAGCTTGCTCCTCATGGCTTGGTTGGCCTGGTTTCTTATAGAACCCATGAGCACCAACTCAGGGCTGTCCCCAATTACAATGGACAGGACCCTCACCCATCAATCGCAAATTAACAAATGTCCTACAGGTTTGCCTACCTACAGCTGGATCTTATGGAGGCATTTTCATATTGGACTTCCCTCCTCTCAGATGACTTCAGCTAGTATCAATTGACGTAAAACTAGCCAGGGCAGTTGTTGACCTAAAACTGTTAAGTGGGCAGAGAACACTGATTTTTGTGCTTCAAGATCATTTATTGTACTTCAAAGAACAAAAAAAGGCAGAATTACAAAGTGATAAAGTCAGAGCTAAAATTCACTCAGTATTTCTTATTGTAACCAGTCTCCTTGTTACTGAGTATAATTTCAACAGAATGAGTTAAAATGGGCTATGTTTGGATAACTGCGTTGACAGCTTTTTAATTTATATGTGAATATTACACTTAATATTAGCATTTACATATAGAATACTGATTGATGCAACTAATATTGAGGTTTGCATTAACAGCTTCCTATATTAGGTAAACAACATGTGGGAGAAAAAAAATTGACATTTTCATATTTTGTCTAACATGATAGAAGTTTCCTCCGTGTTACTCTACAATCGATTGTATCCTGTCTGTTCATTTTGCCTAGTAGCTTTTTCTGAACTTTCCCTAAACTGATGATATGGTTTTATTCCTCAGACTCCAAATAGAGAATCAACTCAAACATACTTAAGAACCTGCGTTACTTCATACCTTAACTCTGATTGACAGCTCTATGTCTCAGCATACAGCCAATTTCATGCATGGAGTGCCACAAACCACACTTAGTCTTTAATGTTTGATATCAATGACTCTGTCTGATGAGCATCCATCCACCTTCCTTTCCATAATAACCCAAGAGCTGCTGTTGGGCTGAATCTGCAGTGCAATGGTCTTCCACGGGCTTCATTAATCTATAAGTAAACTATGAAGCAGAAGAGCTTTGTGACCTAGGTCATGGTTTCAGCTCACATCCATGATGTGTCTGTTGCAACCATATAGATAGATTCTGTTACTTTCGTATAGCTGTGACCAAAATAAATGAGAGGGCACCATTAAGGAGGCTCCTAAGTTCAGAGAATTCAGGCCTTGGTTTCTTGGTTCCATGCACTGGAACAGAACACCGTGGTGTTGGGAGCATGTCAAGAATGGGTTTCTTCACTTCATGGTGGACAGGAGCAGAGCAAGAGGAAGGGAGACACAAAGGCACACCCTTAGTAAACTACTTTCTAAAGCTAGGTCCCAAAGATTCTGCCACCCCTCAAAAGAGGGCCACCAACTGGGGATCAAGTATTCAACATGTGAACCTTCAGGGGACCATTTCATACTTAAATCACAACTCTAAAATTATCTGGAAAATAAAAGCTAAAACTTCATGTCATCCTACTGTAAAAGCCTGTAATTTTTCTGGTGGATAAATCAAAAATATTTTCTTCCCAATATTTAAACAAGATCGATAGAATGCTCATTCATGGGTGTAGCTTTACACACTTGTCTAAACATTAACTATTGAACAGAACATTGTTATCCATAGAATTTGCCCATGATAACCTTGCAATACAATGATAACACACACACACACACACACACACACACACACACACACACCTGCCTCAAAGAGCCAATAGTTAGGAGCTATAACTCAGTGATAGAGAACTGAACTTGCCTTAAATGTTCAAGCATTTGATCCTCAGCACCAGGAAAAAGAAAGGAAGGAAGGAAGGAAGGAAGGAAGGAAGGAAGGAAGGAAGGAAGGAAGGAAGGAAGGAAAGAAAGGATAGTTCTAGATAGTCAAACCCAACTAGTTTCTTCCATGGAGACTTCAAGTTTTATATGAAATGCAAATATCTGGTATTCATTATACACCCATCTCTGGTATCTGTGGCACAGCTGCCATCTGAATAGAAATGGGGGGGGGGGGTCTGGTTCTTCACCTAGAATGATTGCTGCAGCTGATTCTGGGAGGTAGAAAATTGCTCCTTCTCTGGAGGGAACTTAGGCTGAGTACTTGGGTTACTCCTTCCCTGGGAGTTTCCCACTACGGTTCAGGGCATGCCCAAGCAGTCCTGCTGATATTCTGCAACTCTATTTCCTTATATTAAGCACTTTGGGTCAGGGCTAGGCACCTTAGTCAACTGGTTCACAGCAAGTTACACATGTAGGCATCATTTTACAGGTATGACAGAAATTGTGAGCTGGTCAGAATGTGGAGGGGGTTGGAAACAGACAGGAGACAGGCACTGTGGACAGAGTCAAAGTTGAGAAGCAAGAAGAGCAAATCTTATGGGGTCATAACATGTTAGACCATCTCCTAGGTCTAACACGAGAGCCCCACGGCACCTCCCACTGAGCAGAATGTCTTATAAGTGTCAAAGAAGGATAAAATATAAAAGTCCATGATTGAATCCATTAATTATAACTGCATAACCTATTCATATATATGTGTGTATACATATATACATTATATATAGCATGCATACATGCACATATATACATAGATATGTATACACACACAAAGAGGTAATGTGACGACTATTCTTGGTTGTCAACTTGACTACATCTGGAATTATCTAAAACACAAGTGGCTGAGTACACCTATATGGGATTTTTCTTAATTAAATCATTTGAATCGGGAAGATCCAGCTTTAGTCTGGATCTTTTTTGCTGGGAATACCCACCTTTAATCTGGGCCACACCCTTTGGTGGCAGCTTTTATAAAAGACAAGAAAGAAGGGAGCACATGCTCTTTGCCTGTTCTCCCTCACTCTCACTGAGAGGTTCATTCCTTACTGGAGTCAGAGCCTGCTTCTTCAGGATTCTGGCATGTACTGAACATACTGAAATATATTCTGTCAGTTATGTTCCTCTAGAGAACCCTGACTAACACAGGTAAATTACAAATATTTATAGTTCTTAAAATAAAATACTCTCTATTAATAAATCAATGTCTTGCTCTTGCGAATATGGCCCAGTATTTAAATGAAGATACTTGAGGTAGGATCTGCATAGCAGAAAGTACATGGGCTTTGGAAACTGAGTCTTGTTTTCCACGCGCAGGAGGAAAGATTACATTGAATGAATCCAGGCTGAGAAAATTTAGCCCAATTAGCACCATTCAGTATTGTTAAGGCATCTGAGCAAGTCATGTAATTTTCATCAGGAGCCTTTCATGCATATTCAAGACTATATAATGACAGTAGGAAATACCCATTTCTACAGTGAATTAATTAGAGAGAAAAATTCAGTTTGACTCCATCAACCGGGAATCTTTTTATAGATTAATTATTGATGAATTGTTCATCAGGTGTGCATAATTCTACATTGACGAGATTTGTCTTGAAAAAAATCAAAAGAACTTTATTCACAGGAGCTTTCAATGGCAGATTATATTAGGAAAGTTTTAAGGGTAGTGTGATTTCTTTGAAGGATAATTTTTCCCAGGTATAATTTGAAGTATGGATTGGGTAGCATGTTTATTGACGTTATTAGCCTTTTGTAAATTTGTTCAAAATATCACACAGCACTCACTAAGTATCTAAGCAACAAATGGGGGGTAACAAAGCCAAATCTCTTGGGAAATTGCTGGAGGAAGGCAATGGAATGAAATAAATTAATCGAAGAATAGATTATCATTCTTAATCTTATATTAAATATGAATATACATGGAGTACCATTTCTTGTATGCCAGATTATTATAGACAGGTAGATTTCCTTGTCTAATGGCCACTATTTATCATCATTTTAAATATGTTGCAACAAACAGGAAATTCTCCCCCTCTGCCTCTCCTTCCATTCTTCCTTTTAATTTCCTCAACTGTGCTTCGAGTCTGGGAAGATGTTTTCATTTATGTACCACCAATTCTGCTTCAAATAATAATACACTGAAAAAACGAAGAGAATCCTGAAGGGCTGAATGAACAGCAGGTATGCAATAAACCCACAACTTGCCTAAAATGAGTCCCACCTTTGAACCACAGGTTCCAGGTTGGGAAACAGGAGCTACAGTGATTTGAAACTAACCTGGAACTTTGCAAGTTTAGAGGTTATGTGCATTGGTGCAACTTTTTAAAATGTGTAGCTGGTGTTGATCATAGTATGGGACTTTAATAATGCCACAAAGTATAAAACTCCAGATACTAGGAAATGATGAAATAAAACTACAATTATAAAATTGTCCAGTGAATTCTTTTTTATTTATTATTATTATTATTATTATTATTATTATTATTATTATTATGTGTTTTAATTTTACACATCAGCCATGGGTTCTCTTGTCCTCCCCCCTCCCACCCCTACCTCCACCTTCCCCCCAGCCCCTCCCCTCCATTCCCATGTCCTCCAGGACCAAGACTCCCCTGGGGACCAGGACCTGTCCTTAGTGCATGAGCTGGCTGTTTGGAACCTTGGGCTTACACAGGGACACATGCTCAGCCTGGAACTCCTTCCAGGGACTGGACCTGCCTGTACTGAATCCACCAGGTTTAAATGTCCAGTGAATTCTAATGTACAAGAGTCTTTTTCAATGTGTATCTTATTGTTTTCCTACTCCTGAGGATCTGTCAAGGCATAGTAATTTTGTTTGTTATGGCATCATATCTTTTTTTCTTTCTTACTTGGATGATGCTAGAGTTGCTATAATGAAGCATTATTTCCAAGGAAATTTTAAGACGTTTATGAACCGTATCCATATGACCTCAGATGCCAGGCTGTGGGGCCAAATGTAGATCAAGAGGGAGAAGCTGGAAAGAGCTTCTTAGTTTTATGGCCCTCATGGTTTCTTGGAAAGAACAGAGAGCATCATGCAGGTCATTCAGGGGAAGCAGTGGCAGATCACAGAACTGCAGGTAACTGTCATCTGTGCTAAGAAACAGGCAAGACAGAGTGAATGGGCTAAGGATTGTCTAGTTTGAATAATATCAATAGGCTTTGAGGAACAGGGAATCTTTGGTCCTCTGGTACTCGACTCTGGAGTGATTTTAGAGGGTGGATGATAATGCAGCATTTAAGAGGCCAGTAAAGGAGTTATGGGGCTACAGACACTTGCTGAAGAACAGTCTCTAGCTATGGCCTCTAGTCTAGTTTGCTTTTCTGTTACTGTGCTAAGCACCATAATCAAAATCAGCTTAGGAACGAAAGGCTTAATTTGTCTTACAGGTTACAGTCCATAATTTGGGGAAGCCAGGGCAAAAGTTCAAAGCATGAAATCAAGTACAGACCATGGAGGGGCACTGCTTAATGGCTTTCTTTCTTTCTCTGGCTTTCTCTTTGGCCCACCTGCTTAATGATACTACCATCTACAGAGCTGGGCCCTCCATATGAAATAGCAATGAAGAAAATGCCCTGTAGACAGATCCAGGCCAATATGATGGAAATGAAGTTTCCTCTTTTTAAGTATGTCAAGTCAACAACTGAAGCCAACTATGGCAACCTCCAAAGACAGCAAAAATAACTAATTTAAAAACTATATCATGATTACATAGTAGCAGATCAATACAGATGTACTGTATATGCAGGCTGTACTAGCAGAGAAACTCTCTTAAGAATGACCACGAGTCTACCAATGGAAGAATGAATGCAGGCTTTGCTGTACAACAACTGCCTTCTAACCAAGTAGATTCTGCTGCAAAGTTAGAGATATACAAGGGAGAGCAGAAAAACTCCACCAGAATTTTCAGAAACACAGTGGTGTATACTATCTATATAAAAATAAGCCTCTTTATTTTAAAGCAAGCATCTTCAATGGCTCATTTTATAAGCAATTTCCTATGAAAATATAACCATTGAGCAGCGGCGGCAGAGAATGAGGAATCCTTTATCACAGAAAGCCAGGAATTTAACCCATATGAGTAGCACCATAGCATAGACTAAAATGGGACAAGTCAGAGGGAGGAATTGGAGCAATGAACAGAAAGCAGAAGATGCACCTGAGACCTGAGCCAAAGTACTGCCAGAGCTCCACCTGCTGAGGGGTTGACCTCTCTTTGAGGAGTAGCTTTGGATATCAATGGAAGGATTCCACTACACTCAATCCATTGCTCATCTACTATTTATACTGATGTGAAACAACTGTATGACACTTTGGTGTCACTTGATTCTCCATGGTGTTTTTATCTATATGTTATTGCAAAGCGTTAATAGAGATGAATGTCAATCAGAACTCTAGTGCCCAGACTAGAGACCAAATGATATATAACCTTGACATGGAAAAATTGACCTTGCCAGTGAAGGCAAGCCATCTGCTTTTGGTGGGTCTATCACTCTATATGACAGCAGTGACTGGATAAAATGCCACTGAAAACACAATGAATAGTTTTGGGGGTGTTTGTTTGTTTGGGGGTTGTTTTTTGTGTTTTTGTTTGTGTTTGTGTTTTTTGTTTTGTTTTTCGAGACAGGGTTTCTCTGTGTAGATTTGCACCTTTCCTGGAACTCACTTTGTAGACCAGGCTGGCCTCGAACTCACAGAGATCCATCTGCCTCTGCCTCCCAAATGCTGGGATTAAAGGCGTGTGCCATCACCACCCGGCTTGTTTTTGTTGTTGTTGTTGTTTTACATTAATCTGTGTTCTTTTTTTCTCTTTTAGAAGTTTTAAGATTTTCCAGAGTAGTCTTTGTTCATCAAGGCTAAAGATAACTTATTTTTCATAGTTATCTTTACATACTGATCACACAATCAAGATAAATCATATCAAACCCAAAGGCCGCATGTTTCCAAGATAGAAAAGCCTATGCCTTTTCTAAATTAGTTGACTCCAAATTCCTGTGGTAAAGTGTGGGGATCTATCTTATAAAAGTTCATCCTCAGAGCAGAGGGATGTGTAGTTCTTTTTGATGCCACCCTGACAGACAACCTTCTTAGTACAAAGGGAAAAGAAATGGAGGTGAGGAGTCAAGCTGATTGCTACCCAGCCCTATACTGTGCAACAGGAACTAGGGTTCCTGCAACTGTTTACTCTGTAGCAGAGAATGTCCCACCCTACTGAGTAAAACACACTCCAGCACACCCCTGAGATAGATGAGTTAAAAAACTTGCTACAAAGAGTCCCATGAGTCCCATGCCTGGAACTTAGATTCGATTCTTTTTTAACCAATTAGTACTGAACATCTTAAATTTCTTCCCATCTTCTACCATATGATGTTCTGGAGTGCCATCCCTCCTCTAACCCATGTTACACATGTGTTTATTCTACTTCAATATGACAGGCTTCTCAGAGTTGGTTTTAAAAAAAAGTGGGAAATGAATGAAATAAGAAGAGCTGGAATCTTCTTGTTTCTGTCTTTGAGGACATTTTTTTTTTCAATTAGCCATGTAAATTTAATTCCTTTATACCCAGTTTTCCCACACACAAAAGAGAAATGTAGTTAGAGTATGTCAAGGCCCTGAAATTGAACAAGTAAAGAAATATCTAGTACACACACCTTTGAAAGCTCAGCATTGTACTTTTGGGTTTTTCTTTCCAGAAAGGATGATTTGCCCAAAAATCCCATAAATGGTTTTTATCTTCCAGCAGTTGTGTGAGCCCTGACTCCATTTCTGAGATGACTCAGACAGGTCTGCCCACCCCCTCCCTGCACATTATGATCTAATTCACTCCATAGAAGTCAACGAACTAAGAATATCAGATCTCCTAAGGCAAACAGAATTCAGAGAAGAGGGGCACAATTATCCTTTATCCTTACAGCCGTCCAGCTGAAACGAGCGCCTGTGTCTAATGGCTCAGAAATTCCCTGAGAACGTCCCTGTAGCTGGAAGAGCTCCAATTTCCGGCCTCAGTAACCACTGACCACAACAGCTCTCTTCCACCGGGCCTCCTTTCCCAGGACACTGCAAGAGAGCACATGCAGTGGAAACCGCTGCCCTCAAAGATTTGGACCCTCCTGTTTTCACCAAGAAGACAATAGTAGATAATGTTTGTGATGATCTATGAACCATTTGACAGCATATAACCATGTTATCATTGCTGATTTCTATAACAAGGTCAATAACCCTATTAGACCTCCTGGTTTACAAACTGAAGTCACAACAAATTGCCAAAGATGATACAAAGCTAGACTTCAACTCTCCTGATTTTTGGTCCAGTATTTAAGTGTGCCACAGCTCTGTGGGTCCAAAGGCCCATCAAATAGGGAATCAGGGGACTGAGGAATAAAGAAATGGTTTCTCTAGCAGTTTAGGACTAATTAGAGGTAGAAGAAAGATGAAAACCAGCTCTTTGGCTTTCAAGTCTACAAATGTCATCCCTAATGAAGGGAGGGCGGCATTGACTAGAAAGAAGCAAATTAATAAATGGAGTGGATGTAGGCGCACAGCTGCTAGGGGGATGATCAATAGAATGGTTAGAAAACAAGCACTAATGATTTTTGCTGTAATTGGCTGGTAGCCATTCAAGAAGTGAATACAGGAAATAGATTAAATAAAACTGGTCTCATTAAATAGTACAGATATGGACTTATCATACTTTCTTGGTCTTTTTACCATTATATAAATGCTTGTGGTCATACTTAATAGGCAGAAATATTAGTGCTAGATACAGTATACAATCCACATGATTCCTAATATGTTTAGCATCTGACCGTCTTCAGATACATGATGCAATAATGCATATTTTATAGAAATGGTTTTCAAAAGGAATGCCTTCACAGTTCCTTACTTTTTATTCAAGATATTCAAATATTGACATATAACTTCTACCCTTTCTCTTTAATTCTTAAGATTTTCCAAAAGTAAACCATTATGAGAAAAATAGTAATTAATTATCCCACTCTGTGGCATGGCCTGGGATCTCCCCAGATTTCCTTTTGCTGCCTTTAGGTTCCTCTTGCAGCCATTTCCGTTCATTTGTAGAGGGAAAGGGACCAGAGCGGAAGAATTAGGCCTTCAAAAGGACCAGAGAAAAGCCGAGGAAGGAGAACCAAGATTCAGGGCGTCCTGAGAATGGACAGCAGTTGTGGTGCTTGTGTACAGTTTCCATCCTGGCCTCAGAATGGTTTATGAGAGGAGTGCTGTACCTTTACAGATGAAAAACGGGCTTAAGTACCAGTCACAGGCTCAGTAGTCAGCACATGACTTGGGGATATAGAATTAAATTTTGTATCTCTCCTCACTGTTCGTCCCTTTAAATTTTTAAATTTGGAAGACTTAAAAATGTTTTTGCGATAAACAGTGTATCTAAGATTTATCACTAATAAATGAAGTTCTCCAATTAAAGTTGAGCTTAAGAGGCATGCGAGTGATTGAAATTGATTTCAAGCTGTGGGTCTAATCCAAGTAGTACATGGTCTTCCATTCAAAGTAAACTGACTTTGCAGGTGTCTGACATTCAGACAAAAGTGCAGATGTTGCCTTTAAAACAATTATTTACTTGCTTATAAATAACACTGTGATTTGCATAAATATGGACAAAATAGGCAACTAAAAATTACACCCACATAAAAAGTTCAGTACAGAAGCTAAGGATGCCCCAGCTGTGCCTGCCCAAAACTAACAGATGTGGCTCACTTTGGAGATTTGTTGAGTAATCATGACAGTGTCTAGTATATACTAGAATGTGAGCAAAGAGAAAATTTTTTTTAAAAAAACACTCTTGTTCTTTTCTACAGATTGAGTAGCATAAATGTCTCCACTTTCCCATGCTGGAATTGCATGTCTCCATACCCATTTAGCATTTACGTGAGGACCTACGAGGATCCCAACTCTGACATTCTTACGTGGCAAGTACTTCAACTGCTGAGACATCTCTCCAGTCCATGTAGTGCATTATTTTTTAAAGGAATTCAATTTTCTTCCTGTTTATCCACACATACATTTCACTTTAAAAATGATACCTTGGCCATTAGGACTGAGTGGGAGAAGAAGGCCTACATGCCTGCCCAGGATTCTTCACCCTGGGCATGGAGGAGAACACTGGTCTGCCTAGGGCCTTGTAGCACTGTTATGGTGAGCAAATATATGGTGGGGTATGTAAGAGAGAGAGAGAGAGAGAGAGAGAGAGAGAGAGAGAGAGAGAGATCTGAAAAGGTAAAGGCAGTGAGAAGTGGGCTGAGGTGGGTGGCCTGGGCTGCTGCCAAGGAACATATTTGGGCCCTTGGCTCTGCCACAGCCTTGGTATATGTTGATGTCCATGGCTTCTATTATTACCAAAGGCCAAGACAGCAGGGCTACACAGAGTTGGCACTGCCCCTCACCGGGTGCAACACCAGGATGAACTGGTCCTGACCCTCACCAGGTACAGCACTGGAAAAAATAGATCCTGCCCCTCACCTGGGCATCACAACAGAGCTGGTCCTGTTGGCTAGGGCTCTGGTGAGCCCTCCTGAGGGCATGAGAATGGGAGAACTTGTTCCACTCCCCTCTTGTCTTCAGCATGGTAGTGTGGGGGAGAGAAAGATATCTTCCCCTCATACTCCTTACCACCTGTGACAGGTAGGAGAGCTGACACTTCCCCTCACCAACTGCAGCCCTGTATCTCCCCTAGGCAGAACAATGGAATTGACCCTATTAATGGGAATGGGGTGGGGAGCAGGTGAGCTGGCCCTAAGAATGTGTGAGATCTAGTTCTGGCCCTCATCTTCCATATAGTGGCACAGGAGCATGAGAGAAGCCACCTTCCCCATCCCTTGCTGCCAATGGCAGGTCGGAAAGCTGATTCAGAGGTCACCAGAAAGAGAGAGAGAGAGAGAGCTAGCCCTGCCTCTCACCAGCTGTAGGGCTCAAAAGAGTCACAATAGAGCTGGCCTTGGTGATGTTAAGTGTAGGTGAGCCAGCCCCAAGGGCTTGGGAGCAGGGGAACCAGCCCTGCCCCCTTGCTGCTTACTGCATAGGGTGAGCTAGCATGGGTGGTGCTGGAAAGATCACCCTGGTGGTGGTGATGAGGGAGAGCTGGCAGGCTGACCAACCCAGCTACCACCCAGGCCTAGAACCAGGGCTTTGAGTTGGCCCATGACAACATCCACCCCATCTGTGATCTGCTGAAGCACTTTGAAGACCCAAAGCTGCTGGATCTCCATGACACAGGACAATAATATGATATCCAAGAGGAGTCCCAGTGGGGGCCCAGTATTGATAGTGTAGAAGAAACCAGACCATGCCAATGGCTCGTTGCAATGAACACTTACAAGTAAAGATGTATGGACTAAAGGGTATACAGTGTGAGTCACTGTAACTGAAGTTTTCCTGTGTCCAGTTCAGTCCCCAGATGCTCAGACCCAAGTAAACACACAGAGGCTTATATTAATTAAAACTGTTTGGCCATTAGCTCAGGCTATCTACTGACTAGCTCTTACACTTAAACTCAGCCCGTTTCTGTTAATCTGTATGTCACCACATTTTTCTGTGGCTTTACCTATGTGCCATTACATGCTGCTCCCTGGACAGAGGGCTGGCATCTCCTGACTCAGCCTTCCTCTTCCCAGAATTCACTTTGTCTGTTTATCCTGCCTATACTTCCTGCCTGGCTACTGGCTAATCAGCATTTTATTTATCAACCAATTAGAGCAACACATTCACAGCATACAGAATATCCCACAGGAACTCACTGAGTCACACTACAGATTCTTTGGTGAGATTTTTCTTTTCTTTTCTTTCCTTTTAAGCTTTGTATTGTTTTGTTTGAAGAGGACTACGCTGGTGGAGAGTGGATGTGGTGGGGTGGGCAGATGAAGGGGATTGAGATACATGATGTGAAATCTACAAAGAATCAATAAAAAAAATTAAATTAGAAAAAAAAGATATTTGAAGGTTGGCATGATGGTTCAGCAAGTAAAGTGCTTGCTACTAAGCCTGACATCTTGAGTTCACTCCAGGACACATGTGGTAGGAGGAGAAGACCAACACCTATATGTTACTCTCTCTCACACACACAGACACACATGCACACACTTAAATTTTAAAAAATTTAAAGGATACCTGAAACATATTTAAAGGTAGTTTAAGAGACTCAGTATTTGAGAACTTGTCTGATTCTTCATTAGCTACACTAATATTTTCTCCTTTATGCCTAACCATGCATATCCCACCAAGACATTCTCAAAGTGGAAACAAAGCCCTTCAGGTTTCCAGCTTGATGGAGGGATGACCTAAAACAATGTGGCTAATGTCTTTTACTCCATTCACAAAAAGTTATCTCAAATGCAACATTTTACTTTATTTCAAGCTGTTTCCAATTGCCATGATTGAATGTCTGAAATGTCTCCCAAAGGTGCTAAAGTCTTGGTCATCAACTGGTGGGATTTTTTTTAAAGCAGTCCACTCATGAGAGACATGATATCATTAGGGTATTGACTCAGTGATGGACTCATAATTTGATGACTTTATTGGGAGATGGGCAAAGTAGGCCTCTGGAGGTGAGCCTTGGAAGGTATGCCTTGCCCCTGGATCCTTTCTGTCATTTTAAAGTTTCCTGGGAAGATACTCTTGCACATTCCTGACACTATGAGGCCCAGAGCAATGAAGGAAGTTCACCAGAAACTATAACCCCCCCAAAGTTGGAGCTGAAATAACCTTCTCAACTAACTTGATTTTCACAGCTATTTTGTGACAGTAACAAAAAGTGATAAATACACACATTTAGATCTAATTTGGAAATTAAGATAATGCCTGAGTCAATTAGATGTGGGGCAATAATGCAGAAAAGTCACAGACTGACATTAAACAAAATATGCTCATAGACCAGGAATTTTCAACCTTTTCTGGAAATGATCACATGGAATCAATGTTAGGCATTTCCAACCATTCTCTCTAGGCTGTAGGCAATACACAGACTAAAGAGTGTGGCCATGTTCCAGTCAATCCTATTTACCCACCCAACAGTGGCTGCATTTGGCCAGCAGGCCATAGTTTGCTGATCTTTAGAACAGAGTCAGTTTTATTAGGATTGTTTCCTCAGAATTGACAGGGTCTCAGGCATGTTACTGTTCAACATTAAAGCTTTTCTAACAGCACAAAAATGTAAGGTTTGATCAGAGTTAATTAGCTTTAGAAAGGATTATTTTCATAATTTAGCCAACTGTAAGACCTAAAGCTAGCACAATGCTGTGTTCTTCATTTAGAGAACAAGATCCCACAGGCATCTATTCCCAATTTTAATTTCTTGGTAAAATGTGCTCAATATCTCATAATTTCATAAAACTTTTTCATATGCTTTCTTCAAGCAGATGTTAAGATTACTGGCACCATTGCTAGAAGATAAGATTGGGTTGGGTGGTCAAGGAAATTATCTTCATAATTAGCTTAGAAAGAATCAGGCTCTGTGTTGAATTTGTTCTTTCCCACGGATGAGCATAATTACTATGCCATTGATTCCCCTCTCACTGCAGAAAAGGAAGAACAAACAGCTTTGCTCTCAGTGATCTGTAACAAAATGTACCTTCGTATTCTTGCTGCTCACATGCACAGGTTTTATTGAACTAGATCATGATTGTGACATCTGTCAGGAGTGGACCATAAATACACAGGCCACACTGATGATCCATGCCTCTGTGGTTTATGAATACACAAAACCTGAATGACAATTCTCAAGAGATGACAAGGAGGGAGCAGCTGAAATATGGAATCCTGAGTCTGAGTGTTATTCAATTTCTGATAGTTAACCACAGAGAAAATGGCATCATGATGTTGTAGTTAACTTTAATCACATGCTGTTAAATCACCTGCCATGTGTCAGTCAAAGCATAAATTCTATGAAGACAAGGAAAGGTCTTGACTAATATATATTATATATAGTCTACACCAACACACAAGTGCCCAAGCTGTCTTAACTTTCTGATGCTCTTAGAAAAGTAACTAAAGGGGTAACATCTTTAACTGAGTTCTCTGGTGAAAATTATTTGGCCTCATTAAAAATATTAGAATGTGTAAGTGGACATTAATAACTCAGACTTTGAAGCAGAAGAAAACAATGAAAATTCACTGTCATTAAGGTATTTTCAATAGTGCTCCACATTTGCTCTTAAATGTTGTTATGTAAGACCTTTCTTAAATGCTCCCATTCCAGAGGAGTATAGAAAATAAATGATGGTCAAATATTAAGCCAGCCTTTTGGAGCTGATCTCCAAGCCACCTCCCTTCTGGCTCTTACTCACAGTGCTGGATACTCCTTTTTGCTGAGGGCAGTCATTAATGGAGAGACTCATAGCTGATGAAAGTGGTAAGAATAAGCGACTGTTGAATGCTCAGCCCTAACCAGGACATCACCACCTTCCCAAGGCCCAGGAAACATTACAAAGGGAGAGAGGGAGCCAGAAGATGTGGAGTACCACAAAATGCTGACATTGAGACACACCAAACAAAAACACACACCAGCTGTGGACACCTGAACAAGATAGGGGCCTCCAGCCTTTCATCACAGATAGAAGTGGTGACCATGGGCTCCCACTCCTTTCTGGGGATCTATTGATCTTTTAACATATCTAATGACTACTGAGTCTTTAATGTGTCTAAGGATTGCTGAGGGGAAAATGTGTCGTTTTGTTCAGTAGTGTAGCCCCTGAGGGAAAAAAGTTGGAAAAAAAGAAGAGCTCATAGGGATAAGAAGGGGCATAACCAAGGGTAATTGGGGATGACTATAATAACAATATACATATTACATGTATAATATATCTAGTATATATATATTACATTATTTATAATGTGATAAAATGTACCTATAAAACTGTCAAAAATATTTACCCAATTTTAGAATAATATTATCTTAACTTTCTTATTTATATGGATACTTTTGATATTTGTCAATTTCTAGGATGATAATGTTACATCTTAAATTAATTCTCACAAAATTGCACTGGCAGATAACATAAACTGTCTTGTCCATATCTCTGTTGTTGGATGTGGTCACTCCTTTTCATGGTGAAGGTCACTGTGGTGATTTGAACTATAATGGCCATCATAGACTCATAAATTTTAATACTTGACCCCTAGTTGAAGAAAGTGTGTAACTGGGAGCCAGGCTTGGAGGTTTCCAAAGATTAGTTCCTTTGCCATTATGTGTTTCACATTCTACCTCATGATTTTGTGTCAAGAGGTGAGCTGTCAGCTACTGCTTCAGTGCCTTGCCTTCCTGCCTGCTGCCATGTCCCTGACATGATGACCACGGACTCTAATCTTCTGAAACTGAAACAGTAAGCCCCAAATTAAAGACTTTCTTTTTAAATTTGCCCATGTCATGGTGTTTTATCATAGCCATAGAAAAGCAACTAAGACAATTATGTTTAGGTTGATTTCCTTTGTCAGTTCTGGGATCTATGTCGAAAGGCACCCATCCCTGGGACATTTCTTTTCTGAGATTCCCCACAGAGGCAGGAATGAAAGAGCTTACTGTGATGATTTGAAAGAAATGGCCCCCAAAGACAGTGACACTATTAGGATGTGTGGCTTTGTTGGAGTGGGTGCGGCCTTGTTGGAGGAAGTATGTCACTGTGGGAGTGGGCTTTGAAGTCTTCTATGCTCAAGATACTGCCTGGTGTGTTAATCTACTTCCTATTGCCTGCATATCAATATGTAGCAGCTTCTTCTGCAGCATCATGTTTGCCTGCATACCACCATGCTTCCTGCCTTGATAATAATGGACTGAACATCTGAAACTGTAAGCCACCACCTCAATTAAATTTTTTCCCTTATAAGAGTTGCTATGGTCATGGTCTCTCTTCACAGCAATAGAAAACCTAACTAAGGTGTCTAATAAGCCAAACTGTGGAAGCTGTGACTCTTACATGTTAGCATAAGGCAACCACATTCATTCTCTTCCTAATACAAGGCATATGGTCAAGTACATCCATAGAACAAGACTCCTTGCTCTTTGTACTCTGGGAAGAAGAAACAGAATGGTGACTATGTCCTAAGCAACCATTTCAAAGTTCACAGTGAGACTAAGAATACTAAAAATTGTTTTACTTTGAAGTGTCAAAAATGTCTTATATGTGATTATATATATGTGTGTGTGTGTATACACCTATGTATTTATATGTGATTTTATGTATTACATATACTTATGTAATCCTTTGAAATAATTGAAGACCAGAGCTCCAGAGAAAGAGGAAGAAAAGGACCCAACAGTAGTCTTTCACAGCAAGGGTAGATACAATTGCTATAGAGTGCAGCCTGAGCTAATCACCAAGGGAGCAGACAGGGCATTTAAAAAATGTTTCTGCTCCAGTGGACAATATTGAGGCTAAGGATTTCTTGGAGTTTAAGTTTTTAGGTTTCTTTTTATGAGAAGCTATGTCAAGGTCACAGATAAATGGAAAAGCTATGCCTACAAACTGTTAATAAAGTCCAAAAATGTTGCCATAGTAAGAAAGTGTTAATTAAAAATATTACTTTCACAAGAATAGAAACTATATATATTTATCATGTGTAACATGGTGATTTGCTATATGTATATATTGTAGAATATTTCAATTGAACTAATATTTTGTGGGAAGAACATTTAATTCTACTATGTGATCTTCAATTATATTACATAATGGTTGTATATTACTGCTTTTTTTCTAAGTAGATAGATGCTAGGGGATGTCTTTCTGTGTTCTGTGAATATATGTTGCTCCTATTGGTTAATAAATAAGCTGCTTTGGCCTATGACAAGGCAGCTTAGAGGCAGGTGGGAAATTGAAGGAGAGTGAAAGGAAGGAGAAAGATGGAGTCTAGAGAGATGCCAGCACCACCAAAGGAGAAGCAAGATGCCAGCAGACTGATAAAGAACTAGCTAGCAAGAAGCCTGAGCCATAGAGCAAACAGTTTGTAAATAATATTAAATCTCTGAGTGATTATTTTATATCTGGCTCCAGGACCGCTGGGCCAAGTGGGACCATGGGGCAGGGCAGGACCAGAGAAACTTTCCAGCTACATATAGAGATAAGAATAACCAAAATTAAATAAGTACAAAAAGTATTATTTCATAGAAATCACATAGATGCCTGTTAAGGTAACATGACTATCTGAGATAAATTTCAGAATATCCATTCACTACTGAAGAGCAGCTCTGAACATTGAAAGGAAGTAAATTATAATTGAGGAGCCATTAGTGCAAAAGAAAGAACAGAATAGGAAGAAAATTATAATGTGAATCCTCTCTAATGGAATAATATTGCAGAACCAGAAAGCAACTCAAAGCTAAGCTATGTGAGAAATCCTGCATCTTTCCTTGTGAAATTAAGAAGTCTTATTTGCTAGCTTATTTGCTAACATCTACTAAGCACTATGCTTACTAGATAGAGCACTTTTCTGGAGGTGTGAAGCACACAGATAGAAAATGCAAGCCTCGCTCCCTAGAGCAAGCACTCTAGCCTACTGTGAAAATTGTGATGGAATGCTCCCTTGGTTCCATTTCCCTGGGAAATAAGTCTAACACAGTGAAGTAGGTGGAAATAATTCATTTGGGAGGTAAAGAAAATGCCCATTGGGAAATAGAAAATTGTGAAGGGAAAGGAAAGCAGCCATAAAAAGCTGCAATAGAAATCAAGATCCACTGTGAACCAGAGGCTTGCACCTATATGGAAACTTGAGGTAACAATGTTGGGTACACCCCTAAGCTATCAGCCTGAACATTTCTTCCCAGCATTGTTCTCTTGCATGAAAGCAAAGATAGTGTGAGGAGACATCAGGCAGGCAATTGCTACAACTTGAATAAGTACTAGCATGCTAAGATCTGAAAATACACAGACATCTGGTACAGAAGTCTTAGATTCACAGTTGTTCCTGATAGACAAAGTGGAAGTCAGGAAGGGTTTCCTGTAAATTGCATTTTAAATCTCAAGGAGTAGAGGATAAAGTATCACCATTTTCATCAGGACATGATCAAAACCTTCACAAACAGAGAGCTCAAGACCCTTTGGATTTGGGTAGCAGTTGTGACACACAGAAATATGCAGAAGGGGGCAGGAGAGGACTGGCTAAGAAATAAAACTGGTTGTTTACAAGAGCCAGTGGGAATTAGCCTTGATCCTAAGGAAAAGACTTGACACCAGTATCATGGTATCTGTGAAGTACATAAATACAGATATGCTACAATGTACCATGGCATGAGTTACAAAGCATAATCACAATGCTTAATTAGAACCTTGCTTGACTTGGGACTCAGTAGCCTTGACCAATGAGCAAGCTCCTACTCTGGTACCAAAGATAAGAACTAATATATAAGAAGCAAACTATATGCACTTTTATAAGATTTGGGGGTCAGAATGATAAATAGTTGCACAAATGATAAATAAGAATTTCAGACACAGAAATGCATATTGATCAGAAAGTACTGAATGGTTCTTGGGCTATTTAATTATATGGTTAAGAAGACTAGCCTAAGAGACTATCTAAACTGAGAACTGGATGAGGATAAAGTGTGGAGGCTGAAGAAAAGTCTTGTAAGAGGGAATTCAGCCAATATGGCTATTTCAAAGTAGATGTTTTCAATGGGTTTTCAATACTGGTCAGAGGCACAATTGTATCATGATGGAGAACTGAGACTGTAGTCCAAAGGTGATGGGAATCCATCAAACATTTCACATAGTTGAGCAATATGGTCTCTTATACATTTTTTAATTGACTGTTCTCCCCAGAGAAGGGTTCACAGATGTGCAAATGTAGAGACAGGGAGAGCAGAAGAGAGGGTATTGCAATGGACCAGGGTGGGATGAGGGTGGCCTGGCTTGTGGATAGTTGTGGAATTGTTTTGGAGACTGCCAGAGCTTGTTCCTAAATGCTGAGAAGGAAGAGGGAAGAAGAGGATTCAAAGAGGGAAGAAGTAGTAGCTCAGTTCACGTTCTAGGAAGTCTTAGATTGTCAAATTTTCAAGTTATTATTTTTTAAAAGCAATGTAAAGCATAAGCCTGACTACTTAAAGTCCTTAATAATCATGCTAATGTCATCAAATTATAATATCATGATGTAAGAGTAAATTTTAAAGTACTATCAAAAATAGCCATAGGCTGGACCCCATTTATTTTGAAAATTTAATCATGATTCTTTGTGTCTCATTTTGTAATATCTCCCACATTAATATAGTTTTTATAAACTCTTTCTCCATTTCCCCAAGCCATTATTTCTCTTTGGTGTGTGTGTGTGTGTGCCCAGATCCACGGGTGATAGTCTGGAGGCCAGAGGCTGTGTGTCTCTCTGATCACTCACCACCTCATTGACTGATCTGGAACTCACTGAGTGGCTAGACTAGCCAGCAAACTATATGCACTATATCACAGGGATTTCCCTGTCTCCGCCTCCCAGTGCTGGAATTACAGGTCTTAGCTGCCATGCCCACAACAAGGGTACTGGTGATCCAAACAGTTTCCCATGCTTGGGCAGCACTCTCTTTACACATTAAGCCATCACTCCAGCACCCAAGCCATTATTTCTTACCTTCTTCTCTGCTACTCAGTCTGACTTCTCTTGGCTTTTCCTTTCGAGATGTTGTACCCATTCTCATGTCCATCCACTCATGAACCCAAGACTTTTTCCTCCTTTCTTTATTGATGGGCATCTCAGCTTAGGCTTCTATGACAAAATACTATATAGACTTGATAGCCACAAAAACATAAATGTATGTGTCCCTCCCCTTATGGCTGGTTCCGACGAAGGTCCACAGGATACAGTGAGCCTTTATCTCACCTGCCTCTTCTTATTCTCCTGTTACATTTTCTTTTTGTGATTTTTTTCTTTCTTTGCTGTTGTTGTTAGTTTTTAATTTTATTTTCATTAAAAACAGATTCTTCCCTCATACAATACATACCAACCACAGTTTCCCCTCCCTCTATTCCTCCTAGTTCGCCTACCACCCCAGATCCACTCCTGTAGGGAAAAGGGACTGGCTAAGGAAACCCACCCTGACCCTGGAGCCCAGAACTAGGGAAAGAAGGCTCAGATCAGGGCAGAGAGAAACACAGTTTGGCTCAGTCAGATCAGAGCCATCTCTGCCCCTGGCTAACTGACTTGTGAAACCAACCAATCACAGAGCAGGATAGAACCCTGGGTCAGGGTTGACTCCATCCACTAGACTTCCGGTGTAAACCACCCAGCCTTGGTCAGTTAGAAAAGAAAGCTGTTCTCTCTTCCCTAGTAGAGGCAGCTACTCTCCTGGACTCCTCCTTTCCAAATAAATCTCTTTCTCAAAAGAGTTTTCAGTGTGAAGATCTTCATTCACTGGTGTAGAGAAGAACCTTGCCGAGATGTCCCCCAGTGGACAAAACAAGAAAGAGCTGAAAGAGGAGGGCAAGGCGGAACTGAACAGAAGATGTTTGCTGAGATCTTCTCAGTGGACACAACAAGCTGAAAAGTAACACTTTCCTCTGGAGCTGAGGAGATTGTTACATTTCTGCAGGGGTTTCCCTTTCCCAGAGTGAAGAGAAGCAACATCTTCGGCTGGAGAAGCAGAGGTCTGCTATGAAGCCCCCTCAAGTGGGGGCTAAGCAAAGCTCAGCCGTAGAGGCTCTCCAGGAGAGAAGCAGAATTGCTGTATCCTGTGGGGAGACCATCACCCCTCACACCAGGTATAGCCTGACTCTCCAGAATAGGCAGGATACCCTTCCTGTTCTAGCAGCTTCAGGTCTGACTCTCCTGAACAGTCAGAAAAATTTCCCTTCCAGAGTTGGGCTGCTTCTGTGCAGTTCCAGCTGTCAGGGTAGAGCTGTTGTTCTGAGCAGCTTGAAGTGTCCAGGATACCTAGCCTTCCAGGGTTGAATTGTCTCCTTGCAGTTCGGCCATCAGAACTGTCTAAGCAGCTCAAGGTGTTGCCTGACTCCCAGGTAGTTAGGACACCTTTCCCAGAGTTACAAAACTCACATTTTGGTGCCAAAATCTGGGACCAAACCCAGAATTGTTACAACCAATTTACTAACATTTTTGGTGCTGAAACCTGGGACACCAAACCCACAGAGTTGCAAAACGTGAAATTTACCTACAACTCGCCCTTCAGAGAAAGAGCAGGCCTCCAAGAGATGCCAGCCAAACAAGACAAAATAAGAGAAGGCAAAGGCCCTCATATCGAGGCTGAAAAAAGCAACCCCATAGGATTGTTTTTTTCAGAGCGAATCTTACTCTATATGCCAGGCTGGCCTCAATTCCCATCAGTTCTTCCACCTCTTCCTTTTCCATGCCAGCCACCATGTCTAGCCTCTTCTTGTAATGGGGATGCAAACTCATAATCTCATCTAAGCTGAATTTCTTTACAGAGGTCCAGAACCTAGGTTTCAGCATAATGATTATGGGAGGGCACCAACATTCTGTCCACAGCAGTGGACCTTGAAGCCAGTGGCCATAGCATGAATAATGTGTGCTGCTAAGAAGGCAGATAGATTTCTATCTTCACTGTGAGTTCCCATTGACTAGACTGAACAATTGTGTTCCCCCAGCTTGTGCCCCATTTTATATTACATGCAGCACTGATGTGTTAAGAATAAGTCTCTAGCCAGGTGGTGGTGGCACACGCCTTTAATCCCAGCACTCAGGAGGCAGAGGCAGGCGGATCTCTGTGAGTTCAAGGCCAGCCTGGGCTACAGAGTGAGTTCCAGGAAAGGTGCAAAGCTACACAGAGAAACCCTGTCTTGAAAAAACAAAAACAAAAAAAAAAAAAAAAAAATGAGTCTCTGGTTGTTGACCAATCATTTCTTCATATTGGTGACTTATTTTGCAATGTATAAAATATATTTTGATTAATCTCTCATCTATACCATCTCTTATTGCCTTCTTATCCCTATTAACATGCCCTTCTCATGACCAGCCCCTTTTCCAAGTTCAAGACTTTAGATTTAGATTTGTGAACTTGAACATCGGTGCAACCAGTAGATTAGAGGTGTCCATTGCAGTCTAGTGGTGTCATGCATGACACAGCGATTTGCTTGCTTTCTGAATCTATCAGTAGCAAGTAGTTTATTAGTGAGGTGTAAGATGCCTTGAGTCTCTCTATCATGCCTCATTATTGACAAGCAGGCCCATCTTTTGCATACTATGTACTGGCTACTTCTCCATGTGCTCCCTCTGAGTTTTTTTTTTTCCTTGCTTAGAATGTTGTCAAAAAAAATTTCTGCAGAAGTTAAATGTATAAGGAAAATTTTATACAAGACTACTGAAATATAAATATAAAACCCTTGAAAGAGAAAATAGGTGCTGTATTAAACTTGTTAAATAACAAATAGGAGTGTTTTTAAGTGGGGAACAAATACAAGAGCACCAGAGAACAACAGTATTAAAGGGGGAATGACATGGACTCCCTTTCTCTTGATTTCATGACAGATGGTTCCTAGATACTTGAGAATGACATTCAGGGAGTATAAAACAAAGTTGTGTAGGAAGTGGATTTGGGAGCTTTTATGGGAAGGAGAAGGGAATATGTATGATCAAAACACATAGGATGCATTCATAAAATTCTCAAAGAATAAAAGTATTATATTAAAAGTAGATTTAACTCATGGTAAACTTGATGTTCCCCAGTAACCATTGCCCTTGTACCTTGCCAGTTGATCTTCATAATGGCCACAATGCATACTGACATGATCTACTGTCTCTTTCTGTACCCAACAACTACATCTCCTAACTCACTGGAAACATAACAACTTCTAAATTCTCTGTGTATACAACTCTCTCTCTCTCTCTCTCTCTCTCTCTCTCTCTCTCTTTTTACATCTACCCTTACCTCCTTCCCTCTAGTCTCAGAGAATAAATATCTCTTCTCTGCCTTCAAGGTCACCTCCCCCAGAATCCTCCAAGTTTATTTCTCACCCAACACTTATTCAGAGGTATGGGTTCTCTTTCCTGTCCTTCATATCTTTAACCCTACTGTATAATTCAATTATTCCTCAACTGAATAATGCTCTGTCTAGTCTTCTTAGATCAAAGCCAAGCAAGCATTCTACATCAGCCCTATGTCCTTCAAGCTCCTTGCTTTCATCAGAACCAAAGGTATTGAAAGGTAATTGGGGGGTTGGGGATTTAGCTCAGTGATAGAGAGCTCGCCTAGGAAGCACAAGGCCCTGGGTTCAATCCTCAGCTCAAAAAAAAAAAAAAAAAAAAAAAAGAAAGGTAATTGGTATGTACTGCTGACCCCTTTTCAGTTCTTATTCACCCTATTATGGTCTATTGTTTCCAAACTTCTGGTCCCATATTCAACTGAAATTTTTTTCACCAAGAGCACCAGCCAACTGCCTCTTTCTTGCCAGCAGATGTCAGGGATAGCTATCTTTTCCAAAGACCTGTGCAGACCCCTAAAACCATCTCTTCACCCATACTGGCCCTTTGCAGTAATACTGCTCATGAGCCCCACATTATTCTTTATTCTCCTAAGTCACACCTGTAGGGACCAGATTAAGCCACAAGTAAGTGAAGTCCTGAGTGAATGGTATTTTGGCATGTGCACACTGGTGTCTATGTTGAGAACTCCAAGGTAACCGACCTATAGGAAAATTTGGCAAAGCTCTTACCATATGGGCCAGGTTCAAGAAGAATGGCAAATCTTTCCTTGAGAGTCCCAGTATGAGTGTCTATAAATGATTGATCCGTGTGTGCAAAGACTAGAAACTATGACTTCTTTGATTTACAGCCTGAGAATGATGGCCTACAGAGGCTTCCTATGAAGACTAGCTAAGCTCTCCTTCTGTGTTGTACCTAATAAGCATGCAGGAGTTCGGGATACAGTGGTTGCATTAGCAGAATCTCCCAATCCTAGTTTCACTATTGATTTGTCTGTGTGTCTATTCTTTTCTCATTCCCTCACCAGCCCTGGCCAGAGATTCCAAGTCCCAAGCCATTTGGAACATGGTGCATACCCTCTTTCTTCTCCATGGTTTTGCTCATTCCTTACCCTCTGCCTATAATGCTCATTCCTACAGCTTTCACTCTTGAATCATATGTGATTTGACTCTGGTACTTGCTCATTCTGTTAGATTGCTGCTAAAGAGTTACTTGTTAATTAAGATGATAGAAGAAATGGCCTCTGACCTTGAGAAGCCCCGGGAATCCCCTAATAGGTCCTGGTAACACCAACAGATGCTCTGCTCTTAAGGAAGCTCAGTAGATTCATGCTGCTTAGCATTCTAAAGAGAGGCTACATTGGACCCTTGTGCTGATTCTTTGTTAGTGAGGCAGATACTAAACAGTTAAACAGCATTAGCCCTTCATCTGGATCCCAAACAAACAAAACAACAAGAACCTTAAAAACCTTTAACTGCCAAGGGATAAAGTGAACACCTCAAAAAGGGACAGAGGAAGGATTGACAGGGACAAACTCCTAAAGCAAATATTCTTTTTTAAGATGGAGGCTCCTTCAAAGAGCCAAGTAGCTAGTTTAATGTTACTGAAAGAGGGGGAGCAGTAGAAACATATTGCTCAGTGTGGTGCTTTTGTCAAGGCCAGACCACCCTCTGTCCCACCCCAGTGAAGGATTATTAAATTATTTTTTAATTTTTTATTAAGAAATTTTTATTCATTTTACACACCAACCACAGATCTTCCCTCCTCCCACCCCCAGCCTCCCCCCAATGGACCTCCCATTCCCTCCTCCAACAAGGTAGGACTTCTCTGTTTTCTTTAACAGACAGGCAGATGTGAGACTCCTATCTTCTTTCCTCTTCAAATGTTTGAGCTTCTTTGGGAAATCTCTATTATTATTTTCTAATTAACCACTGCACATTACAAGAAAAATCAAGCAACAACAAAAGCTGTTCTTTTTTCATGAAGGACTAGAAATCTGTAATTCCCAAACCCAGGAAGAGGCAGGGTGGAAAGAGACAGAAAATATATACACATTCATCTTCCCCATGAAACAAGGAAAATCAAAACAGGAAATATCAAAACAACACTGTTTTCATTATTAACAACGGCATCTCTTGTCTGCCACCAGTCACATAGTTCATAGACTGGTTGTAAGTTTAATGGGGAAATTCATACTCTTGGAACAAATTCTCACTATTAGCCACTCATTAAATAAGCTATTTTCTCCCTTCTACACTTCTTTTTTTTTCTTTTCAGTTTTTTGTTTGTTTGTTTGTTTCAAGACAGGGTTTCTGTGTAGTTTTGGTGCTTGTCCTGGATCTCACTCTGTAGACCAGGCTAGCCTTGAACTCACAGAGATCCTTCTGTCTCTGCCTCCTGAGTGCTGGGATTAAAGGTGTGCACCACCACCACCTGGCTCCTCCTACACTACAGTTTCATTGAGAAATGGACTTTGTTAGGCTGCCTATATATTAATAAAACACAACACCTTTTCTGTTCTGAGAACTTTCTCCTTTCTTTGGGATCTTCAAACTTCAATATATATATATATATATAAAGATATTTTCATACAACTTAAGAGAAATAATGGGATTTATGAAAATTTTAATGCCATAATGCTAGAAAACGTGTGCTGGCCCTTTAATTTTCATGGGAAAAGCACTGTGAGTGAGCCTTATCAACAGCATGCTCCTTTATCACAGGCAGAGGGAAGGAAGCAGCTGAGCTTTTCAGCTAACTCTGTGAGGGAGTACTTGTCACTCTTACACTAAAACAGAAGGGTGGTGCCAGCTTCTCCCCCTGCTGCTTCCCTTAGCTGTTGCCATAAATTTGGCTTTGCTATTATACAGAAACCATTCTTTTCTTAATGTAAACTAAACAGCATTTAATATAGATGTGTGTAGTGTATATGCAAATACACACAAGGATGACCTTGCCTTTGGGCAGCTTTCTTCCTTCAGAAATCAGAGCATCCCTGTACCAAGAACTCCAGGGGACACTGTGAAGCCACTAGACCTCCTGCAAGCATCCCACTGTGTTACTCCTCGCCTGTCTTCTGATGCGTAGGCAGCCTCTCAGGACTGAGCCTTTGCACCCTGTTCCTCTTTTCATGCTCTTTTCATAGCTGTCTGCCTTGTGGTGCTGATGCATAGTTTATGAGGTCTGGGACTCTGCAGATGGGGGCCGCTGTTGCCCAGCCGGATTCAAAGGCCACAGCAGTGACTACTGGAGCTACATATTCATTCTGTGCCCACGGTCATGCACAGCTCTGCACAAGCGGATCCTAACCTCTCCTGCTTGTTTCCATTGTTTTAACTCTGGCAGCTACTCCTCCTGCCCAGGGGAGGATGAATAATTGACAATTGAGCATGAGTTTCATTTGTATGCCTTGTAAGACCATTTTTATGCTGATTTGCTTTGTATTGTCTGAAATATCAAAGGCCAGTACTTAATGTCTGGAATAATTAATATATTCCATATGTAATACTTATCTCAAAAAAATTATCTGGAGGCACAGATGACTTCTTACATCACTTTTGGGGTAATTTTAAATTTCTTTTAAAATTTCAAGAAGAATAAAGAGAATTTTAGGAAAAGGTGTTCTCTGACTGCTCTGTGACAAATGTTTTGAAAATAAACATTTTTATTTCACAGTGAGATAGCAAGCATATGTCTGATATTCTCTCCTCTTGGTTATCTGAGCACCCATTTAGAGTTACTTTTCCACCAGTGTTTTAAAAAATGCATCTGTTGTGAGCTAATTCTGTACTCTCAGTGCCCTCCTCCAAATCCAGATGTGCAAGTCCTCTAGTATTTCAGGATGTTAATGTATTTAGAGACATGTTCTTCATAGTCGTCATTAGATGTAAAAAGAGCTCACCAGCATATTCTCTAACCCAGCATAAACAGTGTCTTCCTAAAAAAAGAAGTTTGAACATAAGCAAGTATAGAGGAAAGATGATATGAAGATACAGAGAGAAACCATCTTCAGGCATAGTCTAGAGCAGATCTTGTACATCCCCCAGGAGCAACCATCCTTGGTGTGATTCTGATTGCTGCTCGCCAACCTCTGATATCTCAATACTAGACTTCTAGCTTTCAGAAATGTGAAAAAAATGATATGTCTCTTTTATAAGCAGTCTGGAGTGTGGATACTTTGCTACAGAAACTAATATAGCACTCCCCTGCCAATCCAACATGGAAACACCTACGTCTAGAAGACTGACTCTATCTTCCTGTCCTGCAGTAGACTGGACTAGAAGGGTGAGCCTAATCCAGGGACATTAAATACTGACTGTCTAGGAACCAAGAAGGGACTAAAAAAAAAAAAAATTGAACCAAAATGCCAAGCCAAAACTATAGGGAGGTATTTCAGTTATTCAGCTGCTCACTGGATTCCATGTGTTGGAGTAATGTACCCCAGTTAGCAGGAATCAGCCAAAGAGAGACTACAGATCAGCTGAGAAGAAAGATGAAAAGGGAATGAGGAAGAGGAGAGAAGAAAACTAATTATACCACTGACATTATTTTGGTTCTGAAGTCAAATGCACCCATTCATCAAGTCCCCAGTCAGACTATGTGGCACAGTTGTAAGCCAGACTCAGCCTTGAGCTCATGAAACTTAAGGGCTAGAAATATTTGTTTTCCGATTATTTTATTTTGCCACACCTCTGTTCTGTTGACTGCAATCACTTAGATGACCTCTGATGGGTGTCTCCAAGTGCACTTTTCAGTAAGTGACTCATTCTTTCCTACGATCTGTGAGTAGCTCCGAAGCCATCTTTACCATTTGTCTCAAACTGTTTGAAGAGTTCTGTCCATTCATCAGTGAAAGAACAAGAGATAAAGCCAGAAAATTCTTTTCTCCTTATTGAACTTTAGAATGGTTGCGTGTGCGTGGGGGGGGGATCCCTAAAACAAAAAGAAGTTACTATATAATACTTCTTTCCTTTTCTTATGCATTCTTCCCTTGTATCACTACCCTCCTCAATCTCCAAGCCTCCTCTAAGCAAACCTTTGAAATTGGTCTTTCCCAATAAGTACTTCATGTTTCAAAAATATTTATTCTTCATTCTATCATATCCACTTATGTATCCAAAATTTCCATAAACTCAATGAAGGACAGTGGAAAGTGTCAGCCTTTCAGAAGGAAATTCTGTGGCTTATGATAGCATGTCCAGGACACTATGGTAAGTGAAGGCATAGAAGGACAGATATTGCAAGAAGCATGCTTATGCAGAATTTCAAAAAGTCAAATTCAAAGAAAGGGTGAGTAGAACAGGGTCAACCATGGCCTGAGATGGGAAGGTGAGTAGATGGGAAAAGATGTTGGGTATGTTCGTGAAGTCTCAGTGAGCAAGGCAGAAAAACTTTTAGTGAACCAGCCATATAATGTTGACCACAGTTATTAAATATGTTTGTCCCAAAGAAGCATATGAAGTAACGAATGTGTTAGTTTTGTTTATTCATTCTATAAAATATAATATTGTGCCTCTTAAACATATGTAATTGTTATTTATAACTGAAATGTTTAGAAACAAATGTACATTTTTCCTGATATATTGATGTCAGGGAAAAAAGCAGTAAAATTGAGCTAACACATATGAAATTCTTTTAAAATAATGCTCTACATTCCATATATACATTTCCACATTTTAAATTTTATTTTTTATTTATCGTATGGTGTGAGAGGCAGCATGCCACAGAGAGATCAGAGAACAACTTCATGGCATTGGCTCTTTCCTTTTACCCTTGGGTTCTGCAGATAAAATTTATGCCATCAGGCTTATACAGAAAGCCATCTCAAAGCCCAATTGTCACATTTTAAGAAAGATACTCCTTAGTTTAAATTATTGTCAAAATAACACAATTATAGGCCACATAAGAAGATGAAATCTTAAGGTTCCAAAGACACATGCATAGTCCACCACCATGGGAATGGGACAATGCGCTGGCGAGGGCAATCCCTGTGTCAACATCCTCATCTCCATTTTTACTTTCTCTTCCTTTACTTTGGTATCGGAAATCCCTAAGAGACCTAAGATTTGGTGCAATGTATTTTCCTTGAAGGGTACAAAGTACAAAGAGAAATTTAGCATAGGGGCATCTGTATTATATATAAATCCATTTATTTAGTCAGCCTGTCATTCATGGATTTGGAAAGTAAATCTTAAGTTCTCCTTGTGTTCATTTCTATTCATGGTACTTAGGATTCAGCAGTCCATAAAGTGTACTTCTTCCTTTGTGTCATGGACTTTTAATATCACACAAGACTATTATACAACATTGTCTGGGATCAGGTTAACTGCAGCTGGACTGAAAAATGCTGACAGGGTAAGGTGTCTTATCCCAAGTGAGATAATGATAACAGCAGTGATCCTAGGCACTGAAGGTGTGGTTCTTGCTTAGGTAACAGCCTGACAAACATACTTCATTATTTTGGTTTTAAAATTCCAGGAATTGTGTATATCATCTTTATTTTACAGATGAAGAAACTAGGTCAGAGAATATCAAGGTCACTGAGCTAGTTTTTTAACAAAGCTAGGATGTGGTCCCAGGTATTTGGATGCAGAATCTATAGGTTTGACCACCAGGTATGTATGGGCATGAAATTGTTTTATGTATATTTAATTTAAAAACAGAAAATTTAGATTAACAATAATAATGACTAATAACAATAATTTATAAATTGACCATATACATATAAAGTTTCGGGCACTGTGCAAATCAAAACAGGCACAATTTAATTCTGACTGGGCTTAGTGCCTGAGCAAAGAGTGATACAGCAAATACAACAAAGTCCAACCAACCCCAGGAAAGATGCCATTAGAAAAAGTTAACACAGGGTTTCTTTTGGCTCTTGAAAAGTGTAGTACCAACTTGGGTACCTCCAACCAGTGTGAGACTGAGAGCAAAGGATTCTGATCTGAGATAAAGGATTCTGAATTTGTACACACACACACACACACACACACACACACACACACACACACACAAAATGTAAATTCTGCCCTAATTGATCTCAGTCACAACCTGGATACTGGCCTTGCTTAGAGTTTTTCAGGCGATTCTAGGGTGCAGCCAGGGTTATAAACTACTTCTCTAGATCCTTGAAGCTAAATACAGCACCTTGGCTCGACCCTGTTAACTCACAGTAATAGTAGCTTCTCTTTCATCCTCATTGCCAGTGCTGTAATTACAGACACCTTCATTTCCTGTTCAGATTATTGCACTGGTCATGTGACTGGTCTCCTTGGTGCCAAGGTTCCCAAGCCATCCCTACTTTATTTTCTGATAGCTGCTAGAGGATCTTGCTAGCATAAACACTTGATTCTATCACTCCCTTGCTGAGTATCCAGTGTACTCTCTTGTATTGCTCAGTACATTTCATGCTATCTGCTCCAACAGGATGTTGCCAGTTCCCAGCAACTTGCCATACTAAAGGCTGATTCCTTATTTATGCCATAGTTCAGTGGCTGCTCTTCCCAGCAGTTCCTCTTCAAGTGATAGTGATTCTCTGTCACATAGCATTATGATCTCTAAATCTTCCTTGGAATCTTCCCCTGGACTATATCCATTTAGCCAACTGACAGATCAATTAAAAGAATATGAAGTATGCCAGATTTTTTAGAGGCTTGACCTGCCACTTTACATGTATTTCATTGGTCAGAAAAAATCTTGTGACTTCAGCTGGATGTCACACATGATCTGGAGGATTACTTTTTATGTGGCTAGCAAAAAGGTGAAAGGCAGAGGTAGTGGCTAGCTAGCATTGTCTCTACCACATGCTTTTGTCATGTGACTCAAACATTTGCTTAAATATTTGACAGACAGCTTGTGTGTAATGATTGGGTTTCAGAGACAGGAGAATTACTTCTTAATGTCTTTAGTCCAAAGTCCTGTATTGCTCTATTACAACATTAAGAGTTTGTGCCTGCTTCCTTGTCCAATTTCACCCTTTGCTGTTTCTCATGGGCATTGCTTGCCTCTGTGTTACTGTTCTCCTCATGTTCTATGTTGTCATGTCCCCCCATGGGAGGAGTCCATTGGAATCCAGAAAATATTTCTTCCATTATTCACTTACCCTTCTCCCATTTCCTCCACAGTACAGATGTGCTCACAACAGCAGCCTCATTTTTTCCTTTTCTGACTGCCTTTTGTGATCCCTGACTCCATCCTATTTTAACCTGATGAACCCTAACTGTATCACCTCTAGGCTATGATTCACCTCTAAACTCTCAACCATGTACACTCTCCAGTTTATCTACAAATGCCTGTCCTTCCCGACTGACTTGATAACCACTCCTCCACTTTGTACATTTCTCTCTTAAAGTCATCATTCTACCCTTTTCTTCAATGTTTTCCTTCCAACCTCATCAGACTTTCCTCTCTTACTGACCTTGATTTCATAACTAATAACAGAATCACTTTCACCAAAATTATCTCTCTCCATACTTCTTTATGTTTATCTGTATAAAGAACAATACATCACTGCCAGATTGCCATTTTTCTGCTTCCAAAAGTTCCTGGAGAAAATACATTGATATTGATTTTTTAAAGTGTTCTCACTGGATTAATGTCAGGGTATCTGATTTGATTCCATCAATCCACGTGTCTGTTTTTATGCAATACCAAGCTGTTTTTCATGACTATAGCTCTATAGTAGAGCTTGAAGTCAGGAATGGTGATGCCTCCAGAGGTTCCTTTGTTGTACAAGATTGTTTTGGCTATCCTGTTGTTTTTTTTTTTTTCCATATGAAGTTGAGCATTGTTCTTTCAAGATCTGTGAATAATTATGTTGGGATTTTGATGGGGATTGCACTGAATCTATAGATTGCTTTTAGTAAGATTGCCATTTTTGCTATGTTGATCCTACCTATTCATGAGCATGGGAGATCTTTCCATTTTCTAAAATCTTCTTCAATTTCTTTCTTCAAAACTTTAAAGTTCTTGTCATACAGGTCTTTCACTTGTTTGGTAAGAGTTACCCCAAGAAATTTTTATGTTACTTGTGGCTATTGTAAAGGGTACACAGGATTGAACTAGGCCCTCTGAATGTGGGTGACAGCTGTGTGGCTTGGTCTGTTTGTGGGGCCCCTGGCAATGGGACCAGGATTTATCCCTAATGTGTGAACTGCCTTTTTGGAGCCCATTCCCTATGGAGGGATACCTTGATCAGCCCTGATTCTGGGGTGGGGGCGTTGGTCCTGCCACAACTTGATATGCCAGACTTTGATGACTCCCCATGGGAGGTATTACCTTCTCTGAGGAGTGAATGGGGGGGGGGGGGGGGGGGGAGAGATGGGGGGAACAGAAGGAGGTGAGGGAGGAGGAACTGTGGTTGTATATAAAATGAAAAAAAAAACTTTAAATAAAAGAAATGTTCTGACTGTGGAAAGATAGTATCTTTTTTTTTTTTTTTTAGATGCTACATACATACTAGCTGCATCCCAGGGGTATGTGACATGTTTCGTTATAATGCTCCATTTTCTCTCACACAAACTTATTTTTAAGGGTTTAATATTATATAAAAATATGCAAGGAAATATGGTCAGTTGTTTTAGAAAGCCTTTCTTGTTCTATTGCCTCCCACAATCATAGACCTCATCTCACATACCTATCTCTTTGACACAGAACATCTTCATTGTATACTTCTCTACGACAAAAGGTATGCTTTTTTTCCCCAACATACTTAACAGTAGCTTGTTGCCTGGCACAAAGCCAACTTTGGATGAAAGTTTCTTGGAGTAAATGATTAGCAATTAAGGACATTAAACAGCCCTGACTTTTTACCATTGAACAGTAAAGATGGTTTCCATGTGACTTGATACGTGTGAGCAGACTTCATGTGTTCAATTGTTACCTATCCCTTTATTAGTATAATCAGCTCTGTATAGAAAATATATTGACCATTAAACACAGCCCTGGCAGTTCTTCAGTCTCAATGTGATGATGCCAACTCTAACTGCTATATTAAAATGGGCCACAAGAGAAGTATTTGGGGAAGAAATGAGATTTCAAATTTAAGAATACATTTGATCACAGGCTATTTAATAAGTGTACTAGATGCCACTTTGAAGATTGTGGCTAGTTGGTATAGCATGAGAATGTTGTTAGAGAGGCACAGAGTACACAAATAAATGGTATGGGCAGCCACTGAAGACAAGTTTCTACTTTCATTGTTTTCCCCTGGGGACATTCTATTGGTGAATTTCATACCCTGGTGGGCACTTATGAATCCACAGCTCAGTAACCTACATACCAGCAGTCCCAAGTAAAGTTATCTTCTTCCACAGCAATCACCTTTCTTTTTGCAGGCATCTTTTGCTTGTTATCACTTAAATGGGAACAATTACCTGCCCCTCTTGTTTATTTTTATTAGAAATGACCTGACTTTATAGCAGGAAGAGAATGATATGTTTTTTACTCCTTATTTATCTCACAATTTGCTAGGGTGTGATGAGATGGAAATCTGTAAGTGACCATATTCAAAATGTTTCTGCAACACGACCATTTGCCTCTCCAGACCCACTCCCTGCCCCTCTTTACCTTGCTGTGTGCTCTAGGAGCTAACATTATTGCATACAAGTCCTTTCCGACAGTATTTAGTCATGGGTGGCACCAATATATCATCAGAGGGTGTTCAGCTCCTTTGTCCATTTGGCTTCCTCCCTGGGAGTCACCTAAGATCACCTACCTCTTTGCACAAGACCGCAGGTACTGCATGCTGACCTCTAGGCTTCCAGTTTCTCTGTAGTCTCTTTAATTGCTTCTTCTTCTTCTACTCTTGATACTGTCTTCCTGCACTTGCTAGCCTTACAGTGTTTCCGTGCCTTCTATTAGCTTCCCTTTGCCCAATAAATGACCTGTTAGCCATGAGAAAAGCCGGTTCACTAGAATGTCCTCCTGAGCATTTCTTTTCTCCAGAATTCTGATCAATTCAGTAAACTAGCTGGTAAGATACTCAGCAGCCAGTCATAAGGCTACAAATAGACCTTGTACGTAATCTTTCTCCATGGGCTACAAATGTGTGAACAATTATAAAGGTGTAGGATCTTTATTACCCTTGAAGACCTTCCTGAGAGCAAAAGTCAGTCCACAATTCAATCTTGTCTTTTAAACAAGCATGAGGATGACAGTTTGAACTGATGTTCTCCAGCTTCTGAGTTATGGACTCCCACCACACTGAACTGAAATGTAGGCCCCTTAAAGACCCAAAGTCTTCTGATGTGTAATCTGTGATTGGGTGATTGGCTGAGACTTTGTATTCTGGAAAACTGAGCACTTATGTGGCTTCCCTAAAGTTTTTGTCTAACTGAACTAACAGAACTTTTCTGCTAAGTGATCCCAATAAGCTGATCTACAGTTAGCTTATTGGCAATCATTTTGTTCATTAATGCACCTGAATACATGGTGATTAAATGTTCATATTATAAACCAGAATGAATAATAGATGAAATGTCTGTTCCCCCACTTGACAGCTGTCTCAAAAAAGTTAATCTCTCTGAATCTCAATTTTCTGAAATTAAGGAGGATTTTAACAACTTCTATTTTACAAGTTGTGAGACACAATACATGAATTCCTCTAAGAGTTCAGCACATTAGCTCATAGAAACACTAAGTGAATGTTTTCTCATTTGCATGCATCATTTTCCTTTATTAAACATGGTGGAAATATTCCCAAACCAAAATATTCTGCTGTTACTATCAAGCTCCAGACTGCCATTCCTGTTTTTCTGAGAGAATCCAAGATTTTTAGAACAAGACATTTGGTATGAAACCATTCTGTCTGGTTATCTTAGACATTCAGGACTCAAGTGAGTAGAGCAGCTAGGTAATGTTGAATGTTGAACCCTGCTTCAGTTTCTCCTGAAGGGGTTCTGTGCATCACACTGTCCAGATTCCTACTGCCTATGAGCACAGCTTTTGTCTGTGTGGTGGAGCTCTCTGGGTCGCTGCTTGGTCCCTTGAGACTGATTGCACAAACGATCTGATGAAGGGTCCAGTCTCATCTCACTGCTGCTATCACCAACCACTTCACCTTGCTCTCATCTTGTTCTCCAACCACTGCTTCAACTCCCAGATGAGCTTAGGTTAGAACTTCTAATTTGGGGTTTAAACTAATGGTGTGATACTTAAAACTACAGAATTTCCTCTTGTCCTCAGGGCCAATGCATCAAATGTAAGGAAGGTGAACAACCTGGTGTCATTCAATACAAGACGTCATATATTTTGTGATTTTGCTTATGAGAAATACCCAGAAGGAGTAAATCTGAAGAGAAAGAAATAGAGTAATGGCTGCCAGGGCCAGGCAGGAAAAAAAAAGACTGTATAATGGGTAAAAGGTGTTCTTTGGGGCAATGAGTATTAGCAACTGATAGTTGTAGCTATATGTGCCTCCCTAAATGCCACCAACTTGTAAGCTTTGAAATTATTAACTTGGTGCTATGTGACTGTTATTTCAGTTTTGTGGATTTATATATGGCATGGTTAGACTCCTAGTTGGATCACCAGCTGTTTTGTCTACCCTTTTAGTCTTTGCTCACTTCCACACTTATTTTTAGCATTCTGTGTCCAAGAGTTCACGCAGCTTTCCTGCAAGTTCCTTCCAGGAACTGACTATTTCTGTCTGCAGACCACTCCTTAGGGAACCAATGTTTCATTCAACTGGTGCCTCAGGTTAGACAGTAGTAATGATTTTCTTTTGAATAACATAGCCCTCTTCAGTTTAGTTATCAGATTTATACCATCAAAGAAATAACAATTGACAACCCCTCTGTTGCTTTTTTCTTAAAGAGTTTTGTAGAATTTTTATTATTCTTTTGAGATTTTGTACAATATATAACTGGAGAAATTTTTGCCGGCCATGTTCTTTGTTAGAGGACTTTTTATTGTTCATTCAATTCCTCTAATTATGGGTTTTCTTTTAAACATGTCATGGTTTTCCTTTAATTCTTATGGCAATTTTTACTAGAATAAATTTTCTCCATCCATATTCAGTTTGAAAAAATTGGGATTTTTTTATTTCATCAGTAATTCATGGGATTGTAAATGTGTTAGTTAATTCTAGATATTTGGGTATTTGTTAGCCTGCAAATTTGTTATTTATTTCTATTTTAATATTGTTGTGATTAGAGAATATACTTCAATCATTTCAAGCTTGTATGAGCAAGATACAATAATCAAAGCCAGGAAAATAATATTGTTGTTTAAGTGCTGAAGACTCAGAGAGATTTCCAACTGTCACAGTAATGTTCTTACAGAACAGGGTCAGCTCAGGGGTCTCTAAGCTTTCTGTGGCCACACTCCTTAAATTGAAAAGGTTCTCCATGTTTGTTTGTTGGTGGGGGCACTTGTGGAGGATGTAGGTGAGCTGTTCTGCAGACTGGCCATTGGAGAGAACGTGTTTATCTTTCCTGGGGGTGACTATTTGGTGCTGCATCTTAAGCAGGGATACCATGGTGGTACCATATTCTAGTTGCTTCCTACTGGGTGGAACATAATACCACTTTTCCCTGTTTTATGATGTAGACTTTAACCAAATACTTTCTGCCAAGATTATTCACTGTTAAATCGTTCTTTTCCTCTTTGCAATTAGTATGTATTTGGTACAACGCCATTTTTAAATTCTGTAAATCTACCATTCTTCCTGGTTTAATTTGCTTGTTCATTTCTGTCTTTCTGATTTTTATTTTATTTTATTCAGTCAGCTCAAATCACTTATATCTATTTCAATGTTCAAATTATCCTTGTGTTGACTACTAATAGGAGCTTTGGCAAATGCCTTACAGGTTCTTTGTGTCATATTTTTAACATTCTTTGACAGATTTCATTCTTTGAGCATTTTATAACTTCTTGGCACACACAAAAAATGGTATCTCATGCTTGTCTTCCACTTCCCCTGCTCCAGCCTTGAAATAATCTTTCTTTTTCGAGGGAAATGGCACTCAGGAGGTAGCAGCAGGGCTGTAACTCTGCTGGCCACTTGTGAGGTGGTGCCGCTCCTAAGTTCACTCAGTAGATAGTGCTAGAAAATACATATAAATAATTGTACACATTAGACCTATATTCATCTTTTATAGTCATTATAAGCTGCGAGTCTGCAGTAATACTTCTCTCGCAATCCAACACTACTGGATTCATCCCAGTTTGTTTGGTTTGGTTTGGCTTGATTTGGTCCCCCTCCCTTTGTGAACTCTGATCTCTAACACTTCACCACAGTGAGAGATCCATAGTCTGCTCACATTCCATATTCCACATTTTGGTCTACAAAGTACTGCCAGGCAGGCAAGAGTGCTGGCCAACCTCTTACGTGTGTCCCCTTTCTTAGGGATCCTGATCCTGTCCCTTGCTTAGATGTTGTTCTAAGTTTTACCTGGCTTTGTAATTGTCAGTGGAGCACAGGCTTTCAGTATGGCACTTACTCCCTCATTTTAGGGGCAGGAAAGTGGATCACAGTGTATTCTCACACTGTGCACACACTCCTACCAAATGTCACTCATATGCACTGTAAAAACTATGGTGATCGTCTTTGAAAACACAAACACTTGGTAGAGGAAGGGATTTTGACACAGCTAGAACCATGTCAACTGTTCTAACATGATCTTAGATGAGTCCATCTTGGCCTTTTCCTCTGCTAAGAAGGAGAGATGGGGAATGAAGGATATATAGAATGCCTGAGAATTTTGATTCGAGATCCCCATACAAAGATCTTCAACAAAAGGAAGCATATTTCTCAAAGACTTCTAGGAAGTCTATCATATCTTTTTGAAAGGATAAAGTATTTCCAATTTCAAATACTTAAATTACTTCAGAAACATTTGCTTGTGATTTTTAAAGTTCTTATTTCTCATTTAAAGAACATAAAATAATTACATAAATTGAACATCAGCCTTTATCACACCAGCTTCTGCTAAAAAGTCAGAGTCTCTAGGGTAGAATGTGTCAGCCAGCTTTGAAATAGCATGCAGATACAGGCTGCTTAGATTTTTAAATAAAAGTTAAAATTTTTCTTTTACCTAAATCTACATGATGCACTCAGCATCAGGCTAAGCCAGTACCAACTGAGCACTAACTACTTAAGTTTTCTACTTGCTTTTATTCAACTGGTTACTCATCCTGATTAAAGCTTGAAAAGGTGCTGCACCCATACCCTTTCCAACTTTGGAAATTGCTTTCCAACTTTTATGTAATAATGAGTAGGTTCTATGTAAAACAGTTAGATTATGTAATACAGTGGATGCCTGTGGTTGTGTTAAAGAGCAGAGGTGTCCTTACACATATATGTGTATACCCTATGCACATTATGTGCGCACACTTACACATAGATTTCTAAGGACTCCAGCATTTGACACAGACCAACTGTCCCTCTGACTTACAGCTTCCCTCATTCCAGTCTGGCCTTCTCATTCTCATCTTCCTTCTTCTTTTCCATTGCCTTGTCTCCCTTTTTCTGCCTTTCACTTCTTTGTTTCCCCTACATACACTATTTACATACATTTGTTTCCCCCACATACAAGCTCCAATGACATGCTAAAGGTATCTGGCAATTTATGTGCATAATAAATACAGAGTCTCTCCTGTCCCAGCAGCCATTTCCAAATAAGCACACTGAGGCTTATATTAATTTTAAATGCTTGACCAATAGCTCAGGCTTATTAGTAACTAGCTCTTATATTTTAAGTTAACTCATATTCCTTATTTATGCTCTGCCACATGGCAATACTTTTATTAGCATGGCATGTTCATCTCCTGCTCCCTCTGCATCTGACTGGCAACTCCTCACTCCTCTGTTCTCCTTCCCAGCATTCCACCTAACTTTATCGTATTCAGCTATTGGCCAGTCAGCTTCTTTATTAAACCAATCACAGTGACAAATATTTACAGTGTACAAAAGGATTATTCCACAGCATCCTTCTGATCCCAGAGAACTTTAAAACCACAAATTAAGTGCAGCCAGCCCAGTGCTGGGGTACTCCAAGTCTCTCTCAGGCCAGCGAGTGAATCATGGCTGGGAATTTTGCCAGTACTTCCCATTTCCCTTCTCTTCTGGAGAACTGTAACCTTATCTCTTTCACCATTGCCTGTCCCCTTATTTCCTCATATTCACCTCTGTAATTCCTACTAAAGCTAGTGTTCAGTTACCTTCTCTGTAATATAACCTGTTCTTTCCATTGTCCATCTCTTTTTCCCTGTATTAGAGGCTGAGTCAGTTTCAGATTGACTTTCCTTTATGTGCTCTTTAGATTATCTATTAATTACCTTAAATGTCAGTCATCATAGGAAATGATCTTTGCTCTGAATAAGTCCAATTTCCCTTGTCTGTAGTATGCTGAATGTATGCCACACATTCCATAATTTCTTATATGTCTCTGGTTATTATAAATGTATGTTAAGGCTCTCTTTAACATCACAGTCTTCATATTCTAGTTTTGAATAGTCATGGTTGTTTCATGTTCAAATTTCTATTGGTGATAACTTTTGTTTCAAAATGTTTTACATAATATTTAACAGAGCTCACTTCTGATGGAAATATTTCTAGTATTTTCAGCTAGAGATGTGGAAATGTGATGTCCCATCTATGGTGAATTTATGAGTTTGGTTTGCTCTTTATGAGTTTTTCACATGGTTTCTTAGCCAGGTCTCTGTCCTTGAAGACGGTTGTATTCACACTGCTCAGACATCCTTGGTTGAGCAAGCTCTTTTATCCTAGCCTATCACAGTGACTTAGCATCACATCATGCCTAAGGGGCTGGTACTGACAGACAGAACTAGTGTCAGAATTCCTACACTGGACAACCCCTTGAAAGATTCACTGTTCAGGGTGTCAGGTCAACTTTTCAATACCTCATAGGTGTGAGAGCATTCCATGCCATGTGCAGCCAAGACCACTGCTCTTCAAGTTTCATTTGCCACAATGATGTTGTCTTCTCTTGTCACACTCCTAATCAGTTCCTATTTTTTAGGTGTTTGTTCGGCATTTCTCTGTGTATAGATTGGACAGGGCAGAAGGGTGGTGGCGATTTCCACATGTTTCCAGTCTATTATGTTGATTCACTATTATCAAGCAGAATCTTGCTTGGGGAAGATTGCTCAGTGAACATGGCAACATGGGTTTGATTCCCCAGCATCTCACATTCATGTACTTTTATTCGTCCCCACATCCACTTGAACTTTGGTTTTACATCAAGAAACAGTGACTGGATATAGGGGAAAATGGACTCTGGACCTTGAATAAGATACAGTCTGAGTGTGTATGAAGGTCTCTGGTCTCTAGACTCCCAGAAATTCCTCCACATTCAGACCACAAAGTGCGATTCAAGTAAGTATGCAGTTAAGGAAACAAAACTGATGCAGTACATGAGAATTCAAGGAACTGATAAAGTTTGTGTGCTTGGGCTGGATGTGGAGTTGGCAAGTATTTCCTCATCTCTTTTATAATAAGAATGTTTAATTAAAAATTAAAGAATAGGAAACTCAGCTTGCCCCAGTGCTGAAACCCCTTAGTCCAGGTTGAATGCAGTTTTGCTTCTTCTATTTGGCTTTTGGGCCTATTAAATATGGATGATATATAGAGATAAAACAAAACTTTAAAATATAGCCCTGAGCATCCTTCTGTTTTATACCTCACTTCAAAGTGCTTCTGATGGCCTGAGAAGGATAAGAGATTAAGATGCTCTATGCTCTCTGAGAGTGCTACCTCCCACTTCTGCTCTCTGCCCACCACACCCCTTTACCTGGAACACCTTCATTCTCACATGCTCATCCTGAAGTTCAAACACAGCCTCCTATGTTAACTGCTTGTCCTGTTGCTCAATGAGAAGATTTGACTAGAACAACTTAAGGGAGGAAGGATTTATTCTGTCTCACAGTTTGAGGGGATACAGTCCACCCCAGGGGGAAGGGCATGGCACTGGGAGTTGTTTGGTGTGGCAATAGGAGCTCACAGCATGGCTTGTTCACACCCCCGCGTACCAGGAAGCAGAGAACTCATAGGGGAAGTGGATTTGGACTATATCTTAGGAAGCCCATCCTCTTCCCACCAAGAAATCCATTTCTCTCAGCTACGCTCATCCTCCTTAAGGCTCCAGAACCTTCCTAAACAGTGGCACCCACTAGGTACCAAGTATTCAAACGCTTGGGCCTAAAAGCACCATTTTATATTCAACCTATAGCAATTTTTTTAGAATACTTTCCTCAGTGTTTCTCCACAATCTTATGCAAAATCATTCAATTATCAAAGACACATGGAGCATCAGTAGTTTGCATCAAATACTGCCCCCCTTGTATAGGCAAGACTGCAAGAAGTCAGCTCTCCTCCTGTGATACCTAAGCATTTCTCAGCCTTGTGGTACTTTTACCTCTAAAGATATCTGACAATTTCAGAAGGTATTTTTGGTTTTCAGGACTGAGTGAAAAGAGTGGCATCTAGTGGGTAAAGGTCAGAGATGCTGTTAACCATCTTACAATATAAAGGACAGTACTGTGTGAGACTTTTCCTGGGAAGATGCTGCACAAATGTCTACAAGCCCCAGATAGGAATCTGACAACAGATCAAAGAAATGATTCTGCCAACGGGCAATTTAGTGATCTAACACGTAAACGGAGTGAGTATGGGTAAGGGTTTGCGTACAGGAGCAGGGACAACTCAAATGCCTGTCCATCACTGTAAAACCCACAGCAACCTGGACTACGACTCAGGAAAGCGGCATCCCTGGCGCCTCTATAGTGCTTTCCGTCCTACAAGTTAGAGCAGCTCTTCTCAAGAGTCCTTTCCGGTTAGTCTCCTATCCAGTTCTGCTTCCAAAGCCTTAGGGAGGGGGCCCTTCAGAAGCTTGTACATTTCAGATTTCCCAAATATGCGACATTTATTCACTTCTTGAGTCTCATGAGCCTCTTCCCTCCTTTCTGGGGTAACATTTTAATCCCAGAAAATTGCTGTACAACAGATTGCCCCATGCTACAGAGAATCACCTGATCCCAAATGTTCCTAGTGCTGAGGCTGAGAAAACCCTATAATGAGGAGAATATGTGCCTGGTCATCCTTCAGTGATGTCCATCAGCCAATGAACTCCTGTTTCACAGGGGTCATAGCTCCCCATATATCACAACAGAGAGGCATCAATACACATTTGAAATGAAAAATGGTTAAATATTTTGTATTAGATTTACATACTTTATTTTATTTAAGAATGTTTTGCCTTCACATATGTATGTACACAACATGTATTCTTGGTGTCTGTGGAAGTCAAAAGAGGACACTGGATCCTCTGGACCTGGGGTTATAGATAGTCATAAACCTCCAGGTGGGTAATGGGAATAGGACCTGGGTCCTTTGCCAGAGCAACAAGTGCCCTTAACTGCTGAGACATGCTTTCACCCCTATGGAACATTGTTAAAGGTAGAGGTCTCTGTTGTCCTCAGCAGTTGTCCATGAAGATGCAGTTCAGTTTCTGGATATTCCCAATGCCTTGTCTGGTGACTTCTAGATCACAGTTCATACCCAAAGCACTGAATGTTACTTTGATGCCAGAATTTCTGTCTGAATTAATTTTCCTTTCTCTGACTGATCAGAGGCCTCCTGATGATTCTGTTTTGGTTTTCTAGTATCCTTACGATCCGAGTCTCTTACATCTGCACCCTACCACCACCACCAAGTGAATGGTGCTGCATATACAGAAACTACAAGTCCAAACATACCAAGTGTTATTCTATGTAGCTATTACTCTTTAATGCTGTGGCCAGTAAACAGAAATTTCAGTTCCTCTGGGTTATGTAATTTAGGAAGAGGAGCTGCTAGCCATTGAAAAGTTATGACCTTAGGGGTGTCTGATTGGCAGGCTTACTAGAGGCAAACATGAGTGGCCTTTGGGCATGTTTAAGTGTTACCATCAAATGGACCTCACTGCAACAACTGATGCCATCTTCAGGGAGGACCAGATAAAAGAGCACATCGGAAGCTCACTTAGCATGTGATAAACACTAGGAGGACTGATGTCATCGCTTTTCTTACCCTCATGTGAAAATGTCAAGTGGCCTGTCCTTGACATTAGTTTTGTGGCCAGAGCTGTAGAAATACTTCATCTCGAGATCATTGATTCTAGCCAGACAGACAGGGTCCCCTAGAATGATGTTTCAGCCTGAGAGAGTGAACCCTGCTTTGTTCACTATAATTAGAGGCCACAACTGGTACATGCAACCAGGGCTAAACATGGGAGTCTAGGGACCAGAGACCTTCATCCACACTAAGACCTTATCTTATTCAAGGTCCAGAGTCCATGCTAAACATCTTGCTGCAGGTGAGACATAACAAGGAACTGGCCTAGGGTCAAACATCTGGTTCTGCGGTCAAGCACTTGCCTCACACTGGTGAGTCGAACATTTTCTACTCGCCAGCACCTTGAAAATAAAAAGATTACTTTCCAAAAGCAGAGAACTGGCTTACTCCAGGTGCTACCACTGTTCTCCAATAGGAGAGAGCTGAGCCAAATGACCCCAGACACAGGTCTGAAATCCTTCACATGCATCATGAGTCAGCCTTCTGATGGGCAGTCAGTATATGGGGCCTCATGAAGGGGTTATAAGTCAAATATGGGTTCAAATTTTCAACAGAAATCTAAAAGGATGCCAGCAGATGAGCCCAGTCACTATAGAATGGCTTCCTATAGTGCAAAAGTATATGAAAAACAGAAATTCAAGACTTCGTAAGCGGGGTCTCAAGGCATTTTCTAGCTCTCTGACTGTTGCCTCCATGTCCAGCTCCAACAAGTCAATGCATTAACGCTTGACATCTTTGCTCTTTTCTCTGCTTCTTCACATCTGGTTTTGCTCTGCCTCCCAAGTTCACTCTTGCTATTTCTTCCACTGTTAGCTCCGCTCCACCACTTCAAACCTGATTTCTTCAGTTTTATTTTGTTTTTGAATCTTTCTTCACAGACAATTTGCCTTTATTCTTCTGAAATGTTTTAAAGATTTCTTCTGTGGTAAAGGAACCAGGCATGTGGAAAACCTTTAAAACTTGTATTCTAATAGTTTACAAAAGCTTCCTGCAGTACTTACTTAAAAGGAAAATAGAAATGCTTAAAGCATCTTGTTTCTGATTTCAGCTTTGTTGACACATAGTTCTAAGAAGAAAGCAGGATGCTTTGTTCGTGTGCTTCAGCAAGGATTTATGATACCTCCACTGCACAGATGCAGGGAGGGTGGCTAATCCCATCAACAGACACCTTCAGTCCAGCTAGCCCTCCTTCCTTCACTTGGCCACTAGGAGGGGCATAGGGCATAAGGCATTATCTACGGTCTACTGTTTAGAATGTAGACAGCATGTTTAGTTGTTAGTAGTCACTTAGAGCAGTAGTTACAATATGACTTTGGAGATGTGGCTCCAAAGAAGCCTGGATGAGAAGGGGAGAAGGTTGGATAGAATATATTGGAAGACTGAAAAGTGAAGAAAGCAAGGAGAAGCTATACAGTAAGTAACCTAGATGGCTCTATAAATAATAGAGGGTAGAAGCAGCAATTTCCAAACAGGCTTACATAAAAGGAGAAAAGGGGTCTGAATAGACACATCTGAGATGAATGCAAATGTCATGGAGAAACTTTGTCTAGTAATCTTTACAGTAGTGGTGCTCAATCTGTGGGGTCACAATCCTTTGGGGAGGGGGCCAAATGACCCTTTCACAGGGGCCACCTAGGACCATTAGACAACATGGATACTTACATTATGATTTATAACAGTTTCAAAATTACAGTTACGAGGTAACAATGAAAACAACTTTATGGTTGGATGTCACCACAGAATAAGGAAACGTATTATAGGGTCACAGCATTAGGAAGTTTGAGAACCACACTGCTTTTAGAGGATGAATTTACAAAACAGTAGTATCATCACATCAGCTGCTGATAAAAAAAGGTTCTAACTTTGCTTTCTCCATTAGTCTTCAAAGCTGCCAGGACATGTACTCATGACAGTTGCTACCAAACAGTGGGATTTCTTTTGTGAGCTGAACATGAAAAAAAGCTTTCTTTACAGCAACTCTGTACACAGAACCCCTGTTAATAGCCAGGATGTGTGTGTAGCAGGGGAGGGGGGGAGGGGTCTGAGTGGATACCAGAATGCAATCTTGAGTGTTATTCCACAGATGACACCCACATTTTACTATAAGGCAGGGTCTCTCACCCACCTGAAACTCACCACATGGGCTAGGCTAGCTGACTAGTGAGGTCCAGGGATCATCTAGTTTCCATATCCCAGAAATGGGGTTCAAGCAGACTCCACCATGTCTGGCTTGTTTTTAAATTGGGGTTCTGGGGTTAAACTCAGGTCTGTATTCTTGGCTAAGCATTTTGTTGAATGAGTGCTCTCCTCAATCCCACTCCCAGGTTATTTTTTTAATGGGGTTTCACGTATTCTCCTGACTTCCTACTCAATGAGAAAAACAAAGACATATCATCTACTCTGATGAAGATTTAGGATTTGATTGGAGTGAGTCACAAAGATCTCTGAGGTATAAATCTAAGTTGACTGAATCCAATAGCTTCAAGTTCATTAACAAAAATGCTCTGTCAAATTGCTGCTGGCGAAGTTTGCCCACTATGTTGATTGTCCTCTTCATTCTCTTCTCAGACATTGCAAGTCATCTACATTCTTACAGAAATCTATATCCTGGACCAGCGAGATAGCTTAGCGGGTAGAGGTGCTTGCTGCCAAGCCTGATGACCTGAGTTCAATCCCTAGGTCCCACATGGTGGAAGGAGAAACCCACCCCTGGAGAGTTGTTCTCTGACCTGCACATGTGTGCCTGTGCATATATATATATATATGCTGTAAGTACAATTTTAATCAAATAGTAATTTAAAAAAATCTACAATATCCTTCTATCTTCATTATTCACTGTGCTCCAGGAAGCCATGGACAATTAATTGAGGTCAGTAGTTCAGGTGAAATCTGTGTAAACCTGGTAACCCTGGCCCTGCTGTGTGCCAGCAGCACACAGGGCAGGTGAAGTCAGTCACAAAGCTGGTTTTCCTTCCTGCCTATGTCAGTGGCCAGTTTACTGCCTTCACCACATTCCTTAATGCTCTCAAAGCCATGTTCCTCAACAAAATAGGAAAGAACTCAGTGTTTCTATATATTGACTGACTGTATTTTACTATAGTTAATTTGAAAAGAATCAACTGATGTCTTCCTCCTTCCTCTCAGAAGCTAGCATCGACAGCCACATCCTTCCTATTTTTTACAAGAGATCAGGTATGGTTCTATCCATGGTAAACTTGTCCAGACAGTATGCCATGGCCTCATGGGATTGTGGATAGTCACTCTCCATATGAGATACTTTTAGAGAAAAACAATGGCAGCCTAAGCCTGGGATAAACTCCATGACCATTATTTAACATTTGAATTTGACCTTCCACCTGAACCACATTTGCCTGGAAAGTTTAGTTGGCAAGGAGCTTGACTTGTTGAGATTGTAAGTCATTTTTGGAACCAAGGAGGACAGGTTTGAAACAGTCAGACATTCTCCCGGACCTGGCCCTGGTGGCTTCCATCTCTTTTGTGACTAGAAAGCATACCTACTCTCGCTGATCTGAAGGAAGCCACTCTGCCTTTCAAAATTCATATGAGAATTCTTAGTTCTTTAAAAGTTAGGGTGCTGGTTGGAGAACACTGAAAACTAGAAAAGGCTGTTTCATTTTCTTTTTTCCCGCTAAATGTGTAATGGTCCTATGAGAAGAAATGCTGGTCGAGAGCCCTCAAAATATTGTGACTCACCCCTTGAGCGACACTACCGAAGTGACAGAACCACCGCGTTGACACAGTGGTGGTCACTTTGTGATAAAGGCAGTTTATGAAAAAACAAAAACCAAAACCAAAAAAAAACAGTGGATGAAAGTATAACAGTCTAACTTTGCCTTTCCTTCCTAAAATTAGGAAAGACATGCTCCAGTGAGAAAGATGCCCTCCTGGACCTTTCATTCTGTGACTGAAAGTCTCAGCGTGGAGAGTTCTATACAGCCAAACCTGACTAAAATACTTTGTATTCTCTTGTCCTCAAGACACAATTTACTTCCCCACACTGCCTCTCTTGACTGAATCTAACACAAGCATGTGGGTTTCCTTTCCACATGACAGCTCCCATGTCATGTGAAATTTGTATGTCTTCTTCCTGTTCATTCACCATTATCTGTGTTAATTTATAACCCACACTCAGCTAAGATGCTAAGCAGGTAGAGTGCAGCTAACATGTTACCTCCCCTACATTATAAAACCCCAACACAGAGAGACTCCCAGAGAGGCAGAGAGACAAACAGACAGACAGACAGACAGACAGACAGACACACACACACACACACACACACACACACACACACACACACAATCTCTTTTCTTGCTTGCTGCCAGCACAATCCTCCCATTTCCTCAGATCCCAAGTTCCCATAGCAGCCAGAGTATTGTCTCCCACCACAATGTATTGCATACAAGCAATCCTGGCACTATGGAGGCTGAGACACAAGGATCAGAGTTCATCAAGGCTAGCTAAGGCTAAATGCAAGTGCTTCTCTCAAAAATAAAAATCAAAAAGGGAAAACAAAAAGAAATAGTCTCATCCCCTGCCACCAAACCCCACTTAGTCTTTCAGTGAGAGTGTATTCTGCCTTACAATATTACTTTTTGTTTGGAAAACACGTGACGTGGAAATCTTCCTGAGGATCCTGGTAATGTCCCTACTCTTTTAACGTAATGGCATTCTGCCCCACTGAGCATGTAAAGATAGGACCACAAAGATCCCTGGGAATGCCATTGAACCAACTACAATCTACCAGTACTCAGTCCCCACTGATCCCAGTGGAAGAATAAACTTTATGTATTAAAGATCCTGTATGGTTGGGGATTTCACTCAGTGGTAGAGTGCTTGCCTAGCAAGTGCAAGGCCCTGGGTTCGGTCCTCAACTCCAGAAGGAAAAAAAAAAAAAAAAAAAGATCCTGTTCCTTTGGGTGTGCATGTGTGCAAATGCATGCTTGTTTGTATGCACATTTGTGTGTACAGATGTGTGCACAGACACATGGAACTCAGAGGGCAAGCTCAGGTGTCTTTGCTGAAGTCTCTGTACACATTTGTTTTTGAGACAGGGTCTCTTACTGGCCGGGAGAGTCTCCAAAGAAGCTCAGCTGGGTGGACAAGGAGCCCCCAGAATCTACCCACCTCCATTTCCCTGTGCTAGGACTGCAAGCTCAGGATCACCATACGCAGCTCTTAAAAAATGTGTTTTCTGAGGTTTGGATTCAGGTCTTTTGTGGCAAACACTTTACTGATGGAGCCAGTTCCCCAGCCTGAGAACCTTGAAGATATTGTGGAAATTGAAACCTTCCCACTATGGCTGCTGCAGAATTAACACAGCTTTATCAAAGAGGCCCAACTTGTCTCCCACTGTGTAATTCAATTGTTCACTAGTATTATTGAACACCCAAATGTTCAGGTATTCTAAATGATGGTGATGATACAGCAGTGAGTGAACTGAACAAGACCTCTAGCCCATAGAGACCATGTGATTTTCATTTCCTGGACAGCACTTGTTTCTTGTATTTCTTGGTTTTGATAAAGCTGCTTCCCTCTATCTTCTCATGGAACAACACGGCAAGGATGGCATGTGTGACACGGCAGGGGGCAGGGAGGACTTGGGGAGTGGCTTATGTCTCCAGGTTTTAGAAGTGAATTACATTGAATCAGTCTTAGTCAATGGATGGAACAAATATTTTTGAGGCTGCTATTAAGCTCCAGGGGCTTAATAAAGCTGGACATTGGCAATATAATTATAAATGAAATAGATACAGTTCTGGGTGCTGGTCTTGTACTACTCATAGTTAAAGGGGACAGACAGACCACAGATCTAAGTGTCTGACCACAGAGTGTGATGCGTGTCTGATACTATGACAGGTAGACAGTTACTCCTTCCCCACTTTTGCAAAAATGGTGTTCTCTACACTAAGATAGACACAGAAAATATGCAAAACTAGAGACAGAATCAGGAAATAGAAAAGGCACTTTCTATTTTCAAATCACTGCAAATGGTGTGTGATACAAGTCATGTGACTAAGGACAAATTTTGCTTTGTAGGTCAACAATCAAAGACAATTCTAAGACAGAAGAGCTTTGCAGTTTTTAAATATAGTATCTTCAAAATGGCATATTAATATTTCCAGCATTAAATCTTACCTTCTAGATCTTGTCCTTGTTTTCATGATGAATTGATGGACTAAAAATACCATTATCTTTGGTTGTATGAAAAGAAACTGCTGACTCCCTGGCATAACTTCTAAGCCCAACACAAGTATCACCCAGACACTGTCAAATCATAGGTTTTTACTAGACACAAACAACTATTCAAATGTAAAGTCTACTAATAGCTTGTTAGGTAACATCTAATCAAATTTACACAGTGACCTGACTCATTGGCTTTTGTTCTTGCTTGAACACTTTGCTATTTCCAGAAAAATTAAAGATGTGACTGAATACTTGAAAATCCTTTATTTTTATAAGACCATATAAATAAATTAGATTCGTGTTAGTTATTTTCGTGCACGTATGTCTTTCAGAGAGAAAACAAATTATTGAAATAATTCAACGTTGACATGTATGGGCTGAAGAAAGTGTCACCTCTTGGAAGAGCCTTCATTTCTTTTTACTCTTTGAAAATTACATGCTTGTGTCTTAGTCAACTGAGACATGGTTCTATTGCGGTGAACAGACACCATGCCCAGGGAAACTCTTATGAAAGAAAGTGTTTAACTGGGGGCTTGCTTAATTTCAGAGGCTTAGTCCACATCATCATGGCAGAGAACATGGCAACATGCAGGCCATCTTTTCAGCAATTTCACTTCCCGGTGACTAAGCATTCAAATACATGAATCTATGAAGACCATTCTTATTAGACCACTATGCTGGTCAGCAGTGGATCTGGTCATATCTGCTGCTATCTCACCCCCAACTCCCTCTGGGCCCTCCCTTCCCCAACCCCAACCCCTTCCCAACTTCATTCTCCCTTCTTCTTCTTCTTCTTCTTCTTCTTCTTCTTCTTCTTCTTCTTCTTCTTCTTCTTCTTCTTCTTCTTTTTCTTCTTCTTCTTCTTCTTCTTCTTCTTCTTCTTCTTCTTCTTCTTCTCCTCCTCCTCCTCCTCCTCCTCCTCTTCTTCCTCCTCCTCCTCCTCCTCCTCCTCCTCTTCCTCCTCCTCCTTCTTCTTTCTTTCCTCTCTCTCTCTCTCTCTCTCTCTCTCTTTCTCTCTCTCTCTCTCTCTCTCATACACACACATACACAATAATTCATGGAGTCCAGTTAGTGGTACCATATTTGCATGGGTGTGTGACTCGCCCTCCTAAATTTCCACATGTCCTAGCTCTGGATGCTGACAAGTAAGAGATCCATGGACCTTGAGCCCCCAGCCCCAACTTCCCTGGTTCTTCTAGCTGCTAGCCCTAACAGGCAAGGCATCCTCAAATAATGAGCACTAGCCAAATTTGCATAGTATATTTAAAAGCCTGAGATTGATACTAAAATTTGCATTTTAAAAACAACTTATTTATGTAAAGAACTCTAAAAACAAGAAACTATATTTGAACCAAAAATAATAAAAATCTTTCTAGGAACAGGAATTATAAAAAGCTTTAGAGTCTTACCCATTTCCAGATAACTTTGATTTTCATACTTTTTTTCTAAACACCTTTTTCTAAATTCTCTCATTTCAAGTAACTGTTCCTAAAATCTTAGTTCTAGTATAAAATTAGAAAATACTGTAACTCCAACCAGATGCACAAGGGATAGTTGTGGAGATCTACTAAAACATGACCCTACTTTTACCCAGGATTTCCTCAAATCCTATTTAAAGTTAAGCTTATTGAAACTTTTTAATCCTGAGTTATGGAAAGCTCGGCTGAGGTGATTATTTCTGAAATCCATGTGTCTTATTTCCCAGGGTCCAGTCCACTCAGTAGCATGGATTCCATTGTGCTTTTTCAAACACCTTTTGGAAATGAAAACAGAGCTGTTCTTTATTTTCTTCCCTCAGGGACATCTGAGGTTCCGGGTCAATGAGCAGGCTGACTTCTTCATCTGTCTTCATGGGCGAATGCAACAATATTCACCCATAAATAACTGAAATACAAATAATTCCCAGTAGTCTAAGCTTTAGAGTTTTAGAATAAAGATCCTTCTTGTCTCAAAATGTGCAAAAATTATTACTTTGGAAGATTATTATTTGAGTCAAGTCCCGTAAGGATGCATTTCTGCAAATGAAATATTTGACTGACCTCACATTTACTCACTTATGATCCATAGATGTGCATGTAAATGTTTTGTAAAACACCCACCTCACCAAAGAAGAAAAGGAGAGATTGTGAAAACAATCTCCAGTGAATACAGGCTTTAGAAAAACAGCAAAGCAAAAGTGTTGGCATCCTGCCATCCAGTGGTCATCATTGGTACTACAGTATTTTGACATTTATAATTTCCACTCAAGTATTCCAAAGTGTGAGGATCCCCAAAGACAATGTTGTTGTATATGGTTTTATGAGTATATGCATGTGTAAATGCTTTAATGTTTTAAGTTATTGACAGACACTTCCATAGTCATTAGATTCCAGTAATATCAACTAAACTAAACATTTTCTAGTTGATGAAGGTAAACATCAGATCAACAGAAAGGAAATCCAGTTCAATATTATAAGCACATCACTGAACTCCATGTGGCTTTGATATTTTAATGGAGAAGGTGAGAAGGATCAAGAAGAGGCTAGGTAGCTCCTGAACTCTGAAGGAACAAGGGGTGGAGCCTCTTGTCCCAATCTTCTACCTCCCCATTGCCCCAAGTTGGTCTACAGAAGGACAGCACAGTTTTATTGTAATGTAGACAGGGTGCTCGCCTCACACCATTCATTAAACACCCACAGAGTGTACATAAAAGGCAAGGGCACCCAATGTTTATTCTCAAATTTACTTAATCCCTTTTCTCTCCCTATACCATCTTCAAGTCAAGTAGGAAGCTGCCCTCAGGGGCAAGCAATTAGAAAAGTCCAGTGCAGTCACCTCCAGTGGATGATGCTGCCAGCCAGGTAACCACTCGGAATAATCTTGGTCCAGTCACGTTCAGTGATTCAGAAGCAACACCTCAGTTTCCACCCTAGCATGTGTTCCAGCTGACATCAGACATCAATGTTCCGAGACATCCCAAGAGCTAGTCAGTTTGCTCTCAGCCAGTTTTTAAGTCAGCTACAGAACATTGAAATGCACATTTCCACATCTTGCTCATGAACTTAAATGACAAATTTGGACAATTTAAGCTTTAGCTCAGATTATTATTTACGTCAACATTGAACCAAGATTGTGCTATCATTTCATTATTCACACACAGACTAAATAACTTTGTGTTCACTTCGAGCCTCTCTGTCTTCTTCCTTCTTATGTTTGTCTTTTGGTGAAGCTCATCTTCCCACTGACTCCTCTGGGCATCTTTCACTTTATTCCCATCAAAATCCACCTCAGGTTTTGTGTCACAGACCACATAGAAGGAGCCAATCCCAGTGTGAGTTAAGAAAAGCTTCCCACAGGTAGGCAGGGGCACCATGAACCTTTGGCCTGTTTCCCATCCATATTTCCTTTTTGAGCAATGCAGTAGTGGTATTGGCTACTCTTCAAGCTAAAATGTCAAACTGGTTTGCTACAAACAAAAGTCACAGGAAGACTCAAGCACAGAGATCCAAAGAGTGGGTGGCAAAGCTGGATCCTTAAAGTGTTAGACTTGAAAAGGATGAAAACATTAATTTAGGCCCTAATCTAACCCCTAGGTTTTAGGAGATAGTAAGGGAGAGCTCCCGAGGGAAGAAGGAAGAGAGGAGAGAGGCAGGAACTAAAATAATATATGAACAACAGGTCATTTATGCTCATGCTTAGTGTTCAGCTGTCTTAAAAATACAGCACCCAGACTCTGTTTTTAATAAAAGATTGAATTTTATCTCTTTATCCACATCAGTACACATGTGTTCTAGGAGTTTTAATGTGAAGTTAAAAGTCACTTCATCTTATTTTACAAATGAAGAAATTAAAGATTTGAACCAGGCAAATAGCTGCCTGTGAGGAAGTAAGCAGGAAGAGGGAGCAGAGATTGGCAAGGTCCTGTGTGCTCTGTTCTGGCCCTTTCCCTTCCCTTACCCACTTTTCCTTTACTTCCTCTCTGATTCCTCTGCTGGGGATATTGATCACTCTGTATGCTGTGAATGTGTTGCTCTGATTTGGTTGATAAATAAAATGCTGATTGGCCAGTAGCCAGGTAGGAAGTATAGTATAGGCAGGACAGGCAGAGAGAATTCTGGGAAGTGGAAGGCTGAGTCAGGAGATACTGCCAGTCGCCACCACCATGAGAAGTAAGATGTAAAGTACCTATAAGCCACAAGCCACGTGGCAACTTATAGGTTAATAGAAATGGGTTAATTTAAGCTATAAGAACTAGATAGCAAGAAGCCCGCTACAGCCATACAGTTTATAAGTAATATAAGTCTCTGTGTGTTTACTTGGGTCTGAGTGGCTACAGGCCCCGACAGGACTGGAGAAAACTTCAGCAACATTCCTCAGCCCACCATCCCCATCTTCTTCATTCCTGGATTTTCTCCTTTCCATTTTTCATCTTAGATCCCTTTGTTCCTTTTTTTTTAAACAATCATCCTCTCCCCTCCCCCACCATTAAACTGGAAAAAATGATGGGCAGGCACCTACAATGCACTGTGGTAGGTAAGTACACAGGCCTGAGTTTCACAAGGCTCCATTCTTCTTCAGCTTGGGCCACTGAGCAAGATACCTGCCCTGGAATCTCAGACTTCCTTCTGCAAATTCAGACAGTAGGACACCTTGTGAGGTGAGTGCTTCTAAAGAACCTTGGAGGAGAGTCTGGTGCAGAGCAAGGAAGGGCTCATGCCTGCCTCCCCTACCAGAATTGTTAAATGATAGCATTTAGAATTGTTTGAGTACAAATTTTGAAATATCCTTCCCATTTAACTTTTCTTCCTACTTTCTAGATGGCAAATTGCTCAAGGGAGGCAACCTCTCTTTTTGAATGCCAGAGATTAACAGATGTTAAACAGTTGCTATTATAACCCTATCTCAAGTCTCCAGTGTGACACTGGTGGAGTATAAATTTAGAACAAATTTACATGAAAGGTCAGTTACTTAGTGAAGATGGAGATCTACTGCTTCTTATTTAAAGTGGGGCACCAACCAACTCAAGGGGGAAGGACTTAGGATGTGTCCTGGCACTCACTAATGACTCCCAGGCTACAAGACATGGTAAGGAGACCCCAAAAGAGCCATGGGGTATCAATCACCACTGGCTTGGAATTGCCCACTACCTGTCAGTCAACTGTGCTTTTGCATGGTACAGTCTACCATTAGGACTTCTCCAGAAGGAATAAGAAGACATTGAAGACCACATGCCCAGTGCAAAAAGTGTCTACTCAGCAAGTTTAAAGTGGACAGTGGTGATAAATAAAAGCATTGATCACAACTGCTGAAGAACATTCTCATAAAGAGTAAAAGCATGATGCTGTTGATTTGGCTTAATAAAAGTGATAGATACCAGCTGTTAGGGTTTCTATTGCTGTGAAGAGGCACCAAGACCAGGGCAACTCTTTAAAAAAAAAACATTTAATTTGTGGGCTTACAGTTCATTATCATGGTGGGAAACATGGTGGCATGCAGGCAGGCATGGTGCTGGAAAAAGAATTGAGAGTCCTACATCTTGATCTGCAGGCAATAGGAAGTAGACTGACACTGGGCATAGCTTGAGCTTAAGAGACTTCAAAGCCAACCCAAAAAGTGACATACTTCCTCCAACAAGGTCACACTTACTCCAACAAAACCATACCTTCTAATAGTACCACTCCTTATAGCTTATGGGGGTCAATTATATTCAAACAACCAAGTCAACTTGAATAATTCCCCTCATCACTCACAATGGAGTTAAGTCATGCTCTATTTTGGGTGTCTGAATTTCCTGTATGATGCACACCTGGACTTAGTGGAGAACTCTTTGGGCTATCACTTAGGTCCCCATCATACTCTCCTTATTTTTAAGTGTTATTTTCATGCTGCTCCCCTCCCAGCCATCTTCTTTCCCTGGAGAATAATCTAGGCAGACTTTGATAGTTACTCCAATGTTGGAAATGTAGTTCATAGCCATCAATGTCTAATGAATATGTTCTTCTTAGCAGAGAACACTCATCTCAAGAGTTTCACCAACAGCATACAGGAGGGAGGGGTATATCCATTTGTTTAAGATTCCTGAAGGAGGAAGTCATTCTGACAAAATCACCAAACTGCTATAAACACTCCTCCCCTTAGCAGAGAGCTCCCCGAGGAAAACTTCAGGAACTCCTCATTTGGTTGGTGTTACTCACTACACAGTACCACTGAGATGTCTATCAGGTGGGACTTTATGAATTCAATGTTTATATTCCTTACCACATTTCTACTTTTGAGAAATAATACTTTGATGGCTTTGTCAACTTGTTTTAAAATACAATCAAATCATTTATGTGTCTTGGACTTACTTATTTAGTATTTTGCCTTTAAAAGTCAATCCATTTCCTTTCAAAAAATCATATGAATTAGAAAATTATTTTGAGAGTCAGAGCCTGGAATGAGCTTTTGAATCCTATAAGCCCACGCTAAGTGACACACTTCCTCCAACAAGGCCACACTTCCTAATTCTTCTAATATTTTCAAGCAATTTCACTCCCTGGTAACTGAGCTCCTATGGAGCACATTCTTATTCCAACCACTACACTTGTCTGACATATATCTTGGTCCTATCTACTCCCGTCTTGCCCTCAACTTCTTCTGGGCCTCTCCCTCCCCCAACTACATGCAAGTATGCAGCAAGGACTTCTTGTTCAATTCTGATAGACACTCCTGAGGTTTACCAATGCTGTACTGAGTCAACTATTTACTTGCTTAATCTGGAAATCAGTCACACATCTTCAACTAGCCTCCATTATTTGAGAGAAATACATCAAAAGTCTCTGGCAATATTGGCTCCCAGACAATGAACTAATATGACTCCTTGCTCTCGATGAGTCAGTGAAAGGCAGTGTATTCTAATAGCTCTTCACCTCTTGTTTGCTGGCCTTGCATCATACCTGGATCTTCTGATAGTCATTCTTCACCTGGTCAGACACAATAACCTCTGAGGGTGAGGGTGCATATAGCCAGCAGACTCAGCACATCACATGAGTTTTAACATTCCTAATCTAGACTTTTCTTTCTGTCTATCTGAAAATGTGTTCATTTTCAGCTTTAGGACTGATTCACAGGTAAATTGGGTTGCAGTTGAAGTTGACGCTTGAATTGTAGATCCCAGTGCCTTAGTAGAAAAGGAAGATAAAATAAAAGCTATAGTGGAATATAGGAACTGTGGCTAGTGCTTAGTACAGTAGCAACAGCATTAGTAATTCAAATCTCCACAGGGAATGAAAAGGTCTTTTTAATCCTACCCCTCAGGGGAAATGATGGGAGAGCATGAGGGTAGACCCCAGAGAACTCTGGGATGTATAGCCCCAAACCCTTGATGATGCAGGTGTGATGAAGGGAGAAGCAGGCAGATATGCTTTGCTTGAGTTCATACTTTTCCTTGTGCAGATGGTGTGAAGAAAAGGTAAGTTTATTTACAACTAATACAATAGAGTTTATTGTGGTTTCATGAAGCACATAACTTGTGATGCTTACATAGAAGGGCACCTGTGTCATGGTGGAGAAAGGGAGTAAAACACAGATCAGGGACACTAAACAGAGAGGTAAAGGTCTCGGTTTTTTAATAAGGTTCACAGAGTTTGTTAAATCTGTCAGGTTCAAAAGAAACTCCAGACAAATGGCTAACTGTAGTGCCATTAGCATGCCGAAGCACAAGCTGGCCTCCAGGCTCCCTCACAGGCAGCTCTTCTCACCCCGCCCCTACCTAAATTCTCCAGCTCCTGGGCTTCCCTTCCCCTAGCTTCTCATTCCTATATAACCCCACCATTTGGGCCACTTGCTCTCCTTTGCTCTTTCCTTTTGTCTTCCTCTCTTGTTCTTCCTCTCTTAGTCTGCCCTCCACCCCAAAACAAGGTCCAGTCTTCGGGCCATGTTCAGTCTACTACTTTGTCTTCCAGATGCCTCAGGCTGTTTGTTCTCTCCCTCATGTCTACAATAAACCCTTCCCCTCAACCACACCTTGGAGCAGTGATGTCCTCCTTTTATACAAAATTCATGCAATCACTTCAGGATCAAACAACCAATAAATAGTGGCACCTCCCTTTGCTGCCCTTCTGTGTCAGCCAAGCTCTGCCTCCTGGTGAGCCTGAATTGATGGCCTCCAAACCTTCCAAGCTGTGGTATTTCCAGCCACACCCAGTCCCTGTGCTGATGATGCTCTGTGGCTTAGGCACATGGTCTGCTGATCTGGTTTCAGACTCCAAATCTAAAATAGCAACCATACCACATCTAAGTATGAAGGATTATTAGAATCAAGGCAAATATGGGGGAAGGGCATTTTCAGTGTTTATAGGAACATGCTAGCATTCTTGGGCTCTCTGCTTACAGCCAATCCCAGAGAGAAACATTTCTCTTCCTCTCTGCTACTGACTCAGTAGCGTACACACTGGACAGATCAACCTTCCAACTTTTCAAACTTGTCCACAGACATCCCTTTAATGGCTAAAGGACTCAACAGACATCTATGGGTGGACTGGACATTATAATCAAAAGCTACTCCCAAGGGGTGGGCTTCAAGGTTTCAAAAGCCCTTGCCAGGTCTAGGCTCTCCCTCTCTGCCTTCAACTTGTGGATCAGACTTGAGCTCTCAGCTACTGCTCCAGCACCATGCCTGCCTGCTGCCATGCTCTCCACAATGATAATCACAAACTCACCCTCCAAAACTATAAGCAAACCCTACAATTACATGCTCTTTAAGTTGGCTTTGTCACAGTGTCTCTTCCCAACAATAGAACAGTGACTAAGACACTATCTTTTCCATTCCTTGTCCATCCCATTTCTTCTCTGAGTTGAACACTTTTTCCTAGTCCACACCTCCTACAGCCCAGCTAACTTCACCCAAAGACCCTGGCCACTGGCCAAGTCTCTTGTTTTCCTTTTACTCCTTAATGTGTCTAGACATCTCTTGAGCCTTGGAGTGCATTCAAGGAATCACGAAAGGATTTCCCACTTACTCATAAGATGCATCTTCAGCTCCACTGTAAAAATGACTGTTGAGTTGTTAATTTATTTTAGTTTGTTAAGACAGATCTCTCAGTGGAACTAAGATTTGCCTTGTCCTCTCCATTTTATCCTTGTCTGCCAAGAGTGGGCACCATCACACCTGGCCCCAAACTGCTTTTCACTTTGCAATATGAAAACAATACCTTGAGGGTACAGAACTATTAAAGTTTTAACTGACAGCAGACTCAAATACAGTCAAAGTTCCATTTGGTCTAGTGGGAATTTTGAGGGAAAAGTAGATCATCACAGAGCCATTACCAAGAACAAACTTTAATATTTTCATCATTAATTTTTGCATTACAATAAACCCCTTGTTAAAACTGGAAGCTTAGGCATGCAGCTCAGCAGTAGAGCAATTAATTAGAAAGTGCAAGACTCTGGGTTTGATTAATGGTACCACATACTCAAAAAATAAAATTCCCTAAAAACCAAAAAGCTATCTTGAACTAAGCCTTCTTTTCTGAGCCTTGAAAGCAACTGTGTTGCTTTCTGGAGTGTCTGTGTGAACATGTGCCAGCCCTGTGGAAGTGAGCCAGCACCATCAGGCCCTGGAATCACTGTGGCAAAGTGGAAGGTGGCTTTGAAGTGACACTGGCTGAGATCCAAATAGGATTCAGAAATCTGAGCAGAAGGGGAACTGGGTCATCAGCCTAAGAACCTCTCTGAAATCTCCGTGCTGATCTGCAATCATTAGCTCCTCCCTCTTGAGAATGAAACTTGTAAAGTAGCTGAGTGCAAAGGTCTTTTCTGAAGTCTGATTGGAATAAATATTTCAAATATAAACTCCAGCAATCACAGAGAAGGACAGGGATAGTAGCAATAGCCTAACTGGTTTACATAATGGACACAGAAGACTACATATAATCAGTCATACCTTTTCTTGATATTACTTGATAGCTTTTGATTGGTTGCATTCCGGTATAGAGCTATTTAGCATTTTTCCAGACCTACAATTTGACCCAGATCCTAGAAATAAGAAATTAATACAGACCTGCTGTACAGAGGGAATAACACAAATTTTCCTCAAAGAAATTTTAGTCTGCAGCCTATTTTTCAGCACTAATGGTCTCTGGGGGGTGTACCCAAAACCCTCTCAAAAATTTTTTCTGACATTTCTTGAAAACATGATACTCAGCTAAGGAAACAAAAGTCTCAGTTCATGATCCACAAGGACTCATTGTTTTACTAAAAGTGTTACCACTCGGGTAACTGGTGTCCTTTCTTCTACCAGGATATAAATCATGGATGCACCAGAAGCTCTGCCCATTTAGAATTCCCCTTGACAGTACTTTTTACAACTCCCAAGTGTAAGATTGATCAGGGTTCTAAGACCCTGGCAGAGAAGAAGGCTCCACCTCCAGGCCCAGGGTGTCTCAAACCTTGGGCACTGAGGCCTCCACTGCTCTTCCACTGCCATGGCTTCTCTGCTTCTCTAACTCTACCTGTCTGCCATTCTCAGTGTGGCCTCCTCAAACACAACCACAAAAGGGGTGTTCAGGTGTTCAAGCCAACCACAGCAGACCTTCATGTGGCATTTACACCAATGTATGCCTGACTTCTTTTGCTTTGGACATAACAGTCCCATTGTCAGGCCATGCACTTCCCCTTTGGCCTGGGTGACTAGGACGGCAGAGAAAGTTCTGTGCAAGCTGTTTGAAACAGTTGTGGCAGCATCTCCAAGGCACCAGTCATGCTATGGCCATGGTTGTCATCCCACAGCATTGTGAACACAGTCACGTGATTTAAATCCTGCAATGTAAGCCAAGACAAAGAGGGAGCAGAGTGGTGGCTAAATTCCTGCCCCTTGTTGATGATAAGGCTCATCCCGTCACTTTTCATTCTGTGAACCTGGTGCTGTCAAAGTTCCTGAGTAAAACAAACTTAGACATAACCAGTTGTGACTCCAGATTCCAAAGTTCAAAAAGGGGCACAACCACCTGAGTCACACTGGGGACAGAAGCAATCATCATGAGATAACAGGTAAAATTTAGGAGGTATTTTTGTAGCTGGTGGTAAGACCTGATTACCAGTCTTCTGAAGGCCCTGGTAATCGGAGGTAAGCTGCACTGAGTGGTTCTATGCAGAGACAGAATAAGAGACATTTGTGAAACAGCAGAACAGCCAGGGAAGATGGAGAGGTCACTATGCAGAAGCTGTGCACACCTTCCTGAAGAGATGGGTTGAGCAATACTGGATCTGGAGATTTCTGAACTGCTAGCAGCAGACACACAATGACTAGAAAAGACTCCTACTTCTATCTTAGTTAGGGATTACTATTGCTGTGAAGAGACACCATGACCACAGCAACTCTTATAAAGAAGACAGTTAATTGTGGGTGGCCTACTTACCGTTTCAGAGGTTCAGTCCATTATGATCATAAAGGGGAGCATGGCAGTGTTCAAACAGATGTGGTGCTGGGGCTGAGTGTGCTACATTTTGCAGGTGACAGGAAGTCAACTAACTGTCATATTGAGGGAAGCTGGAGAAAAAGAGACCTCAAAGCCCGCCCCCACAGTGACACACTTCCTCCAACAAGGCCACACCTCCTAAGGGTGCCACTCCTTTTGGGGCCATTTTCTTTCAAATCAACACAAATTCTAACAGACAAGAGCTTAAATTACAGCTCTGCTGCCCACCTTAGATCTCCTGTGGAAGAGCTTTGCTGAGCCTCTGTTTCCTTATCAAAAGGCAAGGTGAAATGAGCTCTGTTTCACAGGGTTATCATGAGGGTGGCAGGAGATGGATCATATAATATCTGGGTCCCCTGTATGGCAGGGAGTGGCAGCTGAGGGATAGGAAATGGGATGCTGAACTGATGACAGGGCTTGAGGATGTTCAGCCACACACTGTGACTATGAGGCTCTGCTGTACCACCTGAACATTGGAGTGTACTGGTAGAAGTGGCCTGATTGCCTGCAGTGTGTGGTACAATAGTCACTTAGAGAGTAACTGAGGCATAGATGAATTTTGAGTGCATTGCTATATTCTGTCCCTGTAGGTCTGTAACACAACTACTGATGCTCTGTGTTTCTGGGTTTCCTGACTCTGGCTTAGTGAGCTTTAATTCAGTAGGGCAAACTGTAATTCACTACCAGACTACAGATTTCATTGATATTCATCATTGACTCCCCACACCAAAGCACCGGCTCCTTAGAAGCCTTGTGTCACAATCCCTAAGGTCCTTTGCTCAAATTTTCCCATCATTATCCTTCTTCTGTCTGTGAGATATCTATCATATGGCATCCCTGTTCACTTCAGCACTGATTTTAAAAATAAGTCAGTCTTTATAAACAACACAAATGAGTCCTAGAAAGGGATTCTGTTGGTGAACTGACCAATCATCCAGTCAGATAAAAATCATTAAACCTTCACTTCTGTCTATGAATGGTTACATGAGAGTTTCTTAGACACAAAAAGACAGATTTTACACACACACACACACACACACACACACACACACACACACACACGTTAGATACTCAAGACGACACAAATGCTTTTGTTCTCCAGCTAATGATTCTAATGTATGTTGGAGTATTGTCTATTATGACAAACTTCTAGAAAACATGTATATACATTAATTACTTGCTTAAAAATTGAAATAGATTTTCATTTCATTTCTGGAAGGTTTGAAAACAGATCACATATTAAATAAAGATGCCGAGTAAAGTAAGGCTACAATATCTGAAAGAAGTGAGCAGATATTTTTAGACATGTGAGTTAAGTGGATTGTATCATTTAAGCAACATACTAGTTCTGAAACTTTCTAAATGTCAGAGTATGAAAAAGAGCTGCATATATATATATATTGTTCTCCTCAACTCACAGCCTGATAATATCATAGCCCATCCTAACGTACAAACGAATTTAATACACCTAGTCTGCCAAACATCACAGCCCAACCTACTGTAATGTGCTCAGAGCACTTATATTAGCCTGCATTTGGGCAACTCATTTACCAAAAAGCCTACTGCACAATGAAAAAGGTGTGGGATACCTTGTGTAATTTATCAACTATTGTACTTAGATTGAAAGCCATTTTGTTTTTTTTAAGTTTAAGTAGGAACTACTCACTTTTAAAGAAAAGCACATATGTTAACCTGTAGACTTTTCAAGTGGGGATTCATTACAGTGTTTTTCATTACAACATGTTTGCATATTAACAGGCTTTGGAAATTATAAAGGTTATTTAAGAACATTTTCATACCTACATTGTGTACTCAATCTTAACCTGCTGTGAGATGTCTTTCCGTATGCTGTGAATATGTGTTGCTCTGATTGGTTGATAAATAAAGCTGCATTGGCCTATGGCGGGGCAGGATAAGGTTAGGTGGTACATTCAAACTGAAGACGAGACAAAGAAGAGTGGACTCCAGGAGTTGCCAGCCCATCCCCAACGGAACAAGATGCCAGCAAACCAGTAAAGCCATGGCCACATGGCAACATACAGATTAATAAAAATAGGTTGAGTTAAGTTATAAGAACCAGCTAGCAAGAAGCCTGACCCACGGGCCATATAATTTGCAATTAATATTAAACCTCTGAGTGATTATTTTAAAAGTGGCTGTAGGACCTCAGGGCTGGGCGTGACCTGAGAAACACGGGACAGTGGAGCCGGGTGGGACCAGAGAAACTTATGGCTACATTAACCAAAAGGCTGAAAAAGAACTCATGCTAATACTCTGAAGATACAGAGAAACAAACACCTAATTCTAGTTGGTGGCTGTCTTCTGTGAAGGAGCACTGTCCAAAACAAAGTGTCGCAAATTAGGCTGCTTGAACAACAGAAATCTATTGCTAGAAGCGTGAGATGGAGGTGTGGGCAGAAAAGGGCTCTTCCTGAAAGTACGAGAAAAATTCCATGTGGTGTGGTTTTCCCAGCTTCTTACAGCTTGCGGGACAGCTGGGATTTCTTAGCCTGAAAGGCGTTATCCTGAATTCTGAACTGCATTATCCTCAATTCATCTTTCATGTCCACATGATCTTCATCCCATGTATGTACATTCCTGTACCCAAATGTGGTGATACTGTGTTCCCCAATATATTGTGCACCCTAATAAACTTATCTGGGGTTAGAGAACAGAACAGCTACTAGATACAGAGGCCAGAAATTGGTGCCACACACACCTTTAATCCTATCACTTGGGATCCATCCGAATCACTGTGAATTTAAAGCCACACTGGAAACAGCCAGGCATGGTGACTCACGCCTTTAATCCCAGAAAGTGAGCCTTTAATCCCAGGAAGTGGTGGCAGAAAGAAAAAAGGTATATAAGGCATGAGGACCAGGAACTAGAGCTGGATAAGCTTTTAGGCTTTCAAGAAACAGTTCAGGTGAGATCCATATGGATGAGGACACAGAGTCTTTCAGTATGAGGAAACAGGATCAGCTGAGGAACTGGCAAGGTGAGGTGGCTGTGGTTTGTACTCCTTCTCTGATCTTCCAGCATTCACCCCAGTACCTGGCCCTGGGTTTGTTTTTATTAATAAGACCTTTTAAGATTCATGCTACACCCAAATTTACCCCTTTGAGAAGGGCACAAGTCATATTGGATTAGTTCCCCATCTTAGTTAACTAATTAATTGTATTTGCAATGACTATGCGTCCAAATAAGGGTGTAGTCTGAGGTAATAGGGTTGAGAACTTCTACACAGGAGAAATCACTTCAGCTTTTTGCAGGGCAATATGAGACAAATATTGTAACAGAGCTATCCAAACACAGATACAAACCTGAAGTGTTTAGCTGAATGACTGCCATTATGTTATGTTAGGCAAGCTATTTATAAGTAACAGTTCAGATTTAATTCCTGGCCAAGTCTCTTGTTATCCACTCATTAGTAGAAAGTCTTACTACTAAAAGCTCATGAATTAGACTCTATGTGAGACACTCAATTATTTCCCTATCCAAAACTGTGCCTCAATATCCCACAGCTGCTTGGAAGCTTCTCAATGTACTGGATGTTATCAGACATTCTACAAATATCTGTCACTAGACCATGTGAATGATCAAGACCGCTATACCCATGTGCAGGAAGTACCAACTGCATCAGCAGGAAGGTGACTCCACCTCATGATCCACTATGCATGTCTTCATGAGGAAACCAAGATTATCTGTTCCCTTCAGGGATTCTAAGGTCTCCCTTTCAGATGGAAAGACTTTTTTTAATGATGTGTGACTTCTGAAACAATTCTAAAACTAGAAAACACATGGCATAATAAATGACAACTAAGTAATAAATAAACATTTAACTAATGGGCAGATACATATAAGTGAAAAGGTGCATATCCCACAGTGGAGTGGCCAGCATCCCCAGAAGTGTGAAGCTATGGTGGCAACTTGAAACCAGACTGCTACCAACTTCAGATGTTGCTTTCACACTGCTGCTACTAATCTCAGTCCCATCATCATCACAGTCAAAAAAGTGATCTTATTTTCTTGATGCAAAGATCTACCTTGTAAAGACCATGTTCATAGGAAGCCAGGTACTCCCTCGACCCCTCTGTATACCTGGTTAACCATTCAGACTCTGAATTTGAGTAGGTCTTGAGTGAACCCTGTCTCTACCACTTACTGATTCTGTGATTCTGTTAAAGTGTTTCCTGCAGTTCATTGTTGAAAAATGATCCAAATAAGGTATCAACCAATTCATACCATTCTTAGCTTCATGCCAGATTCATAGTCAACACCAGCATATTTCAAGAATTATTGCTTTAATCAGTAAAGGTGCAAGAATTATGCTAAGAAATCGATTTGTTAGATAATTCTTTTGAACTTCTTAAGTTTTTTTTTTTTTGTGTGTGTGTGTGTGTGTGTGTATGTGTGTGTGTGTATGTGTGCATACATGCACACATATGTAAGTGTATGCTTGTCCATATTAGTACACAGCTGTTCAGGCTTGTACCTGTATGTGGAAGGCAGAGGAGAGCATCAGATATTTTTCTATGTCACTTTTTGCCTATCTTTTTGAGACAGAGTCTTTCCCTGAACCTGAAACTCATGTTTTCTAGGCTGAGCACCTACCTGTCTCTGCCGCTCTCAGATCTAGGGTTACAGGCATGCATGGACAAATGTTAGTTCTCACAGTTATACAGTGAGTACTGTTAACAGCAGGGCCATCACTCTGGACAGTGTATTTTTCATATATATATATATATATTATTTTTTGCATGTATTTGTGTGTGTGCTCAGGTAGTATGTACAGTGTGTGCAAGCATATGTGTTCACATGTGTTCAGGTACATTGTCTGTGAGTACGCATATGTGTGCCCATGTGTGCATGGAGGCCCAAAGTTGATGTTAGGTATCTTCCTTAATTGCTGTCCACTTTATTGAGGCAGGGTCTCTTGCTGAATCTGAATCTCATCGATTCCAGCTAATCTAGCTAGCTAGCTTTTCAAGTGATCCCAAGTCTCTGGCTCCCATGTACTAGGATCACAGAAGGTCATCACATCTACAGCTTTTACATGAGTGCTGAGGATCTGACCTACAGTCTTCACACTTGTGTGGCAAATGTTGATCCATTGAGTTATCTCCCAGTCCTCATTAGAGAATTCTTTATTGGTTGAACTATTCTGACTTGCTATAGTAATGCCTCACTTTTAAAATAAATAAAAACAATTCTTGTGTATATATAATGAGAAAATTACATAGATGTCAGATTATATAAAAAGTAATATTAATGTTTTGTGCACAATACTTCTACATGGCAATGTGTTACATTAAGGTACTGTGTTTCTCTGGGGTACTAGGGTGGAGTAGTACAGAGAATTTTAACGTGACATCCGTGCTCTGTTCCTACTATCCTCACTTGTCTACCCTGGGCTGACAGTGGAGTTGAACTCCAATGGGGATTCTCAAGGCTGAAGATCACAGTCTGTGAACACAGCTTTCCTTATTTGCCTTGGCTCCTCTGAAAGTTTCATCAAAAGAATATTTTTTTAACTTGACTTTGACTAATAATTTACAGTCATATGTCCTTTATCCAAAGACCAAATTATTGAACCCTGACAGAAGCTGGTTTAGAAGAGAATCCTAAAGTTAATCCTCAAAGAGATATTCTTTTGTTACCTAAAAGTCCCTCAATTTAAAGCATTTATGACACTGCCTTTCTTATCTGTGATTGGATCTGTCTTTAGAAATGGCTTGAATAAACTGGCTAGTCCTGAAAGTCTGTGGAAGAAATTGGGAAGAAGTGATATGATAAGGATAAGAAAAGGTAAGAACTGTTAATGGCTTCTCATACAAGTTTTGAAGGTTCAGGACATAATTAGCTGAACATATAAGTACAAATAGGACAAGGCTAGCTCAACCCCAAAAATATTAAAAAGTTTGAAGAAAAGATTAATTCCCTTGGCCCAATTTATTTCAAAGTGTGTTTCAATTATCAACAGGATCTTCATTGTTGCTCTTTGCAAAACCAAGTATCTCCTATTTTAGATAAGCTTTATCCATTAATATTTCATCTCAGACCATTTCTATCAGGAGAATGGTATTTAATACAGGAAAATTATTATTGAAGGAGTTCTACAACTTCATAATTAAAATTGTGTGACAGAAATAAAGACTAGAAATGCTTTTATAAGGCTATGGAGATAGTTGGTGTGTGCTGTACCAGCATGAGGACCTGAGTTTGCTCTCCATTACCCAAGAACAAAGGTGGGACACGGTGGCACACACTTGAAATCCCAGCTCTGGGGAGGTGGAGACAGGCAGATCTGTGACTCACTGGCTATTAAGTGATAACTAGTGGAGGAGCTCCAGGCTCATTGAGACACCCTGTCTTAAAAAACACAGAGAGAGATTAAAGAACACAAGATATCAACCTCTGGCTTCCATATACAAGTGCACTCACATGTACACACATACATACACACACGCACTCACATGTACACACAGAAACGCATACCCACACACACTTTTTTAAATAGTCAAGATTCTAAAACTCCCTAGAACATATGACTCCTTATCAACATCAAGTTGAAGTACCAATGGAAGAAAGACAATCCATTGAGTAGAGATTGTAAAACTGGAAATGGTCTACTATAATTATATAATTGGTTTCATAGATGGCATGGCTGCTCAGCATGAAGTCTCAGAGAAGCAAAGACAAAGCAAATGGAACTGAGGAACTAAGTGAAACTTTCACTGCCCATGGCAGGAAGGCAATTATTTAAATTGCCTGGCGAGGTGCCTGGGTGCAGCCATGCATTGCTGTTATCAGACACAAGTGCATGCCCCTGTGATCAGGTGGATTAAAGGCAAAAGAGAACGCTCCACACAGGTCATATTGAGCCGGACCTTACAGCAGGCAGCACTGAATATTGTAGTATGCACTGGCACAGCCGTCAGGGACTCCACACCTGAGACCTGACGGGATTATACACATGCAGACATGTCATTTAACTGCAGTAAGCCTCGGTGTTGTCACTGAAGTACCAGAAAGTCTGTGTTCTCCATTCACAGGACTTCCTACTGGGAGTAAATAACTCTGAATATGTAAAAGAGCACCGTAAACTCTAAGACTGTCAAATTTTACTAAGTAAGTGTTTACTAGAATTCATTCATAAGAGCTGTGATATTTACCGTCTTTTGTGTAACCCCATGGCTATCAATAAAATGCAGTCCACCAATCCAATTTCCTTGTCAATTAACTCCTCAATAAAATGCCGACTCACCCTTCACACATGGTGTATCTTGTAGAATCAAATTTCACTTTTCTTCAGGGATCTGAACCGGACACTGCTGGCCCTTTGACAATGTAATGCCAACTTCCTAATTTACTTTCAATTAGTGCTTAATTTACTTTAAAATGTGTTACCAATACTTCCCAGTCCTAAGAGTTTCCCAGAGCAGCCAAGAGTATTGGGAACCCACCTCGTTTCTCTTTTGTGGAGCAGTAACAGGTCACATAAAATATTATCCTACTCTGAGCAAACTATCAGAGAGAAAGCTTGAGGCTGCTGAAACCTCAGCATCCTTCCCTGGCCAACCAAGAGCACTGGTCATTTCCTCCTCAGCAACCTCAAGAACAAGGAGCTGAAGTGTCTGCTTCAAAGCACTCAGGCTGGTTAGATAGGTAGCACTTCCTCACAAGTGGATGTAAGCAACGAGCTGTAAACAAACAATGCTTCTGCTTATATTCCCCCATCAGTCTTTTGTACCTCAATTCAAGTAAATTATTAACATTTCCAGTAACATAACCAGTAGGATACTTACTTCTTCATTTAGAAATCCTTAAAAGGCAAGTGATACCTTTAAATAAAAAATCCACATTTTGGACTGGAGAGATGGCTCTGCAGTTAAGAGCACTGGCCACTCTGGCAGCTCTTTCAAAGGCCCCGGGTTCAAGTCCCAGCACCTACATGGCAGTTCACAACTGTCTGTAACTCCAGTTCCAGGGAATGTGGTATATTCTCACACAGACATACATGCAGGCAACCCCTCCCCCCCATACATTAAAAAAAATTTATTTCCAGCCAGAATTTCCCTATTTATTGCAAATCTAAAATAAATATCTGAATACTGAGAAGTTGCTAAACCCACTGTGCTATGCTTTATGGGGCACATTCTTAAGAAGACATTAAAGACAATAATAGCACTAGAGGCAACAGAAAATTATTTTAAAAATAAATCTTGAAGATGGTGCCTATTTGAAGGCCTTCTGTCTGTTTTGCTTTAGTGTGTATGGGCAAAGAGAGTTACAGAAGGTCTGTAATACAGATCCACAAAAGAATCAGGCATATCCAAGTATGCTTGAGTCAACTAACTGGAATAAGATGTGAATACGAATTTGTGATATAGAAAAATGGACAATGACTGGTTATAATACATGACCTGTTTTTGCAATTAAACAAAGGCATAAACAAATAAGTCAGTAGTATTTTGCATTTATAATCAAATATTCTATTGAGAGCAGACTGTCTCTATCCCTTCTCTGGAATGAATGTAAAGACAAAGGCTTAGGTGGGTGGAAAGAGATCAGGAGCCAGGGAGAGGAGAGATGGGGAGCTGCCTCAGCAGGTAAGTGAGCCTGCCATGCAAGTCTGATACATCTCTAGAGAAGGACGAAGAGGAGAAGGTGGGCATCCTGGAAGGTGACTATGGTCAATGGCCAATGTACAATAACTATATGCCAATCACAAAATAATGATAATAAATCAAGTATCCTGAGAGCCGGGGGAGAAGGCTCAGTGCCTAAGAGCACCAGCTGCTCTTCCAAAAGATACCAGTTTGATTCCCAGCACCTACATGGCAGCTCATAAAGTTTTTAACTCCAGTTCCAGATGATCTAATGCCCTCTTCTGGCTTCCACAGGCACCAGGACCACGTGTAGTACACAGACTTACATGCTGGCCAAACACTCAAATAATACGATAATAAAATAAGTATTTAAAAAGCACCAAATATCCTACCAAATCCTGTCTTATTTAAAATTTGTTGGCCTTGCACAAGTCTCCCTGTGTCTTCCCACCCTGTGTTCAGTAGCATTCCCAGCTGCCACTTACTAGGTCAGTTTTGTGACACTGCTCAGAAAACCAGGATTAGCGAGGCTAACAAACAGAAAAGATGGGAAGAGAAGGGGAAAGAAAAATAGACTGAGAAAACAGCACTAAATAAGTGGTAATAGTGAAGTGCTTAAGAGCTCCAAGTGTGGACACGGAGAGAGGACAGAGCTACCTAGATACCACTGTGGCTGCCTCCACATAACCCACAAGGGAAGCCAGGCTGCAGTCATTCATTATTTCTCCACCTAAACATGGGTCCAGGGAATGGAGATCAGCTAGGACAAACTGGGGCTGGAAGACAGACACCGAAACAAGCGACATGGTGAAGGTTGAAAGAAAAGAGGCCAAGACTCCATAAAGGTCACTAGATAAGCAGCTCTTGTGAGTTGGAGGGAGGTAAACTTCATCAGCTGAGACAGAATGTGTGCATGAGGGAACGAGCGGACCAAGCAAAGACTGGGGAATGAGCTCATCTGACAGAGTAAGTGGACTGGGTAACCATCTGTGGGGAAGAAGAGTGTTAGCACAGAAGTGAGGTAGCTCGACCTTGGAGGAGGCAGTAGATGAAGAGGAGGGTGCACGGGACGCTCAGGACACTGGCAGGTGTAAGGGGTTAATGCTTATGCCACAGGAGCCGCTGAAATGGTAACTAACTCCAAACAATTGAAACCACTTATGGATGGCTGTCATTTACGTGTACATTTACTTCTAAATTAGAAGCAATTAAAATAATTAAGACTAGAAGATAATTTAACATTTGCAAGGACCCATGGATCCAGCTGTGGCTTTGAATTCTCATTACCTTTCCATGGAAATGAATCCAGCCTGTCCTGAAAATGCTCTTTGAAGTTAGTCACCTGGCAATGATTCTGTGGCTTAATCTTTTCTCATGGAAATGGTCTTTTAAAAAATTTTCTGAGCTGGGCGGCAGTGGCAACTGCCTTAAATCCCAGCACTCAGGAGACAGAGCCAGGAGGATCTCTGTGAGTTCGAGGCCAGTCTGGTCTACAGAGCAGGGAGATCCAGGACAGGCACCAAAACTACACAAAGAACTCCCCCGCGCCCCCCCCCCAAAAAAGCTTTCTGTAGGCTGGAGAAATGGCAGATGTTGGGAGTGCTAATTGCTTTCCAAAGGACCCAAGTTCAGTTCCCATTACCCAAATGCCATGATAACAACCTCCTGGTAACTTGAGCTCCAGGAAACTGATGCCCACTTCTGGACTCCTGAGGCACCCAAACACACATGGCATGCAGTCATACAAACACGCAAATGAAATTAAAAATATGCCTATTTTAAAAAGCTATTTCAGCAGGTACCATATGCGTGTATATATACACAGGTATGCGTATATTTTATATGTATACAATGTTACAATACATAAATATATTATAAGCATAGTATTCTACATAAGTAATGTATTTTATTCATTTTAGAATATTTATGCATAGTTTATTTTATTGTGTATGTATGGGTGTTTTGCCTGCATGTACATCTATGCATCATTTGCAAGCTGTCTGCCCTCTGAGGGCAGAAGAGCACATCAGATTTCCTGGAACTGGAGTTATAAATGCTTGTGAGCTGAGATATGGGTGCTGGGAATTGAACCCAGGTCCTCTGGAAGAACAGCCAGTGCTCTTACTCACTGAGCCATCTCTTAATCATATATATATGATTAAAAATAATTAACAGTAGGGTTATTAAAATCAAAATTCTACCAGAACAGCAGCTTCTTGAAAGCTGCATGTTCACTCTTGGGCCATAGTGATGAGACTCATGGTATCTTCTAACAGGTGATCCCTATTGATTTCTTTTTCATTGTCAAGCTCTACATAGGAGGCATTTCATTTCTGATATGGAAAAATAAACACTGGGTGTGTTTTGTGTGTATGGAGCTGAGAATTTAACTTAGGGCCTCATGTGTGCACTCCATTATTGAGTTACATAACCAGTTCTTTATCTCTTAATATATAGGTACATCTTCATATGGAGCTAATCAAATGTCCTTACTATGTAGATCACAAAAGAAAAATCCCAACCACACAATTCACAGAGTCACCATTTATTCCTGTATGGATTCAACAGGTTATGCCGCTGTGTCCTTCACAAGGAATTTCAAACGTGTACAGTGGTGTGGCTTTCCCGAAGCCTTATGTTTCTCGCTGCAAGGAACACAAAAGAACAGGTAAGTTAGTATTTTAAAAATTAACCCCAAGGGCTTTGGTGAGAGCAAAATTAAAAGGTTAAGAGGTTAAAATAACAGAAAAATAACCATCACTTACAGCACTCTGAACACCACTCTAAAGGAATCCCACGCTATCATCTTTCCTGGATTGGGTAACTGCACCTGCAGAGACCACTGGAGACCTTGTGTGCGAGGCTGAGTGTGGATGCTCAGGTTTGACAGGTTTTGACCTAGCTCTATCATTTACCGGAAGATGTTAGGTAATTACTCAACTTGGTTTTTATAAAATGTTTAAGAACAGCATCAACAGTCTAAGATTCCTGGGCAAATTAAAAAAATGCATATATTGTTAATATTTAAATTTTATAAATACATTTAAAGATAATGTATTTAGATTCAGATTTCTATGGTTCTATAATGTCAGTGTAGATGAACCCACCATAAATACTCAAAGGAATAAAAGCCTGCAGGACCTTAATATCACATTTTGTTGCCAAAGAGCTTAGATTAGAGCGCTGCTTTTTTTTTTTTTTTTTTTTTTTTTTTTTTTCTTGCTCTCTGGCTTATAGAATGTTTGTCTTCCCTGTTGACTACATTATTTTTTCAAGGTCTTTTTGAAGAGTCCTTGTTATTTCTCTTAAGAGTCAAAGCTAGTAAAAAGAGTTATCAAACCCGCTCTGCAGCAGGAGGCAGAATTCGAAGGGCCAAGGATGAGTTTTAAAAAGCACAAATGAGTTGCGAGGTGCTCATTTCTACCAAAAGGTTTTGCTTAGGCCAGGCAGTGTGCTTGAGTCTGGTCTGGCCTTGCAAGCTGACAGTCATTATGAGGAGGAAAGATCAGTTTCCTAGTACAGAACCAAGAAGTTGTGAAAGAAATAAGCAGCCGTCTGAAGGTTGGAGAAGGTGGGAGAAAGAACAGCAACCCATTCACACACTTCTTCGCTGAACTCAGTACAGACCTGTCTGCCTTTCTTACAGGCCACCCACTGTGCAGGTGCCTTTCACCACATCCCTTTATCCTCATATTTTACAGATGAAGCTGTCAAGGTTCAGAAATCATAAACTGCTTATCTAAGACTGCTTAAAGCACCACCATACAAGAGAACATTTGTTATTTTTGGTGAATTTTCACAATCTGGGTCATGGGCACCAAAAAGAGAAGGTGCCAAGAAGTGAGCTAAGGGGAGAGTCTGACCCTAGGTTTTTAAATGGCACATGCAGGACATTCCACTTGAGCCATAGAGCCATGCTTGAGTTGAAAGTTCATTGTAATAAAGAAGTGAAAAGTGTTATGCAGGTGATCCATTACCACATAAACAAGTTCCGCTGGTAGGTGCTGGATATTATCTGATCACAGTCCTTGCTTTGGTCCAGGACCTAACAGCGATGTGTGGTGTTGAGGAAACTGTCAGCGAAGCAGCTCTCCGAGCTCAGATGCATGAAAAGAAACATTATACAATTATTATACACTGATAGAAGTTTATTTGAAGTGGAGCTTTTTCTGAATAATCAATTCAATCTCTTGATTTTGTTTTCACAGCAAACATGAAACATTTGTGCCTCGCTGGCAGCGACTTTGCTTCCTGACCAAAAACTGTCTGGCACTTGGGGAGAGCAGAGAAGAGACTAAGTAGGAAAAGCTGCTGTCCTCAGAGGGGAATGCTGTCCTCAGCCACAGGACAAGCATTGCAGAATTTAAGTTGTCTTCCCGAAAGGTTTTCTGATTGTCTGTGCTCTTCTAAGAAACAAGCCAACAACACCAAAATACAGCTTCAGGCTGGAGGGTGGCTCATCCAGGGATGGTGCTTGCCTTGCAGATGTGATAGCAGAGTGTGGCCTCCAGAACTGACTCCTGGAACTTGTCCTCTGACCTCCACACATGCTCCTTGGCATACGCATGCCTGCACTCACACACATCCACACACAAAATAAATAAATGTAAAAGACAAACAACAAAAGGGGAGTAGATGTATTCTCTTCCCCTGTCGTTCACTGCAGTGCCACTTCAAGCACTGGATGGCATTTTTTAAAATGGTCTTGAGGCTAAACACCCATTACAGTTTTGGGTTTGCCCGTGTGTCATATCCTGCTTCTGAAACTGTGGGCTGTTCTCCCAAGTTGTCCCATGAGTGACCTACTCCTCTGGTAAGCAGAGGGGCCACCAGGGACAAAATCACTCTGGAAGCATGAGGACCACCTCTCTGGCCACCGAGGGAAAGCTTGCTTGACTGGGATTCTAGTTCCTGGAAAATCAGAGCCAAGACACAGACAGAGCTTCTGACCTTAAGAATGTCGGTCTTTGTTCTGGGAAGGCCTGGCACACAGGAAGCCTGGTGTCCAGTGACCGGTTAATTGAAATGCTATGTCCCCACCAATTTATGAGAAGTTGACTACTGACAGGACATCTTCATATTCCATTTCTCATTTATTCAGTGAGTATTATGCAGCGAATGACCCAAGGACCTGAATAAGTGGAGTGCTCAAGACAGAAAGCATTATGGGAGCAGTGGTCCAGACAGAAGATGTGAAGGGCGGTTCCAGGGAAGGGGTAACTGGTATGTTGAGAGCATCAGGTAGAACAGTCAGTTGATCTCTTGCTTCCTACATACCTATACATCAGCAAAGAATTTGCTTATGCTCCTCATCTCTAACATACCCTTCTGACTCCTCTTCCTGGTGCTCTTTCCTTCACAATAGCTCATGGTTATCAAGACCTTGAGGCTCACAACCTCAGCAACAGCTTTGTTTCACATTTTAGGGTATTTGGCCAGTTCTCGGGTGGCTGACCAAATGGCCAACCGTCAGAGGTGCTGAGATGGCCACTACCAGGGAAAGAAGCTCGGTTGGGCATGTTTAAATGAGTAGCACTCTGATGAAATAAATCTATTGTAATGAGTTTTTAAATTTATTTGCTTAATTATTTATTGCCTCTAACTTATCTACCACATGCTCTCTTTATTAGGAAGCTTCTGTTAAGGTCAAAATCTGGGAAACCACAAACCATGCTTCCAGACGAGCTCCAATAGTTTCTGTGTTGCAAATAAATCATCAACAAAAAACACTAGAGGAAAATGTGTGTGCGTCACTACACGTTTACTTAAACCATTTGAGATTGCCAGTTGGGTACCCTTGAGCCATTCCTATGGTGCCCAGGGATTGCAAACTATTCTATCTTCCATCCCAGGTACCAAGGTGATGTGAGGTCCCTAACTTCTCTTTGGGCTACTCAAGGACTCTTAAGTAAGCCAATTCATTACTTATATGATTCTTTTCATCACGCTTTTCAGTACTACTTCTTTATAGAGCATTCCCTCATGAACTCTTGCAAACCTCAGGGTTGAAACCTAAACACTTGCCAGTTATGACTAACTAAGAAGCATTTTGTCATAAAGTAGTAATATATATACACATATATAATCCCAGCTTTAATAATATAAAGACTCTAGTTGAAATCTAGCTAAGGGGTGTGTTTGTGTGTGTGTGTGTGTAAAAGATAATCAACATCCTGATTATCAGTTAAGAATAACCAGCATGCAGCATAAACAAAATACCAATAGAAGAAATTATTACTCTCAGCTCTTCAGCCACATGTAATGTACATACGTAATTTCCATATGTAATACTTACACAGGAGGAGAAACAAAGAATGCTGTAAGAATGAAAGGCATCCCTTGTTAGAGGATTGCTGAATCTGAACATTTAGTGTCAATGGCAGATTAGGAAACATGTTTCATGGATTTCTATATGTTTTCTTCCTTCTAGAGTGGTCACTGGCTGGACACTTCCATATTGTGGCATAGGCACCTGTAGCATCATTTAAATGTGTGATGCTACTCCCAGGCCTACGGTCCTGGGCTCTAGGTTCTCCCAGAAGGGCATGCTGAGGGGATGCACTTGGAGATGTGTTTGCAGCACATTCAGGATTGAGAAGCTCTACTATGGGAAGCGGGAAATCATAGAGGTCCTCAACTCAGCTTAAAGTGTCTTCCAAAGCCCTTCCTAGTCATGATGCTCACCATTCTTCTAACGTGCCTGCAGTTCTGCCTGAACCACAGTGGGAACTCAAGACATGTTAGACATTTTACCATATTCAAACCCCAGAACTATCTAAGCAAGACTCTCTTGAATAAGCCGCCAGATCAGCTGCTGTGGAAGGAGCAATTCCTTTTCCCGGGAGATGAGGGGGGCAGCTGTCACTAGAGAAAACGCTGCACTGTTACCATGGAAATACCCATACCCTGCTCCTAAAGGCAGCTTCATAGCTACACACATACATTTTTCCAAAAATAATTCTAGAAATAAAACAAAATTCCAATGGGTAGACAGAATCTAGCTTACACAATTTACAGCACAGATGTCTATTCCAGAAATGACTTCATTTTCTATATTCAAACTGCCATTTAAATTATTATTTTGGCCATAGCAGCATTTTCCATCATCAAAAAATAACGTGGGATTTGCATTACAATAACAACTTATGAAAAATTGGTATCTTTTAATGTGAATTTAATTAGGTTAAAAGAAAATTTTACTTATAAATTAAACATAATGCTTAATATTAATGTTAATATTTAATTAGTGGGAGCTTAATTGTCTAGGTGTTTATGACATAATTAACATTTAGTCAACCTGTATGTTCTATAGTAAGACAAGTTCAGTTAGAAAATTACTTCCTACCAAATAAAATTAAAACATATATTTGATAGATGAAATTCTATAGTGATTTGAGCTTACAATAGTTTCAAAAAGGAATTTGCCACAAAGGGATTTCACTGTAATTTTACTCTAGGATAATATAGAACTCAATAAATATAAAAGGTGATTCAAATGACAAATTTTCAACATTAATTTATAAATGTACTTAGTCAAAAATATTTTAAAACTACATTTATTGTCAACATTTCTTTTTAAAATTTTTATATTTTTTAAGGTACCATTATGACTTCTTCAACAAAGTGTGTTGTTATGTTTCTTTTCCCTTCCATTTCCCCACCTCTCCTGCTGTCTCTGCCGTTGTTGCTCCATACTGTTATTATTTATGGTGAAAGGTAGAAATTAAATTCATGGACTTGAAGAAGGAGATAGTAAATGTTTAGTAGGATTTATCCAAATCTGCTTTGAGTGATTTACTCTACACGTATGAGACTATGTTCAGCTCATCTTGGCACAGTTTCATCTGCGAACATTAATACATTGGTGTCATCTTAATCTCAAAGACACCAAGCCAGAGTGCTTATACAGTAGTGACTTTAAGTTCAGTAAAATGTGAAGGTGTGCATTTTATGTGAGTGATGCTTACCCGTCACATAATTTACTCCCTGCCCTGGTTTTTATGTGATATATACATGCGAAAGTCTTAAAAGTTAGAGGGGCACTTTAAATATGCAGAAATAAAACGGGAAGGACCAAAAGCTAATTTTAAACAGGTTTTTTTCTGAACTCTTTTAACAGAAGGCAAAAATAGCAAGTGAAATATTTCTTATTTTAATACTAGAACCAACAGACAATGTATAAATTATTAAGAGCTCAGTGTTTGCCTAGCTGTTGAGGCCCAGAGTAAAAATCACACATACAAAAGAATCACTAACATATCAATTATGCAGTTCATTTATACAAATTCAGAAATCATTGAAGCAAATATTTGATCATTTGGAATTCATTAAAATAATGTGAACATCCAGCTCCATTAAGAGTGCTCAAGGTTTTAAAATACTGTTTGGTGGGATATTATTTATGGTAAGTGGTATGTTTTCTCCTCATTTTGAAAAAAAAATCTGTCCACATATCTAATATAAATCACTTGTTTGTGAACTATAAAAAAATGTCTGGCATGAAAGTAAATTTTCAAAAATAAGCACTTAAACTACTGAAAAATACAAGCATATTTTTGTCTTTTCACGTGTATGATGTGTCATATGGGTACATATGTATAGGCATTTTCATGTGTGGGTCCATGTGTACATGAGTGTGTGTGTGTGTGTGTGTGTGTGTGTGTGACGTGCAAATGCCTGAAATTGATCTGAAGTTGATGTGCAGAATCTCTATTATCCTTTATCCTCTGAGGCAGGGTATTTCAATCAATACCCAATATTTCAGAGCTTATTGATAGGGCTAGTCTCACTGGCAAGCTTGTTCCAGGGCTCCCAACTCTGCCTTCCATAGCTGGAACTACAGGCAGGCTTCCATGTCCACCCAGCATTTATGTAGGTGGGATCTGAATTCCAGTCCTCTCGCTTGCATGGCAAGGGTTTAACCACTGAGATATCTCCACAGCTCCTTCAAAACATTAATTTTCACAGATGGAAAGATGTCACAGGCTGTAAGTGGCAAAGAGCACTTAATGTTCTTGCAGAGAGCTGAGGTTTGGTTTCCAACACCCACGTGGCAAGTCATGACCCTTTGGAACTCCAGTTCTAGATGATTCAACACCCCCTTCTGGCCTCTGAAGACACCCGGCATACACTTACACACATAAACACAAAACACTCATACACATGAACTAAGACTAGATTTTTAAAATTAAAAGTTAATTTCTAAACCCTAATGAGCATATTCATTATACTGAGTTCTAAAAGATCCCTTGTTGAGGTCATTAAAAATATCAGTTTATAATATACTTGAAAGAAAATGATAAGGTTTTGCTTTTGGTAATGCATAAAAACCAATATCCTTAGTGTGGCATAGTTGTAAGCATAATTGACAGCTCCTGACATTTCCATCATATATAAAAAGTGAATGTGATTTAATGTCAACATTTCTGAATGTTTACTAAATCATATTCTACTTATAGAAGGCAATATTAATTTCACTTCAGTAGGTCAATCAATATTTCTAATGTACCCACTAGGTACTGGTCATACAATGGCAGACAAGAGAGTAGGGCAAATGATTCAGAGAGAGCAAGGTGGGATATAATTGAGTACGCATTGGAGGTATTTCCTAAGATGTTGTGAAACACTTCCATATATATGTCTCTGCTGAGCACTAGCTGGAGCCTCAGTTTCTCCCATGAAAGGTAAGAAAAGCAACTGTGCCCCAGCTACTGGCAAGGAAAGGTTTTGCCCAGGTGACTTCTTTTGTTCTTCATGATTGTGTCTATAAATGCTGTTCACGTAACTGAGCACATGGCTAACACTGATTTCACTGTTAGCATTTCGGAGGACTGGGGAATAAGAGTTCTATGCCTACTCACAGAGTTAAAGAACACAGACCCAGGGGACTGCCAGGACCAAGTTTGCTTAGTGAAGCCACCACTCCCAAGTTAACAAGCAAGCTGAGAGAGTGCACATTCTCAAAGTCCCCAAGTCTGCTGATGTCACCTCTCCCCGGAACTCTCTGGACAATCTTGGGGAGGAGTTACACAAAGGACACATTGTGCAGTGCAGAGAAACAGACCCTTTGTTACTAAGAATGTCAGTGGCAGCTTCCTATCACCCTCCTGCTGACAGGGTACCAGGGTCATGAATCCCTACAGCCCTGGGAAGTGTCGTTTCCACACCTACTGAGTGGTACTGGCAATGGTCCATCACTTACCTTTATTTTTAGCATTTCAAGCTACTTTGATTAAACTTGTGTAGTGGCAAGCATAAAACATTTAAAAACAATGCACCTGTTTTGTATTTTTAAGACACACATCACTTACAATTTTAAAATAAGACTGTTGTGAAAGAAAATTGCAGTGGCCTCATCCGTGGTGTACCCTTAAGAACGTCTCACAGCTCCTTTCGTGATCACATGGATGGCTGGGAGGAGGGGAGTGTAGGAAGACTGCTTCTCCTTTTATGTATATAATAAAGCAAATGGCTGCCTGTTTGTAACTCTAGGAAGCCTCTAATGAGCCTCCAGAGAAACAGTTAATCCCCAAAGCTCCTTTAAGGGCTGAGCCTATTTATGTACATATTTAAAACCTGCTTAGAGTTTATCTCTGCTGTTCCGGCTGCCTTTACTTCAGAATAATTCAGGCATGGAGAAGGAATGGGCAGTCCCCACAGCCTGAGGGCCTCTGCACTGCTCAGAGAAGCTGAAAGACCCAGCACTGGCCATTTCCCTTCACTATGCGGTCCTACTTCTCCAGCACTTTAGAAGCCCGGGGTGGATGAGAATTCTTTACATTCATCTCTGCTTTGGCACTTCTCAGTGACCTGTAAACGTTGGAGGTGGCCAGAATCTGATGTGCAGGCTTCTGGCTCTAAGAGCTTAGGCTCTGAAATGTATACTTCTAAGATTTTCATTTCACTTCATTTCACTTCCAGACCCTTATTACTAGATGCCTACTAATATCTCCTCTAGGATGTCTAACAGACATCTTCATCCTAACACACTCAAACCAGAGTTGCTCGCTTTTCTCCCCAATTCATTCCCGTCTCCCTTACTATATTGTGAGCACCCACTCAGTTGCTCAAGCCAGGGACAAAAGCAAACACTATCTCCAGTCTTCACCCTTTCCCGAAATTCCATGTCCAGTTTGTTTAAGATTTCTGTCAATTATTTCACTGGGGTATACGTACTTTGGAATTTCTCTTTGCTTATTCTAACTGCTGGCCTTTGCTCTTTTGTCTAGACACTGAAAACAGCCTTTTAACTATTTGCCAGACATTTCTTTGTCTCCTTGTAATCCATCCATTCTCCACAGTCAACCAGACTGACTTTTGACAAGACCTTCACATTGACAGTGAAGTTGCAATAATAGTGAGAGAAGTGTGGATTTTCTGAATCATTTCAAGCATGATAATCCCATCTTTGATCCTGAGTCTGTCAGTCTTTCTTCTGCCTTCAAATCCATAAATAAACACCAGTACATTATTGTTATTTAACACAAAGAGCCTGTCCAAGCTTTCCAGTCATCTTAATAATGTCTCTTATGACTAAAGATTCTATTGGGGCCACATATTGTATTTAGATGTCATGACAGTCAGTTGTCATGTCTCTTTAGGATCCTTCAAAACGCAATGATTTCTATTTTTATTTTAATGCCAAACTTGTCACGTTTAGACTACTGCCTTTTTATTTTCTATCACTATCTTAGTTTGTGCCTTGTATTTTCTCATGAAAATATTCATATTATACATTTTTTAGTAAAAAAAAAAATTCACAAAGTGGCACTTTTTCCCTCCTCACTGCATTCATCATATGGTTGTATCAGTTCAAGTCTTCAAGAAGTAGATGGTAAGGCGGCTTAAAGGCCATGATAGGTTAGTTATGCATACATCTGGAAAGGATGGGGAGGCAGAAGCAGGAAGAAGTAGGCAGGGAGAGGGCCACATGGTCTGTGACAAGAAGGAGGAAACAGACTGCAGCACAGTCCTGAGAAAGCTCCACACTGGCTGACGGGCACCACCAAGCAAAGCTGCCTGATAAAGAAATGCAGCAGGAATGAGTAGGTCAGCTCCTGCTCCCTCAGCATGCTCAGAGGTTGGCTGGAGCATCCTAGGAAAAACATGACCTCAGAATTCATGGGGACAGACTGATGTGTCAAGCATATATGTCTTCCACAACATATTCTGTTACCAGGTCACATTCGTGGCCACCATACACTATTTCTGGCAATGTCCCCTTGATGGGCTGTGGTAGCAGCGCAGTTTCTCCATTATTAGATTGGTGGCACAGAAAAGTGGGCTGTGACTATCATTTGCTCCTCAGTTGTCCCAGGTGAGATACTGGCTCCTGTGTCTTTCTGAGATGTCATCAGCATTCTTTAACCTTTTTACTATCAGCACACAACAGGTCCAGAGTCGCTTGTTCTTTCCTTGCCCAAGCCCTAGGGTTACCCATTTCCTCAAAACTACCAATTCCTTTTAGTTAAATGACATATTAAACCAGCATCTGGATACTAGGTGACAGTATTGCTATTGTAGCATCTTTGCTCCCAAGCTCTCTCAATGAATGGAGCCTAAACAAAATCTATTATCTATCATCTATATATACCTATATATCTACATACCTACCTATCTATCTATCCATCATCTATCTTCTATCTTCTATCTATTGTCTATCTTCAGAAACTAATGATATTGAAATTGTAAACCAGTACCAACTGGCTCATTTTAAGTTTACTGCTTTCCCTGTTTGTAACTCCTTTCTCTCATAGTGAGAAACAGGCCTTCCTCTTCATCTCAGTGTATTTCAGTCCACCTGCATAAAAACAGTCGTGTGCCCTCATCTGGACCCTACCAATGCTGTGCCACCCTCGACCAGCTCTCCGCCTTCACTCGGGACACAACTGCATTCCACCGCAAATCACCTTAGAAACACAGTTCTGAGACAACTCGTCATTGCCGCAACAAATAGTCCGATAATGCTATCAAAATTGGTTTTAACACTAGCATACAAACAACAAGCAAACAAACAAAAAACTAAGGAAAGCAATAACTAAGAAAAATGCCAGGTAAATGGAGAGGCATGGAAGATATTTGTTGACCGAAGTATTTAGAACATACTTGATTAACATGTACATGTGTTGAGTTTTGTGGAAACAGGACACGTGGCAGTGAAAGGGAAAGAGACACAGTCCAGGAATAGCGAAGTGCTTGCTAATGGAGAACTCCTGGACGCACAGTTACCGATGGAACTACAGGAGACAGAGACAAGTACACCTCTGTGAGTTTGAGACGAGCCTGGTCTATGTATCAAGTTACAGGCAGCAAGAGCTACATAGTGAGAGTTTGATTCTAACACACACACACACACACACACACACACACACACACACACTAAAAAGCCCAAATCACAATTACAGATCAAAAATGTTATGTGGATATTATTAAATGTCAAGGATGGATCATAGAATTAAGTGGAAAATGTAAGAAACTATTAATACATATAACAATTTCAGTGTGTATCAAAAAAAACCACATTTAGTGGATAAAATTTATTTCCCCAAGATTGCATACTGTATCGTGGCATTAATATAATATTCTCAAAGTAACAGATTGCAGAGTTAGAGAGTGAGTTTCTAACTGCAATGGATACAGGAGAGGTTGGGGACAAGGCACTCCTCCCACAGAGCATCCTAGGTGGTCTTTTCTTGTTGTTAGACGACAAATGTCCTGTATCTCTTCTGTATCAAGGTTAGTATCCTGGCTGGGATATGGTCCAGAAGTGCAGTAAGATGTTCCTGGTGAGGAACATTCTGTCTCTCTGCATGACTTATTACAACCACAAGCAAATTTTATAAGGACCTTAAAATTAAAAATTGCATTAAGCATCTGTAGCTGTTAAGTAGGTAAAGTTAAAAGCATTTTATATTTGTAACATTTAGAGCTGAAGTATATGCTTATAAAAATTTCTAGCCTTGTCAAGAAAATTCTACCAACAAGATCAAGGGTGGGAGAGGATTAGTTGAGTCGGGGGAGAATATGATCAAAGCACATGATCAAAGTATATTGTCTGAAATCTCCAAAAAAATAAACACATAAAAAAAGAGCTTCTAGACAGAAGCAGCTAAGTATTGTGAAACTAAAAGACTCTATGACTAGAATCTATATAATTACTGATAGAAACTAGTAATTACAAATATTCATAGAAACACAAGGAAGGCTACTAATTACTAAATATGATAAAAACCGATGAGAAAAAAATGCTTCTCATTTAACTAATGATGAAGAATGCAGGAATACTGAGCATTGGCCAAGGTCCTGAGAGTATTTCTATCTTCTTAAATGGGGCTGGAGGAATGGGCCAGTGGTTAAGCACTTGTGCACACATGTGAACCACAGTTTGGATCTCCAGAGCCCAGATAAATTCCAAGTGGCTGTGGTGGCTTATCTGTAACTTCAGCCTCAGATGGCAGAGACAGGATCCCCCAGAGCAAAGTGGTTAGCCATATTGATGCGCTCTGGGTTTGACTCAGTGAATACAGTGGAAGGTCAGTCAAGAATATATTCAACATCTACCTCAACATATATGGGCACACATTTACATGTGAACCCCTCACACCTGTGTTCCACACATGCATACACATACACACATACACACCACACATACACATACAAAAAGTGAAAAAGAATAAAAGTGAAAAATAGTATAACCCCTCCAAGATCCTTAGCAAGTATATAATTTTATTGTTACAAATAAATAAATTTCAATATTATGAATACTTATGAATTAGCTCAGTTAATTAAAAATATCAAAAAGGGCATTTACTTTTAAAGTTTATTAAAGCATAATGCTAATACGAATATAATATGCATCATATTTTAACAATACATGCAATAGGGCCCGTGAAATGGCTCAGTCAGTAAAGGCGTGTGTAAGGCTGGAACCTGAGTTCAATCCACTGAACCCACAAGAAAAGCCAGCTGGGACAGCCCAGTCTGGGACAGCCTGATCTGTGTCCCTGCACTCCTACAATGAAACAGAAGATGAAGTCAGGAGAAGAGCCCAGAATCTCCCGGTCTAGCTAGCCAGGAGTCCACAATAAAGCAGAAACAAAACCAGATTCTGCCTCTACTATATAAAAGGACTAAAGTGACTCCTGGAAGTTGTCCCGACTGCCACACATGCACAGTGGCACACACATCATACACATAGACATCACACACACACACACATCATACACACACATCATACACATAGACATCATACACACACATCATTTACACACATCACACACACATATCATACACACATCATACACATACACACATCACACACACACATCATACACACACACATCATATACACACATCACACACACATATCATACACACACACACACATCATACACAGACATTATACACACACACATCATATACACATCACAGACACACACATCGTACACACACACACACACATTCACAGAGAGACATATACACACATAAATAAAATAAATGTTAAAAAGACTACCTGTAAATATATTAATAAAAATAATTAAAACTTCAGATAAACCATAATATCCAACAGTAATTCTTGAAAACAAATAACTAAAATTAAAAACATTTTTTAGGGCTGGGTGACAGTTCAGGTGACACCGTGTTTGATTTGCAAGCATGAGGACCAGAGCTGATCTCCTAAACTTTACATAAATAAAGACTGGAGTGAAGACAGACACTGTAATAGCAGCACTGGAGATGTGGAAACAAAGCAAACCCCTGGAGCTCAATAGCCAGCGAGCCTAACCCAGGTAAGGCCCAAAGAGCCATTGAACTACCTTGTCTCAAAAAACTAAGGTAAATGCCTCTGAGATTTTCTTCTGGCCTCCACAGACAGGCACACACATGTGCACACTCACCCTTCATGCATGAGAACACACAGAGGTTTTTAAATGCAATGTAGAAAGTCTTCACAATTTGATTTCTGAACAAAAATCATAGCAGATCGTTTCATCTTGACAATGAAATGGTGTAACTTTTAAAGTCCATCCATTTTACATTGAAAAGAAAATAGTAATAGTTTATTTAGCATTCAACGAGACAAATACATACCCACATTTTTTTATGCAGAAGGAGAAGAATCTCCAAAGCTTTTACACAAAGCACTGAATTATTTTATACTGCATTATGCAAAAACACTTGTAAGGCAGATAAAGTAACTGTTTAGATGAAAACTTAAAGTGCTACATAGACCTAAGAAGATCATTACAGTATTTTAAAATCAGAAGATAAAATATTCTAAAAATATTTTTAAAAATTTTAAATATAAAACATAAAACCCAATAAAACAGTTCAGCATTAAGTAATACTTCTGGAAAAACTGGAAAAAAAAAAACACCACAAGTTTTTTAGGGCAGTGGAATTAAGGGTTGGATGTTTAAATTAAAATTGTAAATTTGGGGGCTGGGGTGGAGCTCAGTGGTGGAGCACTTACCTAGCACACTCCAGACCCTTGTTTCATCCCCATCACCTCAAAAGACAAACAGAAAGCAACCTAAAGTTTACCCAGGCCCCTTTAGTTTAGTAGAAGCATCTTTAACTTACTAACTTTTCTAAAAGATAGTTTTGTGTTCCTAGTGCAATACATTGACACTGCCATTCTGTAGATATGCAGGCACCAGAGCCCGGCTTCTTTCCCTACCTCTGTCTATTCTGGTACAGGAAGTCCATTACTGTGTGTTTGTTTTTAATTATTCTCAAAACCTTTCAGGATAATTTCAACTACTTATGGTTAGGTCTCAAACCCAGGATAAATGGCCAAGGTGTCTATTTAACACATCAAAGTGGACCTGGCCACCAGGTTCTCCCAGTATCCTCAGGTCCCTACCTTTTTTACAGGGTATGGCTGGCATACTCCACTTTGCCTTAAACTTCTCGAGCCCAGGGGCTAGCTGCCCTTCCCCCAACTTCCTTCCTTATATAACCCAGACATTTTGGTTACCTGGCCCTTTTGTCCACCCTTTACTCTCCTGGCCCTCCCTCCTCCCCATTTCTTCACATGCAAGCTCAGCGTCATGTTCACTCTGGACTCTACAAGATATCCCTGCCTCTGGCTGTGCTCTCTCTCAAATCTATAATAAACCTCCAGTACCACACCTAGGAGCAGTCAAATCCTCCTGCTCCTGCTCCTCCTCCTCCTCCTCCTCCTCCTCCTCCTCCTCCTCCTCCTCCTCCTCTCTCTCTCTCCCCTCTCTCTCTCTCCCTCCCTCTCCCCCTCTCCCCTCCCTCCCTCTCCCCCTCTCCCCTCTCTCCTTTCTCTCCCCTCCTCCTCCCTCTCCCCCACTTTCATTTATCTGGTACTGAACCCTGGGAGTTCCACCCAGGGAACTCAGCTGCTCTGGACCAAGTAGCTGATCTGACTCTTCTAATGTATGTATGCATCATTTGTTTCTGCTGGCTCCTGCCATCCCTCAAATTTGACCCCAAATTCTAGAGTTCATCTTCTCAGCTACTTCTCCCCTCCATGCACACTAACCAGTCCTCTCCTTGTCTATGCCATAAGTGTCTCTCCGGCTTTGATAGACTTCTTCATAACCCCAAATCACCACCCTGAGCGCCCATCTCACCTCTCTGGTTCTGCTTGTTACACCTGTCTGGCTATTTCTACTAAAGACATTTACAGTCTCCTTTTCCCCCAGCTCTCTCATCTCGCTCTACTGGCTAAGTGTCACCCGGAACTGCCCGCTTTGTCTACAAAAGCCACACCAGTGTGCCAGGAAGCTCCTCTCACCCTACTTGCACCTTGGCCTCGTGGGAAGGGAATCCTCTGTGATTCAGCACACTTGCCCTTTGGGGATGCCCAGCACTTCATCCACCGCTGCTTTCTCTCCCCTCCCGCTAGGAACTGCAGTCCCAAAGTCTCTCAGCTCCTGGCTGCAAGTCAGCAGCTTCTGTTCTCCCTCCTAAAGTTTCACCCCCACTCCCCAACCCCCAACCCCTCCAGCTGTGGCTTGGTCTCTTCCTTAAGCCCTTCCAGGCTTCTCCTCCCGTGGGCGGGGCTCCTTCTGCAGCCTCTTTAAGTCAGAGCGCACCTGGGCTACTACTCCCTCTTCCCTCCAGCAGAGTTTCCTTTCTCAACCTTCTCTCTCTCCTTGAGCTACATCAGCCTGGCCTCAGTACAGACCAATGGCCACTGACTGTTATACTTGATTTTCACACTCTCTCTATGTAACAACTTCTGCAACAGCACTATCAAGTGGCCCAAGTCTCTCATATCTAAACTTCTGCCCTCCACTTCCTCCACTTCCCACGCTTGAAAATGTTTTATCGCTACAATTTCTCTGTGCCCTGCTCTCAAACAATCTCTTAACACTACGCTGCAAAGTCTATCTCATGATTTGTTAAGTTCACTGGTATGGTTAAAAATCTATAAAATCTGTAACAAAATTTGGCTTAAAACAAAAGGCTTAAAATTAAAAATCTATATATGGGCAATCTTAATTTGTAACAACTTTATATATATATATATATATATATATATATATATATATATATATATTATATATATGATTCAACTCTTGTTTAGAATAAGCTGAATATGTAAATTGGATTCAACTCTTGTTTAAAAACAATAGATCTCCCCCCAAAACCATATATATATATATATTTACTAAGGTTAAAGGTACATGCCATGTGACTTCATCGCCCTCATGATTAAGATGTCCACATGGGATAAACCTCTCTCTCCTCTCCCTCTCTTCCTCTCTCCTCTCCCTCTCTCCTCTCCCCCCTCTCTCTCCTCCCCCTCTCTCTCTCCCTCTCCTCTTCCCTCTCTCTTCTCCCTCTCTTTCTCCCTCTCTCTCCCTCCCCCTCTCTCTCCTCTCTGTCTCTCTGTCTCTCTGTCTCTCTGTCTCTCTGTCTCTCTCTCTCTCTCTCTGTATGTGTAGGCTACTGTCCACAACTTTGGGTGTTGTTCTTCAGGTGTCATCCACCTTTCTTTTTCTTTTCTTTTCTTTTTTTTGAGGCAGGGTCTCAGTCTTGGCTGGCCTGGAATTTGCCTTGAACTCACAGAGATCCACCTGTCTCTGCGTCCCTAGTGCTGGGATTAAAGATGTGTGTCCCCACATCTATGCTGTCCACCTGTTTTAAAGACATAATTTCTTGCTGGCCTAGAGTTTGCCAGATAGGCTAGGCTGGCCAGCCAGGGAGCCCCGGGGATCTTTCAGTCTTCGGCTCCATGGATTTTTTTTCACATGAATTCTGGTGATCACACTCTCCTACTTTACCAGCTGATCCAGCTGCCCCATCCCAAATCATTTTTCTTCATCTCAGAAATTTGAAACAAACAAACAAACAAAAAATCCGGGCAGTGGTGGCGCACGCCTTTAATCCCAGCACTTGGGAGGCAGAGCCAGGTGGATCTCTGTGAGTTCAAGGCCAGCCTGGGCTACCAAGTGAGTTCCAGAAAAGGCGCAAAGCTACACAGAGAAACCCTGTCTCGAAAAACAAAACAACAACAAAAAAATAGATTTGCCTGTCAAAAGTCTTTGTAATTGCTATATGTTTTATAGGACTTGATATATTCAGAGACTTCTGCCTTAATCAAACTCTAGATTGAACTGCAGGGAATAATTTCACTAGTTGAAGGTGATGGCCCTGCTGTGACCAGCTCAGGGAGCAAGCTCTCTCTGCTGCCTAGGCCTCCTGAGGTTGTGTAGACAGCATGATGGGGCCAGAGGATGCTCTGCCACCCACTTCTTCTGATTTTAAGAAAACGACTTCCCTCCTGACGTGAGACATCTGAACAACATTCTGCTTTAAAGACAGTTTCCTAAAACTGACCAAACTTTTAAATAAATGTTTTTAAACTCACTTTTATGCATCCTGATGGGGTGTATTATACTAACTACACACATATAAACAACATGTAGTGATCAAGTCAGGATAAGAAGCACTTCCATGTCTTCACACATTGCTCATTTTTATGTGTTGGGAATTATGCAGTCTTCTAGTAACTCTGTAGTAGATCACGGAGTGCTGTAACCAAATCCTGTTACAGGAACACTGAATCTGTTCCCCCTGGTACTTTAAAGCTCCTATCTAACTTTCCTCCACTCCTCCACACTCCCCTCTCATCTAATGGTGTTTAGTTCTAACCACTATTCATCTGGGTTATTCTCTGAGGTCAACTTTTTAGTTTCTAAAATACAGGGGGGAAGATGTGGGTATTTGTTTTTCTGTATCTGCCTTATTTCATGCTTAATAAATGTCACTGGACTATAAACATCGAGTAAAGGAAATCTTTTGATTGAGTTTAATAAGGATGGTCTTGGATCTGCCTGCTCTTCTGAGCCTTTTGATAATTCTCATTTTAGAGATGGATGAAAAAAAGGACTTAAAAGCCATTCTAAGATCAGTTAAAGTTGGCATTGTATTTAACCACAGAAACAACTAGGCTACTCACTCTAGAGCCAAGTTCCTTTGCAAGAAGAGAATTTTAAGTCAATTTTGTTGCTTTAAAAAATTCTTGGTTATATTTTAAACCACTATTGCAGTTGGCTGTTGAAACATTAGCTAAATTAAAAGAACAAAACACATGGACAATGACTCCCTTTAGAAAGAAATAGACATCAGGTAAAGGAGCAGTGTACTGTGGACACATTCTGCTGTAATAACATTATGTAGTTAATTGGCAATAGTCAGAAATAATTGTATTATGCCACAGCTTCTAGGCCAATGCTCCACTGAGTCTATACTCGTATCTTGTGGGCTAAGGCATAATCCAATGAGTTAATAAACTAACTTAAATTATAGATGGCAATTTACCTCACTGCTCAAACCACCTCAGTCATCCCATCAGCAGTGAACACCAGAACTGGTTGAGGCTCTTGAATAGGTGTGTACGCCTAAGTCCTACTCAGGGATATCAGAACGAAAAGGTGAGAAGGGCCAGCGTGGCAAGTGCGTGGGTTTCCCAGATGACTTGAATGTGGAAGAATCTAGCCCTGCCTCATCCTCTCCTGCTCCCCAAGTGCTTTCTCTTCCTAGTCAGTCTGTCTTCTGGAAGTTTACACTGACACAGTTAATAGGTGAACTAACTGAAAAAGACATGAACAGTCAGAGGAAGGAAAGTCAGGCCTGACCATACATGCCTGGAATCCTAGCCACTCAGGAGGCTGAAACGGTGATCTCAAGTATTGGGCCAGTCTGAGCAATTTAGTTAGACTCTTGTCTCAAAATAAAAAGAGAGACTAAGCATCTCAGATTGGTAAAGCACTTGTCTAGTGTGTGGGGTACCATTCTCAGTACCCCACGGAGAAGGAAAGAAAAACAAAAGTTAGAGAAGGGCATTCAGCAGTGTGCACCTCCTTAAAAAGCAGGTCTCCCTTCACTTCAGGGTTTTTCCTGTTATTCCTTCAGTTGCCATAGTTATTCAGAGACCTAATTTACAGCATCTACTTCCTCATCTCCAAGTCACACAACACACCCCTTCAGGCTTCATGTCTGCTGCTTCCATGTACTGTCACCAAGACACCAATATCATCTTAATGGTTAAGCTCACTGAATACATTTGAGTGCTTTGTATTTCTCCTTTCTGAAGTAGTCAAACTGAGTTCTTTCTAGAACCTTCCATTTCACATTGCAGGTGGCTCTCCTCAGGCTGCACTACCAGGCTCAGACTCTTCTCATTTCCGGTTCTATTCCAGTTCACTATTATCCTCACTTGGTACCAAATCTACCGCTACACATTCTGTGTTTATTCCAAAGCCTCTATCACAGCTGTATCCCTTAAGTTTCAGATCTATACCTACTTAGCCCGTTTGTTGATCGCCATACCCTAGAAGCATTCACCCACCACCACCCTTTTAGCTATCTGGCCTTATTAAACTGCTCTTATTTATGCTACCATCCATTGCAGAAAGAATGAGCCATCCCAATGCTTTCCCATATGCCAATCTGCATCCTACATTTGCCAAATTTATTTTGCACATCTCCTTCCTATATGTACTGTCATGTCTGATTTCTGGTCTTTACTTCACCCTTGATTAACCTTTGGATTAATGGTTTTGGCATTCTTCAATTTCCGTAACTATTGTGTGCAATTGAAAATTCAGATACGCTTGCTACTTCAGTATTTTCTTATCCATAAATATACAACTCATGCTTCCTGTATTATATATGAGTCCATTTGTGCATTTCCAATACCAGCATCTTATGTATTACTCCAGCATTGGTTTAATACTTTGCTTCCTGCCCTCCGTGTTCTCGCTGTACTTAATATTGATGATACTTTTTGTACTTTGAATCCCCATGTCCTTCCTCTTTCCTTAACAATCTGCATTTATTCCTCAGACTTCAATTCAGTGGTCACTAACTATGGTACACCTTCTAATTCTGGCCCATCCCCCGCAATCCTACTCCTCTCTCTCCTGCTCTCTTCTTTGTTTGGCCTTCCTCTACTCACCACAGGCCTGCTGAGGCTGCACAGCTACTGTTTCCACGCTCCACCTCCCTCATCAAGAGCGAGTTCACCTCCTATTATTCTTATCACCATAAACCCAAGCCAAGCATATATCTAATCAATTTTCTCTTTTTACTGAAAAAAAAAAAAAAGTGACTGGCTGAAATGCAAAATCAGAGAATTCAAATTTTCTTTTCCTCACTCAGAATTATGCTGACATGATACAAAAGGTAGACTGGCTTCATAAACAAGGGTGGATGAACTCGGTGGCCCCTGAGAAGAGCGCATAACTCAAAAGCAGTAATCCAATTCAAGTAAGTCTACATGATGCACTAGCTTAAGCAATTAAAAGCTGCTGGTGGACAGAGGCAGCAGTTAGCTGGGAAGAAAGAACTGACTTGGAAAGTCATCTGTCTAAGAAACAAACAAACAACAAAAAGACGTTCCCGCCTCTCTAGGACATTGTTCTTTTTGTCTTTTCAGCTAAGGGCTCCTATGTTTTTGCAACATGCAAAAACAATATAAAAACCCCAACCACACCCAACTCAGTGACTTCTCTAATTACTCTAAGCTTTCCTTACACATTTTGTGCCAATGGGTTTTTATGTTGCCCTTTTATGCTGTATGAACCATGCAGGGTTTGTTTTTTATGTTGTGTCTGCAACTTCCCAGAACCATGTAGGAGTTTTAGTGCTCCACTGCCCTTGCTCATTCTTCAGAGCTGAGAGACCCTTCCAGTCATCTTAGGCTTCTCCATCCACCCACTGGAAGGGTCTCTCAGCTCTGAAGACTGAGGCAGGTTTGGGTGGTAACAGCTCACTGTGCTCTTAGCTCTTCTCCACAGCCTCTTTAACATCCCCGAATACCATGAGGTGAAACAGAAGAACAGAAACACTTTGTTACTTCTTAACTTCTCAAGAACTTGCATTCAGGAATGATGGCAGACCTGGGATTTGAACAGGGCACTTGACCTTAAGTAGGTTCACTCTTCAGCAAAGCGCTGCATCACCTCAAGGCTTCGGGCAGGAAACCCATGATGGGCACACTTTAACTCAAGGATAACTTCTGCCACGCCATTTTTACTTTCACACGTGACTCTTCTTCCCCTTCCTTTCAGCTTTTGGTCTCCAGTGTCCATGTCATCCTGGGACACCAGCCTGTATGTTCCACTACCAGCTGAGGAACCCACATTAAACTAGTAAGTGCCCCTCTGCAGTCTCAGGACTACATTTCATCCCATGGAGAGATGCTGATGTTGCTGTCAGAGAAGTGTACACAAAGCAATGGGACTTTGGCCTAAGATGTGCTGTTCTTAGGTTGTAGCATTTGCCTCTGTCCTAAGTAACTTTTAGCTCACTGGCAGCGGCCTGTGCATCCTACCTGAGGTCTGCTAAATCTCCTATACCGGCTGTATCACTCCTCCAGGTGCTGTGCTGTTTTCAGGTGCCACGGGAACAATGATGTGATTAATAAGCTGTCAGACATGCTAGTGGTAGGATGGGAAGCAGACGCCAGGCGATCCTTGGGAGAAGCTCCTCTGCATCTACTCTTCCAGAATTGTCTCCTCCTTCCATAGCAGGGAACACTCAGGCCTATCAGCTCCTTTGCTACTTGCTGGGTGCCACAGAGGATGGCACTTTTTGGCAGGAACATCAAATTTCCTTTCAGCAGCTCACAGATTTGAAAGCCAGTATGTTCCCAGGATCTCTGGCTATCGTCTTCCCACCCACTGACACTAGCCAAGCAACTACCAGCAAAACCCCTACCCTGGTTTTTCTGCCAAAATGCCCACCAAAAACCAAAGCCTCATCTTCGCCTGGCAGCTAAGGGCAGAGGAGAGACAATTCGTCTGAGAGTCAGCCCTCCTGACCACGCCCTTCTCATGAAAGGATGCTCTCCTACCGCCCAGAGTCACTGGGTCCACAGGAAGCGGGCCAGCTGCATGTTCACAGTGGAAACGACACTGATAATTAACTTGAAATCAAAGTAATAAACTGAAAACTTGAGTGGAAAACTGGTTAGTGCCCTACCTCCCTTGACAAGGCAGGCTTTGAAGAAGGCTGCAAGAGACAGACAACAGACCATGCCCCAAGCATTCATGCTGGCCATGAACAATATTTACATTAAAGTGTTTATTTTTAGTCTTATCCATATACAGCATGCCTTTTCTATTCAATTTTGCTGCATATTTTGTGAATTTTCAAGTTTCCTATCTAGCACATTACCTTGAGGAACTCTGAGTCATTTTATAGCAGTGGTAATTATCTGGTTATTACTAAACCTGGATAACGATGTTGTGTTTAACCTGACAGGGTGATTCAATATAAATCTATCACATGCACATACCTTGTTTAACACTACAATACACACATTGCTATGCTTTAATATTTAACTCAATTCAGTACATACCCTATTAATACACATTTTTCCAAGCTTAGGAGTGCTAAGGTGTATTCTAGCTATTAACAAGGAGGAGGGCCACAGCCTGGTGGTGTATGACCTTGAATGACAAGCACCCAGCAATGTCAGTGTACTTATCTGATGTGGGTACTGATGTTACACCCAGTCTTAAGCCTCTGCAATATATGATTATTCCTTGTGGCTTCTTTATTTTATTTTTGATTTTTGTTTTGTTTTGTTATTGAGACAAGGTCATGCCATGTAACCCAGGCTGTCCTTGAACTCACTGCCTCAGCTTCCAGGAGTGTTGCCATAATAGGCATACATCATCATACTTGGCTTCCTTTGTGGACCCCCCCCCCATTTTTTTTTTTTTAAATTCTAGAAGGCAATTTTGACAACAAGAGATGAAAAACAGCATTGGATAGGGTAAAAAGAAACAAGGGCAGGCATCATTCTGGATGCTAAGAAGATCATTTATGGTAGCTGCAATGTATTTTCCAGGAAACTGTCAGAGAAACTAGGTACAAATTGACAAAATTAAATCAGGACAAGTTTTTGATTTTATGAAAAAGAATCAAGAAACTAATACTGTGTTAACAGATGGCATTTTATGACACAGGAGCTAAAGAGCAAAGGCCAATACAAGAAATCAGAATCACCTGTCCACAGCACTGCTCCTACAATCCTGACACCCAACATGAGATCATGAGATTGATCAGCATGACCATTGCTAGAAGCAGGATGCATCCTCCCTCCCCCTGAATTGTTCTCTCCCATGAACACGTCTTTACAACCATAGAAAAGAAAGAGAAGAGAGAAGAAAAATAAAACATTTCCTTTTATTTTCTTAGGCACACGAGTGATGTGGGATACCAATTTTCAAGACATTGCACTGCTTCACTGTTAGAGTTCTCTACTGTAAATCCCAACCACCTCTGGGAGCAGCAATAACTGTGCAGCTCACATACACCAGCTTATAATTCAGCTGCAAAGTCAACAGTGTCATTCAATATGTGAGTTTATTGAACTCCTGAGTTTTAACTATCCTATGAGAGTAATTCCTCTCCCCATTTAAAATGGATTTTCAGCTTAAAGCAATGACCTTTAAAAATATATATCCTAAATACCTTATCATAAGAGAAACCAGAAAAATCGAATCTGAGAAGCCTGACAGTATTACATGGCGTATCATTCACAGCCTGGGTGCAGCCTTCAGCTGAAACAAAATCTCAGCACCAAGGCCATCAACCTAGTTACAATTGTTCTCTAGCTTCACAGTAAACCTTCTTCTTCTCATCAAATGCTCCTTTCCTATGAATGGCATGCATCTGCCACACAGTATGGATTTATTTGCACCAATGTGGCACACACCTAGCAGCTTTCAAGAACTGGAAAGATAGTATCATGGACAACAAATTTAAGTCCTAGCAACTTCCCCAGGAAGAGTTAAAATGGCCACCACAGGTAAAGACATATGATGCTGGGGACGCGTGTGCACCTCAACTGCTTAATTTGTTTACAGTGAGGGCAAGCAAACACTGACCTTGACAGCTTTGCAGGGAGGAAACTGTCCGACAGTCATGTACATACGATACTGGGGACGAATGTGCTCCTCAACCATCTAGTTTGTTTACAGTGAGGGCAAGCAAACATTGACCTTCACAGCTTCGCAAGGAGGAAACTGTCTGGCAGTAGGTAAGCACTGGGGAAAGCCATTGTGGAACATTAGCATTTGGTTACAATGCATCAAGGGTGAGTATGGCTGACCCTGAATAAATCCAGTCACTTCCAAATATAAACTCAAAATGAACATTCTAATGACAGAGACTTGATGATATAATTTTTCATCAAGAGTATGGATTTCAATAATTCACAAATCAGATGATCAAATAAAAATGACATAAAATCACAGTAAGTATAAACATGGTTTTAAAAAGAGGTAATGCAAATTCGTCAAAGTGGAAATCTTAAAGAAAACAGGAAAAAACTTTCACCAGATTTGAAAACTAGATGGACTCTGAATATAAAGCAACTTTAGACTGTAGTTAACCAGTGTGAAAGAATGCTGGGCATCTCATTTCTGTGAATATGTATTTCATAAATACATATGGCTGGAGGCGACATGTGCCCAAATGAAAGCACTGCCTGGCAACTGCTGCTGCCCTAAGTCTAGGTTGCAGGGTTAGACAGAGTGAACATGTCATAGCTACGCTGCAGGTTACAGTGAGGATAAATGTAACCTAGACACCAGCCACCAGATGCACCTATCAAACAACATGGCAATAATGGACTGCTATTTCCTGGGACCCTAGAAAAGTATAGCCAGTTTAGTATTTTAGAAATGGTCAACCCATACCATTATAAAAGTTGATGATTTATTATATAAAATTATGATTGGCAGAATACAGAAAATTATTTTTTACCTTTACATATTTAGTACAAATACCAGGGAAAGTGTTAACATCTGGAAGAACTCATTACAAACTACCAACAGATACTCATTTGGTGAAGTTTTTCAAGTCACAAATACTAAGTAATAGAATGCACTTCAAAATACATGAAATTTTAAAACAAGTATGAAAACAGTGATCTTAAATAAAGATTCCTTTAACAAAAAATAACTAATGAGAAACACAAGAAAAATGCTGCCAAGTCATACCAAAAAGAATAAATCAAATATTTCCTTTATTTGGATGGTTAAACTAAAATAAAATTTAAAACTAAATAGCAATGGGGACTCAAAGTATATATAGTTATTTTTCTACCAATTAACACAAAGATCTGGAGGCCAACCATGCGCTGCAGACCAAATGCTTTTCATCAGAGTTCCTCTGGTCTTCTACTGCTACTCAAAGGCAAAGAAACTTATGCATCAGTAAGGGAAGGGAAACAACCAGAACAGGGCAAGAATCGTGAATACGAACATGATTAAATTCATCTCTAGCAGAAGACTAGAAAAATCTGCTTACAAAGGATTACTGTGTGGGTCAGCAGTAACCAGGGCAAAGGTTTTACTGCAAGGAAAAGGTGGAGGAGAGAGCTTTGATAAGTTGGAAAAGTCAGAAAAATGAAGTACTTAACAGAAAATGTTACCATGTCTCTACAATCTCATTCATAAAAAACAAAATCAACTAACCATTAAGTTTGTAATTAAACTATTTTAAAAATAAAGCTGATTAATGAATGCACGCCATGTGAATCATAGTGGATTATTGTATTCTATAGTCCTAAGTGCTGCTAGTAAACACACATGCTACAAGAAAAAGAATTGAGACAATTTCACATTTCAGAATTCCTGAGTCTTATCAGGGAAAAGGAATACCAAAGCCCCAAACAAAGCAGCAATAACACAACAGATAACACAAACATGGGCATTTAGTTAATATTATGTTTATAATTTTAAAGCTGAACACTATGGGGACAAATATGTAAGTATTTTAATGGAACTATGAACATGATTTTAAAGCTTGGTTCTTTTTAACAAGGCGTTTTGACTAAACAAGGCCACCTGAAAGACAATTTCAAGGATGGTAAGCCCACCATTTTGTAGGAATAGTATACTTATTTAAAGCCTAATTATTAATATAAAAAGGGAAAATGGTTTAGTAAGAATGCTATCAGACAGCCCTTTGATGAGGTCTAAAGGGTGACACAAATATAATAAAATAAGAATGTGGGTTCTACTTTTGAGCCACCAACCCCTGAATAATTTCCCTTTTGCTTTGCATATTACACAGTGAAAATAAAAAGGAATCTTAAGAGCACTTCAGTCCCACAATGTAGGATTTAAGCTTGTATGAAAAGGTGTAAAAGGCCCACAATGACATAATGCTTGATAACATACATTCAACTGAAATATATCTATTTTCTTACAAGCAAAGAAAATGAAGCAAAGTTGTCCTACTTAAAACAAACAAGGGAACAACAACAATAAAAACAAAAACAACAACAACAAAAAAAACAAGCCTAAACAACAGTTTACTTACTCCTTCTGGAAAGACTACCTAAGCAAAGAAAATCCAGCAACAATACATTTAGAACTGCATACTTTTACTCATCTTTAAAGACAGATGTACAAAACTATTCATGAGCTTTATAAATAAAGATACTAAACAGAAAAAATATTTGGGTTATTTCTCTGTTCATAAGTCCCAGCAATAAAACCATTCAACAACACTAAAGTGCACACCTATAGGCATTACAGGTATAACAAGGGGCAGCTAAAGCTGCGTCTACATTTACATTTACAGACTCAGAAAATGATTCTTGCTTTTAGAAAATTGTGCAATTTAAAAACTAGTCAGTTTCGTTTGTGCCATAATGCCACTAGGCAAGTGACTGCTAGGCCTATATAGCATATACTAGGCTCTTGACAACCAGTTCGTAAGAATCATACAATATTGATTCCACCTCCAGAAAACGTGAGGGTCCTCTTGTTGTAGAAGGAAGAGCCACTGGGATCTGGCTGACTGCCTTTAACCAGAGAGGTTTTCAGTTCCATCTCGCAGGCTACGATAGCTGCATTCAGTTCCACTTGAGCTCGATGGACTACATAAAACATGAGGCCTATGCTTATAACAATCTGTGAATGAAAACAAGCACTAGTTACCAACACACATAAAAGTAAAGGCCATGAGTTCAATAAATACGTGGTGTAAAGAAGCTTCACATGGATGCTCCTTAAAAGTGGGAGGTAGGAAGTTCCACATTGGTAACAGCTATTGCCATTAACTGAGCAGCCACTGTTCAATAAGATGCTAATCTGGGCATCAAAAAGTGGGGTTCTAAAGACTGTAACTGTTTTATTTCTTCCAAAGAAACAGCATATATTTTGTGAAAACTGAAAGTTTGATACCTTTCATTACACTATAATGTCACATAAAGAAATGGAGACAATGTTAGGAGAATCTGTGCTACAGGTTGTGTAAGATTCTAAATCTCTTCAAGTCACACTGCATTTGTAGTACCTACTATACACAGAAGCTCTGGGAAGGGGCTAAGCTAAACGTGCAGAGTAGGAGACACACACACTGGTTTCCCCAGCATGCATTCACCTTCTTCCTCATGAAGTATAAAAGGAAAAAAGGAAAGACACAAAACAGGATGTAAAAGCAACCCTCTGAAGTTTCTCTATTTAAATGAACGGAGACCAGAAGAACAAGCCTTCTGCAGAAACCCAAGAGTCTCTTGCACCATTGTCTAGAAAGCCGGCTGGAGCACCGGCAGAAGATTACAGAGAACAGACCTTAGATAGGCTGAGGGTTTCCTACATGGAAGCTCCGATTATTAAGGAAAAAGAGAACAGTCTACTGAGGACACAGAGGGAGGTTGGAAAAGGACAAGTAAAAACAGCTTGAGTTACTTCAAGCCAATAGTAGAGGAGAGGATGACAGTGGAGCAATAGAGTGTGGGGGAGAGCTGGAACACTGGGCAAAGTCCAGACCCATGAACCGTAATGTTACCCATCTGCATCCTGGGACCTTTGACCCCGACACATACAGAGTGGATCAAACTTGGACTTATGTGGGACTGGAGTTCTGGAAAGTGAGACTAGAAACATACAGAACACGAAGAAGTGGGGATAGATGCTGGGTGTCTATACAAGAAATGTTTCAATTTTCCAATGAGCAGGCTCTCCTGTAGTAAGACCCAGAAAGCAAATAATCCGTGGCTCATTTCTAGCATGGAAAGACCTGGCAAGTGTACTCGCTCTATTAATGGTATCCTGTGCTTGGCCTTGCCCCTGCCAACGGCACCTTCAGGACCACTCCCTTACTTCCATTTTACAATCCAGCAGCATTAAATCCTTTCCGAAACAACCTGAGCTGTACTAACACCAACAGGCCAATCCAAAGCATTGCTTCCATTTTTTCTATAAATGCCTGAGCTAAGAGTTATGTGTCTTTTCCTTCCTGCAATCTATTTCAAGTTTAAATGTGCCAGCTCAAATAAAGGGGTTAACAAATTACTGGAAAAGAGATGATTTAGTTTTAGGAAGCACTAATGATTGCAGTTGAGTAATTTACAAAGATGTACAAAAATATGAAATTTCAATAGTGGAAATGCTGTGAGGAAGTCTAATCAAACACAGTATTTATAAAAAGATATTTCAGACAGATTACTTATTTCTAGAAAAGAGAAAATAACACATACTTAATCATCTTAAGAAACCTTAGGAATGCATTATATGCCAGAATCTTCATTGTATATTGAAATGGACACAGAATAAATTACACATAATATACTGTAGGCACAATGCACACAAAATTTAACATAATGTGATTTGCCTGCCTAGTCACATAAATAAAGCAAACAAAACAAAATTTCTAAAATTAGATAAAAACCAACTCCTTGAATGTCAAATATTAGAAAAATTTTTGAAGGCAAAGCTTTCATACAAAGTCCTAATATAGCATTTGTCTTGTAATGATTTTAAAACTAATCCCTGTGAAAAAATCATATTTTTATGGTTTCTTTTTTTTCTAATTTTAAAGAGGATATTCAATGCATCTGACCAAATCCATATACTTTTAGGTATCCACAAATTAAAACTATCATCCAAATATAAAACAGTACTGAAACAACTATCTAAAATGAAACAATTCTTCAACCACGGTAAGGAAACACTAGTTTAAATCATCAGTACAGAGGGGTAGGGCCGGACAACTCTTAGCCTTACACTCACCTGTAAACAAAAGACAAAATATCCACTAACACTTTGTTCTGCGATGACGTCTTCCATTGTCCGCAGGGTGGTACCCAGGTAAGAGTTGAGAAGCTGAGTGGGAAGTAGTCCAACTGAAGATGCCATGAGATAGTTGGGTAAGGAAAGGTCAGCAATCTAGGAAGAAGATTGAAGGTAACCATTTGTCATCAAGTAAAGTCTCTAAGTTTCACCACTGCTTTCTCTTCAGAGCAGAGAGCTGAGTATAGATCATAACTTATGAACTTATGAACAATTATTAATTATACATGCAAATTATAGATTTAGAATGAAATTAAAGTTTAAACAAAAATTTGATATTCTATTTTACTACTATTAAAAGAGAATATTTAGTAACCAATTTTTCTTACAAACCCACATACAGATCACTACGTAAAAACTTTTGAGTCTCTATCATCTTATTAAATAAGCATCAATACTCTAAATGGTAATGGGACATTAATTATACTTGGAAGCTAGGGAATGCTGGAACAGTATACTGTAGGGTTGAAAGCCCAAGGAATCACTGTCTCCGTCACTCTCAATGAAGAAACAGCAGCATCGTGTATTTCTTGGTGTCTGTGATAATTTTTGTTTTCTTGCTATTAAAAAATAAATCCATAAAGCTGTTGTGGAATACTTGTTTAACTAGGCAAAGGTGTTTCACATTTGTCTATGTTGTGGAATATTACTTTAACTAAGTAATGATATGTTACATTTGTTCAATTTTTTAATTATGTAAAGATGTGCTGCATTTGTTTCACCTTGCCTGCCTAAGTCACTTGATTGGTCTAATAAAAAGATGAACAGCCAGTAGCAGGGGAGGGATAGGCAGGTCTGGCAGGCAGAGAGAATAAGTAGGAGGAAAAATCTAGGCAAAAGGAGAGAAGAGAGAAGAGAAAAAGAGGGAGATACCTGGAGCCAGAAGCCAGGCAGCCATCACTCAACCAGACACAAGAAGCAGGAAAGTAGAACAGAAAGAAAGTGACAAAGTGAGAGAGAGAGAGAGAGAGAGAGAGAGAGAGAGAGAGAGAAAGAAAGAAAGAAAGAAAGAAAGAAAGAAAGAGAAGAAAAAAGGGTTGGGGATCTAGCTCAGTGGTAGAGTGCTTGCCTAGCAAGTGCAAGGCCCTGGGTTCGATCCTGAGCTCAAAAAAAAAAGATGAGTAAATCTAAAAATAAACAAAAAAAAAGAAAGAAAGAAAAGGAGGAAAGGAAGGAAGGAAGGAAGGAAGGAAGGAAGGAAGAAAGAAAGAAAGAAAGAAAGAAAGAAAGAAAGAAAGAAAGAAAGAAAGGGGGTGTAAAAAGTCCCAAGGCAAAATGTAGATAAAGAGAAATAGATTAAAATAAGAGCTAAGATAAGGCTGAGCATTCGTAACTAATAAGAAGTCTCCAGGTCATGATTTGGGAGCTGGCTGGTGGCCTAAAAGAAAGCCTGCTACACAAAGCCATAGTGAACAAATTTGTATATTAACAAGTGGAAGTCAGCACATGCCCAATAATCTAATTTCTAGTGTTCATGGCCTGGGCAATCCTTTCCTCAAATATGGACTGCATCCTGCTCACTTCTTAGCAAACATACTCTAGCAGACAAAATGAGAAATCACTTCTAAGATTATGAAGAGGAAATCCCACCCCATCATGTCATCCCCAAACTCTAGCAGACAAAATGAGAAATCACTTCTAAGATATTATGAAGGGAAGGTTTCCCCCTACCCACCCACACTGGGCAGCTGCTGTATTGCAGAAGCAGCTCTGGAGAGACCTGTGTGAAAGGAACTGATCTCTATAGCCAGAGCTAGCAAAGGCTCGAGTCTGCCAACAGCCCCAAGCGTGAGCCTGAAGTGGGCTCTCAGCCAATCAATCTTCAAGATGGCTAGAGGCCTGGCTCACACTTAACTGTAGAACTATGGCAGAGCAAATTGCATGCTCCTAACTGCAGAGATTCCTCACCCACTGACAACATTACTAAGTTCTGAAGTGATCTGTTAAACAGTAAGTAATGTGCATCTCAGTTATTTCAGGATAGATCACTAGGACAGCAACTATTGAAACAAAAACTTGACACTACACTCCAAATCAATCACAGTGACTGGCATACTGCAAGTAATAATGTGTCCTCTATGCTCACTGACTTTAATAAATGCCAATCTTGTAGTCTGGTAAGGTAAAAATGACATCTTACCATGATACCATCTGCACTGTGTTTCATTTATACTGTAACTCGGTTTTGACAATTTTTAATTTTCATTTGTGGTTTTATTTATTCATTTTTGCCCCTAGCTCTCAGAATTTTTTCTTATTCAGCGTACTTTACATAGTGAGGGCATGCTTTCATCTACTTTATTTATCACACATTTTCCTATGGTACTGTCCCCAGACCCTGAATTTTGAGACATGGTGTCACGATGTTCACACGGGCCTCCAATGCCTGGGTTCCAGTTACCCTCCCATCTAAGGCCTTCCGAAGGAGTTGGTACCACAGTGCCTGGTTCATGTTCATCTTACAGAAACAAATGTATAACAGAAAACCATTGTGAGAAAACTCAACTTATTTTACTTTCATGGAGTCTTTTTTGCTTCTTAATTTTTTTCTGATTAGTCTTCCTTTTTAATGTTTGCCATTATGTAAATCTGGAATTTATTCACATTAAAGGTAATGGCGTTGATTTATTCCTTTCCTTCCCAGTAGCTAATTTGGCTAGCATTACACACTAGCTAATCAACAGCTTCTCTACTTGTCTGTGGTTTTATTATGAACGCCTCACTCCCTTCAAACCCTATTCATCACTCTTAAGAATTACCATGTCCATTCTCACTGCTTATTCTTAAATTCTTATATTCTTATAATCATCCTATCATTGAAAGAACTAAGTTAAATTTTATGATGAATCTAGATATAGATGAAAGATCTACACATTCAGTATCCTTATCCAGAATTGTTTGGATAAGTACTCAAATCTTTAACATGTCTTACTGAATTTGGCTAATTAATTCATGTGTCATGCATTTATTAGTCAAACTCTAATCTTCTAAATATACTGTGAGAGTAACTTTACCATACCACTACTTAAATATTCTTGTTACATAAGAAAGTTACCACTCCATTAAACTTTTTAAGATTACTTTTAAGATCTAGTATTTTAGCTACCTACAGACAGTTGCTCTATGACTATCATACAATAATTGTGTAAATTATAATTTCATTACACCTCAATTAATCTGTAGTTATAAATGAACAGGAGATGCAGCATTGGGTTGGAAAGAATATTACTGCAATGAGTTGCTAATTCATTTCATCCATCACTGAGCCGGTAACTGGCCCTGCAAGATACCCTGATATTTGCTCAAAGAGACACAGAGTAAGACACAGCAATCATCCTTAAAGGAAACCAAAGACAGCACACAACCACTGCATACACAGAAAAGGAGTCTTGAGAACGACTAAGTGCAGAACACTGAAGAGCAGAGATCATCAAAATCAGCTATGGGAGTCTAGGCCGAGGGGCAACTTTGTAGAAAAGGAGGCAGTGAGAATGGAGACAAAAATCTAAGCGTGGGTTTAACAGGCAAAATGGGTACCCTGAGGAAGACAGGTGTTCTGGGAGAAGCACACACAGACACTGTGGGAGGGAAGTACAGACACATTAATGAAGTTGGCAGGACATTCTGGATTGAGTGTTTAGACTCATGAGAGGGAATCTTGAGCACTAAAGATAGTAAGAGTCACTAAGATCAAACCTGTTAGCAGGCTTGAAAAGAACCAGGTAGTTTATTCACAGAAGAGGGTCCATCTTTAGAATACATGTGTTAAAGGTATACAATGAAAAAACATGGCAAAATGAGTGATAAAAATCCTGTGCGATGCTTACATGAAATTTATCAAAATTATATTTAAAATGAATATTGAGGAGGCTGGAGAGGAAGCCAACAGTTAAGAGTATTTGCTGCTCTTCCAGGGGACCCAAGTTTGGTTCCCAAAAGCCTGTAACTCCAGTAACTCCAGTTTCTAGGCATGAGCACCCACATACATACTTAGCATACAGACACACCCACATACACACATATATAAAAATAAAAATTGGGGGGCAGGGTGGAGAGACAGTTCAATGGTCTAGAGTATGTATTGCTCTTGCAGAGGACTCAAGTTTAGTTTCCATCACCCACACTGGGCAGCTCAGGAATCCAAAGCCCTCTCTGGTCCTCCACAGGTATCTACACACGCGCGCGCACACATACCACACATACACACATACACACACACACACACACACACACACACAATTTAAAAGATAAATCTTAAAAATACTGATGTCACATTCCAAAAATGTTTTTAATATAAACCTTCAGTCCATAGTCTTAAATGTAATGGAGGTTTCTTAGCAGAACCCATAACTGATATGCAAAGGGCATCAAAAATATTCAAATGAGAATGGAAACAGATTTCAGAAACCTGGACAGACCTGGACACTCAAATCTTCAACCTGATTACTGCTCAATATTAAGTCAAAGTTCATCAAAGTGTTCAGGATAAAACCTCATCCTGGGGAAAAACTGCCACCACTTCCATGTATTGTTTCTACAGTTATCTATGAGAAGCAAACGGCAAACTTCAGATAATCACTCTCAATAGCTTTGCTAGAGGGAACATACCAAATCCGTTCCTAAGCTATTAAGAGCATTACTGAAGATAAGAATCCAACTTATTTTAATGTAGCATTTCCGACAAGCCCAAATCCTAGTCAGAGCCTGCATTTCAATTCCATCTTTGACAAATACAACTTCCTACGGAGATCTCCCCAACTTGTCCTCCCACAAAGTCTTGGCCCACAGAATTTTAAAAGTCTGTCCACTTTCAGAGATAAAAATCTACCGAGGGCAATGCCACTGAGATGGCCTCCTAGATTAACTGGGTTGTGGAGTTGTCCTCCAAATCCGAAGAGCCCATGGAAATGTCAATCTAAACATCAGCGCTAGCTGGACAGTTGCTATGGTATACAAGCTATCTAGTGACATTTCAGAGATTATGAGGGCCACCTGACAGACACGTATGTATAAGCATATTGTACGTAAATAATACACACTGTAAAAATATTTGTTTTTATTTTACATGTATGTGTATGCATGAGGGCCTGAGTATATGTGTGTGGAGTTTAAGTATACAGGTGCCTGAAAGGGTCAGGAAAGGGTATCAGGTTTAAACTGGAGTCCCAGGCAGCTACACACTACCCAGTGTGGGCACTGGGAACCAGGACCTTTTAAAGAGTAGCCAGTGCCATTTGTCCACACTGATGGTACATGCTCTCCTCTCCAGAGTTTCTGTGACTCACCTGGAGAGCACTTGGAACCCAAATTCTTCTCAGGCGGGGTCTAAAATACAATTCCTGGGGAATTCTGCTCATTTTTAAGTTTACCATTCTCACATAGGGTTTTACGAACTCTACTCTAAAACACCAAAACTTGATCATTTTACAAAGAATAACTTGACATAGAATTACTGAAGAGCATAAAGGCAATGTGTTCAAAGACCTCAAATTTTACCCGTAACTGTAAGTCTAACATTGGCTTGGGCAAATGACGCCTTCAGGCGTGAGGTGCACTTTATGGCTTGTGCATCTACAGTTCATTGTCAGTTACTACTAAGGTCTTACATAAATTATCAGTAATATATTCAATAGGACAGAGGGAAATCATGAATCTCTACAAAGACAAAAGAAACTAAAGTGACGGACAGTTTCTTCTTTTCATGTACTTCTGGATATAGTATGTGCTTTCCCTGCATCCATCCCCCAAATACTTGCTGTCAATGATTCAGTAAGGTTAGGGACGAGGGAGAAAGAGTTCAAACAGGTAGGTTGTTTTCACTCTTAGGAAAATTTAAAATATTTCAATTAGCTTAGGGGACCAGGGGTGGAGCTCAGTTAGTAGAATGCTCAGGTAGTATGCATGAAGATCTGGGTATCAGCCATACAAAGGCATAAACTGACTTTGGTCTGCACCTGTCATCCTAGCATGTGTGAGGTAGAGGCCTGAGGCCCTCAGGAGGTCATGGCCATCTTCCACTACATAATGAGTTCAAGACAAATGTCTGCTACAGGAGATCCTGTCTCAAAAACCAAAACAAACCCCACAGGAAAAACAAAAACAAAAACAAAGAAAACACCAGGTATCATTCCCTCTTGTGCAGACCCTTCTTCAAACCTTCCTTCATTCCCAGTCTCAGCTGCCCACGTTCAAAACCTCAGACATCCGTCATGCGGTAACATGCCCATCCCTCACTCTGTCTACTACAACTTGTTAAATGGCACCCACCACCTGTTCAGCTTCCCCCTACTCAGTGTCTTCTTTTTAGTAAAGACTGAATCCCACAGAAAGCTCTTTAAAATGCAAACGTAATCCTCCATCAGTTCTGGCCTGTGGCTCTCAAAAGGGAGAGATTCCTCAGTGTCATCCCTGTCTTATCTTGAAAGTCTAGCCTTTGACAATCTAATCTTCAGGTCACAGGGCTCCAGACGTATCTAAATGTTCTTAGCTAGTACATCCTTTGCTCCTGGAGAGGATACTCAGGTTTCTTCCCACTCCCTTGACTAGGGCAACTGTCATTCACTGCATAGATTCCTCTAGGAGACTCTGATACCCAAAGACAACACTTAAGTGCTTCCAGCAGGTGCGATGGATGGTACTTGTCCCCTCCCACTCAACACCAATGCAACTGGAGGCCTCACAACTTGTTTGTCCCTAGCCCAGATTAAATTTTGTGAGTGAAGGAACCCATCTATCTTGTTTTCTTTATGCTCCTAGATCAGAGTGCAAAATATCTAATACATATTAGCTGTAAAAACATGGTGACTGAAGGCTAATTGTATCAACCTCAAAACTGGTTTGTTTATAAATATGGAAACAATAAAAGTTGATATTTACAACTTACAACAGCCTTATCTAATACATATTAGCTGTAAAAACATGGTGACTGAAGGCTAATTGTATCAACCTCAAAACTGGTTTGTTTATAAATATGGAAACAATAAAAGTTGATATTTACAACTTACAACAGCCTAAGATTTAAAAAAAAAAAGTCTACTTGTAATGGACTATTGAGAAACCCTTGTCTAGCATACAGAAAACATTTTACCTAAAAACTTCCCACCAACAGAATTTATACCATATCCCTAGAATGCGTGTTCTCCACCATATGCCTAGAATGTATGTTCATGTCTCAGGACATTAGGTTTTGACTTATTCACAGCTATTTATGTGCAGCATCTCAAACAGCAGTGCGTACACAGTAGATACCTACTAATTACCTACTGAATAGAAACTAAAAGTATTTCCAGTAACTTCTGTGTCAAAACTGAGAAACTCTGGTTAAGTGGCAACTCAGATATTCCTGATAAAAATTTTGTTACTAGAAAAAGGTAGGACTTTGGGGGACCCCACTCTATCAGCTAAAGAGGGCTTCAGGACAAAGGGGATCTACTGACAGAAATGACTTGGTCATGGGATGCCAAATCCACCTTCATACGCAAACTTCATCAGTCCCACATCCCTAAATTAGGAACTGCTCCTAATGGTTCCCAAGTAATTTGGAGACCAGTGGTCCATTTGAGAACCTGATTAACACTTAACACCTGACTCTCCCTGAGGGATGGGGAAGGATGCATCCTTACTAATGATAACCTCTAGAACACAAGTTGAAAATTCTTTACATGGTTTGATGAATTATAGGTTTACTTTTCCTATTCATTCAACAAAAATTGGTCAAACCCTTTTAGTAGATAAAGTCTAGCACTAAACTGGAATTTAAAGGGAGACAAGTATAGCTGTGTGGTCATTAAAAGCCACGTGGCTGTACACGGGGCATAAGGTCACAAAAATCTTTTATTACATTAATACATGTTAGAAAAACATCCATTAATAACTACAAAGTGAAGAAAAGTAAGCACAAAAAACTGTTAAGCATTGTTTTCTTGACTTGTACTTTTTAAGCTCTTTTAACAAATACACTTTGTAAAGAGAAAAAAAAAAAACACGTTAAAATAGCTTTCAGACCTCTCTAATTTTTCATCTTTAGTCCAAGAAGGGTTATTAAGACACTCCACGCACTGCTGAGCTACAGATAAAGATGTGTGAAATTTAAGCCAATATACGACAAAGACAAGAGAGAATCAGATTAGGTAACTGCAGACAGAGCAGCAAAGGAGAAAAGCGCTTCAACGAAAGCATGAACAGCCAGCTGTCTTCAGTGAAACAGGGAGGGCTGAGGATGTGGGTTAAGATACTATCTATGTGTCAGTTTGCTCACCCTATCCAGCCTTCAGAGTTGACACCAACACCCCCAAAGTGGACTAGCTCCCCTATTTCTGTTCTGCAATCCATATGCAACAAATCAGAGTCTTTTCATAGAAAAACAAATGATGATTTGATACATTATCTCAGGACAAGTATCATAATCTATTGTCTTTATTCCCATCTATAACTGTATTCATAGAAGAGAACAAGAATTTAAGGAAATGAAGACAGTTTTTATAAAACATGCTCTCACTAAAATTCTTTAGAAAAATTTTTAAAAAATGGCAATGTTAAGCCACTGCTTTTAAAAAAGCAAACTGAGACCTTGCCTACTCTTGACCAATTACAAATAAGACAACTGGATGCCAGGTTCATCAATGACTTCTTCGTGAACACACAGTAGCTGTCACAGAGCTACAAGTCTCCAGAGTCCCCAGGCTATGACGTTATCACATTTATGGCTTTAGATGGACTTGCCAAACATTTTTGATAAATTAGTTGTAATAAATGAAAGTTCAACTGTGAATACAATTACTAAAAGAAACTCTTCTTGATAAGTCAAATTCTAGGGAAATGTATTCAAGGGGAGTTCCATCTGCTTTAAGTTATAATTACATCTTTGGCTGTTGGTATTCTGGTCAGTCCAGGCTCCCTGGTCTTTCACTCAGAATAAATAAAATAAACAAGCAAAGTCCTTCTTGGCTGATTCCAACCTTCTCAAGAGTCCACACAAACTACAGTAGTGAAAAGCTGAGCAGTGTACAGTTCTTGAAGGTATTCCACATTAGACATAGTACTAATGCTTTGTACTTTTACATTTACTTATGTTTATTTTGTTTTCACTTTACACACAATACATACCACCTCTGCTTAAACTGTTTTGACTTGAAAAGATGAGATATACTTGAGAACTCAAAGGCCTCTTTCCAACTGCATCATCGGTAACTGAGGCTTGGTAGGTATTTTGTTGCACTAAATATAAAGTAGCAACAGCTAAACTCCTTCTGTGAAATGTGAAGTAATAAATATTTTAGGCTGTGCAGGCATAGGGTCTATCTCAACAACTGAACTCTGCTGTCTTTTCTCAAAAAGAAAAAAAAAAGACAGAAAAGAAAGAAGACTAAAAAGAACACATATATGATACACAGATGCCAGAATCTGAGTTTCACAGGAATGTTCATGTGCATGAAATACTATGCACCACATACACTGTGGTACAGTTTGCTGACCCTTGGTCTGTCAGCTAACTCAGCTCTGCAAAGCCCTGTACAACATCGACAGGCAGGAGGTCCAAGATGCTTGATAGACAGGGTTCATAAGGACAGCAGACATCTGAGAAAGTCAGTTCTTCTTGCACCAACACTGAAACAGGCACTAGCTAAGAGCAAGTTACTTTATCACTTTATGCTTCAACGGTCTCAATTCGAAGACGATGATCAATGTGAATATGAAATAAGTAACGTGTATACAAAAGAATGATGTCCGGTCTTTCCTATAGACAACAGAGATATTGGTCAACATTTAAAAATAAGCTCCGTTGTTGTGGAATATTAGTTGAAGATGTGTTACATTTGTTTATGCTGTGGAACGCTTGTTTAATGATGCAAAGATTGTTACATTCCTTTACGTTGCATTTGTTTAACCCTGTGAAGCTGTGTCTAAAACACCTGATTGGGCTAATAAAGAGCTGAACCACCAAAAACTAGGCAAGATAGGAATAGATGGAGCTGCCAGGCAGAGAGAATAAATGGAAGGAAAAAAAGAGAAGAGGGAGGAGCAGGAAAAGGAGGAGAGGAAGATACGGGGGACCAGCCACACAGGGGATAAGAAGGAAAGAAAAGAGAGACAAAAATAGAGACAAGTAAAAGCCCAGAGGCAGAGGTAGATGGGATCATTTAAGAAAAGCTGGCTAGAAATAAGCCAAGCTAAGGCTGGGCATTCATAAGAAAGAATAACACTCCCTGTGACTATTTGGGAGCTGGGTGGCAGGCCCCCAAAGAATAAAGAGTTAAAAAAAAAAACAAAAACTACACTCCATGTCCTATTTTGAGGATGTAGAGAACAGAAAGAAATAGTAAATAATGAGCAAACTATAACATATCACAGCTGTGTAGTAGATATTATTAAACATGACTTACAACACAAAGTATGTCTCAAGAGAGTAGCTATAACTTCCTCAGGATGACTAACTAAATGTTGAAGCCAACTCTGGTTTAAGATTGTGACATCTGTCCTTTAAAACACTGCCTCTTACAATCAACGTCTCAGACAACTGCTGTGATGGAACACTAAGGGCTGTCACAGACGTCAAGCTGCTCTGCATGTGGGAAGTGGCACCCAGCACGCGAGTAAGACATCTCGTACACTGGAGTTTGTTTAATATTTAAGGTTAATGAAAATAAACTTCGCAGGTACATTTGTTTGAGAAAAGGAATCAACAGGAGTTTTTGACTTTGTATTTTTTTTTCTCTGATTAAAATAGAAAAGATTTTTAGGAACTCCTGTGGCATGGCTTTACATCAGACCCGTCTGGTTTGAAAATACTATTATGAATTTCATTACCCATACAATACAAAATCATGGAGTCTTTTGGGATCAAGAACACCATTTTACTGGAAATAACTTTAAAATGCATGTCTCCAAGGGAGGCTCACATAGTGGATTATGAGGACAGTTCAATGTTTATTAAGTGCAGGGTAAGACAATCAGAATGAATTTCTCAAAGCATTTCTTCTAGATTTTACTCTTTAAGAATTTTGTCTCCTATACCTATTATCAACAGTGTCTCTTTACTGATCTGAGTTCCTTTTACCTGAGAAAAGTGAAACCTGAAGTTTCTAGTAGAGGCAGGATTTCATTTGCTAAATTTAAATAGTGTCTACTTCTACAGGTGCCGAGGATTAAATAAATGAGGACATCAAAAGGGGCACAGCAACTAACTCTAGATGGCAAAGAGAGGAACTAGTCCAAGGGTAGATAGAATTCACTCTGGGGCGGGGGGGATTCTTACTGAAGAACTCACAGATGGTAATAAGCACATCACAATTGTATTGCAGTTATTTTTGGATAAAGATAGGAGGATGTAAGCACGAAGCAGGGATACCTGGTATGAGGTAGATGTTCCTTAATCAGAGCAGAGGCAGTAGTTTGAAGTGTCAGGAGGCAAAACCCTCAGAACTCAGACAATGATGCCTAAGTATAGAAGATGTGCTCAGCAACACCAGAGGCCTGCCACACATCCACCACTCCTGTAAGGTCAGCTATGACCATGCAACCTGTTGAGACCAGGAAAAACGAGATCCACTACAAAGGACACTTGAACGTCCAGAGTCCAGAATTAATTCACTGTTCTCGGCAACCATGTACAAAGCAATGGAACTTGTATTTGGACCTAGTCATTTTTCAGAGTCCTGGCAAACTATCATGAAGTCAGTCAAAATTTATGTTCATAGTTCACACTGAAAAGTTGAAGGGCTGAGTACCTGGGAATCTCAGTGTGAACTCCAGTTTAGAATCATCAAACCTGGGAAACTCAGCCATCCAGTCAGTCCCTTTAAAAGTGAAGTCAAAGTTGGGTACGGGGACTCACGCAGTCCAACAGGTAACTTGCTCATGTCCATGACCATGTAACTTGTTCAGGCTAGGGAAAAGTAAGATCCACTCCAGGGACATTTAAAGTACAAAATGCAGTTCCATAGTCAGAACAACCAAGTACAAGGCAATGGCTCTGCCAGACCAAATCCCAGAGTCCAAACAATGTAAAGCTGTGGGTCCCTCCTCAAAATGAAGTTCGATCTACGCCTGTATAAAGCAGAATAAGCAAACCTTTGCTTTTAGCCTACTGAGAAATGGAGACTGTCAATTTAGCCTACCATGAACAATCTAGTAAGAAAAGTGTACAGTCATCTCAGATGTGTGTCCAGTCAGGAACCATACTTAGCAACACGCAAACTGTAAGTTCAGAGAGTCACTACAACATGCAGCAAGACCTGCAGATACAAGATTTCACCAAAGATGTTGTGAGGAAGGAGACGCTTAACCTGTTTCTGAGAAGAAATGATGGGAGAAAAAAATGTAAATATAGACTTGAAGAACTGTATTTCTTATAGCTTAAGCACCAATACTATGAAGTGCTATTTTCTGTTTGGAGAATTTCAAATGTTGTGTGTCAGCTTGCTAATCTCTTTCTAGCACATGAGGAGAATTAAAGAATCATGGTTAATAACTAGAAGCAAAGGGAGCCCCTTTTCCTCTTCTCTATACTCAACTTTTATGACTGGCTTTTGCCTCTAAAATAAAACTACCTTGACCACCAGCAATAGTATGGGCCAGGTAAAATAAGGCCTTTGAAGCACTAGCTTAATAAGCACTCATGACTCTATAGTATGTTACAGAAGAAGGAGTTCACACAGCAGGAACCAAGCGAAGACTATTTCAAAACCTGTGCTTTACATGACCTTTACACCTAACTTCCTCTTTGAGCTAAATATTGTATTCATGGTCATTGAGTAAATGAGAAAATAGCTTCAAGTCCATGTGGTGTGTGTGTGTGTGTGTGTGTGTGTGTGTGTGTGTGTGTGTGTGTGTGCGTGTGCGTGTGTGTTTTACAGGGTTCAATAAGGAGCAAAGTAGAAAACAAAGAAGTGTGCCTGGGTAAATGTGATGGGTAGGAGGCCAGAGGGTGGAGGCAGAATGAAGGTCTAGAAGGCAAAAGGAAAAATCAGGTTAAAGCCAACATCACCCTACCCTTTGTCTTCCTTAGTAAACACAACAAAAGGCCTCTCCTGCTAGAAACCAGCTTGGAGGATGAATTAACAGACCTTGCCCAGTGGCTTCCTGACCCATCCTGCTTGTTTGCGTTTGAATTATACAGCAGCGCACACACAACAGCTGACTGCAGGTTTAAACTGAAGCTCCTCCACCTCTGGCAGGTGACTCTACAAGGTCCAGGAGAAGTGAGGCTTCCTTTCTTCCTTTCTAGAATGCTAACAATGCCCTCTTCAGTAGAAATCTGTCTTCTTTTTCTCCCAATCCAGTAATGCAAAGCTACATGAGTGATCTTAAACTGTTTCCAATAGTAAAGTACTTCTTTTAAGTTTTAACATGTAAGGGACATTAGGATAAGTAACACTGTAAAGCAATAAATATCTTCCTCAATACACACGACTTTATTAGGGACTAAGGTTGAGGCTCTATCTAGGTGACAGTTCAAAGTTTCCCTCCACCACTCACTTCCACTTACTGTTACTGTGAACAGTAACAGCAGAAAGAGCAAACAGCAGACCAACAAAATCCAACTTGTGTTTGCAAGCCCAACTGGGTTGCATATATTTATCTTATGTAATCCCAGCAGCCTATCAAACACAGTCCAATCTTTCCTCATTTACAAACAGAAATGAAGGTGCAAAAAGAACAGACAACTTAGCCAAGGCCAGCAGCCTTTAGACAGCAAGACCGCGCAGTATCAGCCCAGTGTGCTCATCTGTTGCAGGCAACAACTATTAGATGTGAACAGTCACTTCTATCTACCGGCAGAAGAAAGGCTGATACCTGGAAAGAGTCTAGAATAGCAATTAGCACATTCTGTATGGATAAGAAAGATGTAGGTTGTGCTGGAGACAGAGCACGCTATCAGAATGAAACTATACATTCCTGGGCCCCTGTCATTTTTATAAATTGAAGAAAATTTATGATCATATTTCACAATGTGAAACAGTAAAAGTTGAAAAGCTGAGGCCAAATTATTGCTGGATCTCAATACTTCAGCAGTTGCCTTTTAGCTGAAGGGCTGAATACCTAGAAATCTCAGGTGTAAACTCTAGCTTAGAATACAAGGGAAACTAGGCATCTATCTATCTAGTCAAAGCTGGATTCGGGATTCACGCTTCAAATCCAGCACTCCTCAACTAAGCAGGTTGAGGCAGGAGAATCACTGCCAGTCTGAGGCCAGCCTGAGCTACTCAGTGAGTTCTAGGACAGCCTGGGCTATAGTTACACTGTATCTTAAAACAAAACAAAGGCCAGGTGGTGGTGGCACACTCCTTTAATCCCAGCACTCGGGAGGCAGAGGCAAGCGGATCTCTGTGAGTTCGAGGCCAGCCTGGTCTCCAAAGTGAGTTCCAGGAAAGGCACAAAGCTGCACAGAGAAATCCTGTCTCGAAAAACCAAAAGAAAAAGAAAAAAGAAATAAACAAATGAAAAGAACAAAGTCAGATAGGTAGGTTTAATAATTCGTTCTAAAGCCATACAATTTCCCATCAAGTGGTCACCACCTTACCAGCAGAGTTTCTACCTTAAACCAGGTGCACACTAGCTACAGAAACCTACAGAATAAGCAGAAAATATGAATACAAGGGCAGGGAAGGAAGAGTCTTTAGATGGTGTAAGAAAAGTGGATGCTCATTCTGCTTAATTAATCACCTGAATGACTTCAAATTAGAATTTTAAAGAAAGACAAACAGGATCCTTAGCTTTTACATAGTATTACAGCAAACTACCTTTAAGAAATCCATTACAAACCTAGGAAACTCTAAGAACTGGAGTCCACTGCTTCTCTTCCACTGTTAAAACAAAAGCGGCCCTCAGTACACATGTAACCAGATACTTGAATCAAAACCTGGATTACAGGGCAGAGTAAATAAACTAGGGAGGTCAAGTGATAAACCTTATTGCCCAAGAGCTGCCAAAACTGCTTTAGACGCTCAACGGCACGGCACACTTACCTTTGCCCGTCTCCCACGGCCCAAGTGAAAAGGATCCTTCACTTTTTTATTTAATCAAACTCAAAACCAAGCACATGCATCCAGAAAAGTAGGTCTTTATCGAGTCTTCCGAGGGGCCGTGTTTTATGCATTTGTAGGATAAATTTCTCAGGGTACCATGAAAATGTCAATGACTCCTCTGCTAGGTATCTATCTGATGGAGCGCCTCCTAGGGTGGTGGCAAGGCCGCTAAAAGACAGATTTGGGGAGAGCCGGGCCAGCGGTACCCCACTTACCGAAAACACTGCATTCTGAAGCCCAAAAGGTATGGGAGTCAGCCGGGCCAGCGCCACTACCTTCAGGCCGCTTCCTCCCTCCACGACGCGGATAACGGCACTCAGCTTGTCGCTGCTCTGGATCCTGGCGGCCACCCAGGCGGTGAGCAGCCGCTTGCAAACCACATGAGCGATAAAGGTGCCGATGAGGACGCCCACCACCATGAGCCCCATGCCTAGCACGAAGCCGTACAGGTAGCCGGCCGCCACGTTGAGCACGATGTAGCCCCAGCCGCAGGGGAAGGAGACCACGATGAAGCCCACGACGAAGAGCAGGACACCGAGCAGCGAGTCGAGGCTCTCCACCCAGAGCAGGAGATGCTGCAGGTAGCGGCGGACCAGGGCCAGGGAAGCGAAACACAGGGCGGCCAGCACGCACACCAGCACGAGGCTCCGGCACCAACAGGTGCTGCCGAAGCAGCAGCACCGCCAGTTTCTCACCTCGGCCACCCCGACCACCACGCCGCCGCCGCTCCCGGGGCCGCCCGCCAACGCCCCGGCAGGCGCCGGCAAGTCCGAGGCCGCGGGCGGACCGTGGCGCTCCAGATAGGCGCCGAGTAGGGCGCCGGAGGCCGCCGCCGCCGCCGCCGCTGCAGCCGCGCCGGCCCCGCCCCCGCGGGGAAGGCGGTCCTCGGGGCAGTCCCCGCCCACCGTCCGCTCCGGAGCCCAGCGGCCGGGCTGCTCCGCGCCGCCCAGCCGACCGGCGTGCTGCAAGGCCCGGGGCAGGGTGTGGAGCAGGCTCCCGCCGGCACTCCACATGCCTCGGCCTCAGCCGGTCAGTGTCTCCGCTCCCGCCGCGTCCGCCTGCCCGCGGCCTTCCATGGCACCCCGCACGCCGGGCCTCAACTCCCTGCGTCCGCTTGCGGGGACGGAACGGCCGGGGAAGCGCGGCGAGCGGCCGTCGCGAAGCGGTCCCCCCGGGAGTCTGTCGAGTCTGGCTGGACCCCGCGCCCGCTGAGCCAGCCCTCTTGGGCCCGAGGGGCGGGGCGCGCGCAGGGGGCGGAGCCATAGCTGCCCGGTCGGCCACGCCTCCGTGACGCCCTGCCTGGGCGGCGTTGAGTGGCGCGGTATTCAGGTCTCTGGGGCAACGGAGGCGGCGGCTGCCGGGCCGCCGTGCAGCCGAGGGAGGCCACGGGAAGCGGAAAGGGGGCCCCCGGGCTGCGCGTTCCCCGCTCCCACGGGTGCGCGCGTGCCTGCGTGTCCAAGACCCTTGGCGGCAGCCGCTGGCACGCTAGCCGTAGTGCTTCCGCAGCTGTTTCCGAAGTGACTTCTGCGAGCCCGCAGCGCTGCCCCTGACATCCAAGGCGGTCTGGCGACTTTAGGGCAGGAGTTCTTGTTCTGTTCCGAGGGTAGATAGACGCGCCTTCCCAGGGAGCGGCGTCTCCCAATGTGTTCTAGGCAACTTGGCCATTTAGGAGCCCAAGGAACTGGTTGTGAAGTGCCACTCTTCAGAGGATGCGCTTCTCGGGCCCTAGTTCTTTACTGAGTGCCAAGCACTTGGGCATAGTGGGAAAGGCCCTCTGAGGACCTTGGTTAAGGGCTCCTGTTACCAGGCGACCCCTTTTCTCTGGCTATAGACAGATGGCTGACGCAGTGCTAGAACAAGGTAAGGAGTCAAGGATACTATCTAGAGTTCTTATTGGAGGTAGTAGATAGGGAGCCATTGACCAAAGGAAAATATTATGCAAGAAAAAACGTGAGGTTGACACATGAGAGTTGAGATACCCGAAATACTACCCAAATGTGGCATTCCAGTAGATGGTTGAAAATGGGAATATGGCATTGACATGAGTTATCACTCTTAGAAATGTTGACACTGCGATACAGGCAACAGTTAAAACCATAGTTATGGTTGAGTGAATGGTGGTGGGTGTGCCAAATATTCCGTTTTCTTCTCAGTACATTGATAGGCTGGCTTGTCTGTCCAGGCCTTATGTTTGGGTCAATCTTCATGATTTTTGCCAGTGAACTGTGGCTAGTTTTAGATCTTTTCACTATGTAACATGTCAGCTATCAAAGTTCCAGAGACTGAGCTCTGTGATTCTTCATCTTGGGAAGGAAGATGGGGAAGAGTCGAACCTCAATCACTTCATGAGTGAGAAGAAAATGCACTGACGTGAGAGTGTTGTTACCAAGACTGGTGTTTTTCCGCTTCTGACTGGTGAGACCGAGAACAGTTCTAAGAAATGAAGCCTTGAGACAGTTTCATTTCATTATGCTTCTAGAGTTGTGTAAGGAGAATCTGGAAGACTACCTCAATATTATTCAATAATAATAATAGTAACAATCATAATTATTATTAGGAACCCCTATTTCCCACTGTGTTTCTGTCTCTACCCCTGGTACTCCCACACCACCAACTCCATAAATAAGCCTTGTGTTAGTCTCCAGGTCACACTGCAGAAGACTATAATCCAGATGCAGAGCCCTTAGTTCTGAACCTGCTCACGGGCTGCCAGCCAGCCTGGATGGGCCAATCCTGGATCATGAGTCCTTCTCTATCTACACAGTCCTGTGCCTATCTGAGATATTAACTGTCTCCCCGGAGCATAGTGCCTTGGCCATCACAGTGTAAACTGCAATGGACCGTTTCCACTCTTGTCCCACTCTATTTGTCATAGAATTGTGGAAATTGTATTTTACCACTGGAAATGAGGCATGCCTTGGTCTACATATGGCAGCCCATCATGGTCAACCTAAACCCCTTCTGGGAAAATATTAAATCTTTACCTGACCTACAAAGGTGTTTATGACATCACTGTCTGCTGCCAGCCCTACCTCATCACCTCTTGCCCTTTCGCACACTAGCATGCTGGCCTCCTCTCACTCTCTCACATGGGCAAGTTTCCTACTTCACATTGATCCCATTCTATCCTTGCTGATCTCTCTTGGGTCAACAATCTTCCCTTGTCTCTCAGAAAACCCAGTTTCCGTGTTTGGCTTTTTTTTTTTTTTAATTATTTTTTGACTCACTTTAAGCTCTGCTGACCTCTCCTCAGAGATGGCATCCCTGATGACTTTTATCTGAAGGACAAGTCTGCCTACCAAAGAGTTGGGTACCCCTCACTTTCCTCCTAGCACAATCCCCACCTGACATTGCCTTGTGTGTTTAATTCATTGTCTGCCCCTCCAAAGTGAAGACACTGTGAAAGTTGCCATTTTTACTGTCTTGTGAGACCCAATAACCCAGCTTTCCAGAATACCTGATGGAATTTTTGTCTTTAAGTTTATTTACTTTATTTACTGTCCTTAGTTACGTTAATATGGCATCCAGAGAGTGTGTTTCATTATGAATTTTAAAAATTTGTTTTTATTTGCCACCTCTCCTAGTCTTCCTCTGCACCCTGACCTACTCTTAATAGTCAGTCACCTTCCCTACCACCCCTTAATTTCCTTCTGATTCATGTAACAATTTATATATTCTGTAATCGCCTCTTTTGCACCCCTCCCTGCTTCCCTCAGACCTCTCACTCTGGTTCCATCACACACACACACACACACACGCGCACGCGCACGCGCACATGCACACGCACACGCACATAACACACACACGCTTCTTTTGCATATGTCCGTACATGCAGTATATTTCTCTGAGTCTGGCTTATTTGGCTTTGAACACAATGTGTTCCATCTTTCCTTTTTTCTGCAATGTCATGACTTGAGCTTTTGTTAGAGCTGAATAAAATTCCCTTATGTATATGTATCACATATATTATCACATTTTCTTTATCCATTCATTTGCTGTTAGGTATCTGGGGTGGTTCCATTTCTTAGCAGCCATAACATGAGTTTGCCAGTGCCTCAGGGTCCTTTGGGTGAATACACCCAGGTGTTATTTCATTTTTTGTTTATAGTATAAAGGTTTTTGTTTGCTTGGTTGTGTTTTTTGTTTGGTTAGTTTGGTTTGAAGATTTTGTTGTTGTTGTTTTCTGTTTTGTTTTGAGTTTTGGAGAACCCTCCATTCTGATTTCCGTAGTGGCTGGCAGCACTCTAGCAGCTCACCCACCAGCAGTAAGGATTCCACAAGTATTCCTCTTCCCTGTGTCCTCACCAGCCTTTGTTCTCCATTGATGGCCACCATTCTGACTGGCATGAAAGGAACTCTCAGAGAGGTTCTAATTGACATTTCACCAACAGCAACATGATTCACTGGCCACTTGCACTTCTTAGAGAATTGTCCATTCAAATCATTAATGCATGTAATGATCAGAAGATTTGGGAATTATGTATTTTAGAGATTAACCTTTGAGTGGCACACGGTTGGCAGTGATATTCCCACCCCCCATTCTGTAGGATTTCTTTTCATTCAGGTTTCCTTTTCTGTGTAGAAGCTTTCTACCTTTTGCAAAATCCCATTTGTCAGTTCTTAGAGTTACTTCCTATGCTGTTGGGGTCCTCTTCAGAGACTTCTTACCTATGCTTATATATTCAGATGTTTCCCCTAGCAGTTCCAAAGCTTCTGATAGTATGTGAAGGAAGAGTTTTGATCCATTTTGAACTGGGATTTGGGTGACTCTCAAGTTACATTTCTAAAGATTGCTAAGTGTAGTGGATAGCCATCCCAGCTTTGGCCTGGAAGTTCCAACACCCATTGAGGCTTCAGTAATGGTCATGCCCACAAAGTGGGGCTGAGGGAGGAAGCAGAAGACCCAGGATCGAGAGGAGAGGTCTCGCTTGGTTCTGGGACCCTGGACACTGGAGGTAGACCAAGCAGAGTTCTCCAGAGAACACTGCCGGACTGTGCCATACCTTTGCCAGACCCTACAACCTATCCCTTCATTTGTAAGTTACCCCACAAAATAAACCTCCCTTTTAACTAAGTGGAGTGGCCTTAGTAATTTCACCAATAGCTAAGGAAGACCCCTCCCTGCCCTGTCTAACATTTTTCTAAGAGTGTAATTTGTAGTAAAATGAAAGGGTAAGAAGTGTTCTCAGTAAACAAAGTTGTAAGGTGGATTTATGAGAAGCATTATTTAGTTCTAGGGGGTGAGTGTTAGGAATATAAGGTTACACATCATGTTAGCCCTATGTAAGTACATGTAAGCCCTATGTAATACAGCTTTTAAAAGAATAAGAAGAAAGAAAATCATGTAAAGTTTCTTGAATGTTAGTTCCAAGGAAAGACTGTAAGAATACAAAACTCGGAGCTATGCTGCTTTTTGGCTTTACCAGCTCCTTGAGAAAATGCCTTATTTACCCTAATAGCTGTGCAAAGTTTTTCATAGTGGGATGACAAAAAGCTACCTATAAGAGCAAACAAGCCACTTTAAAATCCTTAAGAAAGCAAGATAAAGCAGTTTATATATACACAGAACATTGTTTTAGATATGAAGAAACTTATGTGAAAATAAAAGAGTTCTTTGTCTTTTGAACAAACAACCTGCAATGAATAATTCCTTTGCAAATCTAATAAGGAGATAAGGAAAGAGGCATTTAAAAAAAATGACTGCTTTATAGATAGGAAACAACCTTTAGAAAATCTATCTTAAAAAATAGTTGCTTTCACCCCTAAAAGTTCTTTATAAGAAATCAACGCAGGTTGGGGATTTAGCTCAGTGGTAGAGCGCTTGCCTAGCAAGCACAAGGTCCTGGGTTCAATCCTCAGCTCAGAAAAAAAAGAAAAAAGAAAAAAGAAAGAAATCAATGCTAAATATCACAGCTGCTAATGATGATAACATCAGGAGTTAAAGCTAATGAAGTGAAAATAATAAATCATTAAAAAGCTCTTCTCAGAGTAAGCTAATGGAGGATATGTTTCATGAAAGAACATCTATGTTCTTGACTCCTTTGAATAGTAGCAGTTTTGGTGAAAATATTGGGCTAATAAAAATCTATCAGAAACATCAGCATGGTTAAAGAATTCATGGCAAATACAGCTTTAAAAAATTAAGAGTGGGGAAAATTGTATCAGAGTTTGGTGATGAGTAAAAAGCAACTAAATCAATTTTCCTGATATTAAAGTTCCATCTTGCAGTCTGAGGATAGTATAGAGAGGCTTCCAGACTGCTGAGGTGTTTGTGACAATTGTAACTAACTTTTGGCAATGTTCTCCGACCTGTTGAAAGCTGCAGGTCTGGAAACTCACTCCAATTTAGACAATTATCTTCTCCTGTTGGGAAATTGACTGTTGAGTTGCCAACTAAGCAATTCAAAAACAGAGTATTTCTTACAAGGTTTTTCTTCTCTTCTCTTTTCTCTTTTTGGGGTTTGCAGTAAACTGAGATAGCTCTTAAAAGAGTTGTTATAAAATATGAAATATATAACAACAGAAGTCACTAAGTCCCAGAGTTAAGATAGATCCATTAAAGAACTTTCAGAATGATAAGCTCTGAACTTTAGAAATGATTTGCGTACTTCCTGTCTAGTTAAGAGAATCTTTCTAATAAGAGATAGTGATAATAATTAAGAGTAAGAAGTAGAAAATTACTGTCTTGTTAGAAGATAATGTAGATGTTAAAAAATCTTTAGGTGTTTGCTAATTTAGATATATGCTAATAATAGCCCTGTAGGGTTTGCTTAATAGTTCTTATGAATATAAATTTGTAAAATCTATAGAATTTCTTTAAGAATATAAGCTTGCTTGCAAGAAGTATCTAAGGTAGTACTAAGACATGTAGTAATAAGCTTATAAGAAGTAAAGATGGTAGGTGTTAAAAATATAAGAAGTAAATAAGTAAAGATGCTAGTTCTAAAATAATATAACATGAATATAAGAAGTAAATAAGAAGTATATTTGCTAAAGAAGTCTTATAGTTTCCTTAAGAAGTACTTCTTACTGGTACTTATTGGTACATATGTGCATATTTACATAGTATTTATTGGTACTATGTTATATGAGTTTGTAAAAATGTGTAAATGTTTGATTGTGAGTCTAAATGCTGTGCAAGATAAGTTGAATACGAATTTGTAAAGAAAAATGTAAATGTTAACTGTGAGTTTATGCTTTAAGCCTATGTTAGATGTGAGTTTGTAAAGAATAAATGTTGAGTGTCAGCCTATGTTTAATGTATATGATGAAAAAACCTGAGACACAGAAGGTAGTATCCTAGTAGACTGCAAAGCAGGCAGTCTGAGTGGTTTCAAACGCTCCAGAAGCCACTAAGAAGCTAAGAATGGTGGACGCCAGAACCAGCGCAACAAGGCATGCACAGCTGAGATCCGTGGAAAATCAATGCAACACAGAAAAATCTAAGCTAACAGCAAAAACGGTGTAGTTTAAAATATTAGTGTAACTAAAAAGGTCTCTTACTTGAGAATCAAAATTGCAGAGATGCTTGTTTGAACGAAAATTATTAATTACAAAAAGTTTTGGTGGTAAAATGTCTCTGTATATTTTTGGAAGTGAAAGTCTGATGCCAGAATTTACTTTTTTTGAACTTTTTGAACTTAAATGAGATAAAACTACAAAAAGATTTTTGTTATGGATTTCTTCATATTTGGAAGGCTAGTACCAGAATGTATTTGAATTTGAGGACTTAAGAAATGAACAATAGTGATTTCATTGCTATGGGACAATTTGAATTTACTTATAGTAATGACCTAGGAACTGTTTTCTGGAATTATTTGTGTTAAAAATGGAACTATTTTCTGGAATTATTTGTGTGAAAAGTGTAACTGTTTAAATGAAGAAATTTATGGTTTCTATCTAGACTCAGGATGCAGTTTTGTGTATGCATATATGCTGGTGATTCATGAACTATTTTGTGTTAAAAATGTTTATGTAAAAATGGAATTACTTATGGAACTGGTTTTGTGTTACAAATTGGAACTGTTTAAATGTAAAAGTTTGGGTTTTCTAACTAGGCTTGAGATTTTGTTTAAAAAATTATAAAGAAAGGGAAGAAATAATATTCCTTAGTGTATTTAATTTAAAAAATATTTTCTTATTTGATTGAATTAATGTGATGTTTGGTAGTAAGAAATGCAAATGGGTATACTAAGATTACTTTAAAGTGTAAAGAGTTTTATTATGAAACTGCTATTGGATGTTTTGCTAAAAGTTTTCAAAGTATTAATGGTTAGATTAAGAATATTGATTTTAGATATAGGCTTGAGGGGACTGTGAAAGTTTGACTTTTATTCTAACTAGGTTTGAGATTTTGTTTTAAAAATTATGAAGAAAAGGAGGAGTTATGAGTGAATTAAGGTTGAATGTATGTTTGCAGAAATCATGTTAACCTATTGATATTAATGCGCCCTGGTTTGAAGTTAAGGAAATATTTAAGTTTGATGTGAAAGCATCAGAAGTTTTTCCTATGTTCTGTTAGCAAGAAAATTCAAATGGTTCTATTAACATTTAAAGTTGTAAGACTGAGAAAATAGTAACTATGTTGTAGCTACAGAGTTTTCTCTCCGAATCCCTCTAAGCCCCAGCAGTCCAACAGCCCACTTATAAAATAAACACACAGATGCTTATATTATTTAAACTGCTTAGTCTAATGGCTCAGGCTTCTTGCTATCTACTTTTTTAAATCTTAAATTAACCCATTTCTATTAATCTATATTTTGCCACGTGGCTCGTGGCATACCAGTACCTTACATCTCGCTTGTCATGGCAGCGGCTAGCAGTGTCTCTCTGACTCAGCCTTCCACTTCCCAGAATTCTCCTCTCTGCTTGTCCCACCTACACTTTTTGCCTGGCTACTAGCCAATCAGTGTTTTATTTATTAACCAATCAGAGCAACACATTTAACATACAGACTATCCCACAGCACTATGTATAGCAATATTTATGTTAACCTGTTATTGGTAATGAAGAACTAAGGGATTCTTTAGGTTTGCAATTGCATTAAGAGTTTTTGGTTTAGAAAGGGCTTGATTCAGCTAAGACTGCTGTAGTCACTTTGGACCTAATTCAAAAAAGAAATGCCATCTTTATCATCCTCTACTCCCATACTGGGAGGTACAACAGCTATGGAAATTGCTGTGAGCTCTTATACAATGAGTTATTTTTTTATATATTAAGAAAGGGGGACCTGTGGGTGGCGATTTTCAGGTTCCTCATGGTTTTACCCAGCAGGTCTGCATTGAGAGGATGATTGGACCATTGGCCTGAGTGCAGGTGTCTGAGTGTCTGAGATGGTCTGCACTTAGCTGTGCTGGGGGGAGGTCTTTTGCTCCACCCCCTTGGCATTTCTATAAATACCTTAGGGCAGAGACAGTCAGGGCTCACTGGAATAGGTTTCTGGCCCTCTCGAGGCTATTCTGTGTTTTCTATCTGTTTATCTCCACAATCTAAAATCCTTCTATCTAATATTTCTTGTTGCTCTCACTCAATAAAACTCTGGGGAACTATAGGTTGTTGGGTAAATGCCCTGCACCACCCCACCTCTTGGTAATATGGATGTCATGTTCTCTAGACTGCTTCCTGTTGTCTGGGGCAATGGCATCCATGGGAAACCTGAGAAAATTAGGATAATGGTCAAGTCCTGGCCGGAATAGTCTATGAGACTGAACCATCTCAGCCAGCAGCCTTGAAGTTGTCCTGGATATAGAACTCACAAACTGCATCAGAGAAGCACTCTGAGAAGTTGGATCACCTGGGCCACCTATTCTCCTTGGTGTCTGGCCCCTTGCTCTGAAAACACACAAACTTTTAAAGTTAACATACATATATATGTATGAATACAAGTATAGGCTGTATGTTGTGTACAAGCCAGCCAAAGATGATCTTTTGTTTTATGTTTGAGCAGGTAAAATATACCTTATCTGTCTCGTAGTTTTTCTAGATTTATTTCTTTATGTCTTTAGCCAGGATTTCAGGGGTCTTCACTGATCAAATCTGATCTCTATCAATCTTGAAAGAATCCACATCCTTTTGTTTTCTTTGAAAACAAAAGCATAACTGTAGACGAATTTCTAAACAGTCTTATTAAATAAGAAACACAGAGCTAAACACAGGGGTACAAGCCATAGAGATCAGAGCAATAGTGATAGCCAACAAACTAATGTTAGATTACCACACCACTGTCACTTCCCAAGAGAGCCTTTTCCTGTCTAACTTGAACCTTTATTGCCTTCCTGTTCTTCCTTCTCATTGACTCTAAGCCCAGCTGCATCACTTCCTCATCACTGCCTGTCTATACAGACCTCCAGGTCTCTATGATCAGTGCTGGGATTAAAGGCATGTGTCACCACACTTGCCTGTGTCCTTGAACACACAGAGACTCTGCCTGCCATGGGATCAGATTAAGGGCATGTGCTACCACTGCCTGACTTCTGTTTATGTTTGACTATGACCTCTGATCTCCAGGCAAACTTTATTTATTAACATACAAATAAAGCATCTCATTTCAGCACAAATAAAATATCACCACACATAACCTCTTCCCCAACTCAGTTTTTTACTTCCATTTTGAAGCTAAGACATTTTTTAAATATATAGATTGGTCTAATTTAGCAGTTTCCATAAGCCAGTGTCTCTCAGCAGCTGTTGTTCACTCATCAGCAATCAAAAAATTTAAAGTCAATACAACATCATACAGGATTCAGACTCCCTGTGTATTTCCCATCTCTACATGACTTACGGTTTTTATACTTGATCTTCTCTTTAAAGACTTAACTTATTATTTATAAATTATTTTTCTATGACTATCTACATCCACATGTTGACTTCCTATTACTTATGAAAGCTTGGCCAATGGCTTAAGCTTGTTTCTAACTAGCTCTTATAACTTAAATTAACCCATTTCTATTAATCTGTGTCCTGCCACATGGATCATGACTGTTAACTCTCCTCATGCATGTCTTGCTTGTTCTTTGTCTCTTGTCTCTGCCTTCTTTTCCCCAATGCTTTCTCTGCCCCTAAAAACCTGCCTAGCTACTGAGTGTTTAGTTTTTTATTAAACCAAAACAGTGGCATATCCTCACAGTGTTCAAAAAGATTATTCCACAACAAGTGAGTCCCCTACCTTTCTCAGCAGTAAAATCAGATCAGGTCTGGGTAACAGTGTGTCCTTCCCTCTTTTCTTTCCGCCGTAATTCCTTATCTTCCTAGTCGACTCTATAATTCTATCATCACTTTTTCTGTTGAAGGTTGCTTTGGATATTCAAGATCTTTTTGTTCTTCCTTGTGAACTAAATTTTTTTCTGGTTCTATGAAGAATATCATTGGAATTGTGATAAGAATAGCATTGAATCTCTAGATAATTTTTGGTATAGCCTTTTCAAAATATTAATCGTCCACCATTGTCTGCCTTTATATGCACATTAGTAGATGGATCTCTAGAGCATCAGCCAACCTCTAGTTTGAAGTCAGTTTCCACATAGGTTTGAGTAGTTGAGCATTAGCAGAAGATAGGACAGAATGAAAGGTAATCTGGATGCATATCTCCTCCTAATCCATTTTCTCTGTGATTTTGGCATTAGCTGTGTTCTTACCTGGAAAGAACTCCTATTGCCTAAGTTTCCAGTTCCTCCCAACTCTGGTAATGAGTTCCTGATATTTTCCATTCCATGTTCTACTACTTTGATTAGGCTTTTGTATTTCAGGAACCTCTGGAGGAACAGAACCAAGAGAATGTGTAATTATGAAGAGCTGTATTAGAAATGATTTATGTAACCAGAGGCTAACCAGTCCCTACCTATATGCTGGGAAAGACTGGAGAGTAAGGGCCAGCAGTAGTTGCTCGGTCCAGGGAAGCCTCCAAACAAGATGGATCAAATGATACAGACACAATTCAGGGATTCTCAACTCTTGTGTCCTCATGAAAGAGCAGCATCAAGAATAAACCAAGTCAAAACAATGTCAAAAACTCACCAAGAGCAGACTGTGAACCAGCATGAGTTCCTCTTTTCTTCTCCCTTTCTTTCCACCCCTGTGGTACTTTCCAAATTCAGGGTGAGTCTTCCTCACTTGTCTCCCCAGCATGCCAGTCTTCTCAGGAAACATCTTCTTAGACATACCCTAAAATGTGATTTACTAATTTTCTAGAGATCATTCAGTCCAGTCAAGCTGGTAAATAAACCATAAGGCTATACTGTTGCTTCTGTTCCAAGCAGAAAGCCTGGCTGACACAGACAGGCAAGTTGGAGGCCAACCAGTTCAGTACAATCTGCACTTGTTTTTAATGTAACCTACCCAAGGCCACATAGGCAAAGTGGTACAATCAGATTTCAAAGTAAAAGTAAATTCAAGAGGAATCAAGAGAACTTCTGTATAGTAGAAATACAAGGAAAAGAGAAGCTGAGAAGGAAGGGAGAGAAGGTCAACATTGCCCAAGGTAGCAAAAGATTAAGGTGAGAAAAGGACCAATGAGGATCCCTTACATATTTCTCTTAAAAGTATGAGTATAACTAAAAGGTAGATATGAAGGAATAAATTTCAATAACTTTTCATAATCTTTACAGAAGGAAGGGAAAGAAGCTAGAAGATAATGCAGGACAAGAATGATATGGATATTAAGTTACTTCAGTATCTTTATAATTTTAGGTAAAGGATCACAAGAGAGGAAGTAAGGGCTGAGTCGGGTTGAGCAGGAGATGGGAGAGAGTGGGATTAAGATATGGGAGAAAGATTACAGGAGACAAGGCATTTCCTCTGAGAGTCAGTGCAGGGTTATTTCTTGTATTTTCCAGTGTTTATATAACACAGATGGGCTCTGTCATTTGAGGTTTTATTTGACTGTGGTTGGGGAGAATGCAGATAGATTTGTCTCTCCTTTGATAGCCTGGAGCAGGTTTTACATGAATTTTCTTGAACATTAAGGAGAGCTGATTTATGCTCCCAGCTTCTTCACATGTCAGCTATATAATAGGCAAAGATTTCCAAGTTCCTTGTAGTGTAGTGGAAGAACACTGTTAACTAACCTTGTTTAAATGCCAAATGGAAGGTGCTATTAAATTCAATGGCAAATTACTTTCCATACTTCAAAGTATCTACAACTGTGTTTTTTATATGCTGTAATTAAGTGCCCCTTGCCTTTGGCAGGATGGTCCGAGGTGTATTTGCCTTCCTCTGCTGCCCCTTAAAATATTTGATTTGTGAGATTTTTAGGATTCTGGACTTGTTAGGACTTGGTAAAGTTTGTTAAAGGGTTTCAGAGCTGGGCAGGGGTGGTGCACACCTTTAATCCCAGCACTCGGGAGGCAGAGGCAGGCGGATCTCTGTGAGTTCGAGGCCAGCCTGGTCTCCAAAGCGAGTTCCTGGAAAGGCGCAAAGCTACACAAAGAAACCCTGTCTCAAGAGAAAAAAAAAAAAAAAAGGTTTCAGAAGCCATGAATTCTTTGCGTACCTTTGTATCATGTAAGCATATATACCAAAAGCCAGGCGTTGGTGGAGCACGCCTTTAATCCCAGCACTCGGGAGGCAGAGCCAGGCAGATCTTTGTGAGTTCGAGGCCAGCCTGGTCTCCAAAGCGAGTTCCAGGAAAGGCGCAAAACTATACAGAGAAACCCTGTCTTGAAAAACCAAAAAAAAAAAAAAAAAAAAAAAAGGATATATACCAAACAAGACTGCAGCCAGGTGAGTATAAATCTCTTCATCAACGAATGGCCTTGTGGACTGGGAACATGGCTTAGCTGACAGGATGCTTGCCTAACATACACAAAGCAACTGGATTGATCCCCAGCACCTCATAAACCAGGGCTGGTGGTGCATGCATGTAATCCCAGCACTAGAGGGGTTAGAGGCAGAGGTTCAAGGTCATCCTTAGCTATATAGCAAGTATAAAGCCAGGATTGGATACATGAGATACCCCTCTTCTTCTCCCCACCACCCCCCCCCCACATAAATAAGCACATACAAGCAGGTGGACTTGGGATGACAGTATTATTCTTCAGTGGCTCTAGTGAGGAAAATTGCTTGGGTGCATTTTATATGAGACCAGTACCTTTCTTTTCAGGCTTACTGAAGCTATATAATTTAAATAGATGTAAATATACCTGGATCTTGCATAAAATTGCCTTTTTCAGCTAACCACTAATTCTAAATGATGGATTTTCACCTTATTTGTTCAACAGGAATATTTTGAGTACATATGCTGTGGCAGACTCCTCTGAGAGCAGAAGGATGAATTAAAAGCACTTCTACCATTGGGGAATGCAATCCAATTATAAGAAAGAGAACAATAACTCCATTGCAAAGCCTGTGTGACAAGAGCATCAGAGTGCCACTTAAGGACTTAGGATGGCAGGCTTATGGAGAATGTCCTGATAGGGTGCCTGTTTCAAACGGTGTTCTTATTTCTGTTCCTTGGTCATATTTAACTAGACACTTCAAACTGAAGGCTTTCTTCAGCACTTGAGCTGATTGGGAAAGCAGCCAACCTCAACTGCTTCTTCTCCTGTAGCAAAAAAATACTGCAGTTTCATCCAGGCTTGATCTGGCACAATCATTTGCATGTTTGCCCATACTTGAGTAAGTGCATAGCTTCCTAGGTGTCTCCAGCCTCTCCCACTTCACACACTACACCTCACTGCATATTTGACCCTGAAGAAGGAGAATGTGATGGAGGGGACAGATCACATCTGCCAAGTAAATGTTTACTTAGTTGTTATTCATACTAAGAGAATGAAAATATACACGTTTGACTCTATGGATGTAACTTCTAGTCCAGAGAGGTCATATGACTTGATGTTGGCAGATTTTATAGTCAAAGCTCTGAGGGAAAGGTATTTCAGGATCCCCAAAAGAAAACTGTTGATCACTTATATGAATGAAAATGCCAAATATTTTAATTATTTCATTTCTGTTAATGTACAAGATAATGTTCACACAAGGTGCTGTTTGTTCTAGCTACCACACTAACACTATGTATCATATTAAGAAGAAAAATGAACAGATAATGCCTTTAAATTCTTGTGTAAAGATGTACAGAAAAGAAAACTCAGAATATCCTATTACTAATGAGACTTTGTTTCCTAAAACTTCCACAAGACAAACATATCACTTCTTAAATAAAAATCTGTTTACTTTCAATTTGTACTTTTTATTACTATGTATGTATGATGTATGTATGCCAGCACATGCATGCTATGACACAGTGTGGAAGTTGGTGAGCTACGTGGAATTCATTTTCTCCTTCCATTCTTATGTGGGTTCCAGGGATGGAACCAGTGTTTGGGGTGAGTGCCTTTCCTCACTGAACCATGTCAGCAGGCCAGTCAGTCACTTTTCAGCCACACTTACAGAAAGAGAATTATACATTTTCTAACATTTTAAAAATACATAATTTTAGAACTCCTTTATAAAGTAACAAATAATATCTAAGAGTAAAAAGAAGTTTAAGAATTTAAACTTAAATCTAGGTTTATTTCAAAATTACCAGTTTATTATATATGAAGTTGGGACTTAATATTTACTGTTGACCTTTAGATTTAATGTGAATAATTGGCTGATAGTCAAACTATGGCCCTAGTTGAAGAGGAAGATGATTTATCTCAGTAAAAAAGGGGGCCTGGGGGAGAGTGAAAATAAGCAATAATAACAAATAGAGTACTTACTACGATCTTGGGATGGGCCTCAGGCATCCACCTTCCATTGTGTTATATCCTATGTAAGGATTTATAATTGCCTATGGGATCTGACCACACCATAGAATGTAGAGTAAATTTTTTCAGGCATAGAAAGTGCCAAGTCATGTATGCACAAAAGGCCAGGACAGGCTTGAGATGTGATGGGATATTCTGAGAGTAGATGCAGAGTACATCTGTGAGCCTGGAGGACAGGAGCAACATCAGTGTACACTTGCCTTGCAGTAGTTTTCAAACTTGAATCTGCATCACAATTCCCTGAGGAGCTTTTAAAAGCACACTTCACTGGATCTCGTCCCCAGGGACTTTGATTTTGCAGGTCTCTGGCTGGGAAAAGTGGATAAGAATTTGCATTGCTTATAAATTCCCTAGGGATGCAGGTGCAGCTGGTCTTTGAAGTACATTTTAAGAAACACTCCTCAGTTTTTGGATTTTATCTTATAGTAGTTAGTAGTACATGAAAATTTTGCAACTTGAGAAATAAAGGAATAGATTTGAATTTAAAAATTTTATTGGGCACTAATGAGGAGAACCAGGGGAGGAAACTACCTAGTGGATTATTCCACATGTTCTGAAGAAAGAGTAAATGTATCTGAGTCATTTGAGGAAAAATAAAACTACACTTGTCTTCACTCAGTAGACTGAGATTCAAAATATGTAAGCCAAATAAACCCCTTTCTCCCAGAATTTCTTTTTGTCATGATGTTTCGTCACTGCAGTATTAAGTCTGCCTAAGACAGTAGAGAAATAGAGCTTCTTCCTTTAAAGGTAGTGAATATCAATGCAGCACAGAGAATGTTTATTCAGCTATGAAGATGAGCAGTGCTGTAATCAAGGGGATAATTGATACTACCTCTGCCTAAGCTGTATTTAATCTTCAAAAGCTATGAAAGGAGAACACAAGTTTTAGGAAGTTATCATTTACTGTTATTTCTCCTGCAATCTAATCTTCCTTCTGGCATACTAGTAGCATTTGAAGCTATATTCACCTACTTAGAAATGGTACTGCCCAGCCTCACCCATAGCTAAGGAAGATACGCAAACGTGTTCTCACTAATATAATGGTGCTGCTAAAGGGATGTGTGTAACTCCAACCCAGCATGTTGAAAAAGAACCATCTTATTCTCTGCTGTCTTTCTTTTTGCTGAGCTGGGATACTGACATGGCAGAAATGGTCTGCCAGCCTATCCTGGCTAGACTGTAAGGTGAGAAACAACTGATTCAGACTACAACGATGATGACAACAGCTACTGCTACACATATACATAAATGTACAATGCACACACACGTACTCACATACACACACACAGACATGTACACACAGATACACCATACATATATATGTATATACAGACACATACATACATTCCTACATATATCAAAGAAGATTTGCAATAGAATTGCACTCACTCTATTTAAGACTTACCCATTAATAAATATATTCCTATTTTCTGGCAAATGGAAATTTTTCTCCTTGGTGAAATAATGTTTGCTATTGTGTGATACATACATAAATAGAGAAATAAGACAAGATAAAAAATGCTAAAGAAAAACTCCATTCTTGAAATGCCCTTATAAATAATCCTGGAAAATATTCTTCCCTGTATAAAAATATTTCTGCCAAATTTATACAAAGATTCTGGATGTTAATTGTGTGGGATTATACATGTCTGCATTTCTAACAAATCAGGATCTTTAGTGATTATTCAAACTCACATAAAGTTGAGTCCCTATCTTTTATTTTTATTTTATTTTATATTTTCTCTTGTTTTGCTTCTCCCCCAACGCCTCCTGGAACTTCTTACATCCCTGCCCACCCAACTTTATGCCCTCTCTCTCTATCCCTCCCCACACCTCTCTCTCTCTCTCTCTCTCTCTCTCTCTCTCTCTCTCTCTCCCTCTTCTGCTCCCAAAGAGAAACAAAAACACCTCAAATAAAACCTCAAATAGGCAAAAGACCAATAACACAAAACTCCAAGAAAAAGAAAAAGCAAAAAGTTCATAAAAATAATACTGGGTTCATTTTGTGTTGGCCAATTACTCCTGGACATAGGGTCTACTCTGAAGTGTGATTGATATACCCACTGATACTCCATTGGTGAAAACTGATTTTATTTCTGCCAGTAGCTTCTTGGTTAGGAGTGAGGTATTGAGTCCACTTCCCCCTCTCCCTGTTAGGAACTTGTCTGGCTTGAACTTGTGCAGACCTTATGCTTGCTGCCACAGTCTCTGTAAGTTCATACGTATGTCAGTTCCTGTTCTGTCTGGAAGACACAACAGTATGTCAGTAGGAGTCATTTTTTTGCTATGTTCCTTTAGCAAAATAATAGTTGTAGTTTTTCCTCTAGGCAATGTCAAATAAGGGTTCTATCTCATAAAGCAGGCCTTAAACACAATTTCCAAAAAGTGGTTGGTTTCTCCCATAACATTTGTGCCACTATTGCAGCAATGTATCTTGCAGGAAGGTTGATGTTGTAATTCACAGGGTTGGTAGCTGGGTGATATTGATGATTCCCTTTCTCCTACAGTAGTGTGCAGGCTGCCTTCCAGTGCCATGAATGCTAGTCAGTAGGGATGAAGCTTCTTTGTGTTCAGTGCCATAAGTAAGTGTTGTCTTTATCAATAGGTCCTCGCTATCAGTTTGTGGAGGGCAACTAATAATTGCCTTGACAAAGGTCTGTGATGTTTGGGGGATTCTGTGGGACACCTTTGGCCAATGACTCAATAAGATATAACTCATTCCTGGCACTGGAGGTTTTATTTAGTGGCTTAAGATGTCTAGTTGAAGCATTGTCTCTTCAATTTTTTGGTGACTCCTTTTCGATGCCTTTCATGCATGTATGTATTTTAGGAATACATGTACTTGTACAGTCATAAGTTTTCATATAGTTTTTCAAATGGCCTTTAGCCTTAATTGTCCCTCCCCATATTCCCTCTTTTACCTTTCTCTCCCATCCCCTCCCTATTTGTCCTCCTATACTAGTTCCCCTTTAACTCTCCATAAGACTATATTCTACTTCCCCTTCCTTGGGAGCTGAAAATGGTACTTTCAAGATCTATGTTGGAATTTGATGGGGATTGCATTGACTCTGTAGATTGCTTTTGGTAGGATGACCATTTAAGTATATTTATCCTACAAAATTATGAACATGTAAGATCTTTCCATCTTCTGATATCTTCTTCAATTTCTTTCTTCAGTGTCTTAAAGTTTTTATCATGTGAGCCTTTCACTTGATTGGTTAGAGTTACCCCAAGATATTTTATATTATGTGAGGCTATTGTGGAAGGTGTTGTTTTCCTGACTCTTTAAGTGTTTCTTAGCCATGTGAGTTTCCTCTTTAGAGAATTCCTTGTACCCCATTTTAATTGTGTTATTATTAATCTTTAATTGCATCCTACCTGTACCCCATTTTTAATTGGGTTATTTGTTTTCTTGATATCTAGTTCTTTGAGGTTTTTATATATTTTGGATAATAGTCCTCTAAAGGATGTGTGGTTAGTAAAAGTCTTTTTCCATTATGTAGGCTGCTGCTTTGTCTGAATGATAGTGTCCTTTGCAGAATCATTTCCTTTCTTACTAGGTTCCCAACCCCTATGGTTATTAGGGCTGTAGCACACATATCAAGAGCTTCAAATCTAACATACACATATAAAACATGTTCTATTTGTCTTTTTATCTGGGTTACCACACTCAAGATGATTTTTTCTAGCTCTGTCCATTTATCTGCAAACTTTATAATTTCAATTTCCTTAACAGTTTAATAATATTCCACGTGTAAATGTATCACATTTTCATTATCCATATTTTAACTAAGAGACATCTAGGTTGTTTCCTGTCCCTGGCTATTATGAATAGAGCAGTAATGAACATGGATGAGCAAGTGTCTCTGTACATGCCTGGATATGTAGGTCAGGTATAGCTGGATCTTGAATTAGATTTATTCCCAGCTTTTTAGTTTCATGAGATCCCATTTATTAATTGTTGATCTTAGTGCCTGTGCTAATGATTTTCTCATCAGAAAGTCTTCTTCTGTGCCAGTGTGTTCAAGGCTGTTCCCTACTTTCTCTTCTATTGAGTTTAGTGTGTCTAGTTTTTGTTGAGCTTTTGATCCACTTGGACTTGCATTTTCTCCAGGGTAGTAAGTATGGATGTATTTCCGTTCTTTTACAAGCATCTATCTAATTTAATCAGAACTATTTGTTGAAGATGCTATCTTTTACCAGGGTATGTTTTCAGGGTTTATAATTTTGTCAAAAATCAGATGTTCAGCAGTATGTGGACTTAGGTCTAGGTCTTCAAGTTGATTCTGTTAGTCAACACATCTGTTTTTATGTCAGTACCATGCTGTTTTTTTTTTTTTTTTATTACTATAGCTTTATAGCACATCTTGAAAGCTGGAATGGTGATACCTCTAGAAGTTCTTTTTATTATTCAGAATTGTTTTGGGTATCCTGGTTTTTTGGTTTTTTTTTTTTTTTTGTGTGTGTGTGTGTGTGTGTGTGTGTGTGTTTCCATATAAATTTGAAGATTAATTTTTTCAATTTTGTGAAAACTTGTGTTGAAATTTGATAGATATTACATGGAATCTGTAGATGGTTTGGTAGGATGGCCATTTCCACTATATTAATACTACTGATCTATGAGTATGGGAGATTTTTCCATCTTCTTGTGTCGTCTTCAATTTCGTTCTTCAATGTCTTATAGTTTTTGTTATATAAGTCCTTCACTTGTTTGTTTAAAACTACCCCATGATATTTTACTTCTTTTAAGCTATGCAAAAAGTACTATTTCCTTGATTGCTTCCTCTGTATGTATGTCATTTGTATGGAGGAAGGCTATTGATTTT